>NC_134700.1:47631999-48335999 GCF_043290135.1 Rhipicephalus microplus
CTACGACAAACGACTCCACGAACGTATCGCAACGTACGCCGCTCGAAGATCTGCCTTTGGTTAACCGGTTGGTGCCTGTGGACACGCCGGTGAACACAACGACTTCAGTGCCTACTGACGCAGTATGCGACACCCAAACCGGCGCTACCTGTCAGCTGTTCGCTAACACCCCTTGTGGCATCGTAACTGAACCAACTGCAGTCCTCCACGCCAGCAGAAAAGCTACCACCAGCATGGCAGCGGCTGCGGACAACGCTCTAGTTATGCCCATGTCCAAGTTACCCGATTGTGATTCGCCTGCTACGCAAGCATATGGCGAGCATGCCATACTGCACCCAAGTTCTCCTGTGTCGGCTGAAAAAGGTGGTCCCGTATCCACATACACGTCGCACTATGCCCTGGCACAGCTTGAGCCGTCTGCGATGCATGACTTGCCGCCGAACACCTCTGATGACAGTGCAGAGAAACTTGAAATCGATCAGCACTCCTCACACGACATTCCCTGACACAGTTGTTATCATCAGTGCTGCGCGGGTCGGCGCGGCAGAGATGTGCCAGCGTTGGTGCCATCCAGGTACATCACAAGCTCGCGCTGCCAGCCCATCTGCGTTAAACGCACCTCCCTGCCACCTCCTCTACACCGTTCCAGTGACATTCCAGCCTGCGTGCCCATGCCCCACACCCCACGCAGACAGCATCAATGTCTCACCAACGTTCGCGCCTGCGCCCATCTCGCACGACTTATACGACGCCTGCTTGCACGAGCCGTCATCGAGCTCCGCACCGCCCTCACTAAATCATCTTTTCGGTGGTGACCGCTGGTGTTGTCCATGCCCATTGCCACAAATGCCTTGAAGCGTTACATCACTGCTGCCCACATCTGTTCGGCGAGCTTTTCGCCCACTCCGCTGCTCCCAGTGTCGCCCATTGGGACTGTGAGAGACCCAACGTTTTTCCAGATGACGACTCGGACTTCCCCACGGACAAACCACTGACTTTCGCTCATGTACATAGTATCTGTCTCTTTTGCTTTTCTTTTTGTACATATGCTTAAAATTGCGCAAAGCGCTAGGAGGTGGAGCCTATGTAACGCCACGCTAGACTTGGCCAGCTGGCCGTGCTGAAAAACAAGCGAGCCACATAGCACATGAATTGCGAGCCACGTGGAAAAATAGAACGGCCGAGCTGCTGGCCTGGCTGGATGCTGCAGCGGCGACTTCGCCTACGCCTGCGTGCCAAATAAAAGATGTGACCTCGGCACGGGCTCGTCACCGCTGTCTGGCCTCTCGTTCCATTAACAATCACATGCTCCAACTCGCCATCTGACCTTCTTCCAGCAATGGGTCTTCTGCGCTGCCCATGGTGCCTAAACAAGAGCCTGGTGACTGGTGGCCTTGTGGTGATTATTGGGCACTCAATGCTGTGGCGACGGCAGACCATTATCTTCTCCCTCACATCCATGATTTCAGCACTCGCTCAAAGGAAAGACCATCTTCACTAACCTGGATTTGATGACTGGAAACTAGTGATGATCATTAGTTTCCAGTTGAACCAAGTGACATCCCAAAGACAGCGTTGATAACACCTTTCGGGCTCTTTGAATTTCCTTGTATGCCATATGGATTGAAGAACGCGGCACAGACAGTCCAGTGTTTCATGAATGAGGTCATTCGCGGACTTCCCTTCGTCTTCGCCTACCTAGACGACATTTTGGTCGCCAGCTAAACGCCGGGTCAGCACGAAAATGACCGTGGCTCCTCTTCAAGCGTCTTGATGAGCACAGTCTGGTTTTGAAGTCCCAAAAATGCATGTTTGGTGTTGAAGCACTAGATTTCCTAGGTCATCAAATTAGACCACAGGGCATCTTGCCACTCGATTCACGGATACAAGCAGTTAGGGATTTTTCCACGCCCACCTCTTTCCACAAGTTGTGCGAGTTCTCGGACTGACCAACTTCCATAAGCGCTTCATTCCATCCTGTGCGCACATCTCACAGCTGCTAAGTGGCTTGCTGCGCCAGGACGCCAAGAAAACGCCGAAGTGTCACTGGTCAGCAGAGCACGAAAAGACTTCTAGGACGCCAAAACTCAGCTTGCCTCCCCAACATTTCTGATGCACCCGCTTTCTGACGCCACAACGCGGCTTATGGTTGATGCTTCAACAACGGCAGCGAGAGCAGTGTTGCAACAATATGATGGCAAGAACTGGGAACCGATAGGTTTTTTTCTCGAAACGTCTGAAACTGGCGGAAGTGCGCTATAGCACTTTTGGCAGAGAGATGTTGGCAATTTATTGCTATGTGAAGCATTTTCGTGTGTTCCTCGAAGGTCGCACCTTCCACATTTTAACGGACCACAAGTCGCTGACATACGCGTTCAAGAACAACAGTTCATCATATTCTGAGAGAGAACTGTGCCAGCTTTCTTTCATTTTCAAAT
The DNA here is from genome assembly GCF_043290135.1 of Rhipicephalus microplus. Taxonomy (NCBI): domain Eukaryota; kingdom Metazoa; phylum Arthropoda; class Arachnida; order Ixodida; family Ixodidae; genus Rhipicephalus; species Rhipicephalus microplus. Next base: position 47,634,438 of record NC_134700.1, read on the forward strand.
TTTCTACGGACATCCACTACATAGCGGGGATGAAAAATTAAGCAGCCAACGCACTTTCCCGTATCGACACCGTTTAAGCGTTCGTCGAATTTGAGTAATCAGCTGCCGCCCAGCGGGATGTCCCGCAGCTGACCGAGATGCGACAGAATTCACGTTCACTTGTGCTCAAAGAGATCCCACTACCATACACAATGACTGTGGTCACATGTGATACATCGAAGAAATCTCCAAGACCCTTCGTCCTCGTCCAGTTTCAGCTTGACAGCCTTCACGACCTCGGCCAACCAGGAAAGAGGTCTGTGACGCAGAGGCCCGTCACGGACCTCTTTGTGTGGCCAGGCATTAACGCCGACATTCGACGCTGGGCGAAGACGGGCCAAATATGTCGAGCAGTTAAGGTGATCCGTCACACGCGCATAGCTTTCCTCCAAGCATTTCGGCCACCAGAATGTCGTTTCGACCACGTTCACTTGGGCTTGGCAGGACTTCTACCTCCTTCCCAGGGTTACAGATACCTGCTCACATGTGTCAACCACTCTCATGGTGGCCTGAGGCGACGCCCATTCTGAACATCGCAGCTGACACCGTCGCACAGGCATTTGTGGTCACGTGGGTTTCACGCTATGGCTGCCCACTGCACATAACGATGGACCTCGGACGACACTTTCAAAGCAATTTATTCTCTGCGCTGGCAAGGCCAAAGGCAACACGGCTCCATTACACCACGGCTTACCACCCAGCGAGCAACGGTATGGTGGAGCGGCTACGCCGTCATCTGAAGGCGTCTTTAACGACCAAATTGGATAGAGAGCAGTTGGTGGAGAAGCTTCCTCTCTTCCTTCTGGGCCTGTGTACCGCGATAAAAGAAGACCTCGGATTCAGTGCAGCAGAAATGCTTTATGGCTCTACAATCTGACTACCACGAGAATTCTTTGGTGAGAAGCCAAGCCGTACGCCGACACCTTCAGATCGTATCGAAAGGCTACATTCTTAGTTGAATGACCTGCAATCCAAAGTGCTGTGCGTGAGCCACAGAGTGTTTTCATTCACAGACATGAATATGGCAACCCATGTGTTCGTGCGATGAGACACAGTGAAGGGGCCATTCACTGCTGCGTACGACGGGTTCTTCCGTGCTTTGTCGCGGTCACACAAGACTGTGACCATTCATGTTCGAGGCAGAGGGGATGTCGTTTTTCTCGACCGTGTGAAACCAGCTCATCTCGTGGACTGATTTCCACATTTGCTTGGTCTTTCTTCTTCCTTTTAGGGGCAAAGCTCCTTATGGCGTGGCTTGTGCGTCCCTGTTGTGGGTAACTGCCCTTCGTTAATTCTTGAACCGGCCATAGAGTGTGGTACTTTTACTATACCCTGCAAAATGCAAATGGTATGACACAAGATGGCCTTACTTCTAGAAAAGAAGGATTGACGTCACACGTACACAGAGAGATGTTCGCGTGTTCTTTTGCGGAGCCATATGCCAGGGGGCGCTCTATTGTAGAATAAAAGCGCCCTATTGGCATGCGCGGGCGCATTCAGAGGCTTGGCGACAGAAGATAGACAAGGCTGCCGAGAGGCATGCGCGCAGGGCGGCGGTGGCTCGCGCTCGAAGAAGAGACCCTGACGTGCGGGCGCGCGAGGCAGAAGCGCGCCGCGAGGACCCTTCATTACAACAGGAGGCCAAGCTTCGCCGCACTCTCCATCATTCACATGGTGGATATGCTGTCATTTTTTCTTCTTGCTCCGCAGTTTGGGGAGGGTGCTTCAAGTCGTGACGTATGTGACATTCAAGTTGGGACGTATGTGACATTCAAGTCGTGACATATCTTGACGTATTCAAGTTGTGACGTATGCTTTAAGAATGATTTGAGTTTGGCGGAGTCGAAACAGAATGATTATAGCAGGCGGTATTCATAAGGACTTGTCACACGTAATATAATATGTTTTTGAAAAATGGCTCAGTGGAATAAAAATTAGGTACATTCGCTATTTGTCGAAGTGTACGTTTTTAAAGTTGAGGAAGTGCACAAGTGTTTGCTTTTGTGGTTGTGGCCCACACAAGCGCACAATAGTTAACATGTGATTCAAACAAGGCGTAATATATCTGCAATTTGACCCTCTTCAGAAAAAAATGTCGACAGCGAGACAACACATCAGCGAGGTTGTGGCCCACACAAGCGCACAATAGTTAACATGCGATTCAAACAAGGCGTAATATATCTGCAATTTGACCCTCTTTAGAAAAAAATGTCGACAGCGAGACAACACACCAGCGAGGTTGTGGCCCACACAAGCGCACAATAGTTAACATGCGATTCAAACAAGGCGTAATATATCTGCAATTTGACCCTCTTCAGAAAAAAATGTCGACAGCGAGACAACACACCAGCGACAGATGACAACGATTTTGCAACTAGTTCAACGTGATGGGTCCAATTCATATCTTTTGAAAATGTTAGGCCTTGTACTTTGTATTTCCTCAGAGTTTCAATGGGATCACCATCCAAAAATAATTGTTCACTGAAACGAGGCTGCCTCCCTCTAGCCCTGAATAATAGCCTTTGATTTCAAGCTGTTAATTGTTAGCGCATTATTACGAGACCATGCTGACAGATTAGGAAGACTACTGCAAGATTTCTGCAACACATCATCAACTTCGTGGCCCGAGACAAACAAGCTTGTATCGTCAGCATACAGCACAATGGATGCATCACTAACCTTTTGAGCGATATCATTTACATAGAAATTAAATAGTATGGGTGCCAATACTCTACTCTGTGGTATTTCCGCTTTTCAATAGCAACGCACTGAGTTCATCCAGAAAGGTACAACCGAAACAACAAGTTTGGAGGGCCACGGATGCCTTAGTCGTCTAGCTTTCTAATTAAAATTTCATGATTTAAGCGATCACCTCATCGCGGTGGTGTAGTGGCCGAGGTACTCGGCTGCTGACTCGCAGGTCGCGGAATCAAATCCCGGCTGCGGCGGCTGCTCTTTCAGTCGAGGCGAAAGTGCTGTAGGACCGTGTGCTCAGATTTGGGTGCACGTTAAAGAACCCCAGGTGGCCGAAATTTTCGGAGCCCTCCACTATGGCGTCCCTCATAATCATATGGTGGTTTTGGGAGGTTACACCCTACATATCAATCAATCAATAAATTATTGAAGAAGCGTTCGAATGCCTTGCTATAGTCTATAAATATATCTAACGTTAGTTTGCCTGCTTAGTTAGTTAGTTATCAATTATTAGTTCCTTTTGACATAACAGTGCTTTCTCTGTCGACCTGCCTGGGTGGAACCTGAGCTGACAGTCAGAAAGAATGTCATTCTTAAAAAAAAAAAAAAAAAACTTTATATTTATGCAGAGATCACCTTTTTTAAACCTTTGGAAAAGGCAGACAGAAAAGAAATCGGCCTGTAGTTCCTCGAGTTACTTCCATTACCACCTTTAAAAATCACTGACACCACTCTGGCTTTTGTCATAGAACTTGGAAAATGGCCAGTTTCTAGAACAAGAAGAAACAGAAATACAAGGTGGATCGCAATGATGTCAGTTAAAGCCGTTTCATTGGTCTGATTTGAACACCATCTGCATCAACAGTGTTACTGTTTTTTAGCCTAAAAAAACTATTACCAATTTCGATGTTGTCATTGCCTCAAAAAAGTATGACAAATCTTGATGTCGTCAGTTGGTTGGAGAAAAATGCTATGCGTACAACCATTAACATCAGTGTCAATGACCTACGCTATCTGGTGATGTCATAATGTTCACAAAATGATCATTGAACCATTCTGTCAAACTGGCACCTGTCACTTTTTTATTATTTATGGTGACGTCATGAAAAGACTGCTTCACGTTTTTTGGGCTTGTGGCATCAATGATAATTTTCTATCTTTTTTCCTGGATTGCTCTGTATCGATGAAAAAAAGAGTTTCATAAAAGTGCGCTTTTGCCTTTCGCAGTTCTTTGTTTATTGCATTCCGCAACTTCCTAAATGCAGTGAGATCGCTTTCATCACACGTGCATAAAAATCGATTGAATAACCTATTTTTTTATTTATCATCTAAACATGTTGAGGCTGCGCCCAAGGCTAGTTGCTAGTTTCTAATATAGTTACACCTACATCCCCTTCGCAGGTTTGTTGCTCTATAGCCTGTTGCTCTATAGCACGAAATGTACAACAACCACGTGCACATATACAGCGATGGTTCAACCACAGCGTCTGGTTCTGGTGGTGCGGTGGTGATTCCAGCTAGAGGAATCACTCTGCGAATCAAACTGCCACATGTCACTATGTCTACGGCGGCAGAACTTGTGGCTTTGCGTGGCGCCCTAGAGTACATTAAATCCCAAAGACCGAGTAAATGGGCTGTGTTTTCCGACTCAAAACCAGCCCTACAGAGCATGCAGTCAGTCCTTCGACGAGGTTGCCATGAACAATTAACTTACAAGGTTGTCAGGCTTGTTCACCACGTCACAGAAACAGGCCACGAGGTCAAGTTTCAGTGGCTTCCTGGCCATTGTGGCATCAGTGGCAATGATTCCGCAGACAACGCGGCTCGCAAATTGCACCAAGAAGAGCACACCCTTCCGATTCCTTTGTCAAGGACTGACGCTGCACAGCAACTTCGTCATCTGGCACGTAGTCTGAGTCTGCAGTAGTGGAACACCCCAAGCATAATACATACGAGACTATACCAAATAAACCCTCGACTGGAACTTCGACCACCATCCGGACTTCCTTGACGTGAAGCTTCACTTCTTTGTCGCCTTTGGTTGGGGGTTGCCTTCACAAAAGCATATAGAACCCTCATCGGATTGACCGACAACGCGGAATGCGACGTCTGCTGCACCAAAGAAGACATCGACCATCTGATATGCCATTGCCCTCGATTTGCCTCTGAAAGACAGAAGCTTCGGACGCATTGCGACAATTGGACGATCGGCCACTCTCTGTGCAGATGCTACTGGAACACTGTCATCGCCTTTCGTCGGCTGAAAAAGCAGTCAAAGCTGTCTTGTGCTTTTTGAGGACTACAGGCCTATGTGACCACCTTTAACTTTTGTGTAGTGCTACCGCTGCATACGCACCAGCCGATTGACTGACAATCCTTCTTTTTTGTTTTTTCTCTCTCTTTCTCTTCTCTTTCTTCTCTCTCTCATCTTTATGCTCCTTCTCATTCCCCCAGCGTAAGGTAGCAAACCGGGGATGTGCCTGGTTAACCTCCCTGCCTTCCCTCTAGTTGTTTATCCCTCCCCCCCCTATAGCCTGTAATTTCCTTATTACGACACTTATTCGCAAAGTTCTTCTGGTAGCAGGTTCACATTATGCAAGTACGCAGTTACTTCTTTTTTAAAAATTTTAGACCACAATGTTGTTTACTGGCTCTTCAAGGTGATGAAAAGTTTGAGGTTTGTTGAAGGAAACTTTTAGCAACATTTAGCGTCAAGGCAGCGTTTAGCCACTGGTTAAGTTTTGCCTTCAAATGCATGGGAGTTTCTGTGGGACTCAGCTGTGTTGGTCGAGCGGCCATATTTTCATTTATGACGATTTTTAAAGTGTGTTGTAGTTGTAGATGCCCTGAAAGGAATATATTTTTTAATTATAATGGTGAGTGAAAAGCTCATCCAGGGCTTATAAGGTTTTGTGAAATTTGTGTTGATGGGATAAAAACCTGCCGTCTTTCTTCAAAGCATGGGAAGTGATGAGAGTGGCTGTGGTGTGCAGGCAACCAGTGATGGCGGGATGAAAACACCACCCCGGCCAAAGAGCCGTGCGAGCACTCCCCAAGGGGGTGACTTCACCATCCGCCGAGGCCTGGAGAGGGCACGGGAGGAGCATGAACTCATTGAGCAGCTCCGATGGGTGAGTGCGGGCTAGCATGGAATACATTGCTCACGACCGGACACAACTGTGTCAGTCACCGTCAGCAGTTCAATGTTGCGTTGGCCATCCAGTCGTATTTGTGTAGAGCTCTTATCCACTGTTGCACCGGCTCGTTGGGTAGCAAATCGGGCATGTGCCTGGTTAACCTCTCATCTTGTTCTTGCTTCCTTCCTTCCCCTAGTCACCCAAGATGGGGGAGGGGGGGGGGGGCTGGTGCGAACAATGCCCTATACATTCAAATAATAGGGCCCGCCCTTGAAGGGGAACCTTGGGCACGCCTATGCTCATTAGCATGAAGCCATTGTGTTTGCATCATCGAGTGAAATAGCGACTGCTCCTAAGATGACTGGTTTCATGAGATTTACAATGAATCTAAATATTTCTGGCCCCCCATAAGAGCCCCAAAATAATTATTCATGTCCTTTAATATAAATGCAACTAACCTTCTCCAGTGTACTCCGTATGCACCACGAAGTGCTCCGAAATGGAAAATATGGATGTGAAATGAGCTGCTTCAGAGTGCTCGCAGATTTAAAATTACGTTCTCCAAAAAGCTCTAAAATGGACAATTCTTGTGCTCCAAAAATTGCTCCAAATCAGAAGACCTTGGCAGCATCACTTGCAAATGGATTTTCTTCGTGTGGTGCAACAGCTCTGGCTTAGAGATAAATGTTAGCGGCCAAAAATGCATGGTAAGTAACTTCTCCAAAGTGAGAGTTTAATTGCTCCAAAAGGTGCGCCAAAATGGCTTTAGTCAACCTCATCACTGCAGGGAGTCAATTTCTGCTTGGTAAGCAGCAGGCCTTGTGTGCAGGATGATGTTAACCCATCCATTGTCCATGCAATGAAGACAGCCAGCTTGTCTTATCTGCGCTTCAGCCGCGTTTGTCGCTAGCGCTTGTGAGTTTTTACTCATGAGTCTTATGTGAGGGGTGATATTATATTATCTTTTTGAACTTGATACTGAAAATCACACAAATGGCAACTCCAAAAACCACTCGAGAGTGTCTGTACAATTGCTGTCGCAGTAAAGAAAAAAAAAAAAGAGGGAGATAGAGAAAGCAATGGCAGCTTCGTCGGAAGGAAGAGCAGAGCCGGGTGGCCTTACTCTCAAGTTTTTATATACAGTGAACTCTCATTAAATGGAATGTGAAGGGACCGAAAGTGTGTTTCGTTTAACAGGAGTTCCATTTACTGAGAGGTTTCATCCCTGCAATGTGCAGGAATGAAACCAGTCATATCAGAGGCAGTTGTTCTATTAAAGCAACAGTTCTGTTTATCAGATTTTCATTTACTGAGAGTCAACTGTATCTGTTTCTTTCTGTTTCACATTCTTTTTTCTTTTCTCCTTCTTTTCTGTTTCTCTCTATTTATTGCTTCCTCTTTCTGTTTCTTCCTCTCTATATGTTTCTTTTTTCCACTTGCTCAGTGCTTTTTCTTTTTCATGCATTGTTTCTTTTTATCTGTTTCTCTCTGTTCCTGTGTCTTTCTTTTTATGCTTTCATTTTCCATTTTTCTGTAGATTGCTTTCTCTCTATCTCTTTCATGGGCTGCACTTCGCTGAGCAGAGTGTCATTTAGTGCTGGCACCTGCTGTGCTCAGCAGTAGAGCTTTTCCAAGTCCTGTGGCGCATGCCCTCCTGAGGAGTTTCGAACATGGAGCACTGGGTACTGATTGCTTAGAAGAACAGGTCTTTTTCAGTTATGTTTAGGTGCTCTGTGTTGCATATGTGAGCTAGCATGGACGCCTTGATGAAGCAGAATGGGATGGCAAAATTTTCTCTGTAGAACCTCAGTGCATTCTGGTGTGCGCCCTACGTTAATAGACTGCGTTGCATTCACAGGCATGGTTAGAAAATTCCCTGAAGTCAGTCGCACTGCTATTTGCCAAAAACCTGTTTCTTTTTCTTCGGTTGTTATTATGAGTTCCACCAAATGCTGTGCTCGTGTTTCTCCGCCATGAGCAAGCAAGTGAACGCACAGTCTGCAGCACCACGGGGTGCCTCTTTAAAATTGTGAAAAAAATAAAAGTTTTTCTCTGGCGCAACCCAAGTCTGCCTCTCTGCCGCAACCCAAGTCTGCCTGAAATGCGTAAAATGCAATTTCAAGTTCTGCATGTTTTTTTTTTAACCAAATGAGCCTACCTGTGAGAATTTCTTGTTCTTCCAGTAGATTGACAACATCACTGTCAGGTGATGCTAGCAGTCATTCTCCGTCAACTTTCAACATCAAATTACAATCATAATTCCTTTTTTATTGGGACAAAAGCAGGCGTGTTGCCGCTTATGGGTTGAATGCTCTTCTCATTTTCGCTACAATGAGAAAGAATTTTCAAGCGGTAGACAGTCTCTCTAAGCAGCTAAAAATGAGAAGCCATTGCCCCCTTCTAAGCTGGATGACCAGCAAGGCTATCTGGCGCACAGTGCAGATATGTCATGGCAGAGGCGGATCTAGCCAAAGATTTAAGGGGGGGGGGGGGGGGGTCTGCTTGAATTAACACTGGAAAAGGGAATGTGGTCATTCCATTTTTGTTTTTACTAGCACAAAAAGCCTGTAATGGTATAAATACTGTTAATGTGTGCTCACAGTGGTCCCACTCATTTGTCCTAACTGGCGATAGATGGACAGCAAGCACTGAAGAGAAGGGGAGGGTTAGCTGACAAGCTTCAGAGGGGGGGGGGGGGGGGGGCAGGGGTCCCCTCTGGATCCACCACTGTGTCATGGTGGAAGGCAGTTTAGTATTTAAGGACAGGTAATAATTCCAGAGTATTTTTTGCAATGCTCCCTTGGGGGCACTGGGGATTTGACTGGCCATAGGCAACTATGCTGAAACACTTTTTGAGCATGGTCAGAAAATGCTGCCGATCAGTAGCAGAAGCTCCCGAGAACACGCGAGTCAAATATTATAGCGCAGCACACAGTCTGGAATTCACAATAAAGTACAGTTGAATCTCATCAATTCAAACTTCCGGTTAATTCGAACTTGAGCTGTGGTCCCGTCGAAACTATGTGTGTTCCAATGGTCGACAATGCCCTGTAATTCAAATGCGCAAGTACTTACGACGGTTAATTCGAACATACCGCACTCCGAAAATTCTCTCAGAACTACGCCCAATCTCACAGCGAAACTTCTCAATGCTGCGCGTGAAGAAAGAATAGAAGAAAAGGAAAGAAAAGGCTGTGGTGGAATTTTCGCTCTCTCTCAAATGCTGATCTGCGACGGACTTGTGCCACTCTTCTCTCTTTTCCGTCCCTGCCACGTGGAGACCCTACTCTTTTCAATGCCGCGTGCTAAGAGAGAGAGAGAAAAAGCTGTCACAGAGTGTTGGCTCTCTCTCTAATGCCGATCTGTGACACGTCGGTGCCACGCTTTTCCCTTTCCCGTCCCTGCCACGTAGAGACCCCTGTCCTTTCAACGCCGCGTGCAAAGAGAACAAAAAAGAAGAAGAAGCTGCCGCGGAGTGTTGGTTTTCTCTCAAATGCCGATCTGCTTCTCTCCACGTGGAGATGCTCCTCCTATCTCGTCAAGTGCTGGTCACGCTGCGGCTGCAGCGCAGAGGGTAGCAGCGGAGACGCAGTCGTTGTCGTCGTCGTCTTTAAAGAGTGTCGGCGCTGGACACTGCCACGCGCAACTTCTCATGCCAAGAGAATGCTGAAGTCGAAGTAGAAATGCTTTGCAAGCTGCATGCGAAATTGACTCGCTGCAAGGCAAACGTGTGCAGATGAGCATCACTGATTGCTTCAATTATTGACGGATGTGCTGTGATTTGTGAATAAATGTAAGTCTTCTGAAACTTTCCTCTCATGTGTTAGCTCAGTGCACATGTGCCACTGTATGGTGAGCCCTCCGTTCGTTTAGCTTTCATTAATTCAAACTTCTTTTAATTCGAACAAAGTTTCAGACCCCTTCGAGTTCAAGTTATCGAGATTCGACTGTATCAAAGTCGGCTAAAAAAATAAAATGTTTTTCTCTTCTTTCGACAAATGACTCAAGACACTCAGCAATTACTCGTAGCAGGCCTTCTATCAGGCACTGGCTAATTTTAACATGGCGCGCTCGGTCAATACAGGGATCGCCGCGGGAGGCCATGACTTGTTCACGCGTGCGCGCGAAATCACACTAATAAAGCCACTTATTCTAAGAAAATAAAGAGAAAAAAGTGCTCAATGTCACAAGGCATGCTTGACGTACAGTCCATCTCGGATATATCGAACTCGAAGGGGATCGCAAAATAGAATTTGAAATACAAAATATGCAGAAATTTCAGGCCTCAGAAATCGTTACAATAGCTTACATAGCGATTTGCTTCTGAAGTCGCTTCTGTCCGAGATGGTGATCGGAAACGCTGATAAGTCGCAGAATTCACTGAGGCATCGTACGCCGTCAGTAGTCATGACACAGCCGAAGTCGTCATTTGGTCCGCAAGGAACATTTACGACAGTGTTTTACTTGACATCGCTCCAAGTGCCAGTCGTAATTTTTATCACTATGTGCTGGTCAACGTTCAGTTCAACTCCTGAATGAGGATTTATCAGGAACGACGGGAGAAGGCCACAAGGCGCAAAAAACGCAACACCGAGTTCGTCGGAGTTCTCAGTGTCGACATGTCTACGATATCGATGTCACTGTGGCTTTGTAGCTGGCAGCCGCTGCTTTTAGCGGCTTTGATGCAAAATGATAAAAAACTAAGCGTAGTCTCCGAGACACGCGTTGTGAAACCGAAAACACTAAAAAATGTACGTCACAAGGTTGCACATTTTGAAGGCCTTGCTTTTCAGGCTCGCATGCGATTGTGCACTAACAAACAAGAATGCGAACCATATAGGAACATGGCACTGCAATCACCGAGTCATGTCGCACTCTCATTTCAGTGCCCATGGCAATTGGTTTTTTGGAAAACACTATGCCCGCGCGCTAAAACCTGCAGATCGCGAATCAAACTTACTGATGTACTCGCAAGTGCCACGCAACGAACCAGGTCAGCGTGATGAAATAACACCATTTTTCAACGCCTGCGCATGAAAAAGGATCGAAACTTGTTAGAACGTGGCCTAAAATTGATCAATATTTGCTAGCAAAAATGCACTTTCTGGGCTACGGCGCGGCGCGGCGCAGCGTTCGATATAGCTGATGTCCCAGTTCGATATACAGGTGCACCGGTGTCATACTTTCGCATGGGAAATTCAAGAGGATTTTTCAGCAGTTCGATTAGCCAATAATTCTATATATCGGAGTTTGATATATCTGGGATCGACTGTATTTTCTTTGCCTCTGCCATCCCTCTCTCCTTAGCTTCTAGAGAAGCTATTCTCGTGATGGCCAAATCGTGGACATGTCCAATCTGCCGGAGTGCGTTCAGTTACGCAAAAAGAAAAAAAAAAAGCTGAGTCATGACGTCATGGCGCACCGAACCCGCCAGCACATTCCCAGTGTAAAAAGAAACTAAGTGGATGAAATGCAGAGTAACAGGGCGCTTGAACAAACCTGAAAAGTGTGCACATGCTTATGAGCGTGTTCAGATGTTTGGAGAGTGATCTATGGAATGTGTACAGACTTTTCAAGGGTGTCAGGCGGGCGGCCGCGTTAAACCTCATTCAAGATCTAACATAATTAGCGTCCATGCAGGGCCTCAGATATGTGCGTCTTAATGTGGATCCCTGGGGGCAGTATTTGCTGTGGTGAAAGACATTCCGCCTTTCTCATTTGAGTTGAGAGTTGTGAAAGCTGCATAACATCAAAATAACCTTGCATAAGGAAGACCAGAAACAGGTGGCGCACTCCAGCCAATCAGGGGAGGCCGAACTGGACATGTCCATGAGTTGGACAACGCGAAGATAGCTCTCCAGCGCTTTTGTCGGGACAAGAGAAGAGAGAATGCGATTGCAGCGTGCGAAAAATCTTTGTAACTCCACTTGTACTGGATGGATTCCTAAAATTTTTGCGGTGTTGACTTTATTAGGCAATAAGCTCTTTCAATGAATCCATTCATGAAAAAGTGTTTCAGGGCCCCTTTAAAGAAAAAAAGAGTTGTTTGTTATATCATGTAGTTTCCTGTTCAATGCACTTCGGAACACTTTCACTGATGCTTAGCTCAAAGCAGATCCCCATTTTCTGGGCAATCCAGCTCATACATAATTAGTACTCTGGAAGCACTGTGAGAAGGCTCTTGCAACAGAACAGAAAGTGAGAGGGAAAAGAGTGTCAGAAGAAATTGCTGGCTTTCTGAGCTAAGGTAATTGATGTTATGTTGCACCCAGGACTACATTCGATTGAAGTGAAAAAGAATCTCCCTTTCACCTTTGAGCCGTCTTAGGAAGATGCAAGGCAACAATGTGAATCTTGAACATTGAAGCACTGTTTTAAGTCAAAACATTTGTTGACCAGTGCTTCAGATGGCCACATGGGTGTAGAATAGTGTTATTTCAGAAAGTAGAATTTTCAGCATGCGGTATTTTTTTATTTGTTAGCATTCAAAATAATCGCTGAATAGGTTATTCCAAAACACTTAAGGGGAGACACAGCTCTTGGGACCCGGAAATTTGCCAAAAAATTTAATTTTTTTTAAGTGTCATTCTCGTATTCTTTCTACCTCGTGCACCTGTGTGCAAGTTTTGTTTTCAAAATTCTACGTATTAGCGGCATAACAGTAAATCAAAGATGCGCTGGCACGCCCCCAGTCCTTTAAATTGTGGACAAATCGCGCTTGTTTCAGCTGCCTTTAACTCTTGAACGGCCCACTTCAATGCGGCCATTTTGGTATCGTTGAAAAGCTCTCACTTTTGGCTTTTTGTATTGCTCGGTAGGGTAACACTGAGCTTGCCACTTTCTTAAATAAAGAGGAAAAAGAAAGTAGGCATAAAACGTTGTCATTGGCCACTTCCGAACACGTGGCTAAAATGTCGTCCTCTGGTTGGCTTAGGGCGCTGTATTTGAAAACATGGCTCGTTGAGGCTCCATTTTAGCTTAGGTTACGATCCTACGACGAACGTGCTTGGAGGACCGAGAAAGTTCCACTCTGTGTATGAGATCGGCCGAAGGCGAGCCAAAATGAAAAAAACGGGCTAGCGACACGACATCACGGGTTTCTGTAAGCGATCGGAAAGCTAGCGTTGCTTCTGCATTCGATAACAGCAATGGAAGTGATTGGGCGGTCCGCTCCACAAAGACACGGTAGCGCACCGCTCTGCAACAGATGAGCAAGCGACTCGCAGTGCTGGGGCATCCGACACCGTCGTCGCAGGTAATACAGTCAAATCCCGCTACAACGAAATTGAGGGGGGCGGGCGAAAAATTTTGTTGTCGCGGGAATTCGTTGTTGCGATATGGTAAAATACATACGCGACACTCGGCTCGCTTATTCAAAAACAAGCTTTAATTCCAGAAATCGGTCAACTTTGCCTGTTTTCGCTCCTTGCCAAGCGATGGCACAACACGACTTTCCCACGCCGCCAACAGAGCCATTGCTTCGTCATTGTCCTGCGCCCCGATGCAACGCCTGATGATGTTGAATGCGTCCAGCACCGACGAAGTCGATGGTAGCATGGGATCGGGTTGCGCGGTTATCTCATCTTCATCTGACGAAGCACTCTCTTCTTGTGCTCCCTTTATGATGTCTTCGTCAGTGATTTCCTCGCGCACCACCAAGTCAGAGTCTGCTTGGAGGAACTCGTTGAGATCCACATCGGCAGGCACATTACCTTCTTGTAGGTCTGCCCATGCGACTGCGATTTCTTCGTCAGGCAAGTCGTTCTCGTCGCAAGCTTCAACTGCAGAACCCGAAGTCTCGGCCCTCTCCACAGCGAACCCGACATGACGAAAGCAGTTCGCAACTATGGCACTCCCCGTCTCGCACCACGAAGCAGCAATCATTTGGAGCGCCATGAACAGGTCGATTTTCGTCTCACGCCCCAAACGAGTGTTCAAAATCAGCCTCTGAATAAGACGCCTGCGGTAATTGCTTTTCATACTTTGGATGACCCCTTGGTCAAGCAGATGAATGATGGACGTGCAGTTCAGGGGCAGAAACTTGAACTGCACGTTTTCAAGCTTCACGTCCTCAATGGCGTACGCGGAACAATTGTCCAAAAGCAGATGCACTTTTCAGCCTTGCTTGCCCATGTCCCAGTCGAATTCTCTGGCCCAGTCGCCAAAAATTGCACAGTTCATCCAAGCCCTGCTGTTGGCCACGTACCTCACTGGAAGGTGCCGATTTCTCTTGAAACAGCGCGGTTTCGCACTTTTCCGAATAACCAAAAGAGGCAGCTTATCTGAGCCATCCATATTGGCGCTCAGAAGCACGGTTATCCATCTTTTGCTGTGATTCCCTCCGTGACAGCGTTGCCCCTTGAAGTCCAAAGTCTTGTTAGGAAGGATCTCGTAGAAAAGGCTCGTCTCATCGGCGTTATATATATCCAACGGTGCGTAGTCCGTCAAGATGCTCCCGAGGCTGGCCGACGTCCAAGCGGCAGCACCGTCTGTATCCGCCGAAGCAGCTTCATCGCACAAAACTTTGCCGATCATATTGTGGCGGACTTTGAAACGGTTCAGCCTACCTACGCTGGCTTTAAAATCGCCGATGCCGAGCACGCAGGCAAAATCCAGCGCTTTCTGTCGCACAATATCGCCGCTAAGGGCCATTTTTTTTTGGCCCACGCATCAACAAACCAAGTGTAGACAGCCTTATCTAAAGCTTTGTGCGTTGGCTGCGTCAACTTCCTTCTTTTGTTTCGCCGACGTTCCCGAAGAAAGAACTTTGATTATGGTGTCCTTGCTCTTCAATATAGTTGAAACAGAGCTCGCCGCCATCCCAAGCTCTTCAGCGATTTGCAACTTCTTCCTCCCAGCGTCAGCCTTGGGGATAATGCGAGCCTTGTCTTCGAGCGACAAAAACTTGCGCTTCTTCGCCAGCTGAGACATGGCTGATTTGCGACAACACACTTTCGGGAAACAATGACCGCAAGGCCTGCAACCGCTCGTTGTGCAAGCCAGTCAAACCGAAAGCACTGGAAGTCATCGCCCGAACGCCTCGTCGCACCCTACCGGGATTTGGCTCACAATTTTCAATTTTGGTACGTACATAAAGCAGCAACTCCTGACAATGAAAACAGATTCAAAAACTTCATAAATACAATTAAAATACTAAAAAATGAAATTATTGCATGCTGTTTGTACGCAGACACGATTCAACAGGTTTTTTCTTTAACCTACTTGAGATAGCGCTTGCATCGCCATCACTCATCATCATTATCATATATCACGGCATGCTGCTTTGTTTATGTTGCAAAAGTGTACGTTGGTTGCGCTGTGTTTGCTCCGAGCAGCTTCTCATATGCTATTATTTTATGTTATTAAGGTCCGTGGTTTGGCAAGGCATTAAAAACACATTTGAGCTTTTTTATAAGCTCTACTTCAACTAATTTTGCTCGTGGTTGTTCCACAAAAACTTCGTTGAAGTGGAATCGCAGCCGTGAAGAAGTTCGTACTGGAGGGAATTTCGAAGCATTAAACTGTATGGGACTTCTACAGGGAACGCAAAAATTTTCATTGTGGTGAAAATTTCGTTGAAGCAGACTTCGTTATGAAGGGATTTGACTGTAGTAGTGCGCAAGATAAGAGCATGCCGTTGTCCGGCTTTACAAGTGATAAGAAAGCAACCCGCGATGATGCAACTGGCAGTGATTTGCCTGAGAACAACGGCATTCTTCGTGCCGACTCTAGCCTTGTGGGAGTTCACACTGTCGCTGTCATGAGCAGCGACATAGCCCAAGTAAGTGCTAGTGAGCAGGTCATGCCTGAACGACTTGAGTCGATACTGGCGACAGCGCGAGAGACTGCGGTTTTCACCAATGCAAACGACGTGTCATATTGGGCTCCGCCGCGAACACTGCAGCTTCATATTTGATGGTCGACTTGGAGATCCTGAATTGGCTGCTCGCCGATTCTCATGGTGCAAAGGCCTCGCTAAGAAACTGATAGTGAAGTGCTACTGTTGTGGCGAAGTGACGATGGCATGGAACTTGCACAGAGTCGATGGTAAAAAGTCGTGCGATGCGTTCCAGACAAACGTTTTATCCAATGTTCTGTAGTGGGAATGGCCAGACATTCATGAACGATGTTTTCGCGACGATGAGACTGTCGCGGTGGGGGCTGCACAATAAAAAAGCATTTTTTTTTTACCTGGTTTCACAAAGGGGCATTTCTGATGGTGTCATATTGGAGCAACAATATCTCTGGTTCTCGTCAACCAATCTCAATAATTCTTGTTTTGTCAGAAAGGTGGTGAATTGACAAGTGCAGTAGGCCTAGTACATAGTTACGTATTATTGAAAAATATTTATAAAAATAATTTTTAAAGTTATTATTGGGTTTTACAAATAAATTTTCAGATGCCCTTATTTTATTAGATTCTTGCCTGATTGAACCCCTATATCATCCTCAATCACTCTAGTGCTCAAGAGATTTCTATAATTATTTCCAACTTATCCTCAAATGTTTTTTCTCGTTTTCTCAAAACTGCGTTTTTGACCATGGTGTAGTTTTGGAGTGACGATATTTCTGGTGGTACTTATCTTATCGCAGTGACTCTTGTTTTGTTAGAAAAGAGGACAAATGGGGAGGGCAGTAGGCATAAAATTTGAACGAATAACATGAGAGATGTTTTCAAAAAGTAATAATTTTTCCAAGGGGTTACTAAAGCATTTCACTTACAAAAGTTTGACATGCTATAACTTTGGCCCAAATCAATCTAGAGCATTCATTCTTGTAGCACTGCAAGCTCTCACTATACAACATCGTTTTCATATGCCACTGTGTTCTTTTAATACTAGCATTTAAGAGAAAACTCACCTCCAAGTTAGTCAATGCAAGAAACACGAATTTATCAATATTTTGAAAAGTACTTGTTGCACAGAAAAAGTAATTGTATATTTGAAATCAGCATGTCAACGTACATGAAGGATGAAAGTTTGATCAAAATTCATCCATAAATTAAGAATGATTTTTTAAGTGGGGTGTACCCCACGTAAAAGTAAGGGTGCATGACACCCTTATTTTTGCATTCTCAAATCGAACGTCTCCTAGAAAAAAACCATGCCTGGGACGTGAGCTGCCAAACCGCGATGCACAATCACAGATTGGCCCTCCCAGCAAAGAGTGCTCTAGGAAAACCATAGGTTGCCACACTAAAGAACCTGCCCGTTATTGTGAACGGAAAAGCACAGTGTTGCGCTGTGCAGGTGATTGAGAGCCGGCTGAAGGTCCAGTTGCCAGCAGAAATTGGCCCATCACTTGTGGACGGAGTGGTTCTGTGCCATCTTGCCAACCAAGTGCAGCCACGATCAGTCGCCTCCATTCACGTGCCCTCGGCCGCCATGGTGAGCTGTGCCATATTTGACACTTTAGGAACAAGGCCTTTCGAGACTCATGCACGCACCCTTTCTCAATGCCTTTGTATCTAACGCCCGTCGACGGGCTGGGGTACTTTCATTTCTATGTTTTTCTTTCTGCGCCACAATAAATGTATGTATGTTCCCAATATCGATTGCTTTTTTTTTTAAGAATCACTTATGATTGTCCTGGATGTGAGCAGTGTGCTCCAGACCGGGCTCTTAAAACGGTGCAGCACAGGGTTCGTACAACCGCTTGAAATTCTTGAATATCCTTGATATTGACAATATCAGTTCAAGAGCCCTTGACACTCCTTGAATACACTCGAGTTCCCTTAGATTCAATGTAATAAAAAGTCTGAAATTCTAGACATTTGTAGCTTTCGCCATCTGATTTTCTAGATTTTTTGCTCTAACCACAGACTCGAAGTCACCATTAACGCCGCCATTTTGGTTTGTTTTCGGACATTCGAATCCACCGCGCCGCGGCCGCTGTACCCTCAAAACCTAAAATGTCGCAATCCAGTGCACGCCAATTCGTTGCCAGCCGTAGCTTAAGCCGCATGGTGCTGTGCAGCATGTGCTCTAACAGTTGGAACGCCACGCTGCTGACCTATGGTCTGCCGTAGGCAGGATTGCAGACTCGTGGAAGCCGGTTACGGAACAGATCACCTGGAGCTGTTTTCGCCACGCGAGCTTCATTCTGGACACCGAGACGGCCGCCTCGCCCAGAGTAGACAGTGTGTGCGACAAACTTCCACCCGCGGATGTTGCCTTCGACGATCTGCATGTTGCCAATGTTACGATTCCAGATGGGATAACTCTCGAGAGCTTCGTTGATGCTGATAAAGGCCTCGCACTGTGTGCGAAATTGACCGATGACGAAATGATTTATTAAGTTACGGCAGATTCGATAACTCTAACACAGAGATCGAACAGGCATCGCCTGCACAGCCAACGAGCTCGGAGTCGATGGAAGCACTGACACTGTTATTAGTATACAGTGACAGCATGAGGTTAACTGAATTTGAGGCAGACATCACCGTGGGCAAGTGGAATGCCGTGCAAACAAAAATAAGTGACTTTTTTGTTTTTGCCCCTAAGCGTTTATAAATGCGGTAGTGCCAGCCACATCGGATTTTAGGAACGAAGTTCCTACTAGTCTAACCTTGTCTCGCATCAGGCGTATCCGGCAATATCTCCCGGACAGTATAATAGATGGCGCTGTCTCATAGAAGTACATACAAACTACAGTTGAGTGAGGATATTCTAGATGGCGCTGTACCGCTACTCTTTCTTTGGCTGCTGCATTGGCTGTGCCTGAGTGCGCTGGGAACAAGTGCCTCTCGCATTCTCCTGGATCATTGCCGTACATGTTGGAGACAAAACGTAGCGGCGGGCACGGAGGGCCGTGGCAGCTCGTGCTTGTTGCCGTACAGACAGACAGACAAATACACAGACAGACAGGCGGACAAATGTAACATGGATGGACACACGGATGATCAGGTGGACGCACGCTCGCAGGGACGGGCAGACAAACAGACGAACCAATGTACGGACACTGATGCACACACGAATGGATGGACGAACGCTTCACTCCACTCAGCATCAATCACTCTGTGGATATGCTGTGAAACTTTTTTTTTCTTTCGTTCTCTTCAGAGCCACTTAAATGATGCATTTGCTGAATTGCAACGAGAACCCTGTACTCGTGCCGCAACCCTCTCCGTCAGGGAAAAATACCTATTAAAAAGTGTGTTTTCGCTTGCATTCGTTTTTCCGAACTGCCCGATACTCAGGAGGTTTTCGCGGTCCTTTGAGGGTCCAGGATATCGGATGTCGACTGTGCCCATGAACTCCTTGTAGTCCTTGAAAATGCCATGGAATTTGTTTCACTGTAGAGGAAATTAATGTAGTATATCTGTAAGTCACACTCATTTCAAAGGCCCCTTTGAAAACAAGCTGTGTTGACTGAAAAGTGTCCATGAGTTTGTGGGTTCTTTTGATGAACTTTGCTTTCGGAACACACGGAGACAGTAAACACGGTCGAACAAAACTCAACAAAAACATTTATTGAACGAACTGCTTTTACATCTTTGATATCGTCAGTCGAATCAAATGCGTCACTAAAGATCAACACGCTAAATACAACCTTGAGAAAGAGAAAGAAGACAATCACCTGTTTGTAGCACGAAGCCACAAGGAAATCTGTACATATTTCCCATAAAGAAAACCGTCGTAGTTGACCAAATATTCGTCCTGGTTTGGGGTTTAAGCCAGGACCAACGTTGCTTCGCAGTGATTGCACGTCACTGTCACAAAGTACGGCTGTTGCCATTTAGCTAAGAATACGGTTTGTATGCAGAATTTGCGTAGACCTTATTAAGAACCGCTAGTGAGCTCACAAAAACTAAGATTTCAAACGGGCACCATTATTTACAGACTCGATATTGTGCCAAATATTTTAGAATTGGTATGTGTAATCTTTATTGAAGGAGGGAAAATTACAAAGGGAAGTTTAATTTTTATTTCACGACCTCTTCGAATTAGTCCTGACACACTTCTCTTTTTCATTGCCAGCCCAAGTTGACCCTTGCCAAATGCCGACGCAATGTGGAGAACTTTCTCAATGCTTGCCGCCAACTAGGAGTGTCTGAGGTGAGTGCAAGCTCCTTCCATCACCTCTGATGGGCTGATCGGTTGGACACTCCTATCGAGATTTGTTCACTTCCCTGTTTGATTGAGCCACTCCGATGTTCAAATTCGCTCATAGAAAAAGCACCCTATTTTTTTTATTGTAATGCAAAGGGTGACTGTTTGTCCGGTCCAGGTAGTCTAAAGAAAAAAAAAAAACGTGAAAGTAACTTCAGGAACAAGTTTTTGTTGGATTCAGCCAGAAAAAAAAATAGCACCAATGTAATGAGAGGCCAGCGGAGGCATGATAAAGAGCATTAGCCGTAAAAACCCAGGTATTGTCTGAACCTGCATATACTCGAGGTGTATTTCAGGGATAGCAAACGCAAGGAAGAAGTTTTCAACCTAATATAGGCAGACAGAAATGAACTTTATGGTAGAACCCCGATTTTATGATTTTCAGGGGACCATGCAAAATCTTCGTATAATCGAAAAACTAAGAATACGGGCAGGGACACTCAGGGTTCCCAAAAAAAAATAAGTACAAACCACTGGATTAAGTCCAGCTTTGCGCAGAGGCAGTGTCGCATCCAATGAAGTCCCATGTCAAGACCTTGTGCCTCTTCAAGGAAGGTAGAATAAATTATTTTTGAGAACAGCAACATTATTTCATTAAAAGAGGTGGAAATGAATTCTTATTCTCAAATTTTGAAAATATATTTCAGGGCACATAGTTCTATATATAACTCGAGTTTAAAAATTACCTGCACACTCAAACGTAACATTGGCAATGGTTTCGCATCAGAAAAAATCAGACGGAGCACAAGTTTTTGTAGGACGCCTTTGCGGCCTCCATGTGCATTGTAATTTGTTGCCCTGCAACTGGTGATGCCCTGTTGTTATTATGAGTGTCAAGTGAAAGTTGTTTTTCACGGTGAAAATAGCTACGTCGTGTCCTTTTGCATGCTGAAGGCCTGTGACTGGGAGTGCTGCTATGAAAGGCAGCAGATGTTGACCAGCAAAGTTTTCCACTCACCGAAAACCGGGAAATATCCGGTTCTCAGACATGACTTTTTCGGCCCGTTGAAGCTACTCCATGGGGAGAAAGCTTGTTTTGGTACGACCTGGATATGCATGCGATTAAGGCATATACAGAGCGGATGAATTGCCACAAAAACAATTTTTGGATAATAGGACATACCGTAAAAACCCAGCTGTATCTCGGATCAGCATATAGTCTGAGGTGTGTTTCAGGGATAGGAAATACGAGAAAAATGTTTCCACCTTAATTTAGCCTAAGCAAAACACAAACTAAATATGTTTATTTACACACTTGTTCACTGTCATCTGACGAACATTATTTCGAAAATTCCTCGTCAGGGATGTCTTCCCACGGCACATCATCTTCAGTGCCACCAAGGGCACTTGAAATGGAGCACTGCTTGAAGGCGCCATAAATGAGCGCCTTGGGAATGCAAACTGAAGCTTCGGCGATCCATATGCACAACATCGCTGGCGTGGCCCGTTTCATCCTATCCAGCAGTAGTCACATCTGACCCTCTGAACCTCATCCACTTCAAGTACATGCGCTGGGTGTGATCCTCACTTGGTTTATTTAGGCACACATCAAGTAGCTGCAGGTGGAACGTCCTCCCAGGGCGATGATGCACTCCGCGTGCAGGAGCCGCGCAGCAGGTGCTTCACAAAGGTTATTCCGAAACCTATCTAGTACGAGAATCAATGGGAGCCCCAGCAGCACTCTGTTGCTCCCAAACGAAGTCTCAGTTCCTGTTCAACACCGTAAAACGCTTTATTTTTCGACTGGTGGAATTTTCTTTTCAGGCTGCTGCACACTAAGATGGCTTCCTTCCATTTTTGCCAACTGCGAATGCTTCTCTCATCGACGCCAAACTGGCACACCCCAGCACAGTTGCTAATGGTTTTGGCTGGTTAGATCATCTTTAAGGGCAGCCAAATACTGCTTTCACGGTTCTCACATTGCGTGTAATTGTGGCCGTCAGGGTAGGACTAATGCTAGTACTACGTAACGCCTAGTGATGATAATAGCGCGGAGCAATGCCAATACTGAAACCACAAATTCTTGACTGAAAATTCTTGGGATCCGCATATATTCGACGGTCAAACTTGTTTATTACAAAAACTAAAAAAGAAAGCACCATATGCAGATTTTTACTCTTTTTTCAGAATGTGGTATTTCACACTCATCTACATGCTATGTTGAACTTGGTCTCTCACCTGCCAATCGACATTGCTGACTTTGAATCAACGCTAACTGCTATAAGACAACCGCACAGTTCTTTGATGAGTCTCGCTCACTGGATTCCGTGCCGACCGGTTGTGCCTTCGCGATCTCCGACGTCAGCGTAGCTCTGGCCGACTGGGCTCGCCCTACGTCATCTCCTGACGCCGACGACCTTCGACGACAGTGTAGCTCTGACCGCCTAGACTTGCTCTACGCCATCTACTGACGCCGACAAGAGCTTTCGCAAGGGGTGCCCCGTCCTCGGACTCCTGTGACCGTGTTTCCATCTTTCCTATCTCTCCTATCCCCTCGATATGCCTTCGCTCGCTGGCTTAGCGCATCTCTCTTTCTTTCTCTCTACACGTTTATTTCTATCCTTTTAATCCCTCCCCAACCCCATCCCTTGTGAGCTACTGTTGAGGTGTCGCACCCTGATGCAGACAGTTATGGGGCTCACTTTTCTCTTCTTTTCCCTCTTAGAACCACTTCAGTTCTTTGATGAAATCAACAACCAGTTGCTAACATCTCAGCTGTGACAAGACAAATCTTTTTGGTCGTGTAAAGAGGCGCAGCTGCCTGCAGATGATTGCCTCACTCACGTCGAAGGTTCAGCTACCAAAATAGCAGACCCCTTGAAACAGCCATTGTACTGAGCCGTTGTTCCCATCGCAAGGAGAGCCGAAAGGTAGTCGAAACACCTGAAGGCAATAGAGCCACACAGAAAACATATGCAAATAGCGCGCCTTCACAGAAAATAAACAGTGATGGACTCGCAGTGGACCCATTGGGAATTCTGCTGGCACATGTTGCCAACATAAATTACGATTGAGTCTGGGACTATTCAGGGGCTAGTTTTGTTTACAAATTCAGGTGGACTCTGCTGCTTGTGCATCGCTGATGACTTTTGTGCACAATCTTAGGGCTACTCTGGTTACCTGTAATGTTCGCATGTTGTTCGGGCATGACGTGCTGGCAGAGGCTGCAAAGCTTCTCTTCCTGCCAAGAAGGACGTTCGTGGCACCCTCACTATCGAGGGGTGCAAGACTTTTTATGACTGTGCGCGATTTTGTTCTCTGGTTCTTTTCACTGGAAAAATGATCATTACCATCTGAAAAAGTATGAATAAACATGCTTGGATGCATATTTTGGAATGCCAATCTAGGCGGAGAGGTGGCACATGAAAGGAGGTGACTGCAGAGAAACTGGTGAAGTTCATTGGATTTTTTATTTACATAGACACCAACAAGGTTTTTTCATTAAAAATGAAATGTGCATAAAAGTGCATTTTTGCACCTTGTGCCTTTTTTGGAAAAAAAAAAAAACAGTAAATGCTTCATCGCATGGCACAAGCAGTGAAGCAGTGCCTCATTTTGATTTTTGTGTATGTTGATAGCAATATTCGGAACAATATTTATTATTTGTTACACTATTCGAGGGTCAGTTATCTTCTGTATGTGTATTCCGAATTTTCTTTGTTTTGAAAGTCTGCGGCCGCTTGATTGTTCTGCCGATTCCTAGGAATATGCACCCTATGCACCACATCGAATGGCGTAACAAGCGTGCTAGACAGCTTCAAAAGAAGTTTGGTAACAGTGCGGACATGGTATATATAGACGCCGCGAGGTATGGAGAAGGGTCCACTCAACTGTGGTCGTTGACCATCAGGGCAAATGTCTCGCGAGCGCCACGGTGACGACGGGACTCACGGAGGCGGCTGAAGAAGCCGCGATAGCCTTAGCACTCGCCGCAGCGCCCCATGCAGAGATTGTGATGAGCGACTCGCAGGCGGCAGTCTGCAGTTTCGCGCGCGGCCGTATCTCGCGGGAAGCGGCACGCATCCTTCAAATGTGCGGAGATGACGACTCGACGTCATGCTCACAACCCCGAATTCCAACGGTTTTCCTCCTATGCACCCCGGCACACACCAGCATATTCCGCTCGTGGGGAACGAGGCGGCCCACGCCGCAACTCGAGGTCTCACTCGCCGAGCCGCGGCCCACTGCGTGGCCGCCACCTCCGACTCCGGGAGCGGGGCGATGCATCTGCTGGATCAAGGCACTTTGATATGCACGCAGCAACAAGATTCAGAATGGTCATGGGGAGATCGTCTTTCAATGTTCCGTGACATCACCCAACACTATAGACTCGAAAGACGTTGGTTCCTGCCACCGTTAGCTTTCGCTTACTCCAAACCCATTCCTACCCTAGCCCGGTCGTTCTACGCCACCTCTACCCGAACCTATACCCCGCCGATATATGTAAAGCGTGCGGGCACAGAGCAACACTAAGTCACATGCTCTGGGAATGTGCCGGCGACGACAGTCGGGAATACCCCACCAATCGCGATGCGCCTATAGCGGCGGTCAATACCAAATCACAGGGAGCCTCGAGCTCACTCGTTCCTGCCGCCGCCCTGGCTGCGGGAGCCACGGGGGACCTTCTGCGTCGGCGTCGCTGCCGCTGGAAGGCGGCCCTCCAAAGCCCCGAGCTGAACGACCAACTCTGGGCCGTCCAGCAGGCTCAGGATGCCGCCCGAGTACAGGGACTTCGAGCCGCCACCTAAAGCCACCGAGACGAAATAGCCGGCCCATTGTGTTCAATAAAGTCTTTTCTCTCTCTCTCTCTCTCTACATAGTGCTTGCTATTGCTGTGCTGCTGTATGAGCTGGCAAGAAAAAAATTTAAGCTTTATAATTTTTACAGAACATTTTTATTGCTGTGCAACTTATATTTTTCGGAAAGAACATTTCATTATGCATAATTTCGTATGCTACAATGCATGCTGGAGTGCTGTGTAAAATGGCCAAAACTTTCTTTGCGATACGAATGAAAAACAACAATTTTCTTTCTCTAACGAAACAGTTTTAAGACACTATCATGTTTGGCAGCCATGCTAAAACTATTATAACTATTATGTCCATTTGCTCGGAATCGATGTATTCAATAACAAATAGCCCATGAACAGTAAAACTTCAGTAATAAAAGTTTTGTGGGGTCACCAAAAATATTGGTATGATTTAGGATTCGTTTCACCAGAAAACATGGAAAATTAGTATGCAACAAAACAAAGCGGGTGTACATTTTTGTTCATTCTCAGGAGCAGAGCAACATTGTGAAAAGCTCTGAATGATTGGCAATGAAGTTTTTGGATGCAAACAATCATATTTGTGTTTTTAAATATATGGCACCTGTGTGCGTGCATGCTTAATGAACCATTTGGGCTGTTACCTGTGTCAGCTAGTAGCACCATTCTAATTTTGATAAGCTTTACTGCGTGTCTTCAGAGTACTACAATCAAAGTAACTTGAAATGTGTTTCACATGTGATAGATGAGGGGCAGGACATTTTCAAATCACTGCTCTTTCTTAAAATTATTTTCTTATTGCAGTGGTGTTAGGAACAGATGGAAGAATACAACTTCATTTTAAATAGTCTAAGTGAACGTGGTTGAGCCCCTAGATATCTGGGAGCCCCTTGGCTGACATCTCTAGAAGTGCATTTGAAATGTTCTAAGTGAACGTGGTTGAGCCCCAAGATATCCGGAAGCCTCTTGGCCGACATCCCTAGGCAGGCTCGATCCACCTGCCTCGGTTGATTGTTCGATATTCTTGAAAAGATTTATGGCTGTGTCTGCACAGTGCAGAGGTTTGCTAAAGATACTGGAGTCTCCCGTGCTGCTAATCGGAAAGGTGGCAGGTGTGTGCATTCCGAACAATCATGCCCGTGGACGTTGAAAGGCCTAGACCGTCCACTTTATCTTTCATTCCTTTGCGCATGGCTTGCATCAATGCGGCAGTCTCGTATCAACACAGTACATCGACATGAACTTGAGGACAGCAATGCATGTCAACGTGACGTCAACACGACGTCAACGCCATTTGTCATCTGAATGCAAAGGCACGCAAAGACGCATTGAGGCCTCTGTGACACGCCGCCATCAGGTGCTCATGCCGATGCTTGGGTTCCCACACGCGCGCATATTCTACCTGTGCAGAAGTGTACGTTCATGCCAAATGTCTCAGCTGAAAATTTGTCCGCAACAGTTGCTACTCCATTACAATGGAGGTTAATGACAATGGAGGTTAATGGGCCTTGGCCGGTACCACAGAAAACTTCATAACACCCCGAAGTTCGTCCGAGCTGTGATCATATCACTTAACTTCTACTGTATTTCGAACCTGACATCCCATTCTATATATTAGGCTTGTGTGAATATTCGAATGAATAGTAGAATATTTGAACACACTTTGATTTCAGCTTAAGTTATTGAAAATTTCAAAGTATTCGCAATGAACGAATAGATGCATACCGTATAAACACGTGTAAGGGCCGCACCCTGTATTTCTGAAGTTCATATTAAAAAAATCTGCGTAAGGGTCGAGGAGATTGGCTGGACGCTGAGTTGTGCGGACGTGCTTCCGTGTCGCTCCGGTCTTTTGCATCTGTGTGATCTCCGATATGCCAACTTTCACATTCGTATTTTTGGATCATCGAGTGCGTTTCGTCCCCCTGATCATGAGGAAGTGCGGATTGTCGTCTCTGAGAGTGTTTGCAACAATTTTCGGCACTTTCAACTTTGTGCCACTAAAGCCTAGTCTGACCTAGCTAGGAACGCCGGCCGCTCCGAACGACGTCGGCACAGCTACGCTTGTAATGGCAGGGAGTGCTTCAACGGCACTTCAATCAAGCCTCTTGGCCGACATCCCTAGGCAGGCTCGATCCACCTGCCTCGGTTGATTGTTCGATATTCTTGAAAAGATTTATGGCTGTGTCTGCACAGTGCAGAAGTTTGCTAAAGATACTGGAGTCTCCCGTGCTGCTAATCAAAAAGGTGGCAGGTGTGTGCATTCCGAACAATCATGCCCGTGGACGTTGAAAGGCCTAGACCGTCCACTTTATCTTTCATTCCTTTGCGCATGGCTTGCATCAATGCGGCAGTCTCGTATCAACACAGTACATCGACATGAACTTGAGGACAGCGATGCATGTCAACGTGACGTCAACGCGACGTCAACGCCATTTGTCATCTGAATGCAAAGGCACGCAAAGACGCATTGAGGCCTCTGTGACACGCCGCCATCAGGTGCTCATGCCGATGCTTGGGTTCCCACACGCGCGCATATTCTACCTGTGCAGAAGTGTACGTTCATGCCAAATGTCTCAGCTGAAAATTTGTCCGCAACAGTTGCTACTCCATTACAATGGAGGTTAATGACAATGGAGGTTAATGGGCCTTGGCCGGTACCACAGAAAACTTCATAACACCCCGAAGTTCGTCCGAGCTGTGATCATATCACTTAACTTCTACTGTATTTCGAACCTGACATCCCATTCTATATATTAGGCTTGTGTGAATATTCGAATGAATAGTAGAATATTTGAACACACTTTGATTTCAGCTTAAGTTATTGAAAATTTCGAAGTATTCGCAATGAACGAATAGATGCATACCGTATAAACACGTGTAAGGGCCGCACCCTGTATTTCTGAAGTTCATATTAAAAAAATCTGCGTAAGGGTCGAGGAGATTGGCTGGACGCTGAGTTGTGCGGACGTGCTTCCGTGTCGCTCCGGTCTTTTGCATCTGTGTGATCTCCGATATGCCAACTTTCACATTCGTATTTTTGGATCATCGAGTGCGTTTCGTCCCCCTGATCATGAGGAAGTGCGGATTGTCGTCTCTGAGAGTGTTTGCAACAATTTTCGGCACTTTCAACTTTGTGCCACTAAAGCCTAGTCTGACCTAGCTAGGAACGCCGGCCGCTCCGAACGACGTCGGCACAGCTACGCTTGTAATGGCAGGGAGTGCTTCAACGGCACTTCAATCAACGCTGAGCGTCTGAAGCCCCGTCGAAGGAGGTGAAGAAGATAAAATGGAAGCATTGGAAGGTGCTGAATAGCAAGTGGTTCAATCTAAATCGGCCAAGAGGAGGCAAGCGTTGGAGAGCGACTTGTCTCAACCCAGTGCTTCAGGACGCATTTCAAGGCAGCAGCAAGGTTGGCGTTCAAAGCAGCTGCCAGGCAGCTGCACTAAAGAAGAGAGTGATCACGGCCTCACGTATGCCGGAGCAACCTTCTACGCTTTGGAAGATTATCATCAGACCCCGAGATGGTCTGGATTTACGCAAAACCAGTTGCCACGGCATCTCCACAGCCATCTTCTTCACGGCGGCCAGGATCACCGCCATTCAAGCCTGCACCGATTTGGTCTGCCCCAACGTCGTGCAAAACATCGTTGTGGTGTGCACCGAAAACGTAGGCAACGCTCGCAAAATCTTGGCTCTCAAGAACATTCGCGTCAACGGGAAAGAGCACGAAGTAGCGGTGTACGCTGCTACCGAAGGCAACTATGTCAAGGGAGTGATCCGCAACGTCGAGCGCGACATCGGCGACGCCGAGCTCGCAAGGCTCATCATACACCAGGGAAATTCCACGATTCGCAAAGTCAAACGCATCAAGGATACAGGCTCCATCGTTGTTTTTTTTTATGGAGGAGATATGCTTAGCTACATCAAAGTTGGCCAGGCAATAGTCTGGTGCTATCTCTACAAGAAGCAGATTGAGGTGTGCAGCAAATGCACCCGCGTTCATCGTGCAAACGTCTGCCCCCACTCCATTGATCAGCGTTTGGCACTTTTGTGAGGCCAAGGACCCGAAGCAAGGACACTCATGCCAAGTGAGGTGCAAACTCTGCTGCATGGACCACTCTACCAGAAGCAAAGCCTGCAAACAGAAGTACCAGACATCTTTCGGGATTCGACATAGGCGAAAGGAAAAAGAAATGGAACGTCTTTCCACGTGGACCTGTGGGATTTCCTTATGCTTCAGGCCGGTCCGCTTGGGCCGTCTTCAAGTGACTGGCAGCAGCCCTTCACCATAGGACGTGGATCCGCGCTTGCCGTCACCGCGAAATTGGCCTCCAAAGAGAAGAGTGAAGAACCTTACAGAGCACGAGCTGGACTCTCTACCCAGGTAAGCGGGGGCACCACCACCTCTAAGGAATCGGAGGAGCTCAAGAGAGTCTGGAACGAGAATGCGATAGCACAGAGTTAGTAGAGGTCAGAAAGGAATTAGCAATAATTAAAACCGCCGTTACAGCAGTGAGACCAGATGGGGACCAAAATGGTGCTAATGGTCGGAAGCGCCGAGCTGTAGGCGATGTTATGAGGTCGACGTAACTGAAAGTCTTAACCAAATCAAAGAATCCTTGAAACAGATTTCTTCTACACTTCAAGAAATTACCAAAGGCATAGTGATTGTCAAGGCACAGAATCGTTTTATTGATTTTCACCTAAGGGATCTTGAACGTAGGACGGGTCTCCTGGAGCCTCTGGCGCTCCCGACAGAATTATCGCAGTTAATATCAGACCCCACCGTTGTGGCGGAGCTTGTACAAAAGCAAATACCGTGCCCTCAGAGCAACCCGAAGGCTCAGCCTTCTGCTAAATCCAATTGCTAATCATGGCTGCGGTATCCAACACCGACTTTCGTGTCTGGCAGTGGAACTGCTACGGATTCAAAAAGAAGAAAGCAGTGTTAGCTCAATACCTTTTACCGTGTGCATCAAAACCGCAAGTAATTTCGTTACAAGAGACGCTCACGTTCGGCACCACGTTTAGTGGTTACAAGGCCTTTGAACGCGTAAAGAACGATGGCCGAGGCATGGTTACTTTGGTCACAAAGGGCATCACAGTCATTGATCACGAAAACATAAATAAGTGCTCTAATGCCGAATACTTACCGAGAAAGCACATGCGCAGAGGATCGCTTATCCTCAACGTATACAGTTTGCCAAAACGACGAGACGAGCGCTTCTATGGCCTCATAGGTAAAGCAGTAAAGATGGCTACCGACGCCAGCATACCCCTCATAGTAGCCGGTGACTTTAGCGCGCCTCACTCCACGTGGAGCTACGTTTCAGACACACCCAAAGGGGCTTCAATATGCAAAGCTATATAGGACTTCAATCTCACGCTACTAATGGACCCCGGCTTCCTCACTGGTTTAGGCAATTAGGTAATGAGACCCTCGACACCAGATCTCTCTCTGGTCGCCTACGGCGGCAAGTCGTCATGGCAAAACGTGGGAGAAGATCTGGGTTCCGACCATCTCTTCATTGAAATGACATTGCATGCTCAATGCAAAAGCGCCAGAATACAGCGCATCGTTGATTGGGACCTCTTACGTTTCACCATAATTGACAAAGCCCCTCTTAGTGACTATGCAGAGTAGATAGAAACCCTCTTTTCTGATGTCTCTGCCTCCACTAAGGAAATAAAAACAGAACAGAATTTTCCAACCATGGAAAGCCACTTAGCGCACGGTTTTGAAGCTAAAATGTCTCTAAAAAACGCTGGCTAAAAACAAACTGAACAGATCACTAAAAAACGCATTGCCAAGATCAAAGCCAAAATTGCATCATACTCAAGTGTTAAAACAAAAACACTGGATCGAAACGTGCGACAAGGTCGACAGTCAGATGAGGGTAGGCGGCAAGTGGAACTTGCCTAAACACCTTCTGAAACCTACTGACACTCGAGTCGCTCAAAGATCGGCCATCGAGAGACTTGCTCACCAGGCACTCATTTATCGTGGCGAAGGTTTTATTATGCAAGATCTAGCCGAAATTCACCTTCCGCTAGATACCACCTCATCTACGCCAATACTTGGTTGCACAGGAAGTGATTCTGCCGCGCTGGACAGCAACATATCGGAATGGGAAGTCAGGTCTGCACTTCACAAACTCAACAGCATCTCGGCGCCAGGCGCTGACCGCGTCTGGAACCTTGATGATGATTTGGTCACCTATTCATTGAACAAACATTAGAGAAATGACCTATTCATTCAACAAACATTAGAGAAATGGCTCAAATGCACGCGAGTGGAAGTACGCCACGGTCATACTGATACCCGAACCCAGTAAAATATTGTTACGGAGCTCGCAAACACACGGAAGAGAGGAATGAGCGTATTTCCTATATTTACATGCCAAAGTGACGCTTCAGAGCTGCCAGTCTCTCGCGCGGCGAGTCCACTTCTTTTTCATCGAACTGTTGTCCACGACGGTAGAGCCATGCCCACTGCCTCGTAATATCACCCCCGGCGAACAAAGCGCCGTCACGGCGCCCCTAAGTCAATCAGGACTGGCAGTATAGTAGGGCTTTAGGCGCGACACATGAACAACATCAGTAGATGGTGTAGCAGAGGATGAGTGCGGTTGAACGGGAGTGATGAGGTAGTCGACGTCGGTGACCTTGCGGAGAACTTTGTAGGGTCCTGTGTATCGTGGGAGGAGCTTCTCGCACAAACCTTCACGTCGATACGGCGTCCAGAGTAGGACAAGAGAGTCATCAGGGTAGTCAACGTCGCGGTGCGAGTCATCGTAGCGGACTTTTTGTGCGGCCTGAGAAGCACTGAGCCGAGTGTGCGCGATTTGGCGAGCGACGCGGGCTCGAGAAGCAGCGTCCTGCGCATACACCGTTGGTTGGATAGTAGCAGAAGGAAGGAGTGTGTCGAATGGCAACGCAGGGTTGCAGCCGTACAAAAGAAAGAATGGAGAGTAGCCGGCGGTGTCATGTCTTGACGAATTATATGCAAATGTAACGTAGGGGAGCATTGCGTCCCAGTCACGGTGGTCAGCAGAGACGTACATAGACAACATGTCTGTAAGAGTTCGGTTGAGACGCTCCGTGAGACCGTTAGTCTGGGGATGGTAGGCAGTAGTAAGGTGATGTTCGGTAGAGCAGCTCCGGAGGATTTCGTCGATAACTTTTGCGAGGAAGCAGCGGCCCCGATCCGTCAAAAGCTGGCGCGGAGCTCCATGCCGCAGAATGACGTCATTTAGGAGAAAGTCTGCGACGTCTGTAGCGCAGCTAGTTGGCAATGCACGAGTTATCGCGTATCTGGTCGCATAGTCGGTTGCGACAGCGATCCACTTGTTGCCTGACACGGACGTCGGGAAAGGTCCGAGCAAGTCGAGGCCGATGCGGAAGAATGGTTCCGGGGGAATGTCGATAGGTTGGAGCAGGCCAGCCGGACGGAGAGCAGGACGTTTCCGACGCTGGCAGCGCTCGCAAGCAGCGACATAACGGCGCACAAATTTATACATGCCAGGCCAAAAGAACCGTTGCCGCACGCGGTGATAGGTGCGTGAAAAACCCAGGTGTCCCGCCGTCGGTGCGTCATGCAGATGTTGAAGAATAGTGGCACGCATGTGTTGGGGAATAACTAACAAATATTCCGGGCCATCAGACTTCATGTTGCGACGATACAGAATGTCGTTGCGAAGGACATATTGACGGAGAGAAGGGTCGGAATGTCCTGAAGATACTCGCTGAATGACCTTCTTGAGGGTTGCGTCCCGGCGCTGCTCTGTGCCGATGTCGTGCAAATCAGATATGGCGAGCACACAAGAATCGCCTTCATGGACAGCGAGGCTAGCAGGGTCCACCGGATAACGCGAGAGACAATCAGCATCTTGGTGCAACCTGCCCGACTTATAAATTACGTCGAAGTTATACTCCTGGAGACGTAGAGCCCAGCGACCTAGGCGACCAGTTGGGTCCTTGAGCGACGACAGCCAACACAGAGCGTGGTGGTCCGTAATAACTGAAAACTCGCGGCCATACAAGTAGGGGCGAAATTTCGCTACAGCCCAGACCAACGCAAGACACTCGCGCTCTGTTATCGAATAGTTTCGCTCAGATGTGGAGAGAAGGCGGCTGGCATACGCAATAACACGCGTTTGGCCTCCCTGGTGTTGAGCGAGGACGGCGCCGATTCCGTGAGCACTGGCGTCTGTGCGTACTTCAGTCGTCGCAGACGGGTCAAAGTGAGCCAGTATTGGTGGTGAAATGAGCAGGTCGATCAGCGTGGAAAACGCAGCTGCTTGGTCTTGGCCCCACGAGAAGGGCACGTTCTTTTTGAGAAGATCAGTTAGTGGTCGTGCAATTGTAGCGAAATCGCGTATAAAGCGGCGGAAGTACGAGCATAAGCCCACAAAACTCCGAACATCTTTGGTTGAAGAAGGCAGAGGGAAATTCTTGACAGCGCTAATCTTGTCAGGGTCAGGTCGGACGCCAGCAGCACTTACAAGATGACCAAGGATCGTGATTTGTTGTCGGCCGAAATTGCACTTTTTCGAGTTCAGCTGGAGTCCTGCTCGACGAAAAACGGCTAAAATGGTCGACAAACGAGTTAAGTGAGTTTCAAATGTTGGGGAAAAAACAATCACATCGTCGAGGTAGCAAAGACAGATGGACCATTTATAACCACGAAGAAGAGAGTCCATCATGCGTTCGAACGTTGCCGGGGCGTTGCACAGCCCAAAAGGCATAACCTTGAACTGATAAAGGCCGTCCGGTGTGATGAAGGCAGTCTTTTCTCGGTCTAAGTCGTCGACAGAAATTTGCCAGTAGCCCGAACGCAGATCAATAGATGAGAAGTATCGCGCGCCATGAAGGCAATCAAGGGCGTCGTCGATTCGTGGCAGCGGATATACGTCTTTGCGGGTTATCTTGTTCAAGGCACGGTAGTCAACGCAAAATCTCCAGCTGCCATCCTTCTTTTTCACTAAAACAACAGGTGACGCCCATGGACTTGAAGAGGCCTCTATGACTCCTTTGGAGAGCATTTTCTCGACTTCTCGTTGTATGACCTGGCGTTCGGACTGGGAAACACGATACGGTCGCCGTCTAACAGGATTAGCATCGCCGGTATGTATTTGATGACGCACGAAGGACGTTTGCCCTAAAGGGCGGTCATCGAAGTCGAAAATATCTCGGTAGGTAGTCAGAACGTGGTGAAGTTGCGCCAACTGACAGGGCAGAAGATCAGGGGCGATCATCATCGTGATTTCGTCGCTAGGTGCGTTTGCTCGGCTGGCTGCAGTAGGGGACGAACAGTCTTCAGGGTCCAATGCCACGATGCTACATGCATCAAGTGGGGAAACGTGGGCTAACGAAATGCCTTGCGGGAGAACTTGGGTCGAACTACTGAAGTTAAGGAGCGGAAGCTGAACGTAGTTGTCCACAATAGTCACGATTGTATGCGGCACAGCAACACTTCGAGCCAAGAGCACATCCACCAATGGAGACACTATGTAGTCACCGTCAGGAAGAGCTGGTGATATCGTTAAGGCAACACACGTGGTGGCTTGCGGTGACAGCCGAACATAATCAACAGCGCACAAGCGGTGTGACGGTGAGGACGGCACAGGTCCAAGTCGAGGCAGTTCAAGTTGAAGAACGCCGGTTGCACAGTCGATGAGAGCAGCATGGGTGGACAAGAAATCTAAACCAAGAATTAGGTCATTTGGGCACTGCTCAATAACTGCAAAGAGAACAGATGTGGGGTGATCGGCGATAGTGATGCGTGCTGTGCACATTCCTGTGATGGCAAGACTTCTTCCGTCGGCGACACGAATAACGCCAGGGGCAGCCGGTGTGAGCACTTTCTTCAGGCGGCGACGAAGTCGGGCACTCATCACAGAAATATGCGCCCCAGTGTCAACAAGTGCAGAAACAGTCAGGCCGTCAACGTCGACGTCGATCAAATTTCGTCGTGTCGGCAGTACAAGGAGAGGATTTGAGGTCGGTACCGAGGATGCAGCTTCACCTCCAAGAGCTGCACCGCTTAGTTTCCCTGGTGAGAATTGAGTGGGGAGGTCGGGCGTCGTCGTAGAGGAGAAGGGGACGACGGGCGACGTCCTGGCGGCGAACGAGACTGGTGACGTCGAGGCGACGGTGAGCGGCTGTGCTGCGTATCAGGGGCATCGCAGGCGTAGGAATCGACGGGCAGAGGCCGGCGGTAGTTGTCGGCGATCGGCTCAGGAGGTTGGAAACGACGGTAGCTATCGGTGCGGCGAGCAGTGTTATACTGGTTTCGGGACGAAGACCAATGGTTGTGGCAATACCGTGCGACGTGACCTATGCGGCGGCAGTTAAAGCAGATCGGCCGATCATCCGCAGTTCTCCATTCGGCCGGATTGCGAGAGCGTGGATAAGACCTTTCTTGGGGTGGTGACCTGGGGCGAGGCGGCGACCTTGAACGGAAGCCAATTGGTCGAGACTGAGCAACGGCGCAGACATCGAAGCCCAAATTGCTCAGTTCTTCCCGCACAATCGACTGTACCAAGCAAACCTGAGGTACTTGCAAATCGACGTGGCCGTTGGCGGGAAGAGTAGGTGTAATTGCTTCGATTTCCCGCCGGACAATTCGCGTAATTTCAGACGCTGGTGAAGACTGCCGATGGGAGGACAGTCCATCTTCGCAGGAGGACGTCGCTGCGGTGTTCGGCAGTCGAGTAAATGATCTTGAAATCCGCCTGCTTTTGGCCAGTTCAAAACGCCGGCATTCCTCAATAATTTCGTCGACGGTCGCACAGTTCCGGCACATTAGCAGGTTGAACGCGTCGTCCGCTATGCCCTTGAGGACGTGGCCAACCTTGTCAGACTCCGACATGTCGTTGTCAACTTTACGACATAGAGCCAGCACGTCCTGTATATATGAGATATACGGCTCTGTGGACGTCTGAGCACGTATAGACAACTCCTTCTTTGCAGCCGCCTTTCGACCGATGGGCTTCCCAAATAAGTCGCGAAGCTTTTCCTTGAAGGTGTCCCAACTGCCGATCTCCTCCTCATGGTTCTCGTACCAGACTTTGGCCGTGCCTTTCAGGTAAAACAGCACATTGGCCAGCATAAGAGTCGGATCATACCGGTTGAGAGCACTGGTGCGTTCGTAGTCGGCTATCCAGTCGTCGACATCAACTTGGTCCGTACCGCAGAACGTTCCAGGATGCTTCGGATGCGTCAGCACGTACGTGGGTGGGGGTGGGGCCAGTGGAGGCGTTGCCGTGGATGGTGCGGGCGTCGCCGAAGCCGATGGAGAGGTGGCCGTGGGATCAGTCCCGTGTTCCATCACGGAAACTCCGATTTGACGACCACTGCGGAGCTCCGTTGTATGGCGCTTCGTTACCCAGCACTCCCACCAATTTGTTACGGAGCTCGCAAACACACGGAAGAGAGGAATGAGCGTATTTCCTATATTTACATGCCAAAGTGACGCTTCAGAGCTGCCAGTCTCTCGCGCGGCGAGTCCACTTCTTTTTCATCGAACTGTTGTCCACGACGGTAGAGCCATGCCCACTGCCTCGTAATAATATGCACAACAAAAAATCTTAGACCGATCTCGCTTTCATCATGTGTGTGCAAAATTTTCGAACATGTCATAAACGATAAGGTCTCTAAGTACATAGACCGCAATGACCTCTTCCCATCTAACACTGTTGGCTTTCGCCCACATCTTTCAACCCAAGACGCCATGCTTCTCATCAAATCGCAGGTCATTGCAATACGCCTCTACCAGAGATCCCAGAGTCATTTTGGCTCTAGTTCTCAAAAAGGTGCTCGATACCATACTCCATGATCACATCCTCGAAGCCATGTCCGAGCTGGGCCTCGGTAGACGTTTCTTTTAATTTTGTAAGGCAGTTCCTGTCAGATAGAACCGCCACCGTAAAGTTGGGGTAGATGAAGTTAGACAAGTTTCATCTAGGAAACACGGGCACTCCTCAAGGGGCAGTGATCTCGCCCCTTCTTTTTATCATAGGTATGACGGCTCTAGCTAGGGATATAACGACATTGGCTCCGCCATATATGCCGACGACATCACCCTTTGGTTCTGGGGTGGCTCGGTGGGTCTCACTGAGAGTACTCCCCAAGAAGCTGTACTCACGGTCGAGAAATACATTTCTCGTATGAACATCAGGCTATCAGACAACAAGTCCAAGCTCCTTGTTTACCGGCCCATTCGCATGGGGCGACACCTTAATGGATGGGTACCAACCCGGGAAATCGACATACACCTGTTCACGAAGAGCGGCGCGGAATTCCCCCGCAAAGACAGTATATGCATACTAGGCATGTTCATCTCTTGGAACGGCAGAAATGCAGCTACAATACAGAAGATGGAACAGCACACTGCTGCTACTGTTCGCCTTATTCAAAGGATTTCAGGCAGACAAGGAGACATTGAAACGTACTGTGTATCCGGTGTCGGGGTCAACTAGGACCCAGAGCTTGTAGCCCCATTTTGTGACCTTATCTTTCATATACTGCCTGATTCCCAATCGCCTTTTGGGTTTCACCATCCGTTTGTCCACGTAGAGATCACGATGTGGCTGAAAAAGGTTCGCAGACACTTCATTCACATGCTCCATGAGCTACCATAAGAACCAGAGTTTCCCTCTCGATAGCTGGCTCACATCGTCCAAGTCAACAACATGGAGCATAGCGAGCAACGCTATGAAGCGGCGTTTGGGCATTATTTATCGTGGAAGCAGGCCACTGTAGAGCTCTCCCACTTTCCAGTAGAGCTTCAGGGCGGAACCTTGACAATGCCCATGTAAATTATAAGGCGAAGGAATTTTATCATTTCATCCAGAGGCTCTTCCCACGAACGCTCGGGACGAGCTAGCGTCGGTTTTTCCAGTATTTTCGTACAGCCGTATTTGCTTGAGTTTTCACAAAGCCTAGTGATCACTTGAGTTGTGAAAAAAAAAAGAGTGAAGAAGTCAAGGGCCGTTAGAAATTTCCCGAGTGCCATGCCCACGTAGTCGGTGATGTAAACACCAGGTACTCGATGCGGCACAAAAACAATCCGCTTCTGCATTGGTGGCAGGAAGTCATTGCTGTACGTTGTTGAAACTCTGCCAAATAAATACAGTCAAGCCCACATATAACGGCCTCACTTAAAACGAACTTTCGCTTAAAACGAACAATATCCACGTAACCGTGAAAATATACATTGGTTTAGTGGCACAAAATCACACTTACAATGAACGTCTCTGAGCGCCGCCAATCAGTTACAGCGAACGGGGTCGCCGCTCAGCCGACTTCTCAGGAAACCACTTTCAACCACCGATAAGGCATTGGCGAGGTGCCCATACATTCTTATAAACGCCGACCCTGCCTCTGCGCTCCTTTAGTTGCCACTCTCCCCTCCGTTCTTTGTCCCCCCGCTACTCTGAACACCCAACATTGGCAGGCAAGGCCCATGTTTTCACACTGCCACCGTACTTTCGAAGACCGGTCCGTCATCTCCACAATTTTCGATCGCTGGTACTGTCGTTGGCGTCGCCCACCTGGAGTGACCAGACCATTTGCCAACATTGGCGGCCACCGACTCTATCCGATCGTCTGCGTATAATGCATGCGCGTATGTTACCCCACTGTTTCTGATAATTCACGATTTGTTTCGTGTTTAGGACCTGTTCTCGCTTACTTCGCACTCGGCTCAGCATGCGCTCCACAAGCATGTGGAAGCACGAAAACGGCTGTTAATTTGCGCAGAAAATATCGGAAGTCAGTGAAGCCACGCAAACCCGTCAGCGCAACAAACAATTTCTTGACCACGGCCGCCGATTCTTTGAACACTGCCACGCACCCCGATCCAGGCGGCTGTGCTTTCACCTCTGCACGCGCTGGCACTCTTTCAAGTTTTTCTACGCGAGAGCGGCACGTTTCGTGGACCTTTCAAGCAAGCTACCCGACCTCCCTTCTTCCCGGGTGTTTTGGTTTTGAAGGTCGCCTTCCCGCCATATCCTCTCTTCTCTTCACTCTATCGCAACTCCTTGCCCTTCTCTCGCAAATCTGCTCTCCTCTCTTGATCACAACCCCTTCGTCCATCTTCACCGCTCCCCAACGCCAGCCACGCTGGCTCGAATCAGTTTCGTTTTTTGACTAGAAACAGGCCCAGAGCTGTTCCACGCGATCTGGCATGTGTGTCGTGTGTGCGCGTCTTGCTCGCTCTTGGTGTGCGTGTGTGGTCATGATGGCAAATGGGAGGCCTTGCACGCTTTTTCCTGGTGCTCAACAAAACGTCAAAAGTGTGATCCCTTGGCTTGCGCGTAATCCGTGCATTAGGTGCCGCATTGCGGAGCGCTTTCTCATAGCTGTTGACCACCTGGCAGCCAACTTGCCGCTTAGGGCGTCCTGGTAAATGGTGATATTTCGTGGGCGGTGGTGACGGCCACATGCACGCGAAACTGTTTTCGCAAGGCCGACTTAGTCAACGTCGGGCCTGATGCCGAGCCTGAAGCTTCCTAACAGAACCACTGTGGCGGCGATTTATGGCAGCGCGCAGTCGACTCCGACATGAGAGAGCGAGTGGGACATCTGTTGCGATGGTTCCATTATGGGCGATGATGATGCCGACACCGCGGAACCGGGGACGGATTAAGGCATTGTGAATGAACTACGCGGCAGGAGCGATTTGGAGGAATCGGATTGCGAGAAGGACGAAACTTTGGAGTCAGTGCCTCATGCAGCTTATGCCATGGGCCTCGGCGAACGAGCACGCTGCCGTTTGAAATAAACTCGAGACCGCCCTTATCGCTTCTGCTCTTCTAAACACGTGCATCATGGACTTTTTGGGGCATAAAAGTTTGTGTTTTCACTCACAACTTTTTTAAAAGCTGTGTTTCATTTACTACGAACTTCGGGATACAGCGAACGGATACTGCATCAGGCTCAGGTTCGTTGTAAGCAGGCTTGACTGTATAACACAATAAGAACATGTAAGGACCGTGTAAGCTTGCTGAAGAGCAAGCTGAAAGCAAAGCGAAACTAACCTTTGTTCGCTGGTTTAGCTTCCCGGCTGACCGTCCCCCGACTCGCTGTCTGAGCTGAAATCTGAACGTCTGAAGTCGTCTTCGGACTCTACGCTGCTCATTTCATCAATGAAATCAACCGTCGAAGCAGTGGAATCTCGAGATCCTGGCCGTTTTTGAAGCCCCTCGCGAACATGGCGCCATTCTCTTGATCAGCTGATGCAACAGCACTCGAGAAAAACTGCGATTGTACGCCGCCACCTCCCGGGGAAAAAAAAAATACTCGGAGCATAGAAGAGTGGTGTTAGAAATACCGTGCAGATATATCGTATTCACTCGTGTAATGTAAAATATACCGTATTCACTCGTGTAATGAATGCACTCCCATAATAAACGCACTCCCAACCTCAGGCGTCAAAATTTTGTTTTTTTTTTTCCCCACGTAATAATCGCATCTCCTACATTCATCCGCTGCAGTCCCAACACCTGGCACCTCCTCACCCGTTCAATTTCTTCCGCTTGTTATTACTTTGCCAACCCTCCTCAATTACCTCAGCTCCCTCCCCCTTGGCCCCTTGTGGAGCGCTATTGCTTTTCTTTCTATCTGTGCACCTATTTTCCCTGTCTTATCTGTGAGGTCTTATCTGTGAGCCCTAGTGGGGTATGTGGGGTTCATGACTGGTGCAAGTGTCATCCCAGCTGATAAGAACACAGCATGCATGCGAAGGTCACCAAACTACCAGCGCCAACCATGTTGGTTGCTTCCTGATACCCCTTTTTTGTTTTAGCCTACTTTCTTTTTTTCTTTACTCTAATGGTCCCTTCATTCGCCATTCCCCGTATTGTGTATAGGTTGAAGTGTCCTCACATGAGAGACAGTTATCTAGCACTCCACACCCTTTTTCTTACTTTTCCACCTTTTTATATAAAATCGCACTCCCCCCCCCCCTAAAAAAAAAAACCGCTTAGCCGCATGCATGTGATTTTCCAACGAGGACGGCAGGATTTGCTATGGCGAAGGGTCCTGTGTCACTCTCAAGTTGCAGGTTTCTGGAAAACCAGAAAACATCGCTTGTCGTCCAGAAAAGATCGTGATGATTTCCCCAACATGGTACCACCACCGATTCTCGCTTCGCTTGTTACCCACGCGTAGAGGCACTTCTCATGTAGAAGCGAGGCGGCGGTCGTATTTTGTCATTAATCTTGTTATCGACGGTTTGTGTTGATGCTTTGGGAGTAGCTTGCTGCAATGTTGGTTACTTGCTACTACGACCTCGTCGTGCTTGCTACAATGTTAACGGCGTCGTCACTGTTGTCGTGCGAGGTTGCTGCCAAGATGGCAAAGTGCGTTGTAGCGTCGTAGCACACGCTTTTGGGCGCCCCTCGATATCACAGCAGATACCTCTGTTGCGGTTTAACAATTGTCAGAAAAGATCGCCACAAAACGTTTTTACGGCGTGCGCGGGCGGCCCGGGGACAGCTTGCAGAAGATTGCGTCATCAACCACCGAAGATGAGTAAAGTGCAGCAAAGAAGCTGTTTCCAAACTGTGTACGCATATACAAAGTGCGAAAGGCTAAGAAACCAAACTTTTTTTTGCATTATCGTAATTTTTTCTCCTCTTGAAAAATTTTTCATGAAATATACCCCGCGTAATAAACGCAGCCCCCAACTTTGCTCTGATTTTTCAAGAAAAAAAGTGCGTTCATTACGCGACTTAATACCGTATTCATGCCAATGAAATGACACTGTTTGAATGTCAGTTCTGTGAAACAAAGCATATACTATATTTACTTGCATAACTTGCATCTCAGCATAATTTTCGCACCCCTTATATTTTGTCAGCTTTACGAAAAAAAATATACCGTATTTTTGCGCGTATAACCCGCCCCTGCATATAATCCGCACCCCCACTTTCAGCTCACCGAGAAAGAAAGAAAAAATCCTAGCGTATTGCCCGCACATTTGATATACAGGCAAGGCTGTACAAAAGCTACTGCTCAAGCAACATAGCAAATTTGTAGACAGAAAAAGCTTTATTTAACAAGCAGAATATGCTGTCTGCAAGGCCAGTCACAATTCACTCACTGTCGCTGCTCTCGCTAGAGCTATCACTTGAGCCGCAGTCCTCACTATTATGCACAAGGTCATCTTCGGTTCCATTCATGTTATTTGTGATGCAGCATTTCTTGAAACTTTTTCGCACAATCTCACCTGGAATGGCCTTCCATGCCTCGACAATCCACTTGCAGAATAGGGCAATATCAGGCCTTCGGACTCGTCCTGTCGGCGTCAAGTCATAGCAGCCTTTGGCCATCCACTCGGCGTAATAGCGCTTTACATGCGCTTTGAAGGGCTTGTTAAGCGACATATCTAGAGGCTGCAACATTGACGTCATTCCACCGGGTATAACAACTAAGTCGGTGCCGTTGCGTGAAAGACGGTCCTTCACTTCCTCAGTTGTGTGGCCGCCGAACGAGTCAAGAACGAGCATGGACCTTTTTGCGAGTATCGCACCGGGCCTCTCCTCCCGTACCGTCTTGATCCAGTCTACGAACAAGTCACTGTTCATCCACGTGTTCTTGTGTGTGCAGACCACCACACCGGCAGGCAAATGAACTTTTGGTAGAGTTTTCCTTTTCAAGATGACGTACGGTCGCAGTTGTGTGCCGGTCGCAGTGTGTGCCGGCACTAAGCAAGACTGTGATGCGCAGTTTCGTGTTCCCGCCAGTCAGCACGCTCACCGAACTGCTGCCCGTCTTCTCAATCGTTGTGTCCAACAGCATTTCAAAATAAACAGGAGTTTCATCCGCATTGCTGATTTGCGAGAAAATGTAATTGGGCTGCTTTCGCAGGCCAATCACATATCTCTGGTACTTGAGCAGCTTCTCCTCATAAGAAGCCGGCAAGCGTTGACATATTGTAGTCCGCCGTCTGATTGAGAGCCCTTGCCGCTTCATGAAGCGGTGCAGCCATCCGCAGCTCGCACGGAACTCGTGTGGTAGGCCTAGCTCCCTCGAAAGTCGCCGCGCTTCCACTTGGGCCATCTCGGTCGATACGGCGTGACCCCTGCTTCTCACATCTTCGATGAACTTTACTAGCTCCGCCTCCAGCTCAGGGTAGGCACCGGTCTTGGGGCCACAAAATGACCTACGGTCGCAATGCGCGCCTTGTAGGCTCTCTTTCTTCTTTCTCCACAGTCGCACGCAGGACTCGTCCACATCGTGCGGTCTTCCCGCTTCGCGATTTCCAAATTCCTCGGCGACGGCGATGATCTTAAGCTTTTGCTGTGCCGTGAAGGCCTGCCGCCGTACGCTACTCATGGTGACAGAACAGATTGATTTTGGCTTGGCGAACGGGTCGAGATGTGGAGAACTAGCGGTATCAGCAAGGTAAAGAGCGCTCACACTCGGCGACAACTTGACAGCACTACCCCTTCTAGTACACTGTAACAGCACCCTGGAAACAACAGAACCGAAATGCATGCCTGCTACCGCGTTAAAAAGTAGTACATTAATTTACTGATAATATCTCTATAGGCACTATAACATCTCATTTGCCTTGCTGGAATAAATACTGCTTTATTTATTATGGAACTTACTTAATTTATTATGGAACTTTCTT
The DNA here is from genome assembly GCF_043290135.1 of Rhipicephalus microplus. NCBI lineage: Eukaryota > Metazoa > Arthropoda > Arachnida > Ixodida > Ixodidae > Rhipicephalus > Rhipicephalus microplus. Next base: position 47,677,837 of record NC_134700.1, read on the forward strand.
AGACAGCACCACCTTTTCGGCAAGCCCTTTCCAAAAGTAAACATGGCGTCCGTGACATAGGGACATGTGGAGGGTCACTGAGCGGCCGCGAACGTCCAAAAAATATACTTGTGGTGTGACAGTGAGATTTTACACTGAACAATCGAATTGTCTCTCCCCAAATGTTTTTCTAAACGCTTGAACGATGCAAGCAAGCGAAACCAAAATCAGCCGCAAGCTGCCATGCTACTTGCGGAGCAACACGAATTTGCGGAAACCGTCTCCGTAGCCTTCGCTACACTGTTAAGGGGCTTCACAGCACAACACGCATTGCTGTGAAGCAGCACTATAAGAAAAACCCCGCGTATTATCCGCACCTCCACTTTGCCACTGAAATTTTTGGGTTTTTGGTGCGGGTTATACGTGCGAAAATATGGTACTCGCATATTTTGCGTTGCGCGACCCACCCGAGCCACCTCGCTGTCGCGCGCACCGAGAAACTTTGGACGGATGCGCGCCTCACCCATCAGGCAAGCTCAGTCAAACGAGCTGCGAGTGTGAAGTCCCTTCTTTCAAGGACTTCCCCCGTACCTAGAGTACCGGAACAAACACTCAAACCTGTTGACAGGTTGCCGTAACTGCTCGTGCGTTTGCCCCCTCTATCTCTCCATCTCTATCACCATGTGAATGTATGTTCGCGTCACGACACGAACAACTTTCAGCATCCGAGGCGTACGAGGGCCTGTTGCGCCAACTGAATGTTCCCCTCGTGCTCTGCGTTCTTGGTTGCTTGCGGAAGTTCACATTTCACCATATCCGGCCGACGCATTTTTACAGTTCTCTTGCGGTGAGCGACAGTAATTATATATACGGCAAAATTCAAACTCGCTGTTTTGAAGTTTTCTGAAGAAAACTAGAATCGTGCCATCGCTAAGCACTTCACCATGAATTCATTCAGCGTGTGACAATTAGTGTGGCAGAAAGCAGAAGAATGCGCACTTGCTAGTACGAATGCCCTGTTGCTGATGAAGGCCTTTTCAATTATGTTCAATACCTTTGGCCCTCCGGTATTGCCGTGATGTGTGACGTAGTTCCTCCCAACATTGTCGAGAAGAGCTTCAACAAAATGGGGCATTCGAACGTGCTCGACCGAACCGAAGATGATGCTCTTTGGAGGGCAGTGACCGCGGCCGCAACGATGACTCTCGATCAAACAACTCGATCAGTGATTACCACTAGATCGCGTGTGACTAGATCTCACTGAGGTTGAAGTACGTAGTAATTCTGCTAAATAACTAATGCTCTTTGTTCGTGTTTAAAATATTGTATTTTCTTTAATGTACATACTGTGCGCATTAGAAACATTGCACATTATTTTGTATGCGTTCATGATATCCCCACGCAACTTGCGCACCCCCTTCTCGAAGCCACAAAATCGCAAGAAAAAGTGGGCAAATTATGCGAGTAAGTACGATAAATATATTAGAAACAATCATGAGTATAGATGGCTCATGCAGCGAGGGTTGCCTCAATAATCACGAATTGTACCTATGTACTTGATTTGGTGCAATCATAGTGTTGCCAACAACACTTTACACGTGAAAGGCAAATATGCTATTTCATCAGCCTTTCCCCCTCTTTCGAATTCTGTGGAATCCCAACTGACGTGGCAGACAACAGTGTGCTGCCTTCGAGTCCAAAGGTTCAAAGCTGCCTCTTAGACATCAATAAATAAGAACATCTGATCTGTTAGTGGCAAAAAATTTTCGGTGTCCTGTTTCTTGGACTTCCTGCACAAATTTCAGGTCTGGAATAGCTCTGATTCAGCCCTAACATCTGCCAGACCTATCACCTTCATGTTAAAAATAAGCACCGTTTTTTTTAATTTTCTTTTGAGTCAACACGTTTGTGTTTGTAGCAGCGTTTGAAAGGTAGGTTTGCCCCAATACACCAATGTGATGGGTTGAAGCATATCAAGAATTTCAAGAGGCTGAACGTGGATTGTCTTTGGGAAGTTCAGGTAGTTCGATTAATAAAAATTCCAGTGTGAGTCGAATCCAGTAGAAAAGACAGTGGCATAACTAAAGGGGTACAAGTGCACCGGCCGCAACTTGGGCTGAGTCGAGCACTGCCAAACATGCGCTCGGAGGCTTCCTGAGGAACCGAACGGGGCACTAGCATCCCATTTCCCGTGAAAACTAGTGGGGCATACTGTTTCAAAACTCCCCTGGTGCCACCCGTGAGGCTAGGGGCTCTTTTGACTGTTTAAATGGTGCTCCTTTGTTGCAACAAACAAAACACTATTTTCCGGGAGCTTGTGGCTTCTGGTAACCTGTGGCTCATATGAGCAAGAAGCCTGTGGTTCCTTCTCATAGACAAGCCCATTAAAAGCAATAAGATGAATAGGTTGGTGTAAGCCTGTTTCCACATGAGCCCAATTTGAATCATGACCGTGCATATCCTGTGTAGTAGACAAAAAAAGTTTTTATGGAGTTCTGACTTATCTTTATTGGTTACTTGGCATATGTTTGTATGTGCGGGTATGTATGCACATATACCAACGTAATATCGAGGCAATGGTAGGTGGTACAGTTGAATCAACTTATAACAAACCTCCATATAATGTATTTCTCTATATAAGGAAGTTTTTATTCCCCCCCCGGTACTCCTTAGAAGCAGATGTATTTGTAACCTCTGTGTAACAAAGTAACAGCAGGAAGCATCCTTGATATAATGAATTTTCGCCACATACAATGTAAGCATTTGGCGCCGAGTTTCGTCATTTTGGCAAGAATCTTTCGCTGTTGCCCTGCCACAGGTGAAGCGGCAGCGGCGTGCACGATGCACTCGGGGCCCCGGCGACTCCCAGGCAAGAGCGAGCGCTTGTTATTGTGCGTGGGTGTGCGCGAGACAGGCCTACGCCCCACAAGCTGGCGTTGCTGCCATTTTTGCTGCTGCGAGCACATGTGGGGATGTGCTCGCAGCAGTACATCCCCACATGTGTTGAAAGCCTCATTATTATTATTTTTTTTGAAATGGCAAACTTGTTCACAGACTTTCTCCCATCAAATTTCGTTGCCCTTCCTCATTTTTCTATTTGGTTTCAGGACTTTCCTCACATTTTCTTTGATCAGCGTGTGTATTTTGACTATGAGGGATGACGTGCCTGAAGTAATTCTTTTTAAGAAAACTTTGAGGCGTTTGAGTTTTTTGATGGAGAGGGAGGTGTCACGTGTCAATTTCACTCACTAAATTAACATTTGTGTCCCCAGTCCGCAAACAAAGTCGCCTTCTCAGGAGTGCTTGCAAGAAATGCATGCACGGTACTTTGGCTCATTGCTCCTTCTGAGCTAGCTTTATCAGCCATACGTGTTTATTTTCATTATTTTTAAAGTAAAACCGTAGATGTGGAATTACACCCTTTTCTTTTGCGTGCACTAATTGTGGCACACAATCATACCAAAAACATTAGTCACGCTTTCCTAGCCTTTGTTGTTTCTAGACGTCGGTGTGCATGAACTGGGTCTGAAACAAGACTGATTGAAAAGGTAAACTGGGAGAAATGACGCGTTCGGACCACTGCTACTCGTTTTTAAAGCAAGGTTCTGTGAAGCAAGGTGGCATCACGTGATTATAATGTCACAGCATGGCAACTGCTACGCTCGTGTCTCAAGTGGGGGGCCTCGTGAAGAATAGCACTAAAGAAAATACAGGAAGTGGAGCTGCAATGGCAAGTTATTCTATTATGCATGCATTCATGTAATTACTGCTGTGAACTGAAGTTTAGCAAGCAAAAGAAATGAGAGAAACTGAAGAATGTGTACATGTACTATCGTCATCAAATGAAATGCAAACAGTGGGAAGTATTAAACATATAGTGCACTCCATTCAGTCATAACCATTGATAGGTGTGCACCACTTCTATTTGACAGCACTGTGCATGTCCGCAGTGATGCCTGTTTGGGGCGTACTAGACAATTGCCAATACTTGCCGCTGTTAGCATTTCTTTTCACTCTGATAGTCCTAAGGCTCCTTCAGGTTTGCAGTAATAATTACAAATGGAGTTCAGCTGTGATTTGCTGAGAGCTATTTTGATATCTTCCTCATTTATTTTGTTATGTTTTCTTGCTTCTACCGGTGAGCATGCTGACAATAACAGCGCCCAACTTGTCTGAGTGGCCCTCAGTGAATCCACTCTTGCGCAAAGTGTGCCAAATCAGATTTATTGCGCCATTCTAATAATATCAACGAAAATTGTGCCGAACTGCGCCAAAGTCAGATTTGGGATGGTCTATCACCGGCAATAGCCTTGCCGGCACGTCAATACATGTGCACCTTGTTCTCAAAGCCACCAAAGTCACAATCACGTACCTATTTAATTTGGCTGAATAAACAGCGGTCATGCATGCGTCCTAAAATTCACGATGCTATGTTTGGTGCCGACGCAATTCTGTTGTGCAAGTCTGATTAACGGCGAAACGTGCTTTCCGTAAAGGCTCCTGACGCCTAGTCAAATCGGTAGCGTGCAACTGTGGCGGCACTTCATCAGCGGGCGTGATCCGTTCTAAGAACGCTGCTGATAGCTCGTTTGAAGAGTTGCATGGCATTTAATAAAGCAATTTTCACGCTTGCCGCCGCAATGTCTGTCACGTCTATGTCTAGACATCCCGATCTAATTTTCAGTGCTTTGCGTCCACAGAAGAAGACATAACTGGTGGGAACGCAGTGATACCTCTCCTCTAACATACTTTATGCATGGATCATCATACAGAAGAGCTTTTTTGTAATTCCTTCCACCGGCAGATCTGCGTTTATAATTGCTGTGGCGGTAACAGCCCCTAAAAGACCCTGTTCTTTCGAACTCGAGGTCTGGGGCCAAATTGAAAACTATTGCGTGCTTTTTTTTTTTAAATATCATCTCATTTATAAACGCATGCCTCCTGGTTGGAGCAGCCGCAATTTCGTTTTAATACGCGCAGCTATAGTGAGGCCATCGCTGTCAGCTCTGGTGTCGGAAGGCCTGTGAAGCGGCTATAGATATATATGTGTTGTTAAACATCCGCTTCTCATTTTCCAGGGTCAATAGCTGACAGGCTAAAAAAATATTGAACATCATTGTTTCGCCCCGCCGTGGTGGTCTAGTGGCTAAGGTACTCGGCTGCTGACCCGCAGGGCGCGGGTTCGAATCCCGGCTGCAGCGGCTGCATTTCCTATGGAGGCGGAAATGTTGTAAGCCCGTGTGCTCAGATTTGGGTGCACGTTAAAGAACCCCAGGTGGACGAAATTTCCGGAGCCCTCTACTACGGCGTCTCTCATAATCATATAGTGGTTTTGGGACGTTAAACCCCACATATCAATCAATCAACATCATTGCTTCGTTTTGAAGGGAGGGGTGGGGGGGAGGCTGCTGCGGCGCTTGAAGTAGCTGGCGCGCGCTATCTCGAGGCATAATGAAACTGCTCGTGAATTTTCTGCGCCACTAACATCCGTTTCGTGGTTAGATAACTGACTGCATGAAAGCTTGGACAATTAGAGTCATCATTGTCCCTTTGGCCAGTGTTCTTTTGAGTTACGCGATAATGGCAATACCGTGTCTGAAAGATACAATTCGTTAGTTTCACTTATGCTCTTAACTATGAATGCTATACCAATAAATTGTATTATTATACCAAATATTAAGGCTTGACGTCATCCGTGAGAAGTGCTAGCGGCAGGGTTGCAATTTTACGGTCCGCGCACTTGCAAAAACTTGCTGCACACACGGTGTCTGATATCCATGACTTGGGTGAATAGAGACCCCCGAAACATCTCATGCACGCCGATGCACTTACAAATAAAATCAGACTTGTCTAGAGCGCCCAGCCGGCCGCTCCAGCTGGCGTTTTCTTCAGAAATATGTATACCAACGGAAGCTTGTAGCTAATGTGAGATAAAAGCCGCGGCCAACAACAGTGTCGACAGGCATGCGCTCCGCTGCTCTAGACCAGTGTGATTCTATCTGTACAGTACGATCAACACGTACGAATGGACCTTCGAAATGGCGCGACGATGGTGTGACCTCCTTGCGATCAAGGCTCAGTGTCGCTCTAGAAAGCGAATCACTTTTCGCACAGTCTGTTCGCGCTGAGAATACAAGGTAGGAGGGTATACCAGCCATAAATAGTGCGTGCGCCAGTGATCGCACCCTTAAAGTAAAAGCTCATAACAATACTCCCTCGCCCCCTCGCGCTTCTAGCTCCTTCTTGTTCCTTGGACACGGGCAGCACGTTACTCTCTGCTTGAGTAACAATCGATGGGAATCCTGGCACGCAGGTAATGTTGTCTCATCCACCCTCAGTGCAAAGGAGATAGGTCGGCTCTTCTTATCTCTGCTTTAGGCGCTTCACGAGCTTTGCCTCTTTGTCAAACATCAAGGAAGCGAAAAGTGGAGACCAATGAATCATATCTGGACATTGCACATATAAGAGGTCAAACTAAACTATTTTGTGCATCTGCGATGATTACGCAACTTGTTTTTCAGCGTGCGGTGAGGGGAAGAAACCCGCCCGAACTCATGTGCCGGCATTGCGCGCGCTGCACGGAGCGGCGACGAGGATCAGGGTCGCAGCGCCTCCCTCAAAGCAGCAGGGAGATGCATGTACTACATTCGACGTGAAAGCCGTATCAAGCGAGCGCACAGGTGCAGTCAAGCCCAGCCGTGCCCACACTTGCATTTCAAGAAAAAAAAATAGGAAAAAAAAGCTTAGTGCTGTTTGATACTAGTGACATTCATATATTGTGTATCTGTGTATATGTGTATTTGTTCTTATCTATATTCATACATGTGGGACCCTTCCAATCAAACTTGCATTAGTTGTGCATTCGTGAACTCATGTACGCTCCGAAATTAATACTTTATTTTATTGTATAATAAACACTATCTTATCCGTCTTTTTCGTTTCTGCCACTGCGGGCAGCTGCTACAAATCATCATTTTTCCTGGTATGAAACCTGATATAAAACACTCCTCCCATTGCTAAAGGTCTTGATTAGCATGGTTTAGTTAGTGTATTTCTAATCAGCATCATATTGTCCCGCCGTGGTGGTCTAGTGGCTAAGGTACTCGGCTGCTGACCTGCAGGTCGCGAGATCGAATCCCGGCTGCGGCGGCTGTATTTCCGGTGGAGGCGGAAATGTTGTAGGCCCGTGTGCTCAGATTTGGGTGCACGTTAAAGAACCCCAAGTGGTCGAAATTTCCGGAGCCCTCCACTGCGGCGTCTCTCATAATCATATGGTGGTTTTGGGACGTTAAACCCCACATATCAATCAATCAGCATCATTTTATCATCATGTATGCTGGCTGGCGGCATCGTCTTGATAAAAGTGGCATTATTTGCTCGGTCTTGGCATGTTCTGACTTAAAGGGGCCCTCTACCGCTTGAAAACATCGGTGCTGACTGCAGAACTTGTAGTCATCACTTCCCCTCGCAATGGTTCTGGCGAGGGGAAGTGATGACGGAAGGCGCAGGCCGGTGATTCGATAAATGTAATGTTGAATGTTTTAGCGGCATTGCATCAAAATAGGGATTACTATTGGATTTCTTTTTTTTTAGCATGCTTTTTCACTCAGTGTAGAAGAGAATAAAGCTCTCACATGTCCTGTGCTTGAAAACTGCAAAGCCAGTCAAAGGATGTGGAAGCGCCACGGTGTTGGAATAAACGTGGTGGGGGCGCTCCAGGCACCGTTTAAAGGAGTTGACTGTTGGGCAAGTTGGTGCTTCGACATAAAAACCGTCGTAAGAGTGCAACAAAATATGACACACAGCAAGAGACAGACGAGGACAGGCGCAACGTTTTGTTGCGCTCTCATGATGGTTTCTATGCCAGGCACCGTTGTTTGAAGAAACTCAAAACAAAAAAATGTAAGAGCATTGATATATAGACGCCATCATAAAAATAAAAATCGGTAAAGCTATGAAGCATTATAGAAGCGTATGCGCGCTGCTTCGTTTCGCACGTGTCGTTCTCTCTACAAGTACCACATTATTTGTTACCATCTTAAAAATGTCCTTAATTTGTTAGACATAACGGGCAATATGGCATGCAAGCTTTCTGTATAGCAGGGCTTTCGCTTCATTTCATTGGGCAGCCTAACCACGTCGCAGGTCGAGGGAAACACGATCAGGTGAGTCCGCGAAAATCGTGTTGAGGGTAAGCATCCATTTCATTGTATTTTGAAACCTCTACGCTGAATAGCATTGCACTGTGTTCCCCTATCGCTGCTGTTTTTGCGGCACTTATCTCTTAAGCCTTTAGTGTATGCAACTAGCTAGAAAAAAACATGTAAAACAATAAAGTTATGAAAAGTATTAGTCGTGAAAAGTGGCCCCTTTAAGGGGAGACACAGGTCTTGAAATGGTGAAAAATCATGAATCACAAAAAGTGGATTTTCGAAAAAGTGAAGTATCGCTAAGTTCAAACATTTGATAATCTCGTGGCAAAATCTGAAAGCTTAATTCAATTGAGAATTATTAAAAAACAGCATTTTACTTGTCTCGGTGGAGATGAAATGATGAAAATTAGCTAAATATCTTTGTAGTTTGCGTGCTCGTAACATCTGAACGCGGCAACCAGGCACTGCCGTCTTGGTGTTGTTTTGAAGCTGCTTTGCTTGTGCGTATTTTTCCTATTTTCAAAGTGGCACTGGTGCAGCGAGAGCGACGCAACCACTCTTTTTCCATAGGTCGCTTGCACGCATGTGATTGGCCAAAGCATGCGCTCACCTCATGTTGGCTCATCGCATTTGTTTTGCTTCCCCCCTATTTGGTCTCACGTTAAGAAAGTAACGTGCTCAATGAGTGAAAGGGGACGAAAATTGGAGGCGATGATAGTGCTGTTTGCATTTTGGCAGCAGTTGCAAAAAGATTGCAAAATTACTCTTTCACTTATAACTGAAAAAGCTTTTTCATTATCTTTTACACTCAACTAGCTCTTTCGAACAAATAGTAACATTAAAAATATTGTTTGTATAATTTATAGCTGCGTATAAAGTTTAAATAAGTTTTAAAAGCACAAGGGCGTTCCGCAAAGCATATGACACCATCTGCTCCTGCGTCATGGGTGTCCGCCGCTCATTGCAGCAGCCTTCTCTCTCAATTTTTTCTCGTTTCCCTATAGTAAATTACAGTAAACTACTTACTAACAGCTCACAAGTATCGTGTATGTTAGTGTTGCTGCATACAGGCCGAGCGAAATGACAACGCTGATCACAAAGTTACCGCAATAAATCCTTTTATTGCAAATGAATTGATGTTCACATACAATGAAGGCAATGTAAGTTACGTTTTAGCATATACAGCAGTGAACAATATGCATGCATCAGCGTTCATGTGCAAGCAAGGTACGTACTGCGCATAGCCCCAACACAGATATGCCCAGAGCACAGAAGCTGTCCAGCGCTAACTGATATACATACAGTCGAGCTTGCGTATAATGAACCTGAGCGTGACGCAGCATCCGTTCCTTGTATCCCGAAGTCCGTGATGCACGTGTTTCGAAGAGCAGAAACGATAAGGGTGGTCTCGAATTCATTTAAAACGGCAGAGTGCTCGTTCATGGACGCCCGTGGCATAAGCTGCATGAGGCACTGGCTCCAAAGTATTGTCGTTCTCGCAATTCGAGGCCTCCAAATCGCTCTCGCCTCCTACTTCATTCACAATGCCCCAATCCGTGCACGGATCCGCAGTGTCTGCATCATCATCGGCCGTAATTAAACCATCGCAACAGATGTCCCACCCGCTCTCCCAGGTCAGAGTTGACGATGCGCTGCCACAAATCGCCGCCGCAGTTCAGAAGCTTCAGGCTCGACATCGGGCCCGACGTTGACGAAGTCGGCCTCGCGAAAGCAGTTTCGTGCGCATAGTCGTCGCCGCTGCCCACGAAATATTCACCTCCACTGCTGAATAACGGGACGCCCGAAGCGGCAAGTTGGCTGCCAGGTGGTCGACAGCTATGACAAGCGCTCCGCAAGGCGGCACCTAACGCGCGGATTACGCTCAAGCCAAGCGGTCACACTTTCGACGTTTTGTTGAGCGGCAGGAAAGAGCGTGCTAGTCATCCGGTTAACCATCATGACCACACACGCATACCAAGAGCGAGCAAGACGCTCAAACGCGACTTACATGCCAGAACGCGTGGAACAGCTCTGGGCCCGTTTCCAGGCAGAGAACAAAACTAATTCGAGCCAGCGTGGCGGGCGTCGCGGAGCGGGGGAGATGGGCGGAGTGGTTGTGATCAAGAGAGGAGAGCAGACTTGCGAGAGAAGGACAAGGAGTTGCGATAAAGAGAAGGGAGGATGTGGTGGGAGGGCGACCTTGAAAACCAAAACACGCGGGAAGGAGGCAGGTTGTGTAGCTTGCTTGAAAGATCTGCGAAACTCGCACATAGAAAAACTTGAAAAGAGTGCCTGCGCGCGCAGAAGTCAAAGCATGGCCGCCTGGATCGGTGCGTGCGGCCGTGTTTGAAGAATCAACGGCGAAAAATCATTTTATTGCGCTGGTGGGTTTGCGTGGCCTCACGAAGTTTGATATTTCGCGATTCCTTCCGCGCAAATTAACAGCCGTTTTCGCGCTTTCTCATTCGCGCGGAAGGCATGCTGAGCCGAGTGCGAAGTGAGCGAGAACAGGTCCTAAGCACGAAATGAATCGCAAATTATCAGAGCCGGTGAGGTAGCGAAAGCGCGTGCACTAGACGCAGACTATCAGATACAGTCGGTGGCTGACGATGTTGGCAAATGGTCTGGTTACTCCAGGCCGGCGACGCCAACGACAGTACCAGCGATCGAAAACAGGGTAGATGGCCGACCAGTCTTCGAAAGATCGGTGGCAGTGTGAAAATACGGGCCTCGTCTGGCGATGTGGGGTGCTCAGAGTAGCAGGGGGGACAAAGGACGGAGTGTTGTGTAACAAAAAGCAGTCTGGGCATGAAGGAAGGAAACAACTTTCCTTCCTCTATGGGTTGGGGAGAGCTGTAACAAAGGGTCGCGGAGGCAGGGTCGGCGTTTAACAATAGAATGTATGGGCACCTCGCCGATGCCTGATCGGTGGCCGAAATTGGTTTCCCAGGAAGTCGGCAGACCGCTGACTCCGTTCGCTGTAACCGATCAGCGGCGCTCAAAGACGTTCGTTGTAAGTGCGCACAGTGCACTTACAGTGTAATGCGTTCGTTGGACTGGCGCACAGCTGTAGTTGTCCCTGTGTTTAAGAGCGGTGATCGGTTGTCCGCCAATAATTACCGTCCCGTATCGCTCACATCTATCTGCTACAAAATATTAGAACATGTCATTGTCAAGCATATCATCACATTCTTAGAAAATAAAAATTACTTTTATCCTTGTCAGCATGGCTTTAGGAGTAAAGTCTCCACTACAACACAGCTTATCGAAACTATTCATGACTTTGCAACAGCTTTAGATATGAATGAACAAATTGATGTCATCTGCATAGATTTTGCTAAGGCCTTCGATAAGGTACCTCACGACAGATTACTGTACAGTTGAACCTCGATATATCGAACGGCGCGGCGATCGTGAAATAGTTCGATATATCCAGAATTCGATATAAAAAAAATCACGAAAAAAATGCGTCAACAGCTTGCTGAAAACAACCAACGAACCGTTCAAGGGTGGTGCAATAAATACTCACTTGAAGATTCAAACATAGTATTTATTGTGTTGGTTTAAAATATTGAAAAAGAGTAGCCTGTTTTTTGTTGGTCATGGCGTGTTTCACGACTGCGTCCTCCTCAATATAGTCCAGGTGATCCATAAGTGATAGGCCGGTGCCTTCAATTGCGCCGCAGTGGCGGCGCACAAGGGCCGAGGCAGCTACGACCTCAGCTGATGTCGGGAGCGGGGCACCATCAGCGCTTGCGGGATCCACCTCGGCAGAGTCTTCATTTGGCTGCTCAGCAGTAGCTTCGGCGACAATCTCCACATCCGTGAGCTCCGCTGTCGGAGTTAAGCCTGTCGCGCACCACAGCGCGCGACAGGCCTAACTCCAAACGCACGAACACTGCGAGCACAACGACCGATGCCTGCCGATGCTACGGGGGAGGAGCTTGCAACAAGTGCGCAGTGTGCCGTTGACACCATAGAGACTGCAACGACTGTAAGCTGCAAGGCTGCGGCGTGAGTCCGGGTGTAAAGCGCACACATGGCGCGCCCATGCCGGCTCGCCTGACTGCTTTCCCTTTCCCGGCGGCAGCGCGGGCCGCGTCCGAGACAGTCGTCTGCGTCCTTTCCCTCCTATACTTTCCTCCTCAATCTTTACCTCCCCCTTCCCCCGCGTGAAGCCGTGTCGGTGCCTTCGTATTGAAAGAAAATAACAGCTCCGCACTTTTCACTTTCCTCATTCAAGAACCTCTACCGCAAGGCTGCGGAGCGCGTACGCCGCTACGTTAAAGTGGCGCTCTCGGCGCCATCGATGTGTGCAGCATTCGTAAACGCCCGCCGCTCTACCGCTACTTTCGAGAGTTGCGGGAAAGCTCGCCGCCTGTCAATGGAGCGCGGGCGGTTTGGGGTGGCTGAGTCCGATATATCCATTATATGTCAAACTTTGTTCGAAATAAAAAATCAATAATGCATGCGATTTCTCGCGTGATGTAGGAACCGTTCGATATAGGCAATAATTCGATATATCCGTGTTCGATATATTGAGGTTTGACTGTATAAGCTTCACTGCGCTGGACTAAGTCAACTTTTACTTAATCGAATTAAAGCCTACCTAAATGACAGGAAGCAATTCGTGAAAATTGATAACTCTATATCTAGCTCACTAAAAGTGTTTTCTGGGGTTCCACAAGGCTCGGTTCGTGGGCCCTTATTGTTTCTGATATATGTCAATGATATCGCAGATATAGCAAAACACCATGTTAAGCTTAAACTGTTTGCTGATGATTGTTTAATTTACGTGCGAGTGACTGGTAGGAAGGACCAATTGAACATTGTCGAATGTCTAAAGGAATTACACTCATGGTGTGAAGCTTCAGGAATGGAAATCAATTATTCGAAATCTACCCTCACCCACATTTCTACGAAAAAAACGATAATTCTATTTGAATACTGTATCGGGAATCACATCTTGTTGACAGTTAATGCGTTCAAGTACCTAGGTCTCACAATAACGCATAACCTAAAGTGGCACACACATATTGATAATGTTTGCTCTAAGGCCTCACAAAAATTGTACATATTAAGAAAAAAACTTCAGGGGGCTAGTACGGACGTAAAACTTCTTGCTTTTAAAACTTTGATACGGCGGATACTGGAATATGCCAGTATTGTCTGGAGTCCCCACCACAAAGTGCTTGTAAATAAACTTGAATGCATACAACGGCTTGCAGCTCGCTTTATATGCTCGAGATATAAGCAGAACGACTCAGTCACAGAAATGCTACAACTATGTGATCTCGAGACGCTCCACAAGCGCAGACGCAAAAATAGATTAAAGTTTCTTTTTCAATTATTAGAAGGTGAGTTTAAAATTAACAGAAATGACTACATAGAACAACCTGGGAAACGAAGCGAGAGGGCAAACCATACACGAGTACTGCAACCTTATTTTGCATGAATGAAGGCATTCCGTCATACTTTCTTCCCCGATGTCATCGAAGATTGGTACGGGTTACCGAGTAACAATGTCAATGCGGGTGATGTTAACGAATTTGTGCATTTACTTGATTTACATTTATGTGATTTATTGTAAATATTATTGCGATTGTTATTCGATGCATTGCGAATCAGGATGTGTGTTTTTCGTTTTTCGTTTGGAATGCAGAGCTTTCACGGATTTGTATATATGTATACCTGGTTTATCATTGGGAGATGTATAGTTACATCCCCAATTTGTTTGTACAGTGTGTCGTACCTTTCCTGTAATGGCCCTCAATAGAGGGTTGACAGTATTTCTAAATAAAAATAAAAAAGTGCGATTTTGTGCCATTGAACCACTTGATATTTTCACGGTCACGCGGATATTGTTAGTTTTAAGCAAAAGTTCATTTTAAGTGGGGCCGTTATATGTGGGCTCGACTGTATCAAACTGCATGAAACCTTCGCTGGTGTAAGTGAATATACTGCTAATGCTCCGACACTTCTGTAGTTCAATATGTCGCAACATCTCATTGACAGTATTCGGAAAACTTTCTGTAATTAATACAACATATCCGTGCGCCTTTCACGAGCAGTGTGATGCGACTGCTTTCCGCTTTGCGCTGCCTCCTAAAGTGCATCAGTTTCCAATCTTCTACGTGTTCGTCCTAATTATGCTAAAATTAATGAGAAAAATTTTTTTATGTGTATCATTTTAAAATCTCAAAATTAAACATAAAAAAGAGACTTAGATGGTGTTTCGATTGCCGCTGCTGGCGGTGTGCTGTCGTCATTTCGACGGGGGGGACACCTGAAGGCTGGATGGGAAGCTCGCAATATGCCACTGGCTTGCTCGCAATACGGTCGCACACTCGCTCGGCTTGGGCTTTCGGCTGCTCTGTGATGTTCTTCGGGTTGGCAACTTCACTACCATGTTAGGTCACCTGTAATTATTGAGTTCCGAAGACATTCCGACAATGTCCGAAGACATTCGTCTGAAGAAAACTACATGCCACGAATTCGGCAAGAAACGCCGACGGCCATGGAATGCGTGACGAAATTCGGCGAGGCATGTCCTACAATAGCCACTTGAATGATTGAACACGGAACTGAAACTTAGCGCATCAAGCGTGGACGCCTCGAATGCCAGCACAGAAATCATAAAAATTGTGTAATTGCCTGTTGACGCACCAAATACAGTGCCGCAACCCACTACATCGAGCGCGTGCGCCTCGCCCTCCCATGCTTTGAGTGCTGTCGCGGGTTGTGTCTAGGATCGTCAGTTGGTTGTTTGCGCACAAAAACGCAGCTTGGCACGTCTAGTGTGTATATTTTGTCGGCCCAAACCTCGAGTGTTATCACGGAACACGCCGATACTGTTTCTTTATCGGCTGAAGGAAATGGCCAGCGTCCAGCAAGTGCAGCCAATGTGAAGAAGCACTTGCCATCGAAACGGAGCAGGGGAACCCCAGTGACAGTGGAACCGAATTCTTAAAGGTATATTTGAGCGTGTTTAATTACCTTCCTGGACCTATGACTTGCAGCAAGTGTCGAAGGAGCAAAGAAAAGAGTACGGACTTTAGTGCGAAGCTCATGATCAACGTGCGGGATGCGTGATGAGCGATTTGCTTCACTGCTTCACCTTGTTTTTTATTTTTGTGACCCTGACCTTGGTGCAAAAAGCGACAGCACAGACTACATTATGTGTAGTGTACAGATACAAGCTGAAAAACAACTGTTAATTGTTTGGTAGCAGCTTTCTTGCCCTATTTTCAAGGACTATGCATGCTAATACATCAAATTTTTCATTCTTCCTGTGACATTGTTGTGACATATATAGCATTACCGTTTTCCTTAAGGACAAAGCTACATAATGATGGTATTTATACCATTATATTGCAATACCACATAAATTTATGAGAAACTAAAACTTCAAATGCATTTTTCTCTGTTTTATGTTTTTTGGCATATCCCGTAGCCTTACGAAACATATCGGTATGTTGTTATTGACTCACATTAATAAGTTATACAACATTGTCTTCGTATTGAATAGATCTGGCCAGTGATGCTATTTATTTTGTTGTAACCTTATTCACTGAATTGTTATTATTGATGATCAGTAAATAATATGTGGCAAAAATTTTTCACTTGTGCTCTTATCTGTTTATTTGACATTTAAAATTGATTGAAAACAATTGAATTAGCATCACCGGCTAGACCAGCTCTTTGGCAATCTTGTTGCATACTTTGTTTTTGTGTTCGAGGGAGTGAAGTTGTTAAAAAGCCTGTAAGAAAAGATATGTTCAATCCATACTTTATAAATTTAGTACTTTCTGTTCCGATTTAGCTATTGAAGATCTACATTGAGATTTGATTTTACAGAAAAAACTGTGTAAGGCTGTTGAGCTTCATTCAGCTTAGACAACTAATAAAAATATTTTTTCAGGGCCCACATCTCCCCTTGATTAGCTAAGGCACTGAGCCAGTTAGTTAATCAGCTGGGCGCTCGTGCTTGGGGAGTGAGGAGACAATGAAAAAGAAAAGGAGGATGTTAAAAACAGTGGACATAGCCCGTGGCAGGGGGTGGGGTGCTTGGATCTACGTCGCAATAAACGGGCGTCGAGATGCTCTGCTCTTCTTCTCCAGGTGTATTAGTCCTTTGAACCCAGTTTTCCACGAAAGAAGTCTTCAGATATTATAGAGGGCACGGGCCAACCATAATGATTATACACGAGGCCTCAGCGATTAGCTGCGGCTACTTTCTTGTAAGGCACTCGGGCGGAGTTACTAATCTCAGGGGTCATGGTGCTGATTATTCTAAATGATGCTTAGTGCAGGCATTAAACTTTTGAAAATGATTTAAACAGCCCATACCTCTAGATTTATTGTTGGTAGAAGTTTCTGGCACTTTTCTTACACAACTGCACTTCTGAGCGTGCTCATTAGAATGACAAACTAAAGAAATAAGATGTCTGTGGTTTTGAAAACAGCCAACTTTGTCGACCGCCCTTGACATGCTGCCGCATTCCATTGCATCGTAACCAATGGAATGTAGCACACTTCGAGGGAGGGATTTCGTCTTGTTGTACTGTTATCTTATTCAAAAGAGGGCATTGCTAGAACTCATAAATACTCAAATTTTGCCAAACTTGTATGATCCTGCATAGCACCCCTGTTATGGTCTCCAACCCATCGTGTTGGCCTCTCAGAAAAGCTGCTTTCTCGGCACACAGTCCCATACCAGGTGCTCAGTGTGGTGAATCCTGCAGCATATGAAATTGGACCCATGAACTCACTGTCTTCACCCCACAAGTCAACGTATTGTATGGATCACACACTGGAAGACTTAACGCTCTCCCAGACTCTGAGACTGCACTTTTGCCACCAGTGATCTTGCTACACAGAGTTATTCAATCATATGAGTTGCGAATCTGCGTTCCGAAACCCGGACACGCCATTGGCCGACCTAGCGAGAGAGAGCAGATCGTGGCGCCATCTGGGAGCGTCAATACAAAACACTGCATCGCCATTTGTGCATGCGCTTTTTTTTTAGGCAGCACAACGCCGCACGCATGAAGGAAAGAAAAAGGCTTTACGCAACACTGGCGTTGTCGCCTCAATAAATGGCTTTCGGGCTGCAGAAATTAGGTGCCTTTCTCTTATTCTAACCACTACCACCAATAAATGGCCTTAGCTTGCATGGCGCCCGCCGCCGCTGTCAGCTGTTTTTCCTCTGCAAAGGTGCAATCAAAGCCGGGTCAAAGCATCAAGGTTTATTTAATCGAAGTTGGTGCTTGCAATTTCGTGCTACCATGGTTTTAACGCTGCGCCCTGATTATTTCTCCTCGCTTGCTCATTTGAAGATGTGTGCTTGAGATCGATTGCTCATGGGAAGTTTGACGAATCCTTTTAACTGTTGCACTCTGCGGTTCACGATATGTCTCACTAACACGACGGGAGTGATAGCCGCACAAACAAGACACGGATACGGTAGAGTGCAAACCAAAGCGCAACAATACCGATCAGTACTTACTGCGAATCGGCCACTTTGTCTTGCACGCAGCGATCGAATTCCACTAATCGCAAAATCAATGAGACACCGGCTGGGATGCCATATAAATATGAAAGCCCGTTGACAAGAAAGTGGGAACTTGAGCATTGCTATTTACTTGCAACTAGCACTGCAAGCGTTCTTTTCTTTTCAGGTGCTATGTTCGTGGAGTCTTTCCAACGGCACCGGCGTTTGCTGCTCGGGCAACGTCGTCTGCTGCTGTCGACAGACTCACAGGTTGCATCCACCCGGATCAACGCTGCATCCCGCTTGAATCACGCCTTGTTGCACACTATTTTGCTGAAATGTAAACATCATGGGCTCGCCACATGAGTCTGATAAACTACAGACTTCGCTGCACCATTCATTACGCTGTGCTAGCTGTGTACCTGCCACACGAACATGCCGCCTATCGTCACGTTACTTCTAGCGCAATGCGGAAACCATGAAAAATGACACATAAAGAGAACAAGCAGCTCCTCTGTCCTTTATCACATATCCACCACTTCCGCAAAGTAACATGTTCAGCACCCTTAGGCACCAACTCACCTAAGAACATATTCTAGGCGCTGCCATGCTGTTTGGCAGAATGCGGCGGCGCTCGCGATTTTGCTAACTGCAAAAACACAAAAATTGCGCTTTCTAGTTAGTTTTGTTGTCAAGAGAGGGCATTACAATCTACTCACTTCCGCCATTTCAGCCAATGTTGTGTCCGGATTTTGATACATGGAGCCTATGGGGAGTTTCGCAACTCATATGCTTGAATAACTCTGCATGCTGCATGCATATTGCTAATTTTGTACTGTGCACGTGGGTGCCCAACAAGGACCATGAAGCACTGTTTCTGCTCGACCTCTGTAATCAGCAGGTCAGCGCTGCAACCATATTTATAAATATATCTTGTCTACAGCCTTGTGCAACATGCGTCTCATCATTCACATAATAATTTATTGCATAAAAGATAGAAATGCAGTTTCACAGACAATAGATAGAGCAACATAAATTGCCTTTAGCGAGCCTTTACTGTTTGCAGTAGAACCTCATTCAAATGTTTTTGAAAAAGGGACACCTGTAAAAATGTACTTTTTGGGGAAATGGGCAATCCGATGGCAAGTATTGGCACTGGCAAATTGTACAAAATGGGAATATGTCAACAAGGTTGTGTATTACTGACCTTTCTTGTGCTTGGGTCAGTGAAAGCACATAATGGTCAGACTCTGTAGCACATACTGCAATGCCTCTGTGTGATAGCATTTCAACAGACCTTTGGGCGCATACCAGAGCATAACACTTGGTGCATGGCGAAGCAGGAAAAGCAGCGCTACAGAGGTATTTAGTAATGATTGTAGACACTGCGTGGCATCCGTTGCCTTTATTATGTTGCATTTTCGTGCTATGCATTGTTCTCAAATGTTTTCCTGATTACTTACCGAGTGATGAAGTGTGTGCTCATGTTTCTTTTTGGCATTACTGTTTATGCAAAAAGAAACTCAATATCCATAATCCACTTCACATAAATTTGAGCTAAATGCACGGTCTTGCCAAGCTTCATTGAACATCGACGACATGTGACTGCACATACAGCAGGTGAAACCACGTGAGCAGATGATGCAGGCTGTGTGAAAGTGCATCAATTTTATTTACTTGTATAGTTGAGTTTTTCTACCATGTTTTAGATGCTAGATGGCATTAGTTGCACTAGGTGGCTTGTTGTTTCAGAGCTCTCTCTATCTGAAAGTGAGGCTAGTCAGTAATAAACAGACTGTAATTATCTCTCATGTGCTGCAGCAGCAAATCATGGTCCATGTTATGGCTAACAGGCAACGTATTGCAGCAAAGCTATGCTAGATCACTATTTCTTGTGTCAATGCTTTTTGACTGCTTGCTGCGCAAGTTACGCAATAGGTTGCTTTCAGTTAAGAGAATTCAAGTTGCTTTGCTAAATCTGTTCATTAAATATGACATTGTGCTGTGTCAAGCTTCAAAGGCTGATGGGCTCTTCGTCCGTATTCGGTAGCTGGTTGGGCTTTCCAGAGACAATGACCGGAAGTAAAAAGTTCTAACTGGGGTAATGATGCGTCGTGGTCGACTGACAAGTTTTAAATGTATGCCGGATGGTGAAAGAAGTAACTATGGTTATTCGCTCGTGCCCAATGCGCATGGCTGGTATATTCATCTCTGGAGGCAGTGTTATTGAGAAGGCCGCTGTTTCATATCCTGTGAGCTTCAGACAGGGGCCAATGCTTGCTGCTGGGCCGCCCGTTGCAGGGGGACCTGTTTGCTTGGGAAGACTTGGTGCTTCGTGTAGACATGGGTCGTGTGGCCGTCAGTGTGGTGGCACTGGTGCCTGGCCACTGGCAGCGGCCACTGCAGGCCACCAATGGCGCCGACCGTTCTCTGGCATGTCTGCTCTTGGCCACATTGGCGGGAACCTGCCTGCTGCTGCTACGGGGATGGCCACAGGACCAGGGGACCTTCTTTGACCTATGGCTTCCCGCGGGCCTCTGCTGCAGCCTTTACCTTCACAGCTGTTTTTCTCGGGGGCCGTGACCGTGCCAACCAAGTGCTAAGTCTTCTTCAGCCACAGATGTTTCTAGATTTCTCGCTTCCCGATTTCCAGAAAAAAAAAAATGTATAGCCTGTAGTCTTTTCTGATCTGCCAGTGGGCATTATACATTGTACAGCAATTTCAACTTGGTTTTTATTAATTGTAGATTGGAGAGCTAAATGCCTAATGCCTTCTAACATCAGTGCTTACTGCCTTCTTTTTGTGCATTCCTTGTCAATTTTGGTCCTTCAGAACTGCGGCCATCTTGCAGAGTTTGACATTTGTTTCCGGTTTTCCTTCTAAATTTTCAAATAAGGATACGTATTGTTTGGATTAGCAAATAACATTGGCCAGTATAAAGAATGAGTAATTTTCAATTGTGTTACAGGCAATATCTATTATTCATGTACAGCATCACTTTTGTTTTTGGCTAAAGGAGGCAGCTCTTGTATAGACCTGTCACTCTGTCCTTTTCGCGTGCTGTCTAGCGTATTCTTTTGTATCATATCATCATCCGTCTATTCCTTGTGTTGTCATTGCAGTATGTTTAGGCTTGTTGTCATCAGTAGCACGTCTTTCTGAAAGCCCCACTCTGCTCTAGCTTTCACCCTTGTGCCGACTTCACTGAACTCTGTCTGTAAATACAATGTGATGACTATATTTTTACATAAGCCTGTTAATGTTTTCTTTTAGAGTTTACATAATTGAGCAAGCAGAATTGCATCAAACAAAGCTGCTGTGTGCATATTTTCAAGCAGTAGGTACTTATTTATGCTTTGTTGACATTTTTTTATACTAATTGAAAGAGCTCCTTCAAGAATAGCATGGTAAAAGATGAATGACAGTTGGTTTTGATAAAATGTTTCTATACTTGCAGCATCGCTACTCACTGCACCTGATTGAATAGATACTAAACAAACTTTTTGCTGTCGAGTTTTAAAGGCCATATAAAAGCTTGGGTGCTGTGATTGTTTGACACCACCTTGTTTAGAGGCACAGTGGAGGAAGTTGCTGTGTTTTTCTTAAACTTCCACATCTAGCAGTCACCTCGTGAACACTAGGGGATCATATTTAACTGGTGCACCCGTCGTTCTCTCTTTCATAAGTGTGTACCGATTGGCATCGCCAGGGGTGGTGGGTCCTTTGTGGAAGAGGTATGTAAAGGAGAGGCAAAGAAAGCATGTGCACCCTATGCCGGCTTCACAGCCATTCATGCACAGCTACACGCACGCTCACAGTCCTCCAGAAATATAGCCAGCTGTTTAAAATATGTGAATGAAACACAGTTTATTGAAACAGTCGCACCTTCTAAATCAGAACTTCGACACTTCCGTAATTTTTTCATAGTTCTTGTTCACCGCCCCTTGAATAACATGCCCAACTGTTCTTTTTCTAAAATTAGGTATCCTAGTGTATTCTTTTATTTTGACAATGCTAGTACAGATCTCAAGATCAGGGGTGCAACAGCAGCATTAATTGTGCCAATTTGGTACGATTCCCTATTGTTGCGCCGAGCTGTGCCATGAAATATGCTGAAATTTCGCCACGCTGCACGAAAATGTCCAACGTGCCTCAAAATTATCTCAGGTGCGTTAATTTCAGCGAGAAATCAAACCAAGCACGCAGATGCTAACCCTAAACCTCGGTGTAAGTTATATACTCGTTAGGCAAGAACACTCGTAAGGCGTGATCGACCAGATAAAGTATAAGTGAAGTAACAGTGCCTCACGCCCATCAGTCCGCTGATCACAGCGAATACAGCTTCAAGCAAAAAAAGAAGAACTTCAAGCGAAAAAAAAGCGTTGTCGCAGCCACCAACACTTCACGGAAAATATGAATTTCCTAGTCAGCAAACGCGGTATAGCAGGTTAGGAACTTATGCCGCGCTTTCCACACGTGAACAAGGTCGAAATGCAGCTAACGCCGTCTTTGCCCTCCACCACGTTGGTCGCCATAGCAATGGCACATAAGACATTTTTCTGGCTTAAAGTCGCATTGTCCTGGCGACACATATGGTGCCTTCGCTAGACCGACGGGCGCGTGCCGTTGTTACTTAATCCGGTCGAACGTGCCTTGCAAGCTAGCCCAATAACAGCTTTCGTTGAAATAGATAGATATGCAGGTACACACTCGAAGTGGCTAGAGTACACTGAGAAATGGTTCGCATTTAATATTTAATTGATATATGACACGCACTTCAATTCCTTTTTTAAACGTAACCCCGCCGTAAAAAGTGCAGTGGTTCAAAAATTGCTTAGCCTTGTTCAAAGCTGCCCAAAATGGTGCTTAAGCCACCTTCGTTGCAGTACATCGGTGTCCTGCGGAAAAGTGTAATATGATTTGGAAGGGGCTGTTAGTGATAGTCACCGGAGACCAGGCGCGTAGCCAGAAATTTTTTTCACACCGCCTTAATTTCAGAAGAAGCACTCCCGTAAAATGGCCATTTTTCGCTCTTTATGCCATGGTGTGCCCAGTATGGCACCCTCTGGCTACGCCCCTGCCGACAACACCTTTTGTTCAATTACTCATGCGTGTATGCACAGCATAATTGAGTAATACTATGATCACTGTGTCTAAAAAAGTTACTGGCAACCTTTTGGAGCAGCGAATGTGATTTCTGTCACCCTTGAATAAAGAAATTGCCCGTCTGTCTTCATTTTTTGCCACACCTACTCCTTGGTTTTACGAATGTCCCAAATTTTAAGCTTGCCAGCTTGGCAGAGCTCCAATTGAATTCGCAGAGACTTTCAATTGTTTCAATAGGTGCAGCAAATGCTAATGTGGACTCCATCATTGTTTGATCAGTGGGGTGATTCAGAATACTACTTTCATTGATATAGCAGGGCTTGTTCACTCTGCACAATTTAGGTGGGACGAATGTCTTGTGCATACATTTTTTTTCTGAATGTAAGCCCTTTTTTTATGACGCTACAAGTTTGGTCCTTAGTGATCAAATTTTTGTTGTCCCGCAACCTGCTCCAAATTTTGATTTTAGTGCTCCAAGAGGAATATTTTGCTGCTCCAAAAATGGCTCCAAATTCAATTTCGGCTGTTGCACCCATGCAAGATGAGCCGCTGGTTTGCTGTTTGTGAGCAATGAAACATATGTAGTTAACAGACTCGTAATTTTAACAGACTCGCAATTGGTCAGTTCAACAGTTAGCCTTGGCAGCAGTGCTTTGATGACAGCGATGTTGTGGTACTCTAGTAAGTGTACATTTCTCTGAACATTGTGGCAGTTTTATAACTAAAGGTTGCTCAACTATACTCTGGAAAAATTTCTTGCAATGATGAACTGCATATTTCTCTTCAAATATAAATGCTCAAATTCAATGACTGCTCAACTTATTTGAATTACTGGCACTTGTAAGCAGTATCTACAATTAAAGATTTGTATTTACACTGATAAGGAAAGGAAATGTGATAATCAAATTCACAATCCTCTACCTCTTTGTCTAAAACAGCTATAGAGTTAGTTTATTTTTCATCTATTGAAATCGTGAGATAGCCTAAAATGCAAACAGAGGTCCTTGAAATCCCTTGCAGGCTTTTTATAATGAAAATTCCAATGCTCTTGGTGAGTCTAGAATTATTTCTCTTGTGAATGCCGAGATTTATTTAGCAATACTTGACAGAATGGGGTGCAATATCTGACTGGCTTTTCTCATTTTGGGTAGGGAGAAGACCACAAAGTCCTTTAAACATCAAACTGCCTTTATTTCAGTTTGCATGCTTCACTGCATTACATGGCTGTGTTGCAGTTAAGGAGTTTTATGAATCTGTAGCCTAGGGCAATGAAATTTTTTGCCTTTGATATAGGATGTTATGCTGATCTCAAATACGTAATTAATTTTGTAATAAGTTGCACAGCTTTTGTTTTGTGCCACAAGAATGTGCAAAATATTGTTAGTTTTTAACAAAGTTTTTATGCTACTAAACTTATATCGTTCTCGGCCATCAATGGCTCATATTGCGAGCTCGTCATTAATTGTAGAATGCAAATAACTATCAAGAAAGTGCACATAGGACGGACAAGCAAAATTGTAGTGTGAGGATTCTTAGAATCCTCAGCCTATACTAATTGGTTGATTTAGGCTCGTAATAATTATACAGGCAATGTCAAGTTTTAAAGGAGATACTTGCACCCTCACATCTGGGCAAAATTCTACTAATATTCTACTGATAATCTACGAATACAAAATTTTACTAATAACTGGGCAAAATACTACTTGATCTGGCTATGATGTCTTAAAATCAAGAAGTTACCTGAAAATATATTTTGAGGAGAACACATTTTAAAAGTGTAAGTCAAAGCTTGCCTATGTGGCAAATATATGCTTTTTCAAAATGGTTTCTTTCATCATGAGAGCTTGGCGATCATTGTTATTTTGACATGTGGCTTTAGTGAACTACTCATGCGAAATGCAAGGGCAAGCAGCCAGGTGACAATTTCCAGGGGACTCTAGAGCTTCCTTTAGTTTTGGTAGCCCCCTTGTGCTCTTTAAAAGCGATTTGAACCTACTTCGAGTTTGATTACAATCGCTAGTCTTTTTTGTTGTGAAAGTATAGAAACCTTACTTGTGAGAGCAAATAAAAATAAAAAAATTCTAGATAAAACTTTCATCTGCCCTTCAGGGGGCTAGCACAAATTTGTCATTATGAAGTGCAAGTGAGGCCCTTGCTTGATATTTTGATACATACAACTTGCTGTTCTGCCTCCGCAGCATAAATTTCGCTTCAGATTCAGTGCCTTTTTTGACACCATATGCAAGAACATTACCGTTCTGTCAGCATGAATGTTTCTAATGACATAATACGCGCTTGCATCACTGTTTGAAGAAATACAGTTGCGGTGTTGATATCAAAAATGGGTAATGATCTTTTACACTCACCCTTAGCACGGGGTTATTTTTTTCGCGTATAGATTTTATGAGGGCTTTTACAACTGTTCCGTGAAGACACTACTTTCATATACTTGCGTTTGATGTATCTGCGTTTGCGGTCATGAAGAAGCCAGTTTCTTTTCTGTGTTCTCACTACTTCTCTCCAGCATCATCCTATTATTTATTTTACTTTTTCCTCATCTCTCGGCTTGTCATCTTATGAGTACTTTATGCCAAAACTTGGCATAAACTTATTTTTGTTGAGCAGGGAGTAATGCATAAAAGGGAAGTTACTTGAAGTGGACGAAGCATTTTAAAATAAGAATAAATAAATGAGGCACAAGTTATGAACCTTGCCCACTGCAAGAAAGTTCAAGCAAGTTCCTGTGCAGCGATGCTGTCTGTAATGTCTTGACAACAATCCTATGTATTAAACAAGTACTACTTTGGGTGCTGCTCGGCACCATTGGAAGGTCCTCAAATAACCTTGAATTTTTCTCTGTGGGACATTTGTGAACCCTGTAACAATAATAATTTACACACTGGCAGAAAAATGAAAGAAACAAAGAATAAGAAAAGTCACACCAGATTTCTATGTTGTTTCTTCACACTCCAATATGAACTGGAACAGAAGCTTTGCTGCACAGTAATTTATTACATGAAATTATTAATAGTTGAATTGCATGTGTAAGCGAGTTTTATGGGTATTCTCAGAGAATCCCATGAAATGTATGTTTTTTTTCATCGAGATACGTGACTGAATAAGGTTTGCAGAATTTCGATATTTTTCAATTGAGCAGTCATGATCGCACGCTGTAGTCTTTCTCTCAGTCAAGCTCATTACACTTGCTTATACCTTTCTGAATTATCTGTGTTGACAACTATTTGTAAGAAAGAATCAATTGCCAGCCTAGATTATGAATTTTTCTTTAATGCATGAGGTCTCTCTTTGAATTGAAGTTCTTTTTTGAGTATGATATTGAGCCACTTTAGTGTAAGGTGCATCCCGTTGTGTGGCAAAACCAACCACACTGTCTCCATACTTTGCTGCAATGACACGTAGTACATTGCAGTCGCAGCTACTCAACTCATGAAAGCTCGTGTTGGGGCAGCACTTTGAGTTGCATAGGCATAGCCGGTGAGCTTATCTGTTATCGACAAAGAAGCTTTTGTCTTCTCTGTCCTGCAGTTAGATGAGGAAAGGACCCACGCGTGGGTAAGCGGTTCACGCAAGTGTGAGTAAGCTTTCATTCATGCACCAGTTTATAAATGAAGGTATTTCTGGTATTGACATACCTATTTGCCAATTTTACTGAAATGTACATCTGCAATAATAGTAATGATAATAATATGTGGGGTTTAACATTCCAAAACAAGAAAAGATGTACTGAAGACTTGTGAGAAAGCAGTAAATGAGGAACTTGGACATGTATTTGGACAGGTAATCCAGTACTGAAGAGTAACTTGGAGATTTCAGAACATTCCTTGAGCTGAGTTTCAGTGCTTTATTTATCCTGGTTTCTAGGTAGAAATAAAACAGCCGTTTAGAGCTTGCATGGTGTCCTACAGCGTCCACTACACTCCAAGATAGAACAAACCTACAGAATGATCAGTTTGTAATAAGTTACAAATATACCTCTATTCTATTTAGAAAAAAGGCAAGAAGGGGAAGCTTGCAATGTAAAATTGGAAAACAGGATGTGGGTGCTCATTTAATAAGCGAGCTTAATCTTTTTGAGGCACTAACTTCCTGTTTTCCCTCTTTGCCTTCCATTTCCACGAATGGAAGATGACAAAATATGGTTTCCCCCATATTCAGAAACTCTGCTTGACTTGAACATGACTTGCCACTGCCATCAATGCAGCACAAACACGTTTCGAATGCGCTGCTTTAGGCAGTGCCAAGGCAGCATAAATGCACAAACTTGTTTCAAACTTGCTGCATCAAAGCCCGTGCCAAGTCAATTTCAAGTCGAGCATTTCTGAATATCTCTACTTAGCACACATAGCTTTAACTGGCGACAGCCAGTACGAGTACATGGAACATGCACCATACATGGAGGGGAACATGCACCATACATTCGGTGCCACGACATTTGACATTTTATTGCCGCTGCACCACAGTACATAACGCACTTCATCATTCACTGTGGCACTAACAACTGCACATACAACAATGGCGACGTCACTGTAGAAGCCCAGAACGCTCTGGTATACAATTTTTTAGAACAGGCCAGACGCAAAACTCACCCATACAACGATCCTGCATAGAATCGCAAACACCGATCACTGATTGCAGAATCATGCACACCCCCAACTCATGCATGAGGACCACGTAAAATTAACAAGTTTCTTCTAGACCTTGAACAAAGCCACAAAATGCTTCATATCATCCACCAGGACCCTGGCACTCTGCTTGCTCAAGACTGGCTACACACCAACTTTTCAGGTGCGAAGTAATTTACAGAAATATCAAGTAGAAAATCAAAAATGAATTTAAGCAGACTCGACGCAAATAACACAATGTCCCGAGAAACGAAACAACATGCTTCAAGCACTAGCCACAACACATCTCGCCATAGCTAATTAGACACAGGAGGTATCTTCTCAAATGTTGGTAAGAATGACCAGGGGCAGCTAATACAGGCGCCTTCCTTACAGAGACACCTATATCCTATTTAGTCAGTTTAAAGAAGGGGACACTCTTTAGGTGCCTATCAAAACTCGCATACAGCTAACTATTGTCGTCATTCCGCTCTGGTCATATAGGCTCAAAGAAAGTCTCTGTTGACATTGATGGAATGTAACACCTACAAGTTTTCTCCATTACTCGATGCTCCAAACTGTGTGCGTCATTTTCGTATGCATAGAAACGGTGTGTTTTTTGCAACTTGATTTCCCTAGAACAGTAGGTACTGTTGAAGTGCATGTGAAAGGTGCTGCCTTGGTTGGGGCCGTGATGCTGCTCCGATAGCCGTGCGAGGCATATCCCTCCAAAGCCACTTTTGTTATTTCATGGCGGAACGGTAAGAACACGCTTTGTCTCGGGTTGAGCATGTGTGTCCTCAAAGACTACGAGTGCTGGCTTTTCATTTTGTGCACCGCATCCAGGCAAGAGTGGTGTTGTTTCTGGTCAGAATATTCTTGCAGCTGTTTTGGGCACTGCTTGCCTAATGTTGAGGAGTGGCCTTCTGGCAGATGTTTTCATTTTCGTTGTGGTGGGGATGAGCGACGGGTGATAATGGTTTCTGGAACCAAAGCGCTGGAGCTGTTGATGTGATCATGCTTGGGCAGGCTGGCAGCACGATCAGCATTTATAGTTCCAGGGACTCTTGCGTAGCATTCCTGGTGGTTGAGTGAGTATTTGTCACGCTGAAGGGCCGCGGTGTCTTTTGACCACGTATTACACAAGGGTATAAAGTTGGGCCTGTTGGTAATGCATAACTAATAACGTAGCGCATGAAAACTCAGGCACAGGACAAGGGCATCTTTGCCCCTTACCTTGTTCTGTGTCACAGTTTTTGCACGTTACGTTATAGTTACACATTACACATTCTGGAAAACCTGATGCAGTAATGAATGAACCTGTTGTGTATTTTTTGGCGAACCAACTTTTAGTGTTTGAGGTTAGCGAGGATCGACAGTTGCGATTTTCTTCTTGGTTTTGGGAACGTGAATGCAAGTGAGTGCCTAGCTTGAGTTGTGAATGATGGTGGCTCCTTTATTTTGTGGCATCTGTTCACTCTTGTTGCGAGTTGTCTGTATAAATAGCAAGAGAAAAAGTATTTTACTGTAGAATGTCTGGTCGCGAGATGCCATCTGATGTGAAAAGTAACCAACATAGGTGTGGTTGTGGGCATTGTCTGAAAAAAAGCCTTCCATCTGTGGAAGACTAATGTATCTCATAGTTTATTGTAGCGTTGTGCATTTTTATTCTGTGTTAATGATCAACTGTGCATATTGATGTGCTGTTACTAGTCAAAATGTACTTTTCATTTTTATTGAAGAACCTGTGTTTTATTGATGCATTTTGTACCTGTAGCTTACTGCATCATCTACTGCTCATTTTTAGTGAACCTCTTTTAAATGCGAATGCATTTCTTAGTTGGTCTATGTCAGGTGTCCCGTGGTGTTCGCGTGCGGGCAGGTGCTCTCTCTCTCTGCTCTCACTTCCTCTCCCATAGCAATAGCTGCCCGCTTACCCTCGCCCCTAGCAACCGGAGCAGGTGGTGCGGGCACAGTAGCGGAGAGCGAGGGGAGAGGAGAAGCATGCTCTGGCATATGAGGGCACTAGCATTGCGGGAGCTCGGCGGAGCTCATGCATGCGTGGAAGCAGTGGAGGAGAGGGTAGGTGCAGTGCTTAGCCGCTCCTTCTCTCGTCGTTTGCTCTCCCGCCATTCGCCCTCTCGTACGTATATATAATTGGAGTGAAGCGCGTACCTCACTCTCGACCGTTCGCTGGCTGATGAATGTGTAAATAAATGGTTACGATACAAATTCTCGTCTCGTCAATAATTTATGCCATTGAAATTAATACGCCGTGTCCTCTTGGCACAAGAAATGCATTCGCATTTCCTCATGATTCCCTTCACGGAGGTGGGGGCATTGTTATTTGTGTGTGCGTCTCTGAGGAAATATGTAGGCGGTGTAACTATTTATACAGTTGACCTTTCTCAGAGAGAGATGTTTGCTGCGTCTGAGATATATCTTTTGTGCTGCTTGCCTCTTCTACAGCCCTGATTTTTAGCATTTTGCTGCATTACCTCCACTGTCTTAGGAATTATGACTCTGTCAAAAGGTTCTCAGCTCACTCATTTGTCAATGTGCCTGAAGCGGTGTCAAGTTCCCCGTATGCTGTGCTTGTTGCACTCTTGAAAACCTGTCTTCATCATTAGGGTTTCATGGTAGAGGAAGTAATGCACTTGCAGTACAGTGTAGGGTGGTTCAGGTTACACCTGGGTATTACACTCATGCTTGCCTGTCCTTTTTGTACTGCCCATGCTCTGCCTACACTTCCTTAGAACAACCGAATTGAATGAATCCTGTTGGATCCATAAACAGTATGACACCATGATTATGAGTATGCCTACTTTTTTATACTGTCATTATTACTTATCAATTCACATAGATTTATTACTTGAAACTTCTGAATACTTGACTTAAAAAATCCTAATTTCTAATGCATCCATAAAAAAGAAACAGATTTTTGCTCACCAAGTTTAGAAAAACACAAAACCCGGAAATGGACAACCCTACTTTTATACTAATGACAGCTTTTAATGAGTTTAGGCTCGCACATAGTTTTTTCGCTCAGGTTTTATAATATTTTACTTATAATATTGTCGCGGGGTCATGACATCGACGAAGGCAGAGACGACTTGTTCAAAATGAAACTGTTTATTTGGCCGAACTTGTGGCTGGTAAACAAAAAGTCAAATTACAGCGATAAACACTGGCATTGATAGCAGCGACGAACAGAGAGTCGTCCGGTTCCAGCGCTATTGCTAGCAGCCACATAAGGTCCACAAGAATCTGTAGTGTTACCATTGTGCGTATAATAGCATAGGAAGGCTCTACGGTTATCTCAATGGTTCCTTAGTTGATTGGCAGGGTTGTACAAGATGGCACTTACACGTGTAATGGGGTGATGACCAAACGTGAGAAAGGAGAGTGCCCCGCCGTGGTGGTCTAGTGGCTAAGGTACTCGGCTGCTGACCCGCAGGTCGCGGCTTCGAATCCCGGCTGCGGCGGCTGCATTTCCGATGGAGGCGGAAATGTTGTAGGCCCGTGTGCTCAGATTTGGGTGCACGTTAAAGAACCCCAGGTGGTCAAAATATCCGGAGTCCTCCACTACGGCGTCTCTCATAATCATATGGTGGTTTTGGGACGTTAAACCCCACATATCAATCAATCAGAAAGGAGAGTGGCAATAGGGGTTGTTCTAAATCGTCGAAATGCTTGTCTTTGATCGCTCTTGTCCTTGGCATATTTTTTTAGTTTTAGTGTATATGCACTTTGTTTCTTCGTTCCATTTTAAGGAAGTGAACTTGGCTCAGTATCTCTTTACATCACAATGAAGCAAAGAGTAAATTATTTTGGGGGTTGTTTAATTGAAAGGAAGCAGTGATGATCACAAAGACTTAAGTTGTACGAATAACTATGAACGAAGTTTTGCAAGAAAATGCTGGTGTGTAGGGAACGGCAACTATTGATGCTGTACAAAGAAGCAGGCATGCTCAGCACATGCTTGTCTGTGCAAGCCCAATGAAAAAGTAGCTCAGACTAGTCAAGCTACCACGATATTGAAAAATTCTGAATGTTCTGAATGCTTTCTATGGCTTAATTTTTCCCAGCAGTAGTTGTTAGTTCTGCATATCATTTCTTTCTTTCGTGCAACATTCCTTCTCCATGCAGTTCTGTTTTGGGGCCACATCATAACTATTGCGCAAGCATAGTTCACGAGTGGGCACTGTGATATGTACTTTCAAGCCTTGATGGATTGTGTGTGCTCATATCTGCTGGGACGCCCATGTAGTCACTCTCCTCTTAAAAGGTGGTGGCTTAAGCTGCTGCACCCACTTCTTGAATGGGCAGTGAAAACGGTATGGGTGAGGAAACAACACAGGGCAGCACTAAACCCGTAATCAGCTTTGTTACTAATCACAAGTACCCACATGTGTATTACAAAGAGCTAGGTTGAAGGATCAAATGTACATTCTTTCACTTGATATGAAGAGCTTAAAAGATACAAATTTACTGTCACCAAGGTTGTTGAAGCTATCCTTACACAGTGTTCCTTGCTCTTTAAATTTTATGCTTCAAAAACCACTCTCATGACATGAATGTCATGTGCAAACAGAATTGTGGTATCCGTTAAGGTTGGGGCACACCCTCGCCCTGAGCAATGTCATGCAACATTCGACTACATAATGCCTCCTAACAAACACTTGTGCTGAGATAATCTTTAATTTGAATGCATGGAAAAGACTGCTGCTACACCACTCCAATTTTATTTTACAAGGCACAACAACCTCGTGCTGTTAACTGTGCACCCTTTCTAATTCCTGTTTGTGAATATTAGGCTTGCAAGAAACTTGGCCTATATACACTACCAGGAAGAGATGTGGCGTACTACGCCACCATGCACTAAAAGACGCTGCGACCAGCTTCGTTGACTCTCCGCATGGTGCAGAAAAGGCACTTGAGTCAGGTTGTCAACAAGCATGGAACTGAAGGTGTAGCACAGGGCAGCAATGACAGTATTGCAGGTCGTCTGGCAAACTTGCAAAACCGATCAAGTACACTTGCCTGTGGTGTGACGACACTGAGGGGGAACACCAAACGCTTGAACGATAAATTAAAGGCAGCACATGGCTCTCTCGCGATAATCAAGCACCAGGCCACAGCAAAGTGGATACGGCCAGGGAGGACAGGCAGTACAGTGGCTAGAAAGGGTTTCCTAGTGTCGTGAATGCGTGCTTTCTCCAGCAGCGGCGGATAAACTGGATTCTATGCAACGCGCAACGGTGCAGTCCGTTGCTGGCGCGTTGGCGAGCGGAGGTTGATGGCTGGGGGCAGCTGGCGTGGCAGCGCAACAGTGTCATGTTCTCAGAAATGCTACCCAATAAATACAGTTAATTTAGCCGGAGATTTGAATGCTCAGTGTTATCTCAGAGATCGATCAACAAGGGAGACAGTGAAAAGCTAATTTTGTGGACCATATGAAAAGTTTTCAAAAGGTCCACATACCCGACGTATTTTTCACTGTGCATGTATTTTTAGCTTCCTTGACATGACATTTTCCTCAAAATGCAGTTTTAACTGCACAGTATTTCTTTAAATCACTCAAATTGCGAACAAACATGCTTTGAGTGTTTCCATCTATTATCTAATTGCCTACATATGTCTGAGTGCTAATTGTCTTTTTCTTAACCAGGTATAAACGAAAATCATCAAATCAGTATGTGAGTGTTGGGTGAACTCGAGTAGCAGGTCACTGAAATGTATAACAAAATATTCTTGTCGCGTACTTTGTGAAATCCTTTCCCTCAGTCACGTATGTGTGGCACATACCCGCATACCCACCCGGGTCATAGCATGCTGGATATGTGCGCCACACACACTTTCAAAGAATGGCATCAGATGCCTGTTTCTTGGCAAATTTCAATAGATGGAAAGAATGAAAATACATCACATATGTATATACATCCGGAATGACCTATCACAAAGCCCCACCTGTACCCACGGTTGAAGATTCTGTTGAAAAGAATTTTAGTAGTGATGTCAGTGCAACACGGTTGTGGTGTTGGCTAACTGCTTTGATAACAATGCAATCAGTGTTACACATACACTGCTATGACTCTACTTAAGCGTTGCATGTGTTGCAAGTACCGTAGCATGCATTTTATTTGATGAAACCTGCGTCTGTGCTTTAGCGTGTGTAGCATTGTGACATAAGATCGTGCGCTAGCCTTTAGGCACTAGTGAATTCCACATCCCTCGTGAGCCCTCAATTTTATAAACTACTCAATGAACTCAAATGCATAATGCATTATCTCATTATCTAATCTCAAGGAATTATCTCATTATGCATTGCTCAAAGCATAACTTCTAGCATCGCATGAACTCAAATCCTGCACTATGTGTGAGATACATCATTTTTTTCACAATTTTCTTTATTCGCTTATCATCGAACCTTACTTCGCACCCCGACACACACTTGATAACTAAAGGCTGGAATGCTTGATGGGTCAGTGCCGGAGGGATAAAGAAAAAAGGGGGGGGGGGAAGCAGATAAGAAACATGTCTCACTTTTTTTTTTTTTTTTTTTGCTGCTTCAAAGCTGCCTCTACCATACTTGTTGACTTGAAAAAGGGACTTGTCTCATTGTACTCGTGATAATATCTGAGGTTTTACATCCCCAAAACTGCAATATATAGAAATGCCGTACTTGAAGGCTCCGGAAATTGATTATCTGGCGGTGAAATTGATAATCTGGTGTTCTTTAATATGCACTGACACTGCACAGCTCACGGGTCTCTGCCATTTGGCCTTCTTTGAAATGCGACCGCCGTTGTCAGGGATCGAAACCCCCTCCTTTGGGTCAGCAGCCGAGGACCGTAATCAGTACACAGCTGCGTACACAGAAGGCTCCATGCAGCAGTGATGTTCTTTATGGCAAGCTCATATAGCTCACTAGTAAATGCGTAGTGTATAAAAAAGCGGAAAAATATCATGCCTGCATATTCTTCGCTAATGAAAAAAATAAAAAATAAATTGAGGAGCTCAGTTAAGGGTACCTGTACTCTGTTGAACTTGGATACGAGACTGATATTTAGATAGCTGTTGCAAATTTATCCCGAGCTGCGTCGTGAATAGTTCGCATTATGCTCGCGTACAACTGAAAATCTTTCTAACTGCTCCAATGCCTAAAAAAATGTCTAAAAAAAAAAGGTTTGAACTTGTTTCGTGTGGTTATGCAAAAAAGTGATGTGAAAAAAAGGTATCTCCCTATTCAGAGCTTCTGCGGCACCAATACAGCGGCAACAGTAGGCGCAATACATCAAGAGAGGTTCCTATGTGTACATAAGTTTCATTTCACTGTTTCTTCATTCTTACTTTTACGTATTTATTTTTCATTGGATTGACATGCACCTTTCTTTTCATTGCAGTGTTTACTCACAGTTTGTGCTAAAAATAAGTGTCCTTGCGTACGTTTCATTGTCTATTATACTTAATGTTCTTGATGTAGCCATTACAATTGTATGTGAGTATTTCTATTGTTACACTCAAATACAATTGTGTGAAAAATATTGGTATTGAACTGGAACCCTGAACATTCTGCATCTATGTTCTGTGCGCGCTATACTATATGCCGCCAGCATGTGGTGTTTTGCAGGCGCTAACATGCCCGCATAGTTCCCAGACGTCTTTTTTTCTCGTTTAGTTAACACTATGCGCTTATACGACAACCACAATACATTGCACTCTCAGTAAATGGAAATCTGCTAAACAGAACTGCTGCTTAAATGAAACAACTGCCTCTGATATGATTGGTTTCATCCCTGCATATTGCACCCCAGTTCACTTCTCATCAAATTGAACTCCTGTTAAATTGGAACACATTTTCTCAGTCCCTTCAGGTTCTGTTTAATGAGAGTTCACTGTACCTGGTTTCAACACGAGGAACTCGTCAGCTAGGGTGCGAGCTGACACGCACAAACGAAGCGTGCCAGCGAGCTGTTGTGTCCTCTAGTATCATAAACTCTCAGCCTCACCGCCTCGTTGACGGCACTAGGAAAACCTTTCTAGCCTCTGTATTGTTAGCGTGCCATGCGCGATGTCTGCACACCTGGAAGGGGCGACGCATGGCATTGTCGCTGCTGTGATCATGTTCCCCTTTAACAGCGGTTCCTTCTCAGTGCTCGAGCGGTGTGGCACACAGACTAGCTGGTAAATGAGGGGAGGGCACTGTCCGTTCACGCAACCTGCCTTTGCCAACAGTGTTTCAACTTGTTCACATGTCTGTCTTATCACGCTCACTGTATTAGGGACAGAAAAGAAGATATTGAAGCTACTGACTAAATTTCTGATCACATGCTAGAGCTTATGAGCATATGAAATGAAAGCGAATTTTTCTTTTTATGGGCTAGATCTAAGTTAACCTAATTTTATGTACGTAAAGAAATTATGCTCAGCCACATTGACCATGCTGTCTGCTGGAAAACGTCCCACTTTATAAAGCACCAATTTTTAAAAAATACTGTCAGAAGCTTGGTGAAAACACAGTTTCAGTGGCACTGACAGCAGGGGCAGAAAAGCAGTCTGAATTTTAGGGGCAAAGTTCTTTATGGCGTGGCTTGTGCGTCCTCCATTATTGTTGTGAGCCCCACCGGTGGCACTTACCTGAGAGAGTGGGTATGTGCCACAGGGGATGGACGGGTATGTGTAACAAGCGAAGAAGAGAGATGATCGCGAGACTACGATCGCAATGAAAAGATGCGAGATGGCCGTGCTTAGAGTGTTCACTAGATGGACAGACGAATGGATGCACAGATGGACAGGCAGACAAGCAGACGGATAGATGGACGGGTGGGCGGATGCGCGGAGGGATAGACGGATGCACAGCCGGACAAACGGCCGAACGTAGGGATGGACGCATGACAGACGGATAGATGCACAGACAGATGCATGCATGGACACACGGACAGATGCACAGATGGACGCATGGAAGGAGGGAAGCAAGAACGAACGGAAGCGCGGACGGACTGACAAAGGCTTCACCCCATTCATCATCATTCACTCCGTGGATATGCTGTGATTTTTTTTACCTTAGTTGAATGTGAAGGCTTTCACAATTTTGTTTTGTTATTTTGGGCTATACATGCGGCTGACCTCATTTTGGGTTAATATAAGACATACTTAAAATTTGCAGGTCATTATATTTCGAAATATCATTGAATTGTGGTCGCAAGCCGCATTTGTGAAATGTCTTTAACAGTGACAGTGACCATGTGTTCAACTTTAGAGTTATCAAAATGACTGAAAAGCCGTCCATATTGCACGTCATACTTTTAATGTGTGATCACTTAAGTTATCTTCGATAATTCTATCAAACCTGCCTCGAAAAATGTCTCTTCGTTTCAAAGAAATATTAGAGTGATTAAGCCGTTGACCTTTGCAGCTACAGATTCCCTTTCTATTCAACAGATGTTGACAACAGGTGTAATGGGAAAATTTTAAGAGGGGCTGTTGCATATAAAGCAGTATTAGTAAATTTTGGTTGTCCCCATTCAACACTTTTTGTGAATTCATTGTGATGTATGCAATAGCATAGATGGTGGACATAAATGCTATATCCCTTGTTCACACAATTGTAGGGGAAAACATATTACCTGTATTTTTTATTTTATTTGAGATCAAAGGTTGGGGAGTCAACTTACAGTCGAGGCTAAAACCACTATTGCCAGTAGTGGCAAGACAAGCTAGAAATCTGGTAAGCTGTGGCATGGTTACAGCATTACGCTTGCTTTTAGTCTGCACGCATTCTTGAAAGTGAAGAAAAAATAACGTATATCCACGGAGTGAATGACGGAGAGTGGGGCGAAGCTGGGTCCGCACGCTGCTGCCGCGCCACTTCGGCCTCCCTTTGTCGTATTGCAGGGTTGTTCCGGCACCGCTGCACAGCTTCGTGATGCGCTTCTGCCTCGCGCGCTCGCACGTCGGTGGTCCTTCTTCGAGCGCGAGCTGCTGCCGCCGTGCGCGCACACCACTCAGCAGCGTTGTTCATCCTCTGTTGCCAAGCCTCTGAATACGCGCATGCCAAAACAGCGATTTTATTGTACTATAGAGCGCCCCCTGGTGTATGAACACGCGATCATGGTCATGCGATCGTCTCTCCCTCCTTCCGTACGTGTGACATCAATCCTTGTTTTCTATAAGTAACGTCCTCTAGTGTCATACCATTTGCATTTTTCAGCGTATGTACAAGTACCGCCCTCTATGGCTGGTTCAAGAATTAACGAGGTGTGATTACACACAATTGGGACGCACAAGCCACACCACAAGGAGTTTTGCCCTTTAAGAAGAAAAAACAGTTGTTTCTTTCTTTATAAGTTTCACCAAGTCGTCAAAATTTCTGCTGCTGCTGATTGGGGCAGCGGTTGACGCTCGTATGAGAGCCACATGCGGTCCATATTATTGATGGAAGAGCTGCTGTTCCGATCAGCTGCAGCACTCCATACAGCAAAGCGACAATTTGTTCAAAGGCACCTATAGTTGATTGGAGAACTTCACTTTGTTTACGTGCACCTATTTTTACTGTTATTTTTGTTTTTGACAACGGCATACGGCAAAAACGGGCGAACTTACGTACCCCAGCTACCTGATACCTCCCTTTTCTCACCTTTCTTTTACAGAAGGGATAAGGCCCAAATGAGACGAACACAAGAAGTGCATGGACAAACATCTCGTCACTTGTTGTTTTAGTCTTGTTTGCGTCCTTTCATAAAACATGCACCAACTTGACCAACAAAAAATATACGTGTCACCTTACCACTTGAGCATCATGCCCTTAGGCACCTGCCAGAGCCATAGGCGAAAGTTTCATTATGCACTGTCAAACGTGCAGAAGTGAGTGCAGGCTGTGTAGGTTCACCAGCTGGACCAGGCCATTCTGTGTATGTACGTGCTTGATCGTCATGAGTGCTCTGTGTAAACACTTTTGGCACTTGGTCTCTGCAGCAGCGCTCTTCGAGTCCCCCCCCCCTATAATCCACTCTAGGACGCAACATGTTTGAGGAGTTCCTCCATGAACGGTCCAGCTGTGGTGACTGGACTACATTTTCACATGGGGCTCCAAATGGCAGTGCTTTCGCAGGCTGGATGCTTTCCGGAGCTTGCGGTGCACATGAACAAACTAAGCAATTTGTTTCGGTTGGTGGGGCAGGGAATCGCCATGCAAAACTGGTGCTCTTCACTTGAGAAATGCGAATGCCTCGGACGCACTTTACGCTCAGCTGGGCCTCGGCATAGAAGTTCATGAAGAACTTAGCAATGACCAGTCACTAGGTGTAGTCTGTCTGGCGACTACTTGAAAAATAAGTTTGATACGAAATGTGCTTACGTGTTTTTCTCTAAATACAATATTATACTATCACCAGGTTTTTATTGCATGAGGACACTAATAACATTTTCTGTGTAAATGGATGAATGATAACTAGTGATAGCAAAGATCTCAGTAATTAGGCTCACACACCTTGCCATTGTGCATCCTTTCATCTGACAGTGACCCTGAACAGAATTTTAGACTTGTGGGGGAACATCAAGTGGTGATTAGCCTTAGCAGGTTTAAGATCTATGAATTTAAGTGTTTTCTATTGCAAATAGCTGTTTCCTTGAAGGATCCCTGACACCAAATTGGGAAACTCGAGATGATTGTGTTGGTTGAAAGACCTCCTTGCAGGATTCTCCACTTCTGACTCATTATTAGTGACGAGCGTTGCCTATAAAATACATTTTAATTTGCTTTTAAAGTAAGGGTGCATGATCGTCTGAGTATTCAGTTGCAATTGATATTTTCTGCTGTTTGATATCGACAGGGGCCCCCCCTCGTGGTGTTGTAGAGATAGAGCAAGTATTGTTGGCATCAGAGAACATTTGTGGGATGCGCACAATACCCTGACTGGCACCCGGAGAGGGCTGTTGCTTGGCACCCTCCTTGCTAGGTTGTCAAGCTGGTCTCAAGGTGGTTTTGGCTGCTTACGCCAGGAGCGATTTTTTTTTTAAAGCATCCACATGGTCATATGCTTCAGTGCCCGCGGGTCCCCCTATTTGAAAACAACGCGTTCAGCG
This sequence comes from Rhipicephalus microplus, assembly GCF_043290135.1. Lineage (NCBI taxonomy): Eukaryota > Metazoa > Arthropoda > Arachnida > Ixodida > Ixodidae > Rhipicephalus > Rhipicephalus microplus. Next base: position 47,717,278 of record NC_134700.1, read on the forward strand.
TCACTGAAGCTTGAGCGCACGTAGTCTCAGGTGCTGCCCCGCTGTTGGGTGCCAGTCGTTTATCTTATTTAGGCAGTCACTTAGAACTGTTTGTTGATGTGTAAATATGAGGTAATTTTTGCATAAGGATACGTCAGAAAACAATGCGTACTGATATGTTGTAAGGCATTGTTTGGAAGACAAGGGCTCCCAAGTTTTGAAAAGATACCGCAGTCCTGCTTATACTTGGCAATTGGGTCATAAAAGTGAATATTCCGGTCTACATGTAATGCGAAAAAAGAATCTGTGGTGCTTTCAAAGTCATTGCATGGCAGTGTAATTGCCTCGTAATTAGAGCAAAAATGTCATCACCCTTTCTCTCATCTTGAGAGATGCACTACACATTGCATATACGTAAGAAAATACCATATTTTTCTTTCTGTAAGTGCCACTTTTGTTTTTAAGGCACATTCATTTTCAACTCCGTTGGCCTGATGGCTCTTGTAGAGTCACCACAAACTGTTGTAGTCAAGCACGACATCGAAAATTTTGGCTGCCCATTGCAGCAGTATCCCACTTTGAACTATCTCTGCTAGAATCGTAAAAAAAAATATATATATTTATTGCATTTGGCCTGGCTGCACTGAAGGCCACGTCATCTGGTGCACTGTAATATGTAATAACATAACATTGGCCATAATGTAATAAGGGCGCAACATAACCGTGCCCTTATTTATTGCATCGATTTCTGGGTTTAATTCTTTGTTTAAGAACAAACTACCAAAACAGCAAAATGGTACTGGTGGCTGTTAAGATTTCTACCCCAGCCACGATTTTTTAGGTTTCTGTTGTTGCACTGTAATAACCAAGATCAAATTTCTTTTTACAAATGCTCTTGCAGGCAGGTTATCAAAGTTGAAAACAAATAAAAATTTGAAGATTTGTTGCTTGAGTGTGCATGACATACTGCATGCATAACATGCACTGTAAAATATGTTACATGACGTCAACACTACAGATTATATGCTACATATCTGTATGGTTTTCTTATAAAGTTAGTTGCAAGTTCGGTGCTTCTTTGTTTATTTTCTTTTGTTGCCATTGTTTGTGCCACCTTGTCAAAATGTTCAACTGGTACCAGTTTGTCAAATGTCAATTCTTTGGCTTTATGCATTTTTAAGTCTCACCTCATTGAATTCAAGCGAATATGATGTTGGAATGTCCAGTGAAGTAATGTGTTGCTCGAAACTAAGCTGCCATCACTGTCTGAGAATATGGCATCAAAATCTATTGCCACGTCCTGATGTCAGAGATTTCGGAAGCCCTGGAACCATATGTATTTATGTTTAGCTGGCTTCACAGCCTGTTTCTTTAAACTGTGCCTGTCCATGTTGTTGCGTGAAGCAGACCTCAGCAAAAGTGCCTGAGCCCCTAGGGCAGGTTGGATTACCAGAGTTTCCGCACATATTGTTCATTTTTCGTAGCTCAGCACGCACTTTCTTGAACAAGCTGTCATGTTATAAACAGTCTCGTAGCATAAATGTTCATTGCCGAAGGAGCAAGTGGCTGCTTTATTTGCTTGACTATCATTTCAATAGATGTTCAAAGTGGTCCTATGTCCCTGCGAATTCATTATTGACGAGAATACAGGTTGTAGGCATGTGTTCTCTAAATTTTGATATGCTGTTAGGAAGCCTGTAACACTTCTGGAGGGAAGGAAGGGATCAAGAAAAAAATGAAAACTACAGTGTGACCTCTAAGTGGCAGGTAATCAGAAAGCATGCAATGTTGAAGCACAAACAAGTGTCTGATATGCTTTCATTTTATTTTTTTATGTGATGCAAAGACGGAGAGATCAGCATTCAGAATGGTCTGTAGTGTGTCAATGTTGGGTAGTCCCGCAGAAGTTGAGCCTTCAATCGCGGTGGTGAGTGCGCAACAGCTGTGCATTGCCCTCTGATGTTGGTTTGTGCAGGGTTGTGTCATTCCATGTCCTACAGAAGTGGTGACTATGCCAGATCTATTAAAAGGTGCTTTTGAAGTGTCTGTGCATTCTTCAAGCTGATTATTTTGTTAGCATTGTAGAGAATATGCTCAGTATGACATATTTTTTCCTGTAATGAAGACCATGTTACCTTTTCTATGGTCATGCTGTTCTGTGCATGCATGTGTGAGGATGGCTAGAAAAATGGCTTAATTTCAGTGTGTAGAATCGAATTGCTCTTCAGAGTTGCTATTCATGGGCACATATTTCTGGAAATAAAAAAAAAATTTAACTTTATTCATGTGTTTGAGAGGACAAGTATTTCTCATATATAGTGCACTGGCAGCTAAGAAAGCAGCCTGATCATGAATACATGCCACCAATTTAATGTGCTTGTATTTAATACAAAGGCCATTCCCAGCAGGAACAGTGCCCCGCTGCAGTGGTCTAGTGACTAAGGTACTCGGCTGCTGACCCGCAGGTTGCGGGATTGAATCCCGGCTGCGGCGGCTGTGTTTTTCGACAGATGCAGAAATGCTGTAAGCCCATGTGCTCAGATTCGGGTGCAAGTGAAAGAACCCCATGTGGTCGAAATTTCCAAGGCCCTCCACTGCGGCGTCTTGTCATAATCGTCTGGTGGTTCTGGGACGTTAAACCACACATATCTTTCAATAAATCAGTAGGAACGGTGCAGCAAGGATGTTGACTAATGTGAAAAATCATTTAAATTCATCTTACGAATACAGACCGTACACTACATTTTTCAGTTTCTGCAATCTGTATCTGCAGTACTCTGATTCCCACCTGATACTGATGGTTGCTGTGCAGTGAAACATACATGTTATTGCTGTCGCTCACTGCTGCATAGAATTGACAGTTGTAGCTTCAGTATTAATAAGAACTTACAGACAGTATTGCCAAGGAAAGTATAAAGGATGCTATTAACAGTACACTCATACCTAACAGTCACACCTGTCTCGAAAATTCTTCGTTATATCCGAAAATTCATTCGCTGTTTGTAGCACTATATAAGTGACAGAGCTTTTCATTCTTTACTTATCTCGTTGTATCTAGGTTCGTTATATTGTGGGTTGAGTGTAATTGTAATGTAAATGGGAAGAAATAAAAAATAAATGAAAAGATAACTTGCTGCTGGCCGGGACAAACCTGCGACCTTTGAATAATGCCTTCGATTCTCTACCAACTGAACCTCTGCGGCATCGAAGTTTGCAGGTTCAGTCTCTGCTGACGGCAAGTTGCCTTTTGTCCACTTTTATTTCTTCAAACTTAGATTACAATTAATACTAATAACATCCCCTATACTATCCTTAGCATCATTGTCTGTTGCAGTCAAACTCTGCTTCAACTAAAACTTCACGTTTCCTCGTCGGCAGTCCATAGCAGCCAATGCATGAATATCGTTGCCACCGCGAACACTTTTTCTTCTGCCGTCCCGCTTGAATGAAATTTCACGATGCAATTCTAGGCTCACATATTTATTGCTGTACAGTAAACACAGTCTTTCACATTTTCATTCATTTTCAAAACTTGAAAATACGTCGACGAAGTCTAAAATGCGCTGGCACCAACAGAAACCGCCGCTGTTCAGCAAGCATGGGCGCCGCCATTGCTCGATAGCAGTGGCAATGAGACTGACCTGCTTTTGCCACTGGCTTGCTTTTGAGTGGCAGACGATCCGAAGCTGAAGCTCAGTCACTCAGTTCATGGTTTTCTTTCACGCAGCTGTGCAGAACGATGCCTTTTTCGATGCCAATGTGTATCATTTCGTTCGCGCTTGACCATTGTGGTAACTAATCAGAGCAGCTGTTCATCCGCATTATCAATAAAATCAGCTAGCCGCGAGTGGTGGATGATAAGAATGGCATAGAATGAGGCAAAAGTCACCGCTCCATGATACCCTGCCTCCATCTTGGCGTTGTCGGATACACTTTGACGGCGGACAGCTGCTTGTGTCAACGTGTTATTGCAGCTGTTTGGTTCGTTCACGAAAGCGGTTGTAGGCCTTGTTTCAGCGTGCTTTTCACCATGGCCTCGTGATGCATAGGTGAGAATCAAGTCCTCGCAGGGGCGTCTGCGCGAGCAGGCGTTTGGTGTGTAGCGACACCACGGACCCGAGCTAACGGGGAGGTTTCTACTCCCTCTCACGTCTAGCCGTGCGTGGCTGAGCCGTGTCCGGGGAAAAAGGGATCCTGGGGGTTGAGCTGACGCTGGGTGCTTGGACCTTTAAGGCCCCCCGGCAGAGGCAGCACACCCCTTTGGCCCGGCTTCACGTAGGCGGCACCCCTGGGCTGACCCACCCAGGGGAAATCGGCAGTCGCCTTTTCCTATCTCTCTTTTCCTACATCTTCGTCTTTATCACTCACTTTTTATCTGTCCTGTCATCTTCTCTTTCCCATTTACTTCCAAATTTCCTGGCAACGAGGGTTAACCCTGTGTAGTTGCCCAACCTTGGGTAGTTATATTCGGTTATAGCGGCGATGCATGGCTGGCGTCGTCAAGTGTTTACTATTCAACCTTGTAGAGCGTCCCCTTGTTGGACTCGGCGGTGGGTGGCCACCATCACCGCCGAACTTTACGCAATCTGTATGGCCAACTTTTTTTCCTCCTTCTCTGACCGCCGCCCAAAAAGGTGGCGCACCGAAGAACCGTTTCTTTTCTCAAAACCAAAGCAGTCTTTCCCCAAGTTCCATGTCGTGCATAGTCAGAAAGAAAACAAAACAGTCTGGGCAATCTCATCATTTCTTGTCTCAAAAACACTCACTGAAACAATCGGCCCAGGGTATCGTGTAACCAAGTTGGGAAGCAGCGACCTCCTTTTGAAAGTTCGCGACAAGCTCCAATACGACAACCTATCTAAACTAGTAGCGTTTGGGGATGTCCCAGTTTCCATAGGCCCCCACGGATCCTTGAACACAGTTCGCGGTGTCATTTCTGATGACGACCTTGGATTATCAGAGAGTGAACTATTGGAAGGCTGGCAAGACCGGAATGTAGTGAAGGTCCAAAGAATAGTCATACGACAAAACAAAAAAGAAACACCTACAAAATATATAATTATCACCTTCGGTACCAGCGACTTACCGGATTCAATTGAGACCGGCTACTGCAAGCTTCGTGCCATGCCCTACATTCCAAATCCTCGTAGGTGTTTCAAATGTCAGCGCTTTGGACATGGGTCGCAAAGCTGCAGAGGGCGCGCCACTTGCGCAAACGCTAGTTCCAACGAACACCCATTGAATGTTTGTACTGCTGCAGCCCGCTGTGCGAACTGCGGAGGAGACCACCCCGCTTACTCGCATTTGTGCCCATCCTGGAAAAAGAAAAAACAAATTGTTTAACCTAAAGTTAAATTAAATCTCTCTTTTCAAGAGGCGCACCAGCGCTTCTCTCTCCACAACAAGCACTCTCCTTCCTTTGCAGATATGACGCGCCAGGGCACTGCATCACATCTTTCTGCGCCCGCGAATGTCACGCAAAGTGTAACCGCGGTCGCGCCGCCTGTGCCCAAGGCTGGAGTAGCCTGTGCTACTCCGCCTCCTGCTAAACAGGTTCAGCACACTTCAGAGTCTGCCGGACCCCGCACCACTGCACCCGCAGTAAGGTCTGAAACTTCTGTGAATGTGCCTGCTAATCGGGCACCATCCGCCACTTCGCAGGAGGTGATGGATACAAGTACTCGTCCTCCGGCGCCTCAAGCACCGAAGGATAGGCGAAACTCTTTGGAGCGCGCCAAAAAAGAAAAACCTTTAATTACAGGGCGCCAAAAAGGCCCTGCAACCTAAGTGAACACTTTTCTACACACAGCACCGCACAACAATAAAATGACACAAATACTACAGTAGAACGTCAGAGGACTGCTGAGAAACTTCGACGATATCCAAGAACTTCTACACAAACATACACCAAAAGTGCTGTGTGTGCAAGAAACACTTAAAATCCAAGTACACAAACTTCCTACGTAGTTACACTATTTTTCTAAAAGATCGGGATGATGCTGTCACATCATCTGGCTGTGTAGCCATCATAGTTAATTAGGAAACAGCTTGTGCACATTTACCACTTTAGACACCCCTTGAGGCAGTGGCCGTCCGAGCTGTCCTTTTCAACAAAATGGTCACAATTTGCTCCATTTACATACCCCCGCATCACCAACTCAATAAACAGGAATTCCAGTCGTTCGTAGATCAACTCCCAGAACCCTATGTTGTCCTAGGGGACTTTATTGCGCATAATAGCTTACGGGGCGATACTCGCTGCGATGCGCAAGGTCGCCTGATTGAACAGTTCCTTTTTTCTTCTGGCGCGTGCCTCATGGATCGCAAAAAGCCAACATATTACAATATTGTTAACAACACCTGCTCATCAATAGACCTCAGCATAACATCTCCATCACTCCTACCTCTATTTAAATGGGAAGTCATCAGAAATGCATATGGTGGTGACCATTTTCCTATAGTTCTCAGCACATCAATATCCAATATATGTCCTCCACAGGTTCCCAAATGGCTCACCAATAAAGTCGATTGGGAACAGTTTCAAAAAATGACTCTCTTAACTTGGACTGACATGGGAGTGTTAAGCATAGAAGCTGCTGTGAGCTACCTGACAACCTTTTTGATTGATGCTGCAACGAAATGTATACCACAAACATGTGGACCGTCAGGCAGACGACGAGTTCCATGGTGGAATAATGAGTAACATAATGTGCGCCAAGAACAAAATAAGGCATCGGAGTTGCTTAGAGACTTGCCTACAGCCAGGAATCTTATAAACTTTAAGAAGATGAAGTCGCAAGGAAGGAGAGTGCGCCGACAGGCGAGAAGAGAAAGTTGGCATAAATTGTTATCAGGCGTTAATTCATACACAGGTGAGGCAAAAGTCTGGAATATGGTTTGTAAGGTTGCAGGACAAGTACACACACTTCCTCTAGTGCACACAAAGGGAGAGCTTGGAAGACCAGGCGAACATTCTTGGGGCCCACTTCCAGCAGGTCTCCAGCTCATCACACTATAGTTAAGCGTTCCAACGATACAAAACCAGAATAGAAAAACAGAGATTAGAGCGCGAACCCGCACAACACAAGCTACACAATGAACCTTTCTGTTTGGCTGAACTGCAAGCCTCGCGTACCTGCTGCAAAAAATCTACTCCAGGCCCGGACCGTGTGCCCTATGAAATGTTGAAACATCTGCCCACTGAAACCGAAAAAGCTCTCCTCTCCCTGTATACTGCGATATGGTATTCCGGCGAGCTACCCTCAGCCTGGAAGGAAGCTATCGTTATCCCGATTCTAAAACAAGGCAAGTACCCGGCCTCAGTTTTTAGCTACAGGTCAATAGCATTAACCATCTGTCTTTGCAAGGTCTTGGAGAAAATTATTAACAGGCACTTGATGCACTTCTTGAAATTAATGGCCTACTGGACCCATGCCAATGTGGGTTTCGAGAGGCTCTGTCCACCACTGACCACCTTGTCCGTATCGAGGCACAAATTCGCGACACTTTTGTTCATAAGCTATTTTTTCTTTCTGTGTTCCTCGATACGGAAAAGGCAAATGACATTGCATGGCGCTTTGGCATATTGCGAGACCTGTCACATTTAGGTGTGAGGGGTACAATGCTGACAATCATCGAAAGCTACCTGTCCAACCGGACATTCCGTGTCCGAGTTGGCACTGTCTTATCTCGAATATTTGTCCAAGAACCTGGAGTGCCACAAGGCGGTGTATTGAGCTGTACACTTTTCATAGTTCAAATGAATTCCTTGCACCTGTTTCTCCCGCGTAATATCTTTTACTGCATATATGCTGATGATATACAGATGGTTTCAAATTGTGCAACATCTCAATGTGGCAACATCAGGTTCAACTAGGGTTGAACAAGGTATCTCAATGGGCAGATGAGAATGGTTTTATACTCAACGCGCAAAAGAGCACTTGCGTCTTGTTCTACCGAAAGAGGGGCCTCCATCCTGACCCCAACCTTTGTCAGTGAAGACCGAGCACAAGTTTCTTGGACTAATGTTAGACACTAAACTAACCTTCATCCCACACATAAAGTATTTAAAGGACAGGTGCTTAAAAACAATGAATATTTTGAAAGTGTCATGTACTATGTGGGGTAGTGACAGGAAATGTCTGATGAATAATATAAAAGCCTCGTACGCACGCACCTAGTTTATGGTTTTATAATCTATCAGTCTGCGACACCATCAGCCTTGAAGATTCTTGACCCTGTCCACCATCTAGGCATTCGCCTCTCTACGGGTGCTTTTCGAACTAGCCTCGTGGAGAGCCTGTACGTGGATTCGAATGAATGGTCGCTCCACCTACAGAGATGTTACCTGTCTTTTGTGTACTTTCTGAAGGTAAAAGCAGACAAGCAACACCCCTCTCAGTTCACAATTAATGATTTGTCTTGCTCTGGCTTCTTCGAAAACCGTCCTTCGTTGAGGCAGCCCTACTCACTCCGTGTAAGGGGCCTGGCCGAAGGAACACATGTGCCTCTTCTCGAACACAGTTTGATGGTTCCTGCAGCATATCTGCCACCGTGGCAGTGGAAGCTTATAGACTGTGACGTATCTTTTGTTGAAGTCACAAAGCACGCACCACTCGCACACATACATACATACTTCCTAGCACTACAATATAAGTACACATGCCTTGAGTTCTTTACCAATGCCTCGAAGTCCAACACTTCTGTGTCATGTGCAGTGGTAGGCCAATCCTTTTCCGAGGCCGGCGTTCTTCATCCTCATCCTGATGCAAGCATTTTCACAGGAGAAGCTTACGCAATACCTGCAGTCGTAAAACACATCAAACAGATAAAATTACATAAAGCGGTAATATACACAAATTCCCTAATTGTGGTCAAAGGCCTGAAAACCCCTAAAATACACAAGAACCCCGTGCTGGTATCACTTCACTCGCTTCTTTGCACAGTGTACACATCAAAACAGCATGTCATTGTATGCTGGGTGCCAGGGCACCGTGAGATACAAGGGAACGTTTTGGCCGACAAGACGGCTGCTTCCGCCGACACTACTTCCAATGCATCAATACCAATCCCTGCACTTGGCTTGAAACCTTTTCTAAAACGAAAGCTCAGGTGGTATTGGCAGAGCACGCGGGATAGACACACAGACAATAAACTCCATGCTATTAAGCCGCAACTAGGCAATTGACCGCCACTATCAAAATCTTGACACACAGAAGTAACACTAACAAGGCTTAGAACAGGACATACACACTCCACACATTCACATTTTCTATCTACTGGCAATCCACCATTGTGTAAGAGATGTAGAGAACCACTTACGGTTCTCCATATTCTCGTCCAGTGCAATGAGTTGGATACTCTAAGAAAAAAGCACTCTTTACTTCCCTACCGACAGCAGCTTCCACTACACCCTGGGATGCTCATCTGTAGGGATTCACTTTTTAAACTGCAATCGCTTTTCACGTTTTTAAAAGATCTTCATAGCTTTTCACTACATATTTCGAGGTGATCCGTAGCACGACCTCTGTACCGTGGTCGTGGCTGCGGTGACTACATCTTCATCATGGTTTTATTATCATGAAATTTTGCCATCCACTTTCACTGCACACATTTCACGCCACTGTCGAGATTTTATTACTTCCATGTTTTTACCCGCGTTAGCGCGAGGAATTTTAAGGCCCGTTTACAGCACGCATCATATCATTGTTCATATCTCTAGTCTATTAAAATGGCGCTCTTTGGTCTTCAACTGGCCCTTGCGCCATTAAAAACCACACATCATCATCATGAGAATCGTGTCGTGACGCTGCTGGGAAAGAATAGGAAACAGTGGACACTTTTTGGATTTTGAGAATAAACGTTTTGTTTTGCTAGTTCAAATCAACGATATTTTTTCGATTTCACTACAACGAAATTTTCGCTTCAACAAAATTTTTTCCATGCTCCGTCAGTTTCGTTGTAGCAAGGTTCGACTGTAGTTCTTGATATGTCGGGTTTAACGTCCCAAAACCACTATATGATTATGAGAGACGCCGTAGTGGAGGGCTCCGGAAATTTTGACCTCCTGGGGTTCTTTAACGTGCACCCAAATCTGAGCACACGGGCCTACAACATTTCCGCCTCCATCGGAAATGCAGCCGCCGCAGCCGGGATTCGAACCCGCGCCGTGCGGGTCAGCAGCCGAGTACCTTAGCCACTAGACCACTGCGGCGGGGCTCGACTGTAGTTCTTTTATTGCAGATTAGTTACAGACAAGAAAACTAAGGCCTTTTTTTTCCAGAAGAGCATCAATTGCAATCAATGGGGTCAGACATTTTTTGGCATCTATTTTTTGCTTTCATTTCCTAATTAGCGCTCAGATAATGTCTTCTTCATCAAGAGGCCATGGGGACTGGGGCACCCATTTCTGGTGGATGCAACCCTGTGAAGCTGAGAAAAACAGACGAAGTGTTGATTAAAGTGTTTAATTGAGATATTGTAGCTATCATATTGGCATGATTGTAATTTGACTAAAATATAGGTCAACCCCATAAAATTTCTCATCAAAAAATAATAGGAAATAAAAGAAAGAACTCATAAGCAGATTTCATAAAGGAAGTTTATTTACGTAGTCACTGACTGAATAAGACTATATTTGTTCAGTCATCTTCAACCAAGCTCTCTTGAATTCTTGCTAACTAGATCAGTTATCTGTTATTCCCACCTTTTATTGCCCTTATTTCTATAGTTATTTATCGATTTACTCAAGTAAAAATCAAAGGAATATTTATCTATGCACAGCTCCAGGAATATCCTTTCTATATATCGGGTCCGGTAATCACCTTTTAAGGCTGGGGGACATGGCAGCATTGAGGTCAGGCAATACTCCAAAGATTTCTGGAGAAGAGAAAAATACAGCTTCCAGGAAGCTATTGTTCATGTGTCCATTTAAAGGAGATGTTCATTATTCATGTTGGAAGAGCGTATTCAGTTACTCAATAAAGCGCTGAGCCGCGATGTCACCGTACTATCGACATTCTCAGTGTAAGAAGAAAGTGGACGAAATGTACAGGAACTCGAAAAGTGTGAACCTGCATGTGAATGTGCCCCAGATGTTTGAGAATGATGCAAAGAATGCATACTGACCTTCGGAGGTGCACTAAATGGTGTGGGGTTCCGGGGTGCTTTTGGCCTGAAAACCCATCAGAGACAAGACCAAGAACCAGCAGACAGGTCTTTACTCATGGGACACTCGGCTACAACTGCCGGTCAGCAGCTGTCGAGCACAAGACACGAGCATCCGTGTGTCCATCATTTTTTTTTTCTACACTCTGGCTCCATTGCTGCCTGCGCTCCCCATACTGACCTCTTCCCTTCAGTGCAAGGGGTGGAATGTGTTATAGCAGCCACTAGTCCTACTAGTCCTGGCCACAGTGAAACGCACGTGGCACATACTACCACACCCTAGTGTCATCAGGCTACTGGACATCCTAAGAGCTGACTTGCCCAAGAGTAGCATGTCTGCAGCCTCGCTCAGGTTGATTTACCATGGTCGCCAGCAAGAGCAGGATTGGACATCGGTGCTCCACTAGCGAGCTCAGAGTAGTCTAAGCAGGCGTCCTGGTATTGATGCTGTTGTAGACGTAGCACTGTGTCACGTGTTGCTGTCACATCCGCTAAAATCATTCACGTCAAGGTGGTGGCAATTCTTCCGCATTTTTGTCTTTGAACGTTGACGGCCCCAGCGACATTGGGGGGGGGGGGGGGGGGGGGGATCTCAATGCCATGTGGAAGGCCTGGATGCCCGTACCTTTGGTGGTCACTTTTCGGCCTTCACTGATGTTGGTACCAGATTATTTTTGAGAGATCTCCACCTTCCGGTGTCAGATCAACTATGGTTAGAAGCATAGTCTCCAACAGAGACGGTCTGAGCGCTGGCTCTCTGGATTGCTCATTGAGCTTTTTGGGCTTCTTACTCTTCTCAGAGTCCTCAGCACAGTTGTCATCCACGACACGTACACTTTTACACTTTTTTTTCACATATGTATGCCATGTTCAAAAAGAAACCAACATGCAGTTAGGTAAGATAAGCTCCGAATAGCAAAACAATATTCAAAGCCAACATCTCCAGCAGATGCAAAGCCCACCTTGCCACATTTGTTCGTAAACTGGTTTACTGCTTTTTAACATATTTGCTCAGCACAAGAAAACAAGTAGTTACATCGTAACTATGGTAGACAGAATCGTGGAAAGGAAAAAGAGCTTTTTTCTGTCTAAGATTCTTTCTACCGTAGTTACGTTGTAACTACTCATTTCCTTGCGCTGTGCAAACACTGTGTTGATTCCAAATTGCCAACTAGCCCAAGCATCGATCTTGGTGCTTTTTGATGTTAAGTATGGGTAACTGACTAAAAAATGGTTGTCCGCATGCAGAGAGGCTGCATAATTTCTTTCGTGCCTTCTGCAAACAAAAAAATGCCATTTTTTTAACTTAATTTTTTATTCAACGAATGGTCAATAAATTTGATGGTGTGTCGTGTTTTTTTTTTCTGCTAAGAAACCATGCTATTATATTCCTTATTTCAATGCAAGAAGTAGCCATAGTCTGCCTAATATCAAATAATATTGCTTCCTTAAAAAAGGTGGTGTGCAAAGGAAACACAGACAAGGAAGTTAACAATGGTGGGTTCAGAATCAGGAATAAATTTTATTGGAAAGAAAACACATAATTATATGACAAAAAAAAACATATTCATTTAAACGCCATGCGAGAAACCCGCTTTCGTTATCACTGATGCAAATTTTTTTTTTTTTTTTGTGAAGAAAACCTTCGCAAGCTCATGTGGCAACTGCTCCTGACTACACGTCAAGACTTTGTTTTTGTGTTTCTTGTGATTTCACCCTGCAACATGCAACTTTGTTTTTACACGCCCGAAATTCGGGTTATAAAGAAGAAACTTGGCATTCCCACACACACGCAGAAACCAATCTTACAAACAGCGTGTGTGTGAATCAGTGAATGCCAAGTTCCTTCAATATGACACTAATTTGACACCAACTCCTGGTTGATTGTCTCTTAAAGTTGACGGTGTGCCACACAACCATCTTTGATTTTATCAAAACTGAGTCGCTTGTTTATGAAACACTGCTCACAGGTGATTCTGGCCTTGAGGGCAGGCTGTCTGGACACTGTAGCCGGCAGTGCTCGTCAACTTTTTCTGACTTGTTGGCTGAACTTGTGCTATAACCTGATGCCTGTCTTTTGGTTTCTTAAGAAGAACCTTGAGTTGCTCTCATCGTTTTTTCTTAGTGGCTGCCTTGTCTCAGAGTACCAATTGTATCACAGTACTCATAATCCCATTATTGTTACACTAGCCGTTTGGAAAGATAGTGTGGCAAATGCACTTGAGCTGGTAGAGTTAATGGCCAAGCTCCCGGCGCAAAATCTTGCATGAATATTGTGATGATGCAAGGTCATCATGACTGGCCATTTAGTGACCTTGTCAGGAGCATAAGTCCTAATGATTTATGGCACATCAATGGGCATTGCACTTTCAAGTTTAACAATGTATACTTGAAAACAAACTATCAGTTCTTTAGTGGGGAACCATAAACCAGTTCAAAATACTGATTTGTCTTGCAGGAAGCTACCTGTTCAGCCCAAGACGTGCTTGAAGAGCGAGGCCTAGTGCGTGTTGCTGTCACCGTGCAGGAGCTATTTCGGGTGGCCAGTTGCAACAAGCGCTGATCTTTCTAGTCCCTCACCCATCGTGCATACCATTGACCATTTGCCAGTGCTATTGGCAGGTTTGAGGAAAGCACCGCAGCAATTAACGGTGCTTCAAAGAATACTTCACCAGTTGCAGTGCTGTGATATGAGGTTAGTATAGTACACCGAATGCTGACACAAGACCACTTTAAAATAGACTGCCGGCATAGCTGGCACCGAGATAATACACAGAGGTAGCCTTTTTTCAGTGCATACTGTTTAGTGTGACGGAGTGGTGCAGCTTTTCTGCCCATAATTGTCAAAGCATACGTCAACCGAGTGATGCCAGTCGAAAAACTGCCTGTCCTGCTTTAAAGTACTTAGAGTCGCATCAGTTATTAGGGCAAAGCAAAAGTACACGAAGTGGTATATGTACAGTGCCTACACTATTTCTGCCAATTTTTCTACCTCCTACAGCACCACAAATATATGATACCAGTTTATTCTGGACAGTCAATTAGCATACTCAAACAAGCTGCATGTACTCCAAAACACTGTTTCTGTGCAAGGCTTGAATGTGAAAGAGCCAATATTTAATCCAGAAAGTAATACATACCTTCTAAGTAGTCGAAACGCCATGAAAGAGCTTAACAGCAGTTAAGTTGGTACATGCAGTGGCAAGGCCATTATAATAAATGTCACTTTTTGCCTCAAGGTTTGCTACAACTTGGCTAGTCTTTCCTCAACACGCATTCCTTCTTTAGGGTTCTTTGCACTGTTTATATCAAGCAACATACAACCTTAATTTGGTTTTGAGAGAGTGACACTATTCTTAGCTGAACAGAAGTACCGATGTAAAAGCTGCCACAAATATGAGGTTCAGTCGACACGTAATGTGTACAGTGCCTTGCTAATGCAAGAAATTCTGTGCTACCTTGTTGCTTTGTTTCTGGGCTGTGATTGAGTATGCAACTATGTTGCAGAAGTGACGTACTTAATAGATTACGATAAAGAAGAGTAGTTGTAGTGGGAAATTATTCCTCACCTAGTTTTTAATTATGCAATGTGTGTTCATGAACACACACTTGCTTGTACTTACTTTTAATCTGAGAAAGTGTTCTCTGGTGGTTTTTATAAGTTTATAGTATTGTACAAATGACTTTCTTGGTTTTAAATAATTACCCTTTGCCAGAGGCACCTTGTGGTGCTCTTGATGTCAAGGCACATCACACTCGGAAACGCTATGTTAACAGAGACTTTTATTGCCTTGTGCTGTCTTACTTGGTGCGCATAGGAAATACTATTTATAAAATAAGACAGCCAGCTAAAAATTTTTTTTTTTTATCGTGGGCAACGCCTAGCAAGCTTGCTAGCAAAGGCTTTAACCACTGGTGGCCATCATTTTCATGTCTGTTCTACCCGGGCTGAACCTTCTAAGCCAATATGGAAGCTCCTGTTTCTTCTGTCGGTGTCTCGTGCCCTGTAGTCCACTTAGTGCGAGCTTGATCTCTTTGTGCAAGCCTGCCTGTACCAATGTTGCCTGTACATTCAGTGTTCCTCGCTGGCCATGACTTGTCTCATCACACTGCAAGGTATCATTTGCGTTGGTGTTAGAACCCTCATTTCCGTACTGGCCTGCTGGCTGGATGTCGAGCTGTGGCGGGAGTTGGCACGTTCATTTTGTTTGTCTAAACCAAAGTGATTTCAAGCCTACTTCATTGAAAACATATAACTACACGAGATATATAAACAAAGAAGTGGACGGAATCTGGGCTGGTCCCGTACTCTTCTTTCTTCTTGTGTTCTGTATCTAGGTGTAGTTTTATGTTTTCCATGTCTTAGCAACAGCAGCCCTCCCCGCCTTGTCGCTCCTGAGCCTACTTCATTAATTTTGTTTTCTGCCACATCATCCACTTTTGGCAAGGAGGTTTTGAACTTCCTGGCTGAAAATTTTTGTTCAGACGCAGCAAGAGGTATGGCGCTCATCTGAAAAAAAAAAATGCTCATCGTCTGTGTGAAATGCTGTTTGTAATGTGTTGCCATTAGTCATGAAAGTCGCAAAATGCTGTAAAAGCTCCATTTGCTTTAAAGTGGACGAGCTTGGAGAAATCATGGTTGCCTGCATTTACATTTGGGTGGTTTTGAACAAATTTATTCTTTTGATGCAATCTTTGTGTGCAAGTTGCTGAAAACAAGAGACAGGAAGCATTTTTTAATAAAAGAAATTTTTTTCCCCACAAAAATGTTGTGTGGAGTACATCGTTCTGTCGACCAGGTTTCCACAATAACTGCAAAAAAGGGCAAGAAATAAATGAGTAGAACTTATTGCTGGGCGTGTTGGTACGTAACTTCAAGAAAAATCACCAGCACCACCATTTTGCTATATTGCGCTTGTCTGCCGTGCTGGATGGTATCTAAGCTTTTTTTCTCTAAAGTCGAACATTATCATTGCTGTGCACAGAGCACATATTTAAAAAGGAAGGTCTGCATTTGGCACAGAGGACGCTGCCCTCATCCATGTCAAATTTCTTAAATCATTCCCACGCTGTAAATAAAGGAATGTTCATAGAGTTACAACCAATCCTGCCAAGGAAGATTAAGGAATGTGCAAGCAATGGCACAAGACAACAATGCACATGCCAAGTACTAACTGAAAAAGCATACTGGGGCTGAAGACCGAAAATGCTCAGCCTTCATCACTGAAGGATGCATAATACCAATAGGCGTATGCATATGTATTGTTCATTAACCCAAAAAACACTCATTCTGCCACTTAAAACATTTCTCCATAGCCTCAACATACTTACTATTTTCTTTTTTAAGGTTGCTTTCATTCATTATTCTAGTTTGAAAGCTCACAACTGCAGGAAAAATCAGGTTTTTTTGCTAACGTAAATATTCTCTGCCTGTTGTCAAATGTGACTAGTACAGCCATATGAATTGCTCCTCCTTCTTACTTCAAAGATGATCTTTTCCCAGGTGATAACGTTGCAACCAGAAACAGCTTGGACCAGTTGAAGTGGATATGGTGAAATTCCCACTGATGCCCAATTAAGTGGGTGCCAACTGGAAATTTGACTATAAACCACTTGAACTGGTTCATGTGTTAGGACCCACTGGCAACTGGTCTGCAGTGAAAATCCTGTCATAAACCACCTTAAGTGGTCTCCGTTGATCCCAGTTGCAATAAGGCATATTTAATATGTGCAGCGCCATCTGTCGATAATCCTGTAGGCTTGATCCGCCGTGCATGGCCTCCGAGATGGCAGGCGCGCAGCAGGTTTGTCTATGGGCAGTGTGTTCCCATATTTCGCGAGAGATGTACGGGAGCAACGCGGCGTTGCTATTGGATGAAGGTAGTCACGTGATCTAAACGTGCTTCCGGTCTTTTTGTTTATTTTTATTTCTTTTTAATCACAACGGCAGCATGCGTAGACACTAGTTTTGCAATACGCCGGTGAAGCTTGTTGAAGCTGTACGGCATAAACATTACGCAGAAACGTGTGGGCTTTTTGCTGACAGGGTCGCTGAAATGAGTTGTGTTTTTACGCAGCAGGTGTGCTCTGATTTTCTTTTTATTACGCGTTCGTTTGAGCTGTCAGCCAGCGAAGAATATGCACCACTTGATATACTTTGGATGTCGGCTGTTTTAAGGTAAGTGGGTTGTATCAGCTGTGGAATTTGCGCTGCGGTCTTCTGTTGCGCGCATAAGCTAAGAAGAGACGAGCGTGTTTCAATGTTAGTCGTTTTGTGACGGGGTGCTGTTTTTCGCTACACTGCGCATTTGCCCAAGGGTCCTTCGCCATCGTATTTCTCTTTATATCACGCGACGCACTGCTAGCTTACGCACTGTTAACGTGCACAGTGCTCATGAAACTCGTGTCGTAGAGGAGAGCGGTTGGAGCCTAGGCGTTCCCCAGATGAAACTCCGCATTTAAGAAGGACACTGTAATGCACATAGCACGGGCCTTACCACATCAAAAAGTAGACAGCGCACTTGTCCCTCCCAGACTTATGGGTAAACTAACGTCCAAAAATGTTTTGGGCTATTCTGAAAAAATTGAAATATGAAGCAGGAAACGGTACATGCCAACTTAATGCATATGTCTGTCACATTGAATCGAACATGCAGTGCAATTGGAGTTCACTGTTGTCTATGCAACCTGAACATTTAAAAAGTAAGAAGTGTATAAACAAAACGTGGCTACTGAATTCAAAAACAGTTGTATAGTACAGACACACGTGGTACTTGCAGACACAGTTCTTGGAAATATTGTACACATTTCTTATTACTAGCACAGAACATATATTACACAAAAGTGTTGTTGATACAAATATTGTAAAAAAACTAGCAAGAAATTTGTGAAATAATACACACTATGAAAAGACAGACAAAAGCAGACAGACAAGTTCACTGGTTAAAAAATAAAATGCTTTATATTTCATGCACTTCTGAGAAATAAATAATTTGTGAGTCACTGCTCATGTCTGTCTCCTTTTATCTGTGTCTTTTCATGTAAATTATCGTTTCACTGTGTTTCAAAACCAATTAGTCCACAAACCTATTAACTGCAAATAGGTTTCCTAGAGTGTGACAGGTTCTGAAAGAAATGACTGTGTGAAAGAAGAATACTTCACAATGCATATTATCTAAGAGAGACATAATGTCATGACCCATTAAAATGGCGCTTCTGTTCCCAATTTAACATACCATACAGCAGCCAAGCTTAAATGTTCTTTAACTGGAAGCGGGATTAGAACACCACAATTTGTGAAGTGGTGTTAAATTTCGGAGCAAATTGTTAATATCTTGCACAGATGCCATACCATTGCATCAGAATGCCATTCACAAAAAGATATGTGCTCCTACCCTTTGCTCAAGCTTCGCTGTGGTGGTTCTAGTGGCTAAGGCACTCCGCTACTTACCCGCAGGCTGCGGAATCGAATCTTGGCTGCGGCAGCTGCATTGTCAACAAAGGCGAAATGCTGTAGGCCCGTGTGCCTAGATTTGGGTTCACGTTAAAAAATTCCGAAGTATTCGAAATTTCCGGAACCCTCCACTACGGCCTTTCTCATTATATGGTGGTGGTTTTGGGAAGTTAAACCCCACATATTAATAAATCAATACCCTTGGCTCAAAAAGTGTGCTTCCTCGTCCACTTAATGCAAATGCACAGTCCACCCATTGTAGCTTTCTTTGCAGTTCGTCCACAGCTTAGTTAGTTTCAAATTTGTTCTAGTGATTTTTTTCATGATATGTTATTCAGCAAGCATGAACTCCCCCTAGAAATTGTTCTTGAACATTAGTCTGGCCTTGGAGGTAGCACTAGGCTTAGGATACTAGTTTGTAAGCCTCTGATTCGTTTGATTTATTTGAAAATCTGATTTTTATTTAATAATTTATTTTTTTATTTAGTTACCTCGTAAACAGGGCCGGTCTTGGGCAGGAGTAAATTTCAAACAGTGTAAAAATAAGTGAAATAACATGTGAATACTTCGGAGACATTACTGTACCAGGAACCTTGGTGCTGCATGTGACAGCACTCAGCACTGCACACGGCAAAGTAATTGTTGAATTACATATGTAGTTAATCAAAAGAAAGCAAAGAATATAGTTACCTAGCTAGTTGATCATAAACAAAGTAAAAGGTATGAGCAGAAAAATTACTGCAAGCAGTGTGAGATTGCATGTGAAAAATTGTCATATACAGCATCTTAATGTCCTCCCGTATGACAAGTATCGACTAAAAAGTCATGGCTAGTTAGAATAAACAGAAAAGAATTACTCTGTATCAAAGATGCATCAAAAGTGTACGATAGGCCCATAACCAATTAATATGAAAAATTAAGTTCACTCGAGAAAACTCAAGAAAAACGACCTAGTCTGGCATTGAACCACGTCAACAGGCGGATCCTTTCAAGTATGAGCACTGCTGTAGACGAACATCTTTTGTGCTGATATTTGACAAAAGGCCCAGATTGGACACATATGTACTAGTAGAAAGCATTGTTTGGTATCTGCTCCTAGCTCTCTTATCTACACAACTGTCTACGTCAACCATCACAATTCTGAATTTTGGTGTGCTCTTGACTGAATTTTCAAAAACATTAGGCAGAATCTGCAGTATAATATAATTCACTTTTATTGGTTGTCTTCAAGTTTAAATTACAAACCGGCACATGCCCAGCACGCGGTCCTTTCAAATGGTGGGGTTTATATGCAATCGATCCTAAGCACTTTGGCGCACAATCTGGAGTGGCTAAAGCCGCTGCTCTGAGCAGAAAATCTTTTTTAGCATTTGACAACTACACATTTTGAAACAAGTTTTAGGTCACTAAGTGCAAGTGGTTTACCATGTTTAACAGAATAAATATATGCATGTGCACTTGTATATCATGTCACAAAAAGTTAAATTAATCTGCAGCTTCTAGGTTTCCTGCTGACAGCCCTAGAATTCTGTATAATCTTGACTTGGCTTTTTGACATTTTCTTGTGATACACATTTCATTTGCTTATCAGTATGCCTTTCCCTGATGCTTCCACATGCATAAATTTTACATGATATTACATTTACCATCAGAAAGAATGAGCCATGTGATGACATTTGTGCTTTCATGCAACCTAGGCATATAAGTTACATGGTTGCAGCACGTGCTATTGCACTTTATGGACAGACTTATATAGCTTTTGGTTCTTTTGCACCTAATGAAGAATGGGTATATTGTAAATTCTAACAATATGCAACATGAAATGTGCTAGAGTGAAAGGCTATGGTGTGCATTTTTAGTCAGTTTTTTTTTATTTGCATCACCGACTTACAAGGGTGGTAGAGTTCACTCTGCTTATAACAAACCTCTTTATAACGACTTCCTCGATATAAGGACATTTTTCTAGTCCCCGCCGTCGCTCTGTAGAAGTACATGTATTAGCGACCTGTACGTTGCAAAGTAACAGCGGGAGACAACCTTGATATAACGAATTTTCCCCATGGACAATCGAGGAATTTCGCTCTCGAGGAACAAGCAGCATGGATTACGTGTTGAGCAACATCGTCAGTGCAACCAGAATGAAAACTAAAAAAAAAAAGAAATAGCGAGTAGCGGGTGCTTTGCAACAAGGCTTCTGTGAGATATGGCATATGTATCTGGTTTTCGCCACTGTCCGCTTTTGAGGGCGCCAAAAAGCCCTAGTGCAAGAGGCGGATAGTGGCCGTAAACTATCAAGTTGCGATTGAGCATTGAGCGAATGGGACGTTTTGCACATGTTGTATTTAGAAAGGATGACTTACATCTTCATTGAAAATGAGGACCTGAATGTGTAACACTCGTGTGGCAGTTCATGTTGCCACTTTTTTCGAAGTCGCGCACACGCCTGGAAAATCTAAAGCATGCAGAAATCTCTATTGCCGTTTGACGCATAGTTGCTGTGCATTATGTCATCGTGGTCAAATCCACATAAGTGAGGAGGTCCGAAACGTTGTTGGCCTCTTTCTGCTACAGCGCTTTTTTTCCCCCGCATTCGTTATGTTGGCATGGCATGCTGCAGATGCTAATCATTAAACATGTTCAAATATTCTGAACGTCGCCGTGGTCAGTTGCTTCGTGGCTGCTGGGGACTGAGGGCCGTGAGTTGACGTATGCATGTGGGAGGTAGTGGCCAGATAGTGCACCAGTGGGGCCAATCCTCAGGTGAGGGAGTGCGTTAGTGGTAGTGGGCACCTGTGAGGCCGCACCCCAGGCCTCTAAATGCAGTTCCATCACTACGTGGATTTTTTTTTCATCTGGTTGTGAACTGCACGGCACCGGGATTCGAACCACGGGCCTATTGCATGCGAGGCAGACGCTCTAACCACTATGCCATCGCCGCTTCCTAAGAGGGGTATTCATTTATTCTCGCTACATAATCTCTTGCCTTTTTGATAGGGCCAAGTTTAACTTCCTGTTTGTAAGGACCGAGTTGTACAGGTGCATAGCAGTGTAGCTTACTTAGTCACGTGATCAAAAAGCTTTGCACGTTCCATGCTGAGTATTGTCGGCTCTCGCACACATGTGCCACACAAGCGCCTGCAAAACAAACTCGCCGCTACTTGCAGCTTTGCCGGTATGTACGGGGCAGAGGTCCGTAAGTCATTCAGCTGACTACAGATCTGGTGTGACGTCACTAGAACTTTTGTTGCCCTTCCTGTAGAGTTACGTTAGTGTTGGACGTGCTCACGATGGGCCTCAATAGGAGAATGAGCATTTAGGTACACTTGGGAAGTGACCTAAAATATATTCTTAAACCCACAAGGTGCTTGCTATAGCCTTGAAATTTGATGGCACCACCCCGTCAAGAGTGCCAGCTTGTGCACAGTTGACACTCGCAGCACGTTGCTCAACAACCAAGAAGTAACAACTGTGACAGTGGTTAATTTACACCCAACCTTTGGATACATGTGTGTTCTTTTCTAGCACCACTCTTGGTTTGTTTAAGCAGCACGCTTCCAGTGTCTAGCTATGACAGCCGTTCATGAGCACTCGTACTCTGCGTTTTCTTTTTGTGCGTCCTTCGTGCTTGAGCGGCGTGTTGCATGTATGGCGTTGCTTGGCCTTCTTCGTGTGACATTCCAATTTTTTGCTATCCCATTCACTGCTGCGCCCTCGCCACAAACTTTTTTTCACATGCATTTTGCATTTTTGCAAAGTAGGATCATGCGCATCCAAGCCGCATTACTGTTTCAGAAATGAGGAGTTTGACAGGTTGACACACCGATATACCACATTTAGGAGGTCGCAATCTTGATATGAGAGTGCACTGCTCAGGTAATTCATGGATTTTCAAGGATGGCGAAAAATTTCAGCAGTTTCAAGGGCCTTGAAAGTGCATTTTTTAAATTCGAAAGTTTTGAAGGATTTCAAGAACCTATACAAACCTTGTATATATATATATATACGTGACGCTATGATGACTGGGAGATGTGATCTGGCTTACAGGCCGTTTATACATCAAAACGCTTTTAATAATCACAAACGTTTCGGCTGGTGGGCCAGCCTTCGTCAGTGTGTATATATATATATATATATATTGAAATATCACGGTTAAGCTGACGCTTTATTCAAGCAACAGCAAGATGGCGCCGATGACGAAGAGGGCCCAAGCGAAGACTGATGATGGTTATTGACAGATGAGAAAGATGAAGTCCAACGAAATCTTACACTAATTTCCCCCGTCGACGGAAGCGGCCAGCCTGGCGGAAAATTACGCTGTGGAACGCATACGGTAGGGCTTGAGACACGATTTGTGCACAATCTCTGTCCCGCGGCAGCGTTGGTCAGTGGGGGCATGAACAGGTGTGATACAGTAGTTCACCAGTGAGGTCTGTTCGACAACTTTGTAGGGGCCAAAATAGCGCGACTCAAGCTTCTCGCATAAGCCAGGCGTTCGGGCAGGAGTCCACAGAAGTACATCGTCGTCAGCGTGGTAGAGAACGACACGGTGAGCGGCATCGCAACGATGTTTGCGATCTTCTTGGCAAGCTTCAGTGTTTACACGGGCAAGACGACGGCAGTGAGCAACGCGGGACAGAAACTGGTTGCAAACGAATGGTAAAAAGTTAACGGGGCCAGAAAAGAATGTAACCTCGAGTGGTGATGTCGGTTGGCGTCCGTATACTAGGAAAAATGGAAAATAGCCTGTGGTTCGTTGAACTGACGTATTATATGCATACGTGACAAAGGGAAAAATGGCATCCCAATTGCGATAGTCCGGTCGGATATACATGGACAGCATGTTGCATAGCGTGCGATGAAATCTTTCCAATAAGCCATTGGTTTGTGGGTGATAGCTAGATGTTGTTTTATGAACTGTTTTTGATGCTTGAAGAACTTCACTGAGCGTGCTTGAAAGAAATGCCTCGCCCCGGTCGCTCAAAAGAACACAAGGGGCTCCGTGACATAGGTAAATAGCATTCAAGAAGAAAGCTGCTACCTCCGAAGCAGTTCCTGAAGTGATCGAGGCCGTCTCAGCGTACCGGGTCTAGTGATCAACCGCCGTGACGATCCATCTCTTGCCATCTGATGTAGTTGGGAGGGGCCCGAAGAGGTCCATTCCGATGACAGAAAACGGCTCTGCTGGGCAAGGAAGTAATTGTAGGGTCCCGACTGGAGCAGTAGTGGGCCGCTTGCGGTGTTGGCAAAGTGCGCGCGAGGCAACATACTTAGCTACCGTCATGAGAAGACCTGGCCAGAAGAATCGACTGAGGATGCGCTAGTAGGTTTTGTAGTAACCCAAGTGCCCTGACGTCGGGTCATCGTGTTAAGCGCACAGAACTTCAGTGCGTAGTGCGCGTGGTAAGACGGGAACCCATCGATGACCTTCAGGGTGGAAAATGTATCGATAGAGCACATCATCCTTCAACTTGAATAGCCGGAGTTGTTTCCGGAGCCTGGCATTTGGGGAAGATGAAGCACCGGTAAGCCGACCGACGAGGTCAGTACAATAAGAATCGGCTCGCTGGTGAGTGGTAAGTACTGACGGTTGGGTGGATGAAGATAGGGAAGAAATGGATGATATCGACGAGACATCTTCCGCATATACAATTTGACAAGGGAATGTGACGTGCGCCGAAGACTGCGGCAAAGGGCATCGTGACAAAGCGTGGGCATCTTGGTGTTGTCTTCCGGTCTTATAGATAATGTCAAAGTTATATGATTGTAACCGGAGAATCCAGTGGCCAAGTCACCCCGACAAGTTTTTGATTGTGGACAACCAGCAAAGGGCATAGTGGTCTGTCACAACAGTAAATGTCGACCATGTAGATACCGACGAAATTTTTGGATAGACCGGACAACAGCCAAGCACTCTTGTTCAATTATCGAGTACCTCTTTTTTTTTCAAAGGTCAGAGTGCGGCTTGCATACGCGACAACTTTCTCGCGAAAGGAATGGTCGCACTGGAGGAGTACGGCGGGCGCCGATTCCTTGTCCACTAGCGTCAGTGTGTAATAACGTAGGTGCATTGTAATCGAAATAACAAAGCACCGGTGGGTATGTCAGCGCGTGCTTGAGTTCTTAAAATGAGGCTTCGCATTGATCACTACAATCGAAGGAACCGGTACTAGCAAGAAGCTTGTGGAGAGGAGCGGCTAATGATGGGGCGAAAGTGCGATGCGAGTCCAAGGAAACTGCGTAGTTCTTTGGAACTAAAGGGGTGGAGAAAATTGAGGACTGTGGAAATTTTATCCGGATCGAGCTGGATGCCATCTTTACTAACGAGATGTCTCAGAACTTCTATAGCTGTGTTGCCGAAATGGCACTTTTTTTGTTTAGTTGAAGTCCAGCATCGGAGAGACATGTGAGAACTTTATCTAAGCGTTGCAGATTATCAGCAAAAGTGAAAGAAAACACGACGATATTATCAAGGTACCATAGACAAGTTTTCCACTTGAGGCCATGAAGAACAGTATCGATCATCCTTTCAAATGTGGCGGGAGCATTACATAGGCCGTATGGCCTTACGGTAAACACGTAAAGACCGTCCGTCTTAGAGAAGGCAGTCTTTTCTTTGTCTGCTTCGCCCATTGGAATTTGCCAATATCCGGACCGAAGGTCAAGGGTGGAGATGTATTGGGCACTTTGCAATGAGTCAAGTGCATACGGGGCATCGGATATACATCCTTTCGGGTAATCTTGTTGAGCGTGTGGTAATCAACACAAAATCGTACCAATCCATCCTTTTTTTGTACCAACACAACGGGGAATGACCAAGAACTGGTAGAGGGTCGTATGATGTTTCTTTTTAGCATATCGGTCACGTTCTCCTCGATGATCTTGCGCTCTGCCATGGAGACTCGGTGGAGACGACAACGTACAACAATCTGACCTTCAGTGTCGATGTGATGATGCGCAACTGTGGTCTGTCCTAGTGCCGAAGCATGGACAGACCAAGCATGGTTGAAGGAGGCCTGGTATTTCGTTAGCAAATTTAGCAACGCCTCTTGTTGAGAAGCAGAAAGGTCAGGATTAATCCCGGGAGCAAAGGAGGAGGAAGTGACAGACCGGCCCTGTTGTGGTGAGCTGGCAAGGCGTCAAGAGAGACCAAAGATACCGGTAGGGTATTCACATAACAGGACACTGCAGAACCTTGGGGTAGGAGGACAGGCTCCGGGGTAGGGTTCAGGCCAAGGATTACCGCAGCACTGTCTTTGAACCGCACCAGGCTGGAGGGGAGTACAACGCCGCAAGCTAGACAGTGGCTGGAATGGGTGATTAGGACGTCACTATCAGCAATATTCAGAGAAGTGATGGTGATGAGTTGCTCCTGAGCCGGGAGCAGTATGGAATCAGAAGCTGTCAAAAAATGCAATGGTTTCTCGTCGACGCGTTCGCTGCAGCGATCAGTCTCGGTCATCTGGACTACACGTTGACGGCAAGAAATTAATGCAGATGCTGATGAGAGAAAGTCCCAACCTAAAATTAGTTCATGAGCACACGAAATTAAGACAGCGAAGGTGATGTGATGACAAATACCATCAATGAAGACACGTGCTGTACATTGGGCCGATGGTCTAATTATTGCTCCATTGGCCCCAATCAAAGATGATCCAACGTAGGGCGTCTTTACTTTCCGCAATCGAGAACACAAGTCAGCACCCATAACTGAACTAGTTGCTCCCGTGTCCAACAAAGTGAACACCCGCACATCTTGCACAGTCACCAATAACATGTTCGACGGTCGTTCAGGAGGACTTGGGCCATTTGCCGTGATGCAGTTTTCTTTACAAAAATTGCACTGTTTAGTTTTCCGATTGCTGGGCAGACAGTTGAGAGACAGGCCGAAGTGGTGAAACAGAGCGTCGAAGTGGCGAAGGGGAGCGTGGTCGAGAGGAATTGTTGGTCGTGTTGGAAATGTGCACAGGAGACGGGGATCGGTGGTTGGAAGGACTGTCGGCATAACGGTAGTAACCTCGAGCACATGTGACGTCACGTTCAAAAGCGGCATAACCGCAACGTTCATCTTGCTGCTGACGCCGGCAGAACCGGAAAATATGTCCTCGAATTCCTCAGTAGTAGCCAATAGGCCGTGGAGCCCGCCAGAAAGACTGGTAGGTAGGGTTCGGTGAACGGGCGACTAGAGGTGCGAGATGGTCGTGATCAGGCACAGGTAGTGGTACTTGAAATGGCGAGGGTTGCATTGAAGCGATCTGTGCCTACGCAGCGGGTTGGGGGCAAGGTGGGGCATGGTGGGTGCTTTAAAATGCTGACATTTCTTCCCTAACAATACCACGCAGATCGCTAGAGACAGGTTGAGCAGGAACGTTGTTAGAAGAAGGTACACTGCAGGCTCGCAATTCCTCACGAATTATGGCTCAAATGATGGATAGGAGCTCCATACTGTTTGCCAAGGGGTTCTCAGAGAAGTCGGGTCGCAGGCAGATTCACTGCAAGGTATCAAGCCGCTGGCATACAGAGACGACGTCGGAAACCGTCGAAGGGTTGTTCGCAGCGAGAGCGTTAAATGCGGTAAGTCCGATACCCTTCAAAAGGTGTCGGACACGATCAGATTCTGGCATGGTGTCGTCGATACGGCGGCAAAGTGCAAGCACATCCTCAATGTAAGAAGTGTAGGACTCACCGCAATGTTGAACGCGTTCTGCCAGTTTCTTCTGAGCAACTTCTGAACGGACGGTCGGTGTGCCGAAAATACGTCGGAGCTCGTCTTTGAAGGAAGACCAATCGCGGAAGTCGCTCTCATGGGTTAGGAACCATGTCTTGGCAACCTGAGAGACATAAAACTGGATGCGTGCTAAATTCGATGCCTCGTTCCAGTTATTGTAGACACTTATGCGGTCATAGTTGTCGAGCCAGTCTTCGACATTTTCGCCAGGCAGACCGGAGATGATTGGAGGCTCCCCAGGGGGGTTGTTGGCCGGGCTGGGGTTGGCGGCGGGTGGTTGTGCCGGTGGGCGGTTCGGTTTGGCTTGCTCTTGCGCCATGGTGCTCTGCTGGCGTAAGCGACGTCTCGAACGGAGCTCCAGGAGCTGGCTTTGGATGGAGAGAGGTTGAAGAGATCGGGAAGCACCTTCCACCACTTGAAATATCACGGTTCAGCTGACGCTTTATTCAAGCAACAGCAAGATGGCGCCGATGATGAAGAGGGCCCAAGCGAAGACTGATGATGGTTATTAACACATGAGGAAGATGAAGTTCATTGAATTCCTACAATAAATACATTTTTATTTTTTCACCCACTTTTCTTTTTTATTTACATTACATTGGTTCTAATAACTTCCTCTATACATTCCTTGGCATTACTGTCTGTTAGATTTCATTAACATTGTGTCAAAACACGGAAAAACGAGCTTTCAGGTGTACACTTCTTTTCCTTATTCATTAACGAGGGTCTCGTACTGGCAGACTTGGTGCCGTTAGGTTGTATACGAGGGACTATTGGTCAGCTGCCTGCTCGTAATAAGTTGACGTGCTTCACGACGCCATACAGGTTCATAAAAAGAGTGTGCCACACTCGCCGCCTTGGCTACAGGTGGCGCTGACTGACACTCCCACGTTTAAATTCCCATATAAATCCAATAAAGTGGCTGGGGAGATAGCTGTCATGATAGCTCAGTGGTAGAGCATCGAACGCGTTATACGAAGGTTGTAGGTTCGATTCCTGCTCACGGCAAGTTATTTTTTCACCCACTTTTTTTTCTTCTATTAACATTACATTGGTAAAACACGGAAAAATGAGCCCTTAGGTATGCACTTCTCTCCCTTATATATATATATATATATATATATATATATATATATATATATATATATATATATATATATATATATATATATATATATATAACACACCCACACTTCAGAAATAGCAAAAAAAAGTGTGCGCCATAATAAAAAGTACAACACGGACAGTCTTGGCATGCAAGTGGAGACTATATGTTTTGTACTCTTAATTTTTCATACTCTGTTTATTTTGCCATTTCCCAGGTGTGCAAATACTGGAAAAGTAACAATTAACTTTGTGTTCTTCTTTCAGTGCTATCTTCTGTCTCATCTTCACTTTGTCCTCATCTCAGCACACTTTTCTGAACCGTGAAGTGTGCTCCATATATGTAACAATGCCTACTTTCTAGGTGTACGTACCCCAGCCATGCGGCCAGGCAAAAAAGGGTCGCCTGAAAGCAAACAAGGCCAAGCAGCTGCTGAAGGCTCTTAAGGCAAAGCAGCAGACTATGACCGAAAACGTGCAAGCACACGTTAGAATTGCTGACTGATGTTCCCATTGTAACTATAGTTTTGAAAACATTTCAGCTTTTAACCAAAATATGGACAGAAACATTGCTGAGCAAATTCAAATGTTGACACGAAAAGGAATCAAATGTGTATCGGATGTGAAAAAGTGGCTGTACTATTACGTGCACGATGTACTTTTTGCAAACAAGGAAAAGCCTGATAGCAGCTGCAGGGCCTTTTCCTCAATACATCGTGATATAAGCAACCAGATCCAAGCTGTTCTGTGGAAAGACCGCTTTAGCACAGTGGATCAAGAAAATGCTAGCATCCTTATTGGAAAGATCAGGGCTGAGCAACCCGAATTTTTTATTGTCCATCAGCTGGATGCATTAGCAGCTTTATGGGAAGCAGTGACTAGAACAACGTGGAAGAGAGCGTTGCCGAGTGTGAAGACACGTTCCTGTTCTGCTTACAGACAAAATTCATGAGAAGCATGCTTAAAAAATATGGAGGCTCTGTCGTTTGCCTATATGCAACGCGAAAACTAGCAACTACGCCCTACCACTTTTCATCCTCGTTGTGAAAACACCGTCGGGATACACCCCAGCTGGTGTGTTTATCATACAGTTCGAGACGACCCACTGTATCGCTGAGGCTTTAAGAGTTTTCAGGCAGTGGTGTGATAACTGGCCCACCTAGTACTGGATGGTAGACTACAGCAAGGCAGAAATAAGTGCCATCAAGCAAGTGTTCCCAGAGAGTCAAATCTCCATCTGTGACTTCCGTTGACTACAAGCATGAGAAAGGTGGCTGTGCAGAAAGGAAAATGGCATATCCGATCCAGATAAAGCTTTGGGACTCATGAAATGTTTAGCCAATGCATCAAATCACGATGAGTTTGACAAGGCATTACAAGTCTTTGTCGCCTCAGAGCATTGGAAAAATGAAAAATTCCTGCACAGAAACTTCACATGCTTGCTCGCAAGTGTACCATGTCGGAATGTAACGAGTCACATTTCACTCATGCACAATTATGTACCTTAAACCCAACTCTCAGTCTTCAAATTCCTTTAGAACTTCGCCGATGAGACGCTACTATGCTGTGCAGATTATGGTTGGGTGTCCCATTTACCGATGCGTACGCGTTCCCCATTGGAATGGCTGACACTGCTGCATGGGACCATTGCGGCAGTGACGAAACAACTTGGCACATTCTCTGTGAATGCCCATAACACTGCTCACATTGCAATGCACTAGACGAACTGGACAACCAGGCTCTTTCGGAAGAATCCTGCGCTACAGACAGGACTTTATGTCGCAGAAGAAGGCTGTGAAGGCGCTCCTGCACTTCTTGCGTTCAACCGGCTTGTCCAAACGACTGTGATCGGAATGCCCTGCATGTGTGTGCATGTGAATTTTTTTCTAATTTATTTTATATCTCTCTATCTACATCCTCTTTTCGACCCTGATTTCCCCACCCCTGTACAGGATAGCAAACCAGTTCTTCTAGGTTAACCTTCCTGTCTCTTCCTTTTATTTATTTCTCTCTCTCCACAGTTACTTTGAAGTGTGGCTTTTTGCAAGAGCTGTGGGTCATGTTTTACAGGCTGGATATTGATGTTTTGACCACAAATAACAGGGTGTTGAAAGCACAGTATTTGAAAAGTGTCACTGGGAAACAGTCATTAAAATTCCTAATCACAGCTATTATTAATAGCTACCTTCCTGACAAGGAAGTAAAATTCTATCAGACAGCACGAAGGCAGTCATCAGTATACAGAAAATATAGTGAAAACGTTCCCGATTACCTGCACAACCGGCCTCACGGGATTGTTGATTGATATGTGGGGTTTAACGTCCCGAAACCACCATATGATTATGAGAGACGCCGTAGTGGAGGGCTCCGTAAATTTCGACCACCTGGGGTTCTCTAACGTGCGCCCAAATCTGAGCACACGGGCCTACAACATTTCCGCCTCCATCGGAAATGCAGCCACCGAAACTCTCACGGGATTGTTAAACATGTATTAAGACGGCTTGCTAATGCAGAGGAATACACGCATACAGACATGAAAGAGCTGTCCACTGAAGGCACGTTCTCTGCTTGTTCTGAAAGAAGTGATGACGATGTGTACACAGTCGACTTCACAAAGCCATCATGTACCTGCCCTGACTTTAGGAGGCACAAGTATCCCTGCAAACGCTTTTGTGTTGTTTTTAAGTAAAATGACAGATGGGGATTTTCCTCTGTTCCGCTTAGTTACCTCAATCGACCACAGATTACACTTGGAAGCTGTCCAGAAGCAGGAACAGGTATAACCGGTATAACAAGGAACAGGTATAACAAGTATAACCGAGGAATGGTAAATGTGTAATTCCTTCCTCTACTGCTGCTGATATTCAAGCCTTGCCAGAGGCTAAAGGCTTGTTGCAAGCCACTTTCCGTAGGTTGGCTGAATCTGTTCCACAAACTTCAGGCCTTCACATTCGGGGCTCACCGTCGAAGTGATGCTCGTCTCTGGAGCCTCTTCCAAAGAGAAAGCGCCTATAGTATGCCGTCACTCTGCTATTGATTGGTTGACTTTTCACAGGAGCTTTAGCTCGGACTGCTAGGAAAAGATCAAGGGGAAACTTTCGAGAGATGGTGACTTGGTGATCTTTTACATTATTAAAAAAATTGCAAACTTGAAAACTCAATTTTTTGTATAGTTCTTAGAATGTTTAGAAATTTTACAGGCTTTTATATGCTACATTTAGTGAAGTGCTGCTACAATTGCTCCAAACGAGAAATGCTGCTTCATGCTGCTTTAAAGTATAATTTTTCTTCGTAACTGCCCTAAACCTGCTTCAAAGTAGCGTAGGCAAATCGAAAACAGTGAACTCTAACCATGTGATCATACATCGAGTATATAAAAAAAAAAAAAAAAACTGGATACTATCATTTGGTATGTGGCCTGTATACGTGCTGTATACTAGCATAATGACAATTTACATATAGTACTGGCATTGTTTATATATGTGATATAGCTTCATATATGTACCTGACAAGCTATTTTGATAAAATATGAGTGAGATTCTTTCGATACCATACTATTTACTAATTACTACTGTGACGACTTTGGTGTCAGACTGATTACATTTAGCGCTTATCAGCTTTGACCGCATTCATGCTACAAAAACTGGAATTTCAAGTATAGCTCATTTAGCTGATTTTTGTTGAATTTTTTAATGTTGGCTATTTTGACAAAATATGAAAACATATTGAATATGTGCCAATTATAAACTGCTGCTTTGGCAATAGTTACATGGGATTGTAACTACTTTTGTAATATGCTGAGCTTAATTGGTTTTACATCATGTCTGCCATGAGTTATGGTATTTTAGATATATGCTGCTCATATTTGTGCTGAATTTCTATCCATCTGTTTATTTCTCATAATTTGAAATAGTTATTGCAGATGTGATATGCTTATTAATAGATATTATTATATTGCTTTGTCTAAATGATGCTTTAATTTCCAGAAGTTTGGAATGTTTTGCCATTTTCTCCGAAAAGCACCATTTTTCTGCTTCAAAATCAAGCTAACTTTTATCATCGTATGTTTTAACTAGCCCTCATTATGGTCACGCATTTCCAACATTGAAAACAGCTACGTGTGTAGAGATACTACCTTGATGTATCATGTTGGTTGCATTTTAAATTCATAGATTGTATAAAAACATGTTTTAGGGTATGTGTATAAACTGTATGGAAAGTTGCATCCTTTTTGTACTTTTATGAAAGTGCTTGCCTTTATACTTTCGTTTTAGGATTTCAATATAGCAGCTCTTGAAAAGATGCTATTACATTTTTTGCCTGGTGGTTACCCTATGATGTATTTAGTAGTGTGCTTGTATACTGCATTTTCAATTCATAACTTATATAAAAACATAGTTTTAGGGTTTTTCAGGGTATGTGTTCAAGACTATATGGAAAGCTGCATCCTTCCAGTTCTTTTATGAAATTCTTGCTTTTGTACTTTCTTTTTAGAATTCTAATATAGCAGCTTTTGAAAAGATGTTGTTACATTTTTGTAAGGTGATTACTTCAATATGGATTTAGTAGTGTGCTTGTAATATGCATTGATTAAAAATAAACCACATTTGAGAGAATGTGGAGTGTGCACTAGGAGCTTATTTTGAAAATGTGAAGTATGGTTACCTACACAGAATAACAATTTTTTCAAGACAACTTCAATAGCTGCGACTGGTATTAGAGGCTGAGCAAACTGGCAGTTCTTGAAAACAGTTACAAGAACTACCCTTTTTAGTAAAATGCTTTAGGTATACATACCAATACTATTGACTTGGAGGAGTTTTTTAATTATTCAGACTGAAAGCCTTTTCTTTTTCAATGGCACCATGTGGGTATTGGTATATAAAATGAAGTTATATAAAGAACATGAATGCACAAGAAAATGGGCAATTGTCTCAACATACCATCCATTAGTTAACATTCTCAAATTAAGCTCACTAACATGTACTTCAGTATCGGGGAATGGCAATGCTGAGCTGCCTAGTTTTTGCCCGTCGTGTAATCGAAATATCCAATATATGGTGGTATCAGTCTTGAGTATGCTGCACACTACATAGCCGTTCCACAGTAAAAGCAATAGTCGTGTGAACCCTATTCTTTATGCCTTGTAGGTAGGTTCACTTTTTTTTTCTTGTGTTCATCCTTCGGCCAGTCAATGGTACTTGTTGACTATTGTATTCTCGTATGTCTCCTTCCGCCACTCAGTGGCACTTTAGTCCTGTAAATGAAATGAAAAATATTTAGTTCTGCTCCTTTTACATACATTCTAAAAAACACACAGGTCAACTACAACACAATACAGCTTTGGCAAGTATAAAAAAAGAAGTCACATACTCCCATACACAAATTTGAATTGTAGGGGTGATATCGTACGATAATGCATCATTTGCAAGCGCATAACCACATGACATACCGGATCCTTCTTTATTTGGGGGGATTCTCCTTATAGTGTTCCGTTAAAAATATGCAGACTTTGACGGTTTCCTTGACAACTCGAAAAGGCACATTGTCCAGAAAGATTCTACACCAGGAATGAATCATGGAAAAGGCACATTGGCTGGAAAAAAAAAATAATAATAAATAAATACGATTTAGTGGCTGTGCCTGGTTTCATGCATGGCAGAAAGCAATGCTAAATCTAGTTTTTGTGTAATGGCAGCAAACAAAGAAGCATAAAAATGCACTGCCTCCTGGCTCTCCTCAAGAAAAATAATTATGATTATATTTACAAATCATGCAGACTTTTTTGTGTTGTTTTAAGACAGACCATCTTGAAAGCAGCACCAACATGCCACAGTTTGGTTGAGCCTTGCAACTTTATAATGACATGACAAAAAGCTTGCTGGTGACACGTATCAGCATCTCATATACAGAGTTCAATATCAGGCTATGCTTCGCTCTCGATGCCTAATTCACACTTCTAGCAGGACGACGGATGGCACACACGGCCATGGCCGGACATGGAGTTAATTGAGCCAAACTGCACATAGTGTCTCGTGTTGCGCACGATTGCTTTTTTGATGTGCAAAGAAAAAAATTTACAGGTGCATACAAAACAAACGACCACATGCGGCTATTCGTACAATTCAAAGCATTTATGTAAACATCACAAGGGTAGACTTATTAGTTTTGTTAAGTGTTAATTAGCTTGTATCCGCGTATCTTTTGACTGAAACGAGAAATAACAGGCAAGTTCCAATTACATTTATCATAACTTTTGCACCTGGGGTCATGGCCCGGTAACACGAGCAACGCTCCACTCGAACCGAAATAAATAGAGAGAGAGAGAGATAAAGATGCAAGGAAAGGCAGGGAGGTTAACCAGACGCACATCCGGTTTGCTACCCTGCACTGGGGAAGGGATAAAGGGGAGAAAAGAGGTTGCAGAAAGATGAGAAGGTACACACAATCACGAGCACACTCGGGGAGCACACACAGTCTACAGGCGGTCGCTCAGGTTTGTAGACTTGAGGTAAAGTAGCAGTGCTTTAGTTGCTTTCTGCGCAACTGAGGCAGATGCCCAAGGTCCTAGTATCTTCTGCACACAAAATGGTCCGGGGTCAAGTCGATTCAAAACCATCCGGAGCTGGCATCGCTGTGTGTCGTAGCAAGCGCAGCTGCACAGGACGTGTTCGATGGTCTCTTCAGCTCCGCGGTAGTCGCATGTAGGAGTGTCTGCCATACCAATGCGAAAGGAGTACACCTTTGTAAATGCAACACCCAACCAAAGGCGGCATAACACTGTCGCATCGGAGCGGGAAAGTTGTGATGGTAGCTTTAGCTTGAGCGAAGGATCCAGTTCATAAAATTGACACCTTTAGAAGCTGGTAGACGACCAGACCACACGAACCGAAATAAATAGGTGCAAAGAAAACTCTGAACCGGTAACCAGAACAATGATAACTCGATCTTCCAGAACTCCAACTAATTTCTCTAATGTTGCGTTAACCCTAACTAAAACTTGTTCTGCTGGGTTGAAATTACTACTGCCCTGTTGAATGCTAAACCAAAGCGCATAGCGATAAATTAAGAAGCAATCGATATATGCTTACATTTGGACGACTTGGTCAGATCTCTTGAGGTCCGAACAGCATACCTCTCATTGATGGCAGCCAGTGACCTCTCAAAAAGCTTCAGCTCATCGTCCGACTTCAGGTAGCTGTGGTAGTAGGCACCTTCTTGATTATGTAAGTCTTGGAGGTAATTTTAAATCACACTCTGTCGGTTAGAAGGCTCGTGCATCGTCGCATTCTGCATCTCCGGCCGCAAGCGAATGAGATAACCCACGCTGCACGCTCACCGAGCATAAAAAGTGGTGGTAGTAGTGATCATGTCGCTTATTTCAGCACAAATGTTCCCGGCGCACGCCGCGTACGAACCAAACGAAGTGTGGCAGCTTGACCTATTTGGTATGACATGACGACAGTTGTAGCGCGAGAACAGAACGACGACAAAGAGACAAGAAAGACACGAAGGAACCAAACGAGTAGATTTCGTGCCGACCGGTTGTGCCCTCGCGATCTCCGACGACAGCGCAGCTCTGGCTGACTGGGCTCGCGCTACGCCATCTCCTCACGCCGATCTCCGACGACAGTGCTGCTCTGGCCGACTGGACTCTCTCTACGCTATCTCCTGACGCCGACTAAGCTCTCGTCGAGTGGTGCCCCCTCCTCGGACTCCTGCGACCGTGTCCATCTTTCCTATCTTCTCTTTACTTCCGTCGCTCGCTGTTCCTGCGCCTCGCTCTCTCATTCTCTTTATTTACCTTTTAATCCTATCATTTTAATTCCTCCTTACCCCAATCCCTTGTGAGCTACTGTTGAGGTGTCGCACTCTAAAGCAGACAGTTACGGTCACGGAGGAAGGAAAAAGGTGGTTACGGGGCTCACTTTTTTTTTCTTTTGCTTTTAAGAACCACCAACGCCTTTTAGATTTCTTGTGCCTGCCGGATGAGCGCGAAACGCCGGTCATCTAATGCGGCGCTGCCTACGTAGGGGGTAAAGGTCTTTGTACTTGGCCTTTGAGATAAGCAATTTTGGCGTTTGCTACTAATTTTAGAGGATGTCTTGTATTTAAAAAGTTGCTTGCTGAATGACGGCGTCACTTACGTAGGGTTAAATATAACTACGTTTACGCCGTTTTAAAACTTTTTTTGTTATTTTTGTTGCGTATAAGCTCCAAAAACGTGAGAACCTATTTGAAGACACTTCTACTTGAATGGCATCACCACTATAGTTGCGACGACCGCCGCTTACCAAGTAACCGCCGATAATCTGGCAGGCACGGGAAATCTAGGAGGCGTTGGAACCACATAAGATAAAGAGAAAAACAAAAAGAAAAATAGTGACCATCACGCTGCCAGCACGCTCGCTGCGAAACTGACGTTGGTGCTTACGTCAATTTGTTGAGAAAACAGTCTTGCACAGAGTATTCAGCAGAGATTAACTGAAATTGACATGTGACGATTGGGAGTCATGGAAAAAGTGTTGGGTGCCTGTATTGTGCATGATTGCATAGACTGTAGCCAGCTCCAACTCTGTCCAGTCGTATCAGATTTTCTCGTCATCCAGCAAGTGTCTTAAAACCTATTTCTTTGTCTCTGACAACTTCCGTGGAAGTGTCAATTTCAACTGGTGCATGAAGGTCTTACGTACAATGTGAGGCTTATTAGTTCAAACAAATGACTAATTTGGTCTAAGACTGTGTGCTTTTGCTAGAAATTGTGCTGTAA
The DNA here is from genome assembly GCF_043290135.1 of Rhipicephalus microplus. Classification (NCBI taxonomy): domain Eukaryota; kingdom Metazoa; phylum Arthropoda; class Arachnida; order Ixodida; family Ixodidae; genus Rhipicephalus; species Rhipicephalus microplus. The sequence continues at coordinate 47,754,475 of NC_134700.1, forward strand.
TCACTGCTCAAGTATGCAATTTCATAATAAGCGACAATCGTATCACGTAGCTGTTCTTCATTAATGGGCCCATATTCTTTCTGTCTGTGTTATAACTAAACACAAAGAAAAAAGCGCGTGAGGCGATACTCGCTAGTTTAAGTGGATGCGCACACCTTAGCTGGTTTTGCTGAGGAGCACCGTGAGATGGCCAGAGAGAACCACGTCGAGCGCCCGCAATCTCGGAGGCAGGAGAACTTGAGAGTTTCAGAGCCTGACCCAACCAACAACAGAAAAATACATCTGTGTATTGATGATGATAGTACTGGCAGTGCCATCTCGCCTCGTAGTATTGCAGTTCAGCACGCCGCCGCTACCTTATTTTGATACAAGCCAAAGGTGCAGTTTCCGTTTTCTAATATGATGTAGGCGTTCTCTGCTAGCTGCGTTTGCGCGCTAGCAACTCAGTTATCGGAGTACCTCGGCGTAGTGGTCTATTATTACCGCCGAGGTGTTTGAGTACCCAGTGAACGTAATCCTCTGCCGCGTGTGACAAACGTAACATTTGATTCAGATGCGGTCGAAGTGGCGGACATGAAATGCAAATGTACCTCTGGTGGATCTCGACGGACGCGCCGAGATCCTGGTTAGCGGAGTACCAGCTGCGACGGAAGGCCCCGATCGGTGATGGATTATTAAACAACCACCGGAGGAAGCTTCGGCCGCGCTTTCCTGAAAGAAGGGTCGCTGATCGGCCTCTTGCAGGTAAGTTTCGAAGCCTACCGACGCCCCCGACCGTTTTCATGCACATAGCGTGGGGCGCCGTGCTGCTGGGTGGCACGGAGCGAGTGCTATCAAGTGATGCCCAAGATACGCGCAGCTGTTCCCGAGTGTCGTGCAGGAAAAGCCGCCGCTCGCAGATGTCTTTGGCTCGCTCGTGTGCTGCATTCTATAAAGTTGTTCCTTATTTGCTGGAGGGAATTCACTCTCCCGTGGCGACAACAAGGACGTCCACAAAGCACCCATGACTGGATATAGGATATCCACTTCATTTCTGAAACAACACTGGCGGACATCCCTCGCAGGTTGATTTGGCCGCACTCTCCTGAACTCAGGGTTATCCCTTCCAAGTCTCAAACACGTCTCGTAGGACACACTGTGTACATAACAGAGAAATTAAGGGTTGTCTTTTATTCAGGGTGTTTTCTAAAAGTAGTCTTTTACAGTGAATTAATTTTTTTTGTTACTCTCTCAAGTTGAAATTTCGGAAGTTCAAATCATGAATAAGTTTTCCTGTGCTTTCAGGTGCTAATTTAATTGGTTCTTTTGGACACCCACTAAAATTGCTGGAATTAGACTAATGCACACACAATTTCTTTACCAAAGTGCATTTTTGATAAAAACTAATCATATTAGCACCTGAAAGCATAGGAAAACTTACGCATGATTTGAACTTCTGAAATCGCAAAACTTTATAAAAGTGAAATTTGACAGATGGCAACATATTATGCTAAATGTGTGCTTGTGCTAGAGAAACACTGAGCCAAGCGTATTGCATACACATATTTTTAGTTAAGAACAAAGCACGAAACACATACATTATGCACTGTGACTAGATGTTGCTTGCATACATAAGCATGTTTAAGTTTACATATAAACCAGAATTGAATATTGAAGAAATATGAATAGACAAGCATGACAGATACTACAAACGAGAGAAAAAGCAGCTGTGATATAACAAAACAGCACATGACACTGTTCGGGATAAACAGCATGAAAAACGAAGACAGAAAAATAGGAAGATGCAAGACGAGCGCTCTTCCTTGCCCAGTTTTCATCACCACTCAGTACATGACACACCCATTAGATACATGAGTATCAGGGGATTATCATATTGAGTAGGGTCGTGCCCAACCATGTCTTCAACTGACGCCCTGACGTCTTCATGTTGCCTAGGAGGTGACCTGTCAAATTAGGAGGTTTCCTTTAAGCAAATGCAAAGAAAGCAAAGACCTCTATAAAATGCTATTTTTGCACTACATGCATCTCATTCACAGGAAAACGCTCAGAGAAAGTAAAAATTAATAAAAGTAACTGAGAAAAACAAAATCCAAGCTTGCTGTCAATCGTACACATTGAGAAGGTGAAGTTGTTTACACAACAACTTATTCCCACAAGGTGCACTGGCTCAGACAGCCAAGGTGTTCTGGCACTAAGCATCAGAAGGTGGGATTAAGACAGAGCTGATAAAGCCACATTTTGATGCAGGTGCAACAAGTACTACAATATTATTATTCATACACCATGACATGATAATGAGGTGGCCATAGTGGAGGGCTCTGCCATTTTTTACCGTTTGGTGCACAGATATCGCACATGCGCCTTTAGTGTTTTACCTCCACCTGAGTGGGACTGCCACTGCGAGGATCGCACTTAGGACCTTCAGGCCAGCACACAAGTGCTGTAACCGCTACGCCATCGCAGCAAACACCCATAGTAGCATTGTGCTCACGTGCTTTTTGTTGTAAAGCATATCATACAACCCCAGGGGGTAAAAATTGGTATGAATCCCTCCACTATGGCGCATAATTCTTTATCGTTTTGGAAAGTGAAACTCCAAAATATAATATTCAAAATTACGTTCTTTGACAAAAGGTGAAGAGCAGTAAGCAATGGGCTCTGGACAGTGGGAGCTGGCAGCAGCAACTTCTGCACTACGTTAAAGAAGCCTACTAAGAATGGCACAAAAGCAGAATATTTGCACTATTAATAAAAGAAATACAATGAGGACCCTTCTGTGTTAGTGGTAGTAGACGTAGTTGGCCACATAAAGCACGTTTTGCTCACTCAGATGTGGTCACCATAGAAACACATTATCAATAATATAAATCTGTAAAACAAGAGATCTGGTTTTGTGCAACTGTAAAAGGAAACCAATTAACACACAAAAACATTTAACAATGTCATAGGCAATCGCAAAGGGCTAGAACACATTGTTGTGGACAGAGCAGAAAGAAAACACAACACTAGAATCCTGTCATGCCGCAAAGGTGAGAGATAGAATAATTTGCACCACTTATTTTTCTTTGCATATATATATATATATATATATATATATATATATATATATATATATATATATATATATATATATATATATATATATATATATATATATATATATATATATAAATATCAAAGTAGATGCGCTTTCACATAACAACTGTTTATTGTGCCGACGTTTCGACAGGAACCCTGTCTTTTTCAAGGCATAATGCCTTGAAAAAGACAGGGTTCCTGTCGAAACGTCGGCACAATAAACAGTTGTTATGTGAAAGCGCATCTACTTTCATATTTATAACCTTGCGGCAACCGAAGTTATTCTTCTGCATATAAGCCTTATATATATATATATATATATATATATAGAGAGAGAGAGAGAGAGAGTGAGTGAATACATGATCTGCAAATGATGTTTCTCATAAATCATATTGTGCTTGAAAATTTCTACTGTACTTTCTCTCGATTATAAAAGCAGTGCAAGAAGAACAGATGAACAATGGCCATTTGTCTCCACAACCAGCTTGTCCAACTTAGTAACGTCATGAGCTTTCCCTGCAACTGAAATGTCAAAACTACTGTGTTGAAAAGCACTCTTGTTTTTATACCTGATTGCAGCCCACATAAGCCACCATAATTGGATCTCAACATTCAGGTGTTGAGCAGCTAAATATGCTGTCCAAATATGCCAGCAACAATGCAATGGGTGACAGAGAGATTTCTTTAAAGAAATAAAGTAGTGCAGAAAGAATCATACCATGCAGGATGTGGCAGCATGCTGTCTTCTGAAGTGCAATTTTCCTTTGGCACCTAGCCCAATGTAATTTATAACCACCTTATCTGAAAGCACATCTCTTTTCATTCTCTTGACCGTGTCTGGCAAGCTAACCTCACCAATTTTTTTCCAGCGCGTTTTCTGTAAAAGCAACAAAACACAATACTTGCTAGAGAGACGACATGCTAGTGCATGAATTGATCCAGCCAGAAAATTACACTAATGCATTTCAGAGCTAAAAATATTAAAAAATTGAGATCCGCACGCCTGTTTGTCATTATGGGATTGTGTCCTGAAAGTCGCAGCAGTTTGAGACTTGTGAAACTTTATCCACTACTTGACAGAAAAGTCCTCTCCCTCAGCTTCTCTAAACTGGCAAAAAGTGATATCAAGTTTTCTTACTTTTTTTTAACTCTTCTCCACAGCTTTCTCAGCGCCAGTCGCAAAAAACATAGTGTAAAACCTTGTTAATTTGACTGTCACGGTACCGGCGAAATTATCTGAATTAAACGAATGCTAAATTACCCCAAGTACCAAGAACACAACAAACAACTCTATTACAGATTTCTTTTTTTATTTCCACGATGAACACGTAAATCCAAGGCCTACTTTGCATAAGAGCAGTGTAAAAGCTGCCACTTTCGTCATTCAAATTCACGTGAGTGCGGCTGAAGACCGCTGTGTACAGCCAAAACGTGATCTAACCACCACCACAACCAGCTCATGAAACACTTTTTCGCCGTGATGATAGCTGCACACTGATTAATTATCCAGATGAATAAATTTCCTACAACAGCAGAGAACACCTATTTGTTGAGAACAGCCTTCAGAGAGCGACGATATCGCGAGGCTGTGACACTTTCTCTAACATGGCACCGAAACGAACATGCCCACTAAACACCTGCAGTTATACCATTTTGGCGCATTGTAAACACTGTTCCACAAGTTCGAAGACGATGAACTTACATCTGTATCCGCTGTCAGACCTTTCAGAGTTCTTAACGTCCATAGTATCGCTGTACTGAAGCTGAACCATGGAACTGAGGCCATAGAGTTTCAAGTTCTCACTCGCACGACTCGCGTGCACACAGCTGCTTAGGATAAAGAAGGCGAAACGACACAATTACGGCAAGGTATTTTGTTAAAATTTCTTAAGTATGAAGTTCATATGTTTTATCTAACAAGAGTCTCATGAGTTAATTACTGAAGGCAAGTAACACATTTTTTCATTGTTTCAGGTTTTGAGAAACATGATATGGCGTGGTGTTTAAACAAAGTTGATCGGAATTTCTGTCATTCACTAACGCGCACAGCTTTCCCGTTTTGAAGACGTGAAATTCCAATTAATTGCGTAATCCGTATGCGGAAATTATACCTCGTCGTTATTGTGTACTCACTTTTACGATATTCATATTTTCCTCAATTTTTTTACCTCACTCGATGATCATATATGAGCGAAGCAAAATGTAGCTAGTTTCTTTTTGTGGGTGATGGGTGCCAAGCCGCCGTCAGAATTACCAAATCAGGTTGAGAACGCAAAATGTGTACCGTACTACATTTTTTTACGGACGTGTGAGACAGGATATTTATTTATTTATTTATTATTTATTTCGACATACTGCCAATCCCATCAGGGATTTTAGCAGGAAGGGCGTGAACATAAAAATTCGAATAGGTACACAATAAAGACATACATCGCGATAAAGTACAGAATGAAACTAACAGAATCGGATCATTTAACAATTTCAGATCAAAGAAGGCATAAAACATTAGTGTAAAGAAAAGTTGTCAGAAGAAAATAAATGCAGCGACTTGGTTGACACATTGGTTGACATATTGGCATTTGCATCAAGAAACACAACAAGAAATTACAGCAATAAGAAACTACCCTACAATATGGCGAAGTATTTCAAGGAAGGGCAAATTTATACACACTGAAAAACAGAAACATGTTCAAGAATCAACAGGGCGATTTCTCTTCACCTGGATTCAGTACTAAAAATTGCTTAAAGAAAAAATATGATGACATGATACTTCGCTCGTACATTGTTCACACGAACACCCATATTAAAAATCAACCAGGTGATTCCGTTTGCATAATACAAAGTTCATTTTCGACAAGGGTTAGAAATTTTGCTAATTCGGTAGTGCTGGAGATACTCGGATCCAGTTTATTCCATTCATTAGTGGCTAACGGAAAGAATGAGTACCTAAAGCAGTTTGTGTTGAAGGAGTATTCGTTAAGTCTCATTGGGTGTTTTTGGCGTGTTTTTCTAGTTTGATCAAACGTAAGATAGGCGGATACATCAATGTTTAAATGACCATGTATTAATTCATGTATGAATTTTGCACGTGCTAACCTTGTTCTATTCATTAGAGTAAGTAATCCAGCTTTTTTCATCAGTTCAGTCGGAGAATCTGTATGTCTGTACTTGTTGTAGATGAACCTCATAGCTTTCCTTTGTATTCCTTCCAGTTTCGTGATTTGCTGTTTTGTGAATGGTGACCAAATAATATTACCGTATTCCAGTAATGATCGCACAAGGGAAGTGTATGCAAGCAGTTTTAGAGAAGGCGGGGCCTGGCGAAGCCGGTATCTGAGTGTAAACAAGCGGCGTAGTGCAGCTGAAGTAACGTAACTTATGTGTGCATCCCATCTTAGATCTTCAGTTATAATAATTCCAAGATATTTATGCTGACTTACTCTAGTTATGGGAATGTCATTAATGGTGTAAAGAAAATTTGACCTAGTTTTTTTTCGACTTACTGATAAAATTGTACACTTGTTTGCATTAAGTGACATCTGCCATTTACGGCACCAGCAGGAAACATCTTGTAAAGCACTATTTAAAGCTACATGGTCCTCCGTTGAGTTTATTTCTCGATATAGCACGCAGTCATCCGCGAATAATTTGATTTTTTCCTTAATATTTGTAGGCAAATCATTAATAAAGAGAAGAAACAAGTTCCACAAGATATGATATCCTTTGTGGGAAATTATAAGCTCAAATTGTAAAAAATGTGCATTTGCTATCCCTCACAGGTCCGTTGATGTCCGCGGATGTTCGGAATTGTTTCAGATGTCCAACGGATATTGTATTTTCATTGGGCTGGTGCTGCCATCGTCCAGCTCCAGAATTCACCGTTCAGCCGAAGACTTTTGTGAGGCAGTCAAGGATCGTGTCAGAAAGGGGACCGGCTAGAATTCGTGCCAGTGTACTCATATGAAACTCTCGGCTGGATTCCAAATCCTCAACGAGCGCATACGTAACGTGCTGTGGGTGTGTCAGCGCGCGTGCGATGCGGCCGCACTGTTCGAAACCACTGAAGCATCCAATTAGTTTAGCTCATTTATCGGCTGCTGACGTGATGTACGCGTTCGCGAGGGATCGTGTCGGAAGAATGGCCCTGCAGTCATGAGACTGCAGGGCCATATATATATATATATATATATATATATATATATATATATATATATATATATATATATATATATATATATATTGCCCCGCCACGGTGTTCTAGTGGCTAAGGTACTCGGCTGCTGACCCGCAGGTCGCGGGATCAAATCCCGGCTGTGGCGGCTGCATTTCCGATGGAGGCGGAAAACTTGTAGGCCCGTGTACTCAGAAATGGGTGCACGTTAAAGAACCCCAGGTGGTCGAAATTTCCGGAGCCCTCCACTACGGCGTCTCTCATAATCAAATAGTGGTTTTGGGATGTTAAACCCCACAAATCAATCTTATATATATATATATATATATATATATATATATATATATATATATATATATATATATATATATATATATATATATATATATATATATATATATATATACACCCTCGATAGAGGAATAAATGAGAATCCTGGTACACTTGCAGCAACTAAAGCATTAAAAACAATAACGGCAATAATGAAAATAGTAACTGAGTTCACGGCACTGCAGCTGCGAAGGGTACTGGACAACTCAAAACAATTCCAAGTGTAAGTACTCTTCCTAATTACAGCTGTCGTCTGTTTTTACTTTACTACCCAATCAATTGTGCCAAGCATGACATGGCCAACAGCCACCCTGTGCACAGTCGGGAGGCCGCCACTACACGCGTAATCCAGAAGCGGGCAAGGAATTCGCATTGCGCCCGCTTACCAGTCTCTGCCGCAATACGCGGCACCCCTTTTTCTACGACGAAATGTTGACGGGGCGCCGAGTAGTTAAAGGCTTAAACTCCTTAAAAAAGCTCTTTTTTCCCCACACCGAACCGCCAGAGCCAGGAGGCGCCGTCTGGTCGAGAAGAATGCCTTAGTGAAAGGAAGCATGCACAGAACGCAGACATCAGAAAGTTGAAAGGGAGAAGGGGGAGAGGGATGGAGGGTGGAGTGGAAGGGGGGCGCTCGGGGGAGTCCACCTTATTTTCCTTGTCTTTTTTTTCTTTTCTTCTTTTTTTCTCTTTTTTCTGTCTTTTTTCCTCTTTTCTTCTGATTTGAGATTGTATAAAGCTGAGCACCAACAGACTACCTTCAATTCAATCCTGATGAAGGGCAGACTCTAGGCCGAAACGTCGAAATAAACCACGTTGTGACCGCTCACGGAGGATCTACTTGACTATATATATAAATATATATATATATATATATATATATATATATATATATATATATATATATATATATAAATAAATATATATATATATATATATATATATATATATTGCAACGAAGATGCGCGAGCGTACGGGGCGTGGAAGAAGAACAAGAGTTGTGGAGCGGCGCTTGAACTGTGTGGTTGGGTGAACTGGACTAGGCCTGTCTAAGAAGTACGCTGCTTTTTCCCATCGCCATTTCACCTCATCTGTAAATAAACACAATAACTCGCGACAGTTTGGTGGAAGGTGCCGGGTGCATCGATGTGGACGACCCAGGTCCACCGATTTTTCGACGGAGCAGACGCTTGGCAGCCTTGCCACCGCAGCTACCAGACATGGAGGACGCCGGAGCAGGCCATAACAACCTCGTTGCTGATGAGCAACACGCTCACCCGCCAGGACAAGCTCGCTGCGGCATGCCGGAACGTCAACCAAGGACCTTTTTGGGGCAGCCGGATGACGATGTTGAGGATTGGCTCAAGCACTACTAAAGAGTGAGTCGCAGCAACTGCTGGAGCACTGCTAAGCAGCTCGAGAACGTGGTGTTTTTTCTCGTCTGCACCGCGTCTCTTTGGTTCGACAGCCACGAGAGTGAATTGACCACATGGGACATTTTTGTGGACGAGCTGAAGAGGTGGTTTGATGACTGGACTTCTAAAGTCAAGCAGGCGGAGCAAACGCTTTCACGCAGAGCTCAATAACCTGGCAAAACATGCACCATCTACATCGAAGCCGTCTTGATTTGTGGAATCGTGAGTGCGACTATGTCTGACGAAGATAAGGTAGGTCATCTGCTCAAGGGAATCGCGGAAGACGTGTACAACTTTAGTATCACTAAGGAAGACCTACACACACCTTCCGACCCAAGGAAACAATGCCGAGCGTTTGAAGCGCTAAAGAGGAGGAGAATCCTACCAAAATTTGGACGTCTTGACAATGTGCCCACGATTGCAAGTGTCAACCTTCTATCGCAGGACGACATCTCTTCGATTATAAGACGAGTGGTTAAGGAAGAACTTGCTCAACTGCAAGCTTGGACACCATCGGTGTCTGCCATCAGTGTGCATTCGACTAACGGCCCCGTGAACCACCGGTACCTCGGATGCGTCAGAGCGACTTTCAGCCTCGCCCGAATTACACTGATAGGTTCGAACAAAGGATAGAACGGCCACTCGAAAACCAGGAACGCAGGCAAGCTGCATCACGGCGATTTACTCCTCAGCCACCATCGCCCGGCTTTTATCAACCAATGAGGTCTACTTCGCCGGGGACGACTAGACGCGACACCCGTACTTGCTACAACTGCGGGATACCTGGACACATCGCTAGGTACTGCTACCGTCGCCAGCAGCGAGCTCCACAATTCAACGTGTACACGCCCTATGTGCCTGCTGGCGAGTCTCGACCATATCAGAGCTCTTTCCAACGGCAACACGGAACACGTGCTGACTCACCTTGCTCCGACCGCAGCGTTACCCCACCACCCACACGCCAACAGCGATCCGCGGCGCCGCTCGGGGACCCCACCACCACTGGGAAACTAACTGGTGCGACCGATGGGGGTGAGGCCGCAAAATCATCTTCCGCAAGACCGCCTTGTGTGGTAATGGTTGAGAACAAAGTGGGTGTTGAGAACAAAGACAATGTGAGTATTGTTGCATTAGTTGATACCGGTGCTGCCGTTTCCATAATGAGCATGTCTTTTAAAAATCGCCTTGGGATGAAAGTAATGTTTGCTTAAAATCGGAGTGCTACGTTCCGCGGCGTAGGGGGAGAAACGTTGAGCCCGGTTGGTGTTTGTTCTGGAAATCAAACGCTTAGAGCTGAACTAACTGTGCTTGCACGTGCGACCCACGACGTCATTTTAAGTATAGATTTTTGCGTGAGTGTGGTGCACTCTGGACTGTGGTAGTGGTGGAATTATTTTTCGTCCCGTGTTGCCCTCTCCATTGATGAAAGATACCGTTGAGGACAGCTCGGACGTGTTTTCCGTGTCTGAAGGCGTCTGCTTGGCCCCGCATACCGCAATGTTTGTGTGCATAAACTCTTCACGTTCTTGTGCTGGTTCTTACTACGGTTTAGCCGAGCCAAACTTCAGTAACGCACATTTAAGAAAAGCGTTATTGTGCCATGTTGCCTCGTGCTCACCGTTGATGGTTGTGCCGATTTGCGGACTGTGAACGTTTCCGCGCAGCCCATATTTCTGCCGGCTGGACTTAAATTGACAAGCTTTCAAGAGCAAAGTACTCTTACCATACGGTCTCTTCAACTGTCGGTGGATGTAAAGAAACCCCACGCCAATTCGTACCCCGAATATTCTGCCAGCATGACCGTATGATAAACAAGTCACTTCCTTTAACTAAACGGTCACTGCTGCAGGAGGTGATCGCAGGCTACGCCTCAGTCTTTGACTTCGCCCAAGACGAGACGTGTACCGTTACGCCACCGTCTTCACGTACGCAACACCGCATCTATACAGGCCAAGCACCACCAATACGCCAGAAGCCCTATTGCGTATCGCTTTCCGAAAGGAAAGTCATTGCTGAGCAAGTTGAAGAGATGCTAAAAAAGGGCGTCATACAACACTCTAAGCCGAAATTCGGCAAAGTTGGGCTAACTGCAGTCGTTAAACCAATGGACGAACGGTTCGTCCAACAGGGACTAAATGTGTGACAATGCGTGTCTTGCGCAAACGCCCGGCAATGAAGGGACCAACGGGGAGGGCAACTGCGCCGCGATCGCCTTCTGTCGATGCTGCACTGCAATGCTCGGCGTGGTCGGCGATCATGAAAACAAGTTAAATAGGCTATACGCCACTGTGAAAGTGAAGCACTATGAAACGAATAGAAGATGTTATTAGAGGAAAGTAGTACAACACGCTGTCAGTGCACACAGCAAGTGCCCTCGCGTTTCCACCATGCCGGCACGGGCGAGCCGAGGCCAAGTGAAAGTCTCCGTAAACACGGGCAATGCCGAGAACTCGCTTTAATGTGCTGAATAAGTTCGAACTACGGTGAACACTGACAATGCTAATAAAGGTAAGCTGTTCATCAGCGGTCGTGTACCCACACAGTGACCACAAGTTCAAAGCGATATATAGAAAAAGTAGGCTTCGTACGTCATCGGTATCAAGCTGGCTGCCGGTGTGAGTGCATTGCCGGCACAAGCGAAGGAAACGTCGCGTACAAGTTCACAAAAATAGTAGCTCAGGCAAACTTATGTCTTTTTATCCATGTGACAATCGTTATCAAAAATCCAATGTGTAGGCGATCGCGGATACGACTAATCGTGCGGCCAGCAGTACACAGGTTGTGCCTTACCAGCACGATGAAAGAACCGTGCCTGCGAACGGTCTCGTCGCTGTAAGTATACAGATATCTACATCACTCCGTAAGACACAGCGAACATGGGGCACTTACCTATTGTTCATTTGTGACTATAAAATAACGGCGACGAAAATTTCACGCGAGCCGCATGTTGCGATCGCCGGCGGTCGTTTAGCCGTACTCGTCGTAAGCCTAGCGACGCCGTCGGCAAGCCGACACGGTATGGCATCGGCGGGGCGCCTGCGGCTGCTTCGCCGGCTTTCCCGCACAAGCGCCGCTGCTATGTATGTGTTTGCGGACTCGTGCGCCAGCACTGCGAACGCTGGTTCGGCCGACATGATCGAATACCCGCTGATAATTCGTATTCTCGGGCTGGAGGCATGTTGAAGATTAGATGGATCCATATTAAAAGATCGATGCGCATCGGTGCTACGAATAAGCCCATGTATATTTTCGCGTTACGGTGTCAATATTTATTGTTTTCTTAAGCCGAGTAAAAGTCGCCCACTGGCACTAGATGGGAGGTCAAAATACTGTGCTATATATACCCGAGAGTCTGTTCTCTGTAGTACAGCGCGGGCAGTCAGTGTTTGCGGTGTTTTACTTTGAAATAATAGTGCGTATGTATGTGTGTGTGTGTGTGTTGCATGAATAACATACTATGATCTTCAGTGCTGATTAAATTGGAATAAACATAAAATATACTGCACAAACGCAGTGCCGCCATTTTTTTTTGCCATTGGTCCAGACGGTTCAACTGTTAGTCCCGCTGGAGCATTCTACTGGGGCCAACAATTAAACCAAGTGGAGTAAGTGCTTGGGGTAACAGTTGAGCCCTTGCAGTTACTCCCGCAGTTAGTCCAAAATTGGTTCTAAATCTGTGGCAGCGCATTTAGACCCCTAAAGGACCAATGGCATACCCCACTTTAGTCTTTTTCGGCTTAGAGTGAAGAATCGTGTAGTCCGTGGGCAGCTCCTGTCATTCTAGTCAGAAAGAAGGATAATTCATGGAGATTCTGCGCAGACTATTGTCGCCTATATGCCATCACAAAAAAAAGACGTCTACCCTTTGCCACGTATAGATCACGCCGTGGACTGCCTGCATTCTGCCTCCTATTTTTCTTCTGTTGTGGAGATAGGTTTGCACAAGGCTTACCTACTAAGCGCATCCGTGTAGGGATGCGACGTCCTCCACTGCCGTTGCGTGCGAAGACGCCGCGGCCGGGTTCGTCGATTTATCCGGCACGGCGCAGAAACCACGCGCGAGGCAGGATAACAAACACAATGGGTTTATTAACCCAAGATGTAGCACAGTGCAGCACTCACGGGCTTGCCGGCCGTATAGGGAACTCCGCAAGACCGAGCAAGTACGCTTGCCTAGGGCGCGACGACTCCCGCACAAGGGCCGAAGTCGAAGCACGAACGAGAAGCCGCCTGCTTAGCAGCGCGTCAACCCCTCGTGAAAACCTGAGAGCATCTGCCGCGACGAGCCAATCGTCGGGCGCAACACAGCTTGTAGGAGAGGAGGATGTCACGCGCGGCCCAAAGAGAAATGGCGCAGCGTTGTGACGTAGGCCCGCGCAGCGCGCCAGCGTAGCGTGCCCGGACATGCCAGCGCGGGAAGGAGCCGACAGTTGACTCGCCTAGACCAAAAGGCGTCCTGGCAACCATCTTGGCGGATGCCGGTGCTTATGCGCGCTCGGGCTACGCCGTCGGCGCGCGCGCGGCAGCTGGAGAACGAGGCGCCAGGTAGGAAGGCGCTCTCGATTCCCACACTGTTGACTTGCGTTCTTGGTATTTGGAAATTCCTATGCATACCTCAGATAAATAGAAGATGGCCTTCGTAACACCAAACGGTCTTTTTGAGTTTAACGTTATGTCCTTTGGTTTGTGCAATGCTCCAGCGACATTCGAGAGATTCATGGATACAGTACTTCGTGGACTAAAATGGGAAATTTGCATGTGCTATTTAGATGACGTGATTATCTACGGAAAGACTTTTCAAGAGCTTAACTACCGCTTGGAACTTGCGTTTGAATGCTTACGCGAAGCTGGCCTTGTTTTAAACTCGAAGAAATGCCATTTTGGAAACGTCAAGCCCTCGTATTAGGCTTTCTCGTGGGTAAAGAAGGCGTACGACCAGACCCACAGAAGGCCGCAGTGGTTCGCAACTTTGAACAACCACGGACAGTGAAGGACCTGCGAAGTTTTCTGGGTCTGTGCTCATATTTCCGCCGATTAAGAACTTCGCACAACTTGCCCCACCACTGACGTCCCTTCTTCATAAAGACACACCGTACTTGTGGGATGATAAATGTGAGGCTGCATTTCAACAGCTGAAGTTTTTATTGACTTCAGGGCCCATCCTGAAGCATTTTGATCCTGACGCTTTGACTGAACTTCATACTGATGCTAGTGAACTAAGTGTTGGTGCTGTGCTGGTCCAACTCTGCAACAGCCGTCAGCACGTCGTAGCATATGCCAGTCGGACACTAACCAGAGCAGAGTAGAACTACACCGTCACCAAGCTCGAGTGCTTAGCAGTCGTCTTCGCCATTGAGAAGTTCCGACCGTATCTAGATGGCCGCGAGTTCACAATAGTGACCGATCATCACATGCTGGCTTGTGGGACTTCGCGACTCGTCTGGCCGGCTGGCTCGTTGGGCGTTGCGCCTCCAAGAGTACAGCTTTTCTGTGACGTATAAGAGCGGACGATGTCACACGGATGGCGACTGCTTATCCCGCCTTCCTTCCGTACTCACCAATGCTGACGACGACGATATTGATGACTATTTAGTTTCTGTCTCGTCTGACTTCCGAGATACCAGCAGCTTCAAACGTGAGCAACAGCGCGACCCTACCCTGAAACCCTTGCTCGAAGCTGCACATAACTCTGCCGACAAGCACTTTACAATTTCAAATAACTTGCTGTATAAGAAAAACTATTCAGCCGACGGCCTCCCGTTGCTTCTAGTGGTGACGACAAGCCTGCGTCAGGTCGTCCTTCGTTTTATGCACGATGGCATAACATCCGGCCATCTCGGTTTCACACGTACGCTACATCGACTTGACTACGTGAGAGGTTCTACTGGCCGAAAATGTGGAAGACCACAAAACAGTACGTCGCCAGCTGCGCTATATGTCAGCGCCACAAGCGATCCACCACGGCCCCGGCAGGTTATTTGCAGCCAATCCCTACACCGACATCCCTTTTTGAAAAAGTCGGCATCGACTTGCTCGGACCCCTTCCTAAAACTCCATCCGGCCACCGATATGTTATAGTGTGCGTGGATTATTTAACTCGTTATACGGAAGCGGACGCACTGACATCGGTCACAGCAGCTGCTGTTTCTTCTTTTCTGTTACAACGGGTCATACTGCGTCACGGTGCTCCATGGGTTGTCATCAGTGACCGTGGACGGCAGTTTATCGCCGATGTGGTTGAAAATATTTTGCCGCTCTCTGTGGCTCCTCTTATCGCCACTCCACCCCTTACCATCCGCAAACTAACGGTCTCACCGGGAGAATGAATTGAACTCTTACGATTATGCTATCGATGTACGTTGATGCCGACCACAGGAACTGGGACGCCGTCTTACCGTTTGTTACTTGCGCATATAACACCGTCAAGCATGAAGTTACTGGACATTCGCCCTTCCTTCTGCTTTACGCACGAAGCCCACGGAGTTTTCTAGACACTCTATAAAATGCAAGTCCTCCGCATAGCTCTCCCACAGTAGAGTACCCTGTACTCTAAATCGTTACCCCTCTTTTCTAATCTTCCTCTTACCTTTCTCGTATCAGGAAGATCTGTCCATCGCTCAGACGTTGTGTCGTGCGGAAGAAGCACGTCAACTAGCGCGCCTTCGAACACTGTTTTCTAAAGAACACAGCAAGAGTCGCTACGATGCGAGGCACATCCCCGTAGAGCTTTCTCCTGGCGACTACGTTTGGCTGTGGACTACTGTTCGCAGAAAAGGATTGTGCCGGAAGTTTCTAGCAAACTATTCCGGCTCATTCGTGATAGTCACTCGTCTCAGTGACGTGAATTACGTTGTCGCCCGAGTCACAGCCAATGACCGGCGTTCGCGCACTACGCAAATTGTTCAAGTAGCCCGCCTCAAGCAGTTCCATCATAGGCATATTTAACTCGCTCGGTGAGCTTCGTCTGCGGCCGGAGGAAATGCAACGAAGATGCGCGAGCGTACGGAGCGCGGAAGAAGAAAAGTTTTTGTGGAGCAGTGCTTGAACTGTGTGGTTTGGTGAACCGGACTAGGCCTGTCTAAGAAGTACGCTGCTCTTTCCCAACGCCATTTCACCTCATCTGTAAATAAACACAATCACTCGTGTATATATATATATATATATATATATATATATATATATATATATATATATATATATATATATATATATATATATATATATATATATATATTTATACATATTTATATAATCAAGACCACTACATAACTTTCCTCATGAATGCAATTAGGTTGATGGCAGCCTCCCCCGAACAGTGCATATTTGTATCAGTGGCGTAGCCAGGGGGGGGGGGGGTTCAAGCTCTCCCCCTCCCTGAAATTTTTCGCGTGCACCCCCCGCCCCTTCCCTGACCCACCTTTTTTTTCGTCGCTTCGCACTGTCATGATTTAGAAGCTAAGCGGTGGTACTATCATAATATCATTCCTGGGCACCTTTAGAGTGAATAATATGTGAACACGGAAAGAAATCACAGCATATCCACGAAGTGAATGATGATGAGTGGGGCGAAGCACTGCAGGGTTTTATCGCTAAACCGGGAACCATCCACGAATATCGCCCACTGCACCATCAAAGACATGACAAACACTTTATATATTTATATAAGAAATTTTATTATTCGTAAGTGGTAGCTATACATCGCTTCCGTCCTCCCTTCATTATAACGGCTTTATGGTCGGTGAAGTGGTGGATCGGTGATGGGGCATAGTGGGATGTTAGCAAAGACAAAGCAGTGGGCAGTTGGCAAAGGCGGAACTGTAGGCAGGTGGTCACATACGTACATAATACATACATACATACATACATACATACATACATACATACATACATACATACATACATACATACATACATACATACATACATACATACATACATACATACATACATACAAGGGATGGACAGACCCACACCATAAGGAGCTTTACTCCTATAAAATTTGTCGCGGAGGTTGTCAAGGCCTTGGCTCCCTGGAATATTTTGGGCAGGAATCTCGGCCGCGAGCGTTGTAAGTTGGCTCGGCGATGGAATTAATGCTGCAGCGCTGGTCACACGTGTAGTCGCCAGAACAAATTTCGCTGGAGTCGATCACTACGATTATTTTCACTAGGCCGAGGTTGGTTGTAATGGTAAAAGCCAGACACAGTTGCAAGGTATGATAGGCCACATTCAAGCATATTACAATATGACTCTTCGAACGTGTGCTAAAATATGCTCAAGCCAGAGACTAACATTTTTACTGAACCTTCGCACGTTCTGCAAATATCTAAGCACAAACACATGCACACACAACTTCGCTTGTGTGTGAGTGCACAATATATTGATACATATCTTTACTATGCCCTAACGGCTAAATGCACTCGGAAGTAGTGTCTAGTGACGAAGGTGCAACACAGGCAAATGTGCAGGCACAACCGTAGAAAGGCCTACTATAATACTCGCTATGTAACTTAAGCTGATAAATAAAAAGACGTTGGTCATAAACCTAAAGCAGCATAATAAAAAATGCAGCGTGGAGTGGTGTAACGATCACAAGTATTATTGTTCAGGAGTGCGGCAATCAGCGCAAGAATAAGGAACATAAAGACGAAAAAACCTACAACAGTTTAAAGATAATGTATTGATTCGCTTCATCTTCTTGTCCTTTTACATTGACTTGACTAGAAGGGCACAGCGAGCGATTTTTGCAACTAGTGATAAACACACTAGAAGAAATGCAGAGGATGAAGGAACATGGGCGGACATATTATCATGTAAAATTAAAAATATAAATAATAAGCAGTATCCAAAGAAATGAAACAAGCCCTGTGCAAGTAATGTTTCATGCACCAGACACATGACATAGCAGTACAATGTTGATCATCTTTTTCAATTGACACGAAGATTATTCGGCGCAATAATATCATATTATATGCCACATACGCTACCCAAAATTTGGGAGAATCGTTACATGCAAACACGGGTTGATGCATTGCCGTTCATACCTTTCGTTTCCGCGAGACACTTCTGCAAGTGAAATGTGCCAGCTAAAAGCGAGCAGTAGGACAGGGATAGAACGGAATCACTCTGCCACGGTGTGGAAGTGATTTTCAGCAATATATCTCAATCAATTGAACTTGCGCCAGCTGGACTAGAAGTAGAGCATAATGATCTTACCAAAACAGTCTTTTTTACTGCCTGCCGCGTTGGTCCGGTGATTATGATGCTCCATTGCTCACCTGCAGGTCGCGGAATCGAATCCCTGTCGTGTTTTTGGTGTAGGCGAAATCTATCGTGGCCCATGCTTTTCGATTTACGTGCACGTTAAAGACCCAGAGTGGCGAAATTTCTGGAGCACCCCACTACGGCATCTCTCATAATCATATTGTGGTTCTCATAATCGTACCTCATAATCACCTTGTCGCCCACAGAAGATCACAGATCTGGTGGAAACCAGTTTCTTTTTCAGTTTAATTTCTTTCGTGCTTGCGCGGATGACTCCATCTTTTCAGTAATTGACTCGTCTTTGAGTGTTTCAAAAAAAATCGTCGCATATATAGCAGTGGTCTTGTGGTAGTCACTCATTGCGGCTTTTGGAATTATCGAGTGCGTTCTCCAACGTGTGAACGTAGAGGGGACCAATGCGCCAAGAACTTGGGGAATCCTCTTGCCTGAACTTTTTTGTCCAAAAAGCACACATGTCTTGCAGAGAGCTCCCTCCTGAAATTTGGAATACACTAGCCAGGAACACATTCCTTGCCAGTGAGGTTGGAACTTCAGTTTGCGCTTACAAATTGAGGGAAAGCTGTAGTTAGCGTATGGTTTCCGTGGCGTCATTAGGAAACATCGCCTAGTCTCTTCATCTTGCAACTCCTAGCGTCTTCGCCCGTTAAACGCGTAAAGACCAACGTCGTTGTCAGGAATCGTGGTTTCTGTGCATGCATCATGCTCCGATCGGTTTTCAGGAGTTCTTTCGGCACACGAGATAAATTTAAAAGACAGGCAGACCTGAGTCCGTGCCGCTTTGCTTCGTGGATTTTAAAGGATTTTATTTCGCCTTTGGTGTTCGGCCACGTTGTGCGTCTCGCCAACTCCACCGTTCGGCCCAGCGCCGAGGCGGTCGGATCGGCGTTCGAGGCTCCAGGCGTCGGCTCGTAGAGCGTCTGCGAAGGCACTATGACGATGGAAGTGACTGTTAATGGTAAAGATGCCGATCAAGAAGAATTGGAAAGCTCGGACTGGGTGACGAAAGTGTCGAAACGTGTGGCGGAGCTCCAGGAGAGTCAACAACGAGGACGCGATGGCGCCACCAGGGCGGCGTATACCAGCAGTGGATGCGGAAAAGAAGGTAGGACAGTGCCGGCCGGCTTCAATGGCGACAAGCATGGTGTAAGCGGGAGACCCTCATATAAAGCGGCGGGAAAAAAGCTCGTGGAGCGGTCAGTAGCGTCGCATCTACCGCGTCTTCCGAACGTGGATCACAAGGTTATTATCAGGCCCACAGACGGACTGGCGCTCACCAGACGCTCGGCACCTGTGATTGGTGGAGCAGTAAGGATGGCAGCAGGCATTTCATGGCAGAAAGGTCGGGAGGAGGACAGGATCGTTGTCAACGACAAGCAAGGAACATTGATATACAGCACGTCCAGGGAGGATGACGCCAAGAAAATGTTGGACACGAAAGTCATAAAGCTCGACGGCAAGGAGTACGAGGTGAAGATATATATGGCTGCGCCTGAGAGCTGTGGCAAAGGAGTGGTACGTGGACTTGATATCAGACTCTCTGAGAGGGAATGGGAACTGGCTTTCTCATACAAAGAGAACCGTCCTATTCTTGGTGTGCGAAGGATGGGC
Source organism: Rhipicephalus microplus (assembly GCF_043290135.1). Classification (NCBI taxonomy): domain Eukaryota; kingdom Metazoa; phylum Arthropoda; class Arachnida; order Ixodida; family Ixodidae; genus Rhipicephalus; species Rhipicephalus microplus. Next base: position 47,774,359 of record NC_134700.1, read on the forward strand.
AACTCCACTTCGGTAATCATCACCTTTGTTGACGACTACGTGCCGAGATGTATGATCTGCTTTGGGACGCCGATGAAATGTTTTCTCTACAAGAAGAGATATGAAGTGTGTTACAGGTGTGGTGAGATGGGACATCGACTCGACGTATGTGACAGCCCGCACGAAAAGTGCAGAGGTTGTGGGGTGGCCTCCCCACCAAAGGACCATGAATGTACACCGAGGTGTCGTCTGTGTGGCGACAGCCCGCACGAAAAGTGCAGAGGTTGTGGGGTGGCCTCCCCACCAAAGGACCATGAATGTACACCGAGGTGTCGTCTGTGTGGCAAGGAGCACGTGACCGGAGACAAAAAGTGCAAAGAACTTTTTCGGACACCTTATATAGTGAAGAAGCGACAGTGGGAAATGAAGCTTGAAGAATCGCGGGAGCAAGAAGAACGACGTAAGGCTGAAGAGGACACGCAGTGGCACAGCAGGACAGACGGGGTTCAAGATCGTTCGAGGCACAAATCCAAGCATCGCAGTAGATCGAGGGGGCGCTCGGAATCCTTCCCCCGATTGCCACCGCTGGAGAAGCCGGGAGTTTCTCACAAGGCACCCCATGATGGTGGTGATTGTGCCCAGGAGAAGTCAAAATCCACAGGACCACAGGTGGGTTGGGTAACTAAGGTCTCCCAGGATGCTAATACAGAGATGATTAACGCTATTAAAGGGCAAAATGGGATATTACAGGAGCAAAATGCGGAATTACGCAAACAGCTTGATGAGATAAAGGCTCATCTAACCAGTAAATTAGGGCAAGCGCCGGAAACACCTCAGGTAGCAAACCAACCACCTTTAAAGAAGAAAAGGGCTAAAGAAGCCGAAATTGAAGAAAATTACGAAGCGAGAATTGAAGCGCTTGAGGTGGAAACAAAGTCATTACAAGGTATGCTCTAAGCTGTACTAGAACAGATGAAACAAACATGATGAGCAAATTAAGGCTGAATTCGCTAGCAGCGACCGACAGATAGAATGGCCATGCCAAGCACTCTAGCTAAACCATGATGGCTCTGCACCCTTGCAGTAATACGATTTGGCAGTGGAACTGTAGGTGTTTCTCGCGCAAACGTGCGTTTTTACAATCTTTTCTTACCAACGCCGATCGACCGGAGGTCATTGCGATCCAGGAGTGTGGGAAAAATGCAAAATTAGCAGGTTACAAATCTTTTGCCGGGTCGGGTAATGATACCCAAATTACGACCTTTGTAAAAAGAAACATTACGACGTTGCAGCACGAGATGGGGAATTCGCAGATCGACCATGTTTTAGTCGAACTCGTGCCTCGCAAGCGCTAAGACAAGAGTATTTTTATCCTGAATGTGTATGGTTCCCCCAGGCAGCGCAAAATCAACATTGGTGGTTTTTTCACGAAAACAAAGGTTATTTCAGCAAACGGTCTACTATTTATTTTGGGCGACTTTAATGCGCATCATACGGCATGGGGTTATAAATTCACCCAGGTTAAGGGCAGAAGCTGGTGGAACGAAATTCAACAACATGAGCTGATACTTATAACGGACCCAGTGCAGCCAACGAGGAAAAAAAAATAGCGTATCTCAAGACACGACGCCAGATCTTACCCTGGTCAGCAGTGCCACCGCCGCCACGTGGTGCAATACCGGGGAAGACTTAGGTAGTGATCACAGAATTTTAGAGATTATCGTTGCCAATGGCCCGCTGCTGATCAATAAGAGAAAAGTTAAAACTACAGATTGGGTGACCTTTAGAAATATCAAGTCGGAACAGGACCCCATAAATGATATTAACGATTGGAGTAAAGGGGTGATCCAGTCGGTTCAGGACGCTACCGAAGAGATTGACGCTGGCGATGAGGAAGTTGTTGATATACATCTTGTAAGCATGTGGAAGAAAAAGAAAAACTTTGAGCGAAAAATCAGTCAGAAAAGAGGAGACAGGAATCTCCGAAAGGAAGTTGCTGCACTGAATAGAGAGATCGAAGATTATGCATTGGAACTTACCAAGCAAAAGTGGGGTAGTATCTGCGATCAGATGGATAGAGAGATTGGCAGTGCTAAAACATGGCAGCTACTATGGCATCTATTAGACCCAGAGAAAACCAAGTCGGAGGCCCGACAGCAACTTCAAAAGGTTGTGTATAAATATGAAGGTCAGACGACGGAATTATTGATGGAGGTTAGGGATCGATACCTCAGCTGCGCAGAATCTCGAAAGCTCCCTGACTACGCTGGTTCAGAAAACCCGGACCTAGACAGCCCCATCGCGGTTGGAGAAGTCAGGGCTGAAATTAATCGACCTAAAACAAAAACAGCTGCCGGTCCGGACAAAAACAACAACAGAATGCTCAGGAATCTTGACGACGCCTCTATTCGTCAACTTGCAGCTTATATGCAAGAATGCTGGGACAAGGGAGAAATACCGCACGCTTGGAAAACGGCCAATGTGGTCTTCATTACCAAGCCAGAAAAAAAAAGCTCAGTCTTGAACATCTCAGACCCATTTCCATCACATCTTGTGTAAGAAAATCGATGGAGCACGTCATCCAAACAAGACTGACTAGGTTCATAGAAGATGAAAACCTGTACCCTGATACTATGATAGGCTTCAGATCCCACCTATCGACGTGCGATGTTATGCTACAGCTAAAGGAGGAGAAAATAGACAAAAAGACTGTTGACACCAAAGTAATTGTGGGTCTGGACGTCTCTAAGGCGTTTGACAATGTCAAACATGAAGCCTTACTTAAGAACCCAAGTGCGCTAAACGTAGGCGTCAAGACATACAACTACGTGAGGGGCTTTCTCTCAAATCGTACAGCCACTATCAGCATGGCAGGGCAGTCGCTCGAAAACATTAAATTGGGGAAAAAAGGGACGCCGCAAGCGTCTGTACTCTCTCCGACTCTTTTTAATATAGCGATGATTGGACTTCCTGAGAAGTTGGAAGGAATCAAAAATCTGCATCACACAATATACGCAGACGATGTGACGCTGTGGATAAACAGGGGTAGTGACGGACATATTGAAAGCACACTTCAGGCGGCTATAGATACTATCGAACAATATCTCGAACCACTAGGGTTAAAATGCTCGGCAGAAAAATCAGAGGCTCTTTTTCTACCATCGCAAAAAAGGAAAACAAACAATCCCCTCGGAAGGAATTGTGACATCGCTTTACGAGTGAATGGTAATGCTATTCCAACCGTAGACAGTATTAGAATTCTAGGGATGCACATACAAGCAAATGAAAAAAAAACACTGAAACTATCCGGAGACTTGAAGCTAGTGCGAACCAGATGTGCTGCCTGCTTAAGCGCATTTCTAACAAGAATGCGGGGATGAAGGAAGCCAATCTTTTAACATTAGTTCAAGCTTTCGTGATAAGCCGTGTACTATACGTTGACCCTTAAATTAAGTAGAGCAGAAAAAGATAAAATTGAAGCCATTATAAGGAAAGGCATCAAGACTGCGCTAGGGCTTCCCCGGAACTCCTCTACGGTTAAACTTCTTGGGCTGGGTGTCTCCAACACTTTAGATGAGCTAAGAGAAGCCGCCATGATGTCACAGCACCAAAGACTTCTGGGAAGTAGAACCGGGAGGAAAATCATGGAGCGCTTGGGGTTCGAGCCCACGGAGTGTTCCAGACAGACAGCTAGCATACCTAAATTAACTAGGGCAAGACTAAAAATTATACCGCTGCCGAAAAACATGCATCCGGTGTTTCATGAAGGCAGACGCAAAGCTAGAGCTGTAGCCCTGCAGACGAAACTTGAAGGTCGATCTGGCGTGCTTTACACGGACGCTGCAGAATACGAAAGAAAGGGAGCATACACAGCGGTATTGGTTCGCGAGAGCGGGGACCTGGTCTCGTGCTGCACTTCTAAGAACACAACCACCACAGAGGCAGAAGAACTTGCGATTGCTTTGGCAATAGCTCAAAAAGGCACACGAGTGCTTGTTAGCGACTCTAAGTCAGCCATTAAAAACTACGATATGGGAAGATCTCTGCTACAGCCGCCAAAATTCTAAGACAAGGACCAGTACCCGCAGAGCTAATCTCACTAGTATAATCCCCGGCCCATCAAGGTCTGAAGGGGAATGAGAAGGCGCACGCGATCGCCCGAGGGTTCACTTTCCGGTCGATCGACCTTGACCCGCCGTCTTCGCGCGAGCAGCCCCTCTCCACCAGAGACGAACTACGAACGTTTCAGGAAATCACCGCACACTATAATTTCCACCGTAAGATTTATCCAGAGGCAGCTAAACAGCTTAGCAAAAAGGAGGAAATTATGTGGCGAAAATTGCAAACCGGGGTGTTTCTAAACCCTCACCTGTACAGTAAATGGCACCCGGAAGTGTTCAACTCCAGATGTGCGCGCTGCAACAGCAGTGCGTGTTTAGTGCACATGGTATGGACCTGGCCATCCTACAATGATCCAAGTAGAAACGTAGAATCCTGGGAGGCCTTACTACACAGCCGTGACGCCGAAGAACAGCGTCGTCATCGGTCTCGCCCTTACCGCCGCCGAGTCCCAAGGGATTCCGGCCGATGGCTAGGGGGATGATTGGGGGCAGAGGCCGAAGCCTCCTCCCTCGTCATTCTAGACGGGTGCAAATAAACGTTATTTCTCTCTCTCGGCACACGAGTCATATTCAGGCAGTGCAGAACTACAGCTGGGAACCGTTTCTTCGGCTGCTGTAGCCTTTCTGCCAGTTGTCGAGTGTGCACTGGGAGCAGTGTCACCTTTCGCGAAATAACGATCAACCGTTACCTTACGGCATTTCAGCACGGTCATCGAGTCTCATAGGAGGGCGCTTATTGACACAAAACACGAACTACCCAGTATACATGTAGGTAGCGTGTTTCAATGGGGTAACTTCGCATTGCTAGGAAGCAACGCGCCCAACAAAGTTCGGCAGTGACACAGAAAAACGAGAACTTTAGTGACGATATACATGCCGGTTGGTAATATTCCGCTTTAGCCCCGTTGCGGTGGTCTAGTGGCTAAGGTACTCGGCTGCTGACCTGCAGGTCGCTGGATTGAATCCCAGTTGCGGCGGCTGCATTGCCGATGGAGGCGGAAATGTTGTAGGCCCGTGTGCCCAGATTTGGGTGCACGTTAAAGAACCCCAGGTGGTCGAAATTTCTGGAGCCCTCCACTACGACGTTTCTCATAATCATATGGTGGTTTTCGAACATTATCAATCAATCAATATTCCGCCTTAAACATAGCGCTAATTTCTACCCTGGCGGAAAGATTCGCAGGTATACATTTCTTCTGCTTCCCTTCAGGTACCGGTAAGCATATAGTTTCCTAAAATTAAGTGGAAGGGACTCTGTCGCCGCGATCGTTCAGCGACCATGGGAATGATAGGTAGTACACGCATTTGCCTAGTCTTCGTACTTGCGGGTGGCCAATCGTACTTGCGGCTTCGTTTATTGCTGTGTTTCGGTTATGTTTTGAAAGAAAGATTCAACCCTTTTGAACTTCGTGACCCGATTTGGAAAGGTAAGTCTAATAGAATAAAGTGGTGAAGCGCAACCGCTTAACATTTGCTGATTTTTGTTTCGTGAGAAAACAACTTCAAGCCACACAAACACACACGGAGCCAAAAGCAGGCCAGAAGTACGAAGATTAGACAAATGTGTGTACTACCCATCATTCCCATGCCCGCTGAAGCGCCGTGCTTTGCAGCTTACTATAGACACTAGTGCCAGAGTTCCCTCTAGTGTATATTAGGAAGCTCTATGCCGGTAAGGTCGCACTTGCTCAGTACCTTACCCAGTGCGCGAAACGTCTCGCATTTGTGATTGCGCCCCTGTTGAAGGCTGGTAGTTTCTTTTGAGTTGTGATGCCGTACCTCAAACGTGAATGAACGTGAAGGATTTGGTACCAGCAGTGAAATTCCAGTGACTCGCATCAAAATTCCCGAAACAGACAACTGACGGGCATGGATGGCAGGCAATACAGCGTAAGTAAACTCGTGTTCCTTGCAATGATAGTTCTCGTTGAAGTTCAGGCTTTCTGAGACATTGTTCATAGTGCAGTGTGCCTTGAAGAAGACCGTGGTTCATTCCTTTATGACTATTGAACCGATCTCAAGAGGTTTTGTGTGGTACGAGGCTGCTTCTGTTCGCGCTGGCGTAAGAGCTGCAAACATGAATGCGCGTACTGGTTAGAACAGTGTATACATTCTATTTCGCAGTGAGATATTTTCTGAATCTGTTTACGTTAAGGGAAATGACGGCTGCACGCTTGGAAACAACTGAAGACACTTTGTCGAAACGCTATCGTTTCAGGGAGCAGAGTGACGAAAACTATGAAAAGAAGAAAAAAAATAAACGAGATCATTACACGTTTTAGCGCCTATTTAAGTTTTCTAGCGCATATACGAAACAGACAAGCTATTTATATGTGAGGCGGTATAGTCTGGTCCAAAGTGCATTTTGGATTGAGACTAAGTGAACGTTTCTCAACAATGATTACCTTGCCCTGGCTGATTGCACAATAAAACATTTATGATTGGAGTACTTCATTGATATCAAAAGTCACAGTACAACTTTAACGTCAACCAAGGCTGCGAGGAAGTGAGCCCGAAAAACAACACGTGCGAAATCGCGTTGCCAACGTGCGGTATAACTTACAAAATAAATTACATATTGCCTATCGCAAGCATGCTTTGATGCGTGCACTAAAGTAAAAAAACAAATTGACTAAAAGCTATCGCTACGTCAAGGCTGCTTAACATATGGAGCCTAGCATAAAAATAATTCCCATAGGCGTGCAGTCACAAACATCGACAGTAGGAAATTCGGTCAACAAAATAAGAAAAACCGAAAGGTAATTATGAATGTACAAAAACATGCTGCATAGCTGCTTATACCTCTTTCACGTTGTAACCAGAGCCGTCATTGACTTGTCAAACGCACTTCACGGGAACGAGGACTACGCCATCTACGCTTAACATCAACAATTCAATGGTGCGACGAGAGGCTGTTCTCCCAAATGGCCACTGTACCTGTCGTTTACTGTATTTCACTGCGATTACTTTAAATTTACTCTTCACAAGCAAATGCATGTAGAGCGGGTAGGGGGGGGGGGGTAGTCTCATGACTTGGATATACATGTTCACAATCTGCTCAAACTACCACCGATAGTCACTTCACAAAGAAAAGCCGATGACTGTGTCCCCCTCCCTGATCTGGTCTGCGTGAACTACTCCAGAAAAAAATTTCTGGCTAAATTTCATTCAATGAATTTTTTTAATTACTAAAAGCAGCTCACAAAGAATTGAATATTTAAACGCCAAGCAATCCTTAGGAGAACCAAAGGCAGTTTGAGCGTTTCTATATATTTATCTACATACTTTGTGAACTACATCTTGGTGCTCTGGTACTGCCTTATCATTTTGTTAAAGACCAAAATCGGCATGGGGGGGGGGGGTACAAGGGTATGGAAAGATTTGTCTGGTCCCGACATAAAAAACGTTAAAATAATTACGCGTACGTCATTAAACTCTTTTCTTTCAGTCATGTGTGCCCCATACCCGTATAACACGGGCTGCGGTCGGCGCCTCGAAGTTGGTATCTACCTAGAAGCAGTGACAACAAACGCGAGAACCTTTAAAAAATCTGGCATTGGCAGCCTTGGCCCGACGACTGCAAATTATTACAATCAATATCCCAACAGGAATCGAACCCAAGAATTTCGTGTGGCAGTCGCGTATTCTACCACAGAAACCCGCAAGGTCTTGAATCTGCTTCGGAAAAGGTACTGTGCAGACATCAAGTCGGGGCAAAATGATCAAGCTATATAAACTTACAAGACAAGGAACTTTGTATATGTCATTGCAATGCTCGTCATGTTGAGTCAACATCAGTGTGGCTTCCGTGTCAGCTTCGCTCTCAAAACAGTCTTATAAACATTATGAACGCAGTCATATCACTCGGCAAGCTATACTCAAGCGTTTTTGGACATCGGTGGAATGCGCTGATGAATGATACATACATATTCGCACCATACCGCGCACTTCGTTTCCATAATATTTACGTCAGTGCCCTAACGTGAGTGCTGAGGTTGCGTCAGGTAATAAATTTTCCTTTAAACGCCACTACTGGTAGTCGACCACTGGTCCACTTGTACCACATTACCAAGAACACGTCGATGCACCCCGTAAAGCCTGCGCGAAAGAAAACAGATGTGGCATAGATGAGTACTCGCTGACAACTTCGCATGAAATTGATTCCCACAGCTCATGGAATTTTAACGCGAAACAGTTATGTGTGCCGGTGTTCACTAAGACTTCAGTGACGCGTCTTGGAAACAAAGTCGAAAAAATGCACGTAACCACATGTCAAAGAAAAACAGACCCGTCAAATGAATGAGCTCTCAGTCCGTCGCCACAAGTAGTAGATAACACGCTATCTACTGCGTAACGGCCACAGATTCTAACTGTGCGCAAACGCGCCTTATATATCTCACACACAAGAGGACGGGAACGGGGTAGTGTCGTCCCCTTGAGCGGTAAAGTAGTTCATCGTTACAGTGGCCTCAGCGATTAGCACATGCAACGCGTACTGTCACTCGTGTGTCTCATTCGGCGCATTTTCAATACAAGTGTGATTTTGTCAATACATTAATGCACCGCCGGGTGGCGGCCTTCGGTCGGTGTCTTGCTCGTCAGCATGATGCCACAGATTCCTGCCTTTGGGGTTTGTCGCAGTATATCCCTAGAGTTCATGAGCAGCATTGAATCCCCTAATATTGCCACAGAGATTGCTCCTACGAATCATTTTACGAAGAGAACCAACGGAACTCTATCTAAGCGTCTACAGTTCCTCGCAACCAACGAGATGCTATGTAGGCGTCTACAGTGCCTCGCAACCAATGAGACGCTATGTGGGCGTCTACAGTGGTTCGCAACCAACGAGACGCTATGTGGGCGTCTACAGTGCCACGCGCGTGCGCACGCATCTAGGCGCAGAGTAGTGCATGCCTCTGGTGCACGAGCATGAGCCGGGAAGACTGACCTAGTTGTTGTTCAGAAAGGGACACGTAGGCGGAGCGCTTTTAGCAGACTCTCCTTGATAAGTGAGTGAGCCAACTTTAACCAGCGGATTGAGGCGTGGGCCTAAGCCGCACCATGGGCGGTGGAGAGACCCTGTCTCTCAGCCGCCTCCCGTGCTCGCTGGATGGCCCATATTTGATCTGTCCGATCTGAGCTGATCAGCGCGGCTCTCCACCGTGCCCCAAGCTGTTCTGGGGAGACTGCATTGGCGTCCTGTATCTGTGTGCATTCCCATAACATATGCTCTAGGGAGGCGCGTCTCATGCTACATAGTTTACACGAGTCATCTGGGTATAGTTCGGGGTAGATGCGATTTAGGTGCTTCGGGTTGGGAAATGTTCTAGTTTGAAGTCGCCTCCAGTCAACCTCCTGAGATCTGTCTAATGTGAAGCTAGGTGGTGGAAATCTGCGCCTCGATTTTTGGTAGAATTGGATAATGTCGCAGAACCTAAACATTCTGTCCCTCTCCCACCACTCATCTCCTCCCAGTACCTCATGTGAAGCTCCATTGCGAGTGCGGTAAGTGAGACCTCGCGCTACGCGGTGAGCCTCCTCGTTGAGGTTGGGAATGAGCGACACACACGGAATGTGGACTGGGAACCATATAATATACCTTTCTTCGAATTTCTCGGATGATATGAGATTTGCCTTGCGGAGGAGTATGTTGGCTGCCTCGGGAGATATTCTTCCTCGTGCATAGTTACGGATTGCTGACTGTGAGTCGCTGATGACATACCTACACTTTGGGGAAATTATGGCCTGTGCAATAGCCACCTCTTCCGCGATTTCTGAATTATCCGAGCGTATGGAGCAGGGGTTTACGCATTTGCGGTTGGTGTTTATTACTGCCGCAACGTAGGATTTGTGACTAGGGTACTCCGCTGCGTCTACGAACAACGCTTCCTTGTCTCTGCCGTAGGCCTTAAGCAGAGTTCTAGCGCGGCTTTCTCTTCTGCCCTGATTAAATTCGGGGTGCATGTTTTCGGGCAGATTGGGGACCTGGATCTTTTCCCTGATCACCTTTAAAACTGACACTTTACTTCCTTGTTGCCTATGGTAATTTATCCCCAACTTGTCAAGGATACTCCGTCCTGTGTGCGTGCTGGCTAGCCTCTCCAACTGGGCAACCTGTGGCGCTTCTATCAGCTCCTCTAAAGTGTTATGTAAGCCCAGTTGGAACAGTTTTTCGTTGCTCGTGCTATCTGGAAGGCCCAAAGCTTGTTGGTACGCCTTTCGTATGAGTGCGTTGATTTTGAGTTTTTCGGCTGTATACCAGTTTAGATATGCCGCCACGTATATAATGTGACTTATGGCGAATGAATAAATAAGCCTGATGACGTTAGCCTCTTTCATGCCTTGGTGTTTGTTGGTGACTCTTGATTAGCCGTATTGCGTTGGTGACTTTGGTTACTAACCTCTTGACGGTTCCACCGTTTGTACCCTTAGACTCGATGATGAGTCCAAGGACTCTGATTTGTTGCACTATAGGAATAGTCCTGCCGTTTTTGGTGTGAATTTGGATCTCTTCGTGAGCACGGTACCGGTTGTATCCCTTGGGTGGTCTGCCTTTAAGTGTGGGGCGATAGAGGAGGAGTTCGGATTTATCTGGCGAGCACTCGAGGCCAGTACCATCAAGATACTCCTCAATAGTGGTGACGGCCTCCTGTCGTCTCTGCTCTATCTCTCCGTCACTACCTTCACACGCCCAGATGGTGATATCATCTGCATATATAGAATGATGTATTCCGTATATTGAGTTCAGCCACGCCGGGAGTCCTATCATTATGAGATTAAACAGCATTGGCGATATGACCGAACCCTGCGGGGTACCAGTACTGCCCATAAGCCTTTCCTCAGATCTCAGTTCTCCCATTACGATAGATGCCGTTCTGTCTGTTAGGAAGTCCTTGACATAGTTATACGCTCTTGATCCTAAGCTTAATTGCCAGATCTGATGTAAGATAGCCGTATGCGATGCCTTGTCGAAGGCGTTTTTAAGGTCTAACCCTAAAATCGCCCGGGTAGCTCTGTCATAATATGTGCTGCGCGGACGCGAAACAGAAACTAAAAAAACGACAATAGTGTGCCGTGCGGGGGCGAAGAGGATATGATGTGTGCGTGTATGTGCCGTGCGGTGCCTACGAGGAAGACGACAGCTCGTGAGGCGCGGGCTCGAGGGTGGGTGACCCGTGCCTTCGGCAGTGCGAGAGGTACGTCGTTCGAGGCAGGACTACCTCGTTGGGCGTCTGGCCCATAGGTACGACCCAGGCCACGTCGCGACACTCGTACCAGCCGAGCGGACAGCTCAGCCTCCGCTAGACGACCGGTCTAGGAGAGCTGGCGCCAGGTTCCTGAACCTGTCCTTGTCCCGCTGGTCGTGGAGAGCTGGCGCCGGGTGCCTGAACCTGCCCTTGCGCCGCTGTTCCAGGAGGGCTGGCGTGGGTTTCCGAGGCGGACTGCAGGTGCTCAAGGGCACAACTCCCTGCCGCCGGAACACGTGAGTCGTCGGCTCCAGTTCGTCGACAGTGGCGCTGAGCCACTGGAGTTCGACGCGGCGACCCTGCGTCTCCCGACTTCGTCACTGCAGGTGACGACGCCGCCCAACGTCGACTTCGCCACTGAATGGTGCCGACGGGGCATCAACGACGGCCCAGGCTACTACCCCGACGACCTGAACTGTAGGCCGAACGTTATACTTATTCATTTAGTTTAGCCGCGTGTTTTTTGTGTTAGGAACTTCGTAATGTGTGGGTTGTCCATGTGTGAAGGGTACAATAGAAGTTGGACGTGTGTTTGTGCCCTGGCGTGCTGTCTGATTCTTTCTGGAGCGGTCCTGCCCCAATAACATCACAAACTGGCGAGCCTGCCAGGATCCGCTCGTTAAACCAGTGAAAGAAGACAGTTTCGCTCGAGGCAGACACACGTTCAGACTGCACCATGGACTTGGAAAAACTCGCCGCTATAGGGCTCCAACTAGGGTTCTCGGGTGCAGAGCTAAACAAGTGGATTGAGGCCCAACAGGCTAAGCTAAGGGATGAGAGAGCTGCAGAGCGAGAGGCAGCCAAAGAAGCTGACGAGAGGCAGCGTGAAATTCTGCAGCTTAAGCTAAAGCTTCAGGAAGGAGCTCAGAATATGCCTGTAGCAGCTAATGACGCTTTGACTGCGCCCAGCACCTCCTCACCCCTCAATCCGCAGAAGTTACTGCCTGTATTTGACGAGAAACGCGATGATCTGCACGCGTATCTGCAGCGATTCGAGCGCGTAGCCACAGGACAGGATTGGCCGCAAGAAAAATGGGGTCTCGCTGTTAGCCTGTGCCTAACGGGTGACGCGTTAACCGTGATAGGCCGAATGACTGCCGCTGATTCGCTGGACTACCAAAAAGTAAAGAAAGCTCTACTGCAGAGATTTCAGTTTACGGCTCAAGGCTACCAAGATAAGTTTCGGAAAGCACGAGCAGCAGATGGTGAAACTGGACGACAGTTAGCAGCAAGAATTACCAGTTATTTCGACCATTGGATAGACATGGCAAACGTATCCCAAACCTATGAAGGTCTAAGGGATCACGTAATCTCTGAGCAATTCTTGCGTTGTTGCCATCCAAAGCTGGTTGTTTTCTTAAAAGAGCGAGAGTGCAAGTCACTAGATGAACTCGCTAATTTGACGGATCGCTTCCTTGAGGCGCAGAATTTGACTAATATAGGAAAAGGTCCTGACCCCGCGAAAGAATCCAGTGGAAAGCCTACCGAAGCGTCGCGGAAACCGCAACTCAAGTGTATCCTGTGTCATCGTTTCGGACATTTGGCTCCTGACTGCCGCAATCCACCTAAGCAGATGCTGAAATGCAAGTTGTGCGGGAAAACGGGACATGTCACAGAAACTTGCCGAAACCAGCATGGGAACAACAAACCGAGTTCTTCGTGCGCATTTAGCGAACCTGACTCTGCCCGGGCTGGTGCTAGAAAAACAGCCAAGCGTCCAGGAGGGAAGATTCCTTGCTCAAGTCACCACGACGACAAGAACGTGCAGGGTACAATACGTTTCCTGGCCGACGGGATGCCAGTGGTCGAAGGTCTGCTGCTAGGAAGAGAGGTTCGAGTCTTACGCGATACGGGATGCAACACGGCAATCGTCCGACGGGAGCTCGTTCCTGATGTGTGCCTGACAGGCAAGAAAATCAGTGTCGTTCTCCTAGACAGGTCAACTAGCCATCTCCCGGAAGCTATTGTACAAGTCAACACGCCGTACTTCACAGGGATGCTGAAAGTGGCTTGTATGGATCAACCCCTCTATGACCTTGTGCTGGGAAATCTTCCAGGCGTCAGAGGACCATACGATCCAGATTCTGACTGGAAGCAGGCGACTCATACCCAGGTGGATGAGTTACCTGCGCAAGCACACCCGACCAAGTCACCTGTCACCTCAAGGTCTGCTTCTTCAAGCGTGGCAAAAACCAAAGCCAATCAACAAGGTCAAGAAAATATCAGGCCTTTGTACGTGTCAACAACGCTCTTACCTGACGTTACCAGAGCCCAACTCGCCGAGGAACAGCGAAATGACCCGACACTCAAAGCTGTCTTTGCTAAAGTGAATAAAGAGTTCAAATCGGGAAAGGGCCACTGTTACGATTTCATCGAAGATAAAGGATTGCTTTATCGACGCTACCGCCTTGCCACTGGCAGGACGTTTAAACAGCTGGTCACTCCGAAAGCGTTCCGGGTAGGCATACTGGACATTGCTCATGGCAGTATCATGGCGGGACACCAAGGCATCAAAAGAACTACTGATCGTGTCCTAGAAGAATTTTATTGGCCTGACCTGAACGGAGACGTAAAGCGCTTTGTCAAGTCTTGCGACACGTGCCAGAGAACTACCCCTAAAGGAAAAGTTGGAGTCGCACCACTAGGCAACATGCCTCTTATCCGGACACCTTTTGAAAGGGTCGCGGTTGATTTAATCGGCCCATTTTCACCAAGATCGGACCGTGGGAACCGATATGTTCTGACACTTATCGATTTTGCGACTCGCTACCCTGACGCTATAGCATTGCCCGCAATCGATGCAGTTCACATTGCGGAAGCACTCATCGAGATTTTTTCCCGCATCGGCTTGCCCACGGAAATCGTCACCGACCAAGGGGCAAGTTTTACCTCAGAATTAATGAACGAGGTTAGCAGGCTTCTCTCCGTGAAGATGCTAAAGACAACCCCATATCATGCGATGGCGAACGGTCTCGTGAAGAAATTTAATGGCACCCTGAAGACAATGCTAAAGAGAATGTGCCAAGAGAGACCTCGATCTTGGGACAGGTACCTAGCTCCGCTACTCTTTGCATATAGGGAAGTTCCACAGACAAGCCTCGGGTTCTCTCCGTTTCAGCTCATTTACGGCCGCCACGTCCGAGGACCGCTAACCGTGCTGAGAGAACTGTGGACAAATGAGGGGCTAGACGCAGAAACGCGGACGACTTACACCTACGTCTTTGATTTGCGCAATCGCCTAGAGGAGACTTGCAAGATAGCCCATGAACAGCTGGAGAAGGCTCGTGTGAAGCAGAAAACCTATTATGACAGGAAAAGTCGCCCTAGAAAATTATGCCCAGGCAACAAGGTTTTAATTCTGCTCCCGACTGACTCCAACAAGCTGTTAATGCAGTGGAAAGGGCCGTTCCAAGTCATCGAACGGAAAAATGATGTCGACTACGTCATCGATGTGTTTGGGAAAAACAAGATTTTTCATATCAACATGCTCAAAAAATACTTGAGTCGCGCATAACTGCCGTTTAGGTAGCAACGTGGTTCTTAATACTACTAGCCCTCAGTCGTGAATAGTTGACTCCTAGTTGCGACATAGCAACCCTACTTGTACGGTAGTTTTCCAACCGAACTGTAAGCAGCCTTCTGTGAACATTCTGCTACTATGTACATGCGACCCCTAAGACAATGCAGTGCAGTGCAGGGACCGTGCAGTGACCGTGCAGTGCAGTGACCATTCGTTCGCCCCGCGCCCTTGTAGTAGAATAGTTGCAAACAACTTTCTCGGAAAAGGGGGTGATGTCATAATATGTGCTGCGCGGACGCGAAACAGAAACTAAAAAAACGACAATAGTGTGCCGTGCGGGGGCGAAGAGGATATGATGTGTGCGTGTATGTGCCGTGCGGTGCCTACGAGGAAGACGACAGCTCGTGAGGCGCGGGCTCGAGGGTGGGTGACCCGTGCCTTCGGCAGTGCGAGAGGTACGTCGTTCGAGGCAGGACTACCTCGTTGGGCGTCTGGCCCATAGGTACGACCCAGGCCACGCCGCGACACTCGTACCAGCCGAGCGGACAGCTCAGCCTCCGCTAGACGACCGGTCTAGGAGAGCTGGCGCCAGGTTCCTGAACCTGTCCTTGTCCCGCTGGTCGTGGAGAGCTGGCGCCGGGTGCCTGAACCTGCCCTTGCGCCGCTGTTCCAGGAGGGCTGGCGTGGGTTTCCGAGGCGGACTGCAGGTGCTCAAGGGCACAACTCCCTGCCGCCGGAACACGTGAGTCGTCGGCTCCAGTTCGTCGACAGTGGCGCTGAGCCACTGGAGTTCGACGCGGCGACCCTGCGTCTCCCGACTTCGTCACTGCAGGTGACGACGCCGCCCAACGTCGACTTCGCCACTGAATGGTGCCGACGGGGCATCAACGACGGCCCAGGCTACTACCCCGACGACCTGAACTGTAGGCCGAACGTTATACTTATTCATTTAGTTTAGCCGCGTGTTTTTTGTGTTAGGAACTTCGTAATGTGTGGGTTGTCCATGTGTGAAGGGTACAATAGAAGTTGGACGTGTGTTTGTGCCCTGGCGTGCTGTCTGATTCTTTCTGGAGCGGTCCTGCCCCAATAACATCACAAGCTCTTGTTTTGTTGTCTAGAATCTGCTGCTTAATTTGCAGCATGGCGTCTTGCGTGGAGAGCCGTGTGCGGAACCCTTACATGGAATCTGGGTAGATTTCGTTCTCCTCAAGATAAGTGTTGATTCTGTCTAGAAAAGCATGTTCCATCAGCTTCCCAGCACAAGACGTTAGTGATATGGGGCGTAAATTCGATAGATCGGGGGGTTTTCCGGGCTTGGGGATGAGGATTACTTTAGCTTTTTTCCACTGTTTTGGTATAGTGCCCTCGGTCCAGCACTCGTTAATATATTGCGTGATGTTCTCTATGGCTTGGTCGTCAAAGTTCCGTAGTGTTCTGTTAGTGATCCCGTCTGGTCCCGGTGCAGATTTGGTGCTTAGCTTCTGTAGCGCGGCCCTGATTTCTGCCACAGTAAACTCCTCATCTAAGAGCTCGTTCGGGCCTCCGGAATATGGTCCGTGCTCTATGACAGGCATGGCGGGAATGTACGTGTTGCTAGCCTCAGCGATAAAGTCCTCCTCACTGCCGTTATACTGGTGCACCAGTTTACGCAAGGTTTGCTTGTGGGCTGATTTGGTGTTATCTGGGTCTAGCAGGTGTTTGGGCATGCGCCATGTCTGATCAGTATTCATTTGGCCATCGAGACTATTACAAACTTGGTCCCATTGCTGTTTGCTTAGCTGCTTACAATGTTCTTCGATCTGTTTGTTCAGCTTGGCTATGCGCTTGCGCAAGGGCCTGTTGTGGCTCTGTCCCCGCCATCTATTCTGCAGTGATTGCTTGGCCTCCCACATGTGGGCGAGACGGCTATCAATCTGCTCTAGGGGTGGACTTGAAGTGATACTTCGCGTTGCCTCGCTGACGTCGTTATTGACATCTTTGATCCAATCTTCTATATTGCTGATAGGGTCTTGTTTTTTCGCGTTTCTGACTTTCCGAAACTTATCCCAGTCAGTCCATCTAATCTGTCTGTGAATTTTTGCGGCAGCCATGGTTTCTATCCTGATTTCTAATATTCGATGATCACTCCCCAGATCATCGAATGTGTTTTTCCATTTAGCGGTCCCCGCGTTACGAACTAATGTTAAGTCTGGAGTGGTGTCTCTTGCAAGCCCAGTTCCCATACGCGTAGGAGAGTCGGGGTCAGTGATGAGAGTTAAGCCTGTTTCTTGAATATCCTGCCATAGCGTTTTTCCTTTGGCTCTTGTGTATCCGTATCCCCAAGCACTGTGTGGAGCGTTAAAGTCTCCACCTATGACGAGTGGATTGGGTCCCACTATATCTACGGCCTTCTTAAAGAGAAGAAGGAAGCGTTGTCGTATGCGTGTGTGATTGCTGTACAAATTCAGAATAAATATGCTCGGAGATTTTTTTTCGTTTAGGGGCAAGTTGTACGAGTATATGTTCAATTTCTGTGATGCGGGTGTCGTGGCAGATGGCTACGAGTCCCTTCCTTACTAGAGTGGTTAGTGTTCTAATATCCCCTGTTGAGGGGCCGATCGCCTGATATCCCGGTAGCTTAGCTAAAGCATGGGTTTCCTGCAAAATTAGAACATCCGGTTTGGTTCTGTCTCTAAGGTGTTGCTGCAAGACTGCTCTCTTCCCCTCATAGCTCCTGCAATTCCACTGCCAAATAATTAAGTCCCTTTTTCTGGGCTTCCCTATTTTGAGTTGGCTATCGAAGAGGGAGGAGGGTGAAAGGAGGCAGGCCTCATGAAATTAGTTGATATAGCCACTGATGTGGTGCCCTGAGATAAGTGTGAATTTCCTTCAGTGCTTATCGGAAGGTTGGTAGCTGGAAGTACCGGAGGTGTCCTAGGGTTGAGATTGGCTACGTTAGCTTCGAGTTTATCCAGTCTATTCATGATCATGGATATTGCAAGCGAGAGGTTGTTGGTTGCCTCTGCCTGTTCTTTAACGGCTTTCTGTATTTCGGACAATGTTTGATTAATGTTTGAGGTTTGCGCCGTAGTTTTGTCATTAGACACCTGAGCTTTCCTTTTAAGAGTTGGCAGGGTACTGTCCTCGTCCATTCGGTTATCTGGCATTTCTTCGAGGCGCTCTTGGGCCGCGGAATGCATTTGACTAGAAGTTCTATTTGTGCAGTTTTTAAGACTTTGAATTTCCCGAGTAAGTTGTGATATCAATTCTCTAAGCTCAGCGTTTTCTTTTTTCAGCTCCGCTATATGACTGACATTATGCGCAGTCTCCCCCGAAGGCTCAGGGCGCGTCCCTTTAGCCATGTCTGACCAGCTCACCGTGAATGCCGGGTTCCCTTGATGGCCATTGCCACCCTTTGGCTTAGACCGGGATCTGGAACGGGATGTAGTGCGCCTTCGCGGTCCCGGAGACTGGGTGGTGTGGCCGCGGGGCGTTGCGCAGGACCAGGACCTTGATCTGGACCGAGGCGTTGCCCTCGTCCGGAATTTGGACCTCCCGCGTTCGGTTGGCTTGGTGGTAGGGGGGTAGTTCTCCTCGAGCGTCTCTTGAAGTTGTCGGAACCACTGGCGTTTTACGATGTAGGGTGTCTTGAACTTGGCCTTGCAGAGTTTGTCAGCCGTGGGATGATCCTTGCCGCACAGCTGACATCGTGGCTGACAGTGGTGGTCCTCGCTCGGATCAGGCGTTCCACAACCCGCACATAGCTTGTCGTTTGGCCTCCAACGCACGTCACTCCTGTGCCCAAGTATGTTGCATTGTTTGCAAAAGTCAACTGGTTTCCTGTATAGTGAACAGCGTGTGAGCACTCCTCTGTGCATAACGTGCGTCGGGACTCTGCTGCCGTCAAAAAGGACTATCACTGTCGTGGTGTTGCCAAGACGTTTGGCTGCGATCGCCGTAGGATTTCGGGCTGTAATAATAGCTGCGGTGATGTCCCGTGGGGTTTCGTTCAAAGGAACTCCTTTGATTACACCTTTGGCAGTGAGTTCCGGGGCCGTCTCGTATGCTCCCACCTCATACAACTTGTCGTTGGCTTTGATGTGCTTGATGCCTTGGTACTTGTCTGCATGGTCTTGGTTTGGGGTGCTAACGACCAAGATGTCCTGAAAATTATTCGGACAAATCGTGTCCGTCTCTCTTTCTTCATAAGGGATCTCGGCCGCTTCATACACAGCTTTGTCTAGCTCCGTTAAGCTGAGCTTGGATAGCTGCAGTCCTCCTCTTGGCCTTATAACTATCTTGAAGTCGCCTGTCGGCAGTCTTGGCATTTTGCTGGCTCTGGTTATCCGGGATATCAGATTTGCACCGCGCGTTCTAGGTGTTCGGGTAGGGCTAGGGCTACCACGGCGTTCCTGGCTACCTTTCTTCGCACGTTTTCTGTTTCGAACTTCTGTCCACCCGTTGCCTGTGTCATCTTCCTGTTGGGTGACGTCTTCGTCTTCCCGTTGGGTGGCGCCTTCATTCTGCTGCGATACCTCCATTATTGATGATTACGGCCTGTATGGCGCGAACGCCGAGGCCTGGCTATCGTGAGGCCGCCCCAGTCGACGCGGAGCGCCGGTCGCAGGAGTAGTAGACGCTGCTTGGTGGGGGCTGGTTTTCGGTCGTAAAATCTCGAAAAATGATCACCCACCTTAGAATATGGTCTCTTCGGATTCTCGGTGACGAGAAGAATCAGATGGTATATAAATCCGAGCGGTGCCTGGCTGTATTCGCTGCGAAATCATTCTATGAGAACGGAGCCGACGTGAAGAGCGTCCATTCACCTCGGTGACCGCAGCGCCTCCCTCTCCTTGATGGCACAGCTACTTTTCTGGGCACAAGTTCGCCCTCAATAAATCCTTGTGTGTGTGTTCCCCCTCTTGTATTACGTGACAATATGATTAGAGGCCTAGCTTCCGCGAGTTTCGTAGCTTTCTCGAAAATTATCTTGAACTGTTGCTTGTAGTGCTTCGGGTTACTGTAAACGTTGAGGACAAATAAGCTGTTGCATCTTTGATTTTTGTCTGAGACCGGCACGTATACCTCCACCATGAGATACTCTAAGTTCTTGTCCCGAATGCGCAGATCGTGAGAGATGTGTGTCAGCTGCTTATTTACAAACACACATAAGCCTCTACCATAGCTTTCGCACTCTATAGCGCTATACCCAGTAAGCGTGACGTATCCGTACCCAGTTTCTTGGAGTGCTAATATATCAGGCTTAAATTGTAGTGATCTGAGATATTTCTGGAGTGTGGCGCGTTTGTTGTTGTACCCCCCGCAATTCTATTGCCACACTCGAAATTCTCTTTTAGTGTGGGCCATATTGGATATTCGTATCCCCTGCCTGGGGAATCATGGGGGCTGTGATGAACGATGGTCCACACTGGGCTCTGTCGTTGCCGGACATGATCATCATTTCAGGAGTTTTCGCTCTTTCGCTAAATGCCTTAAGCCCTTCTCTAGGATCATTTAATGTACTCTGCATTTGTACCACACTCGTCGTCAACTGTGAGACGCTATCCATGATCATTTTCATTTTATCTTCAAATGAGGCTAGTGTTTGTTTCATTTCCTCAATGTGCGTTTCAGTATTCTTGAGCTTACTTTCGACGGCTCTGCGCTTGACCGACATGGCCCCATCACCCACAGGTGTGGGAACTGGCGTATCCTTTGGCGTGTTTTTGTTCTCGGCCTGCTTGGTTTCACTTAAAAGCTTTTTTAATTGCTGATAATTCTGTAAGCATAATTTTTTCCATTTCCCTTAGTTCTTCATTTTCTATCTTGAGCCGCTCTATTTCTCTACATTGCTCTGGGGGTGGGTCGGAATGCATGAAACCGGTTCGGTTCGCGCACCATTGGCCCAGGCAAGTCGTCTGTTGTCGGAAGATTGTCCTCTGGTAGTTGCCGTCTTGTCCGTCATTGCCAATCCCTTGACTTTGTCGGCCCACGTGAAACCAGTGCCTCCTTCGTATTCCGGGTTGATCAATGAACTCCCATCCCCAGACTTCACCGCGGATTTGGACCTGGATGCACTCCTTCTTCTGGATCTAGATACACTCCTTCATCTGGATCGGGAGCAATTTCGAGACCTAGACCTGCCGCGAGATGCTTCTGTTGGCTTCGAGTCGTCCATTGGAGCTGATGCCATGGAGTGCAGCTCGGATGAGTGCAGGTTCAACGGATTGTCGACTTGTTCCTTTTCAGCATAGAGTTTCCTAAAATTAACTAGAGGGCACTCTGGCGCTGCGATCTTTCAGCGACCACGGGAATGATGGGTAGTACACACATTTGCCTAGTTTAGCGAATCGTACTTGCGGCTTCGTTTATTGCTGTGTTTCGGTTTTGTTTTGAAAGAAAGATTGAACCTTTTTGAACTTCGTGAGCTGATTTGAAAAGTAAGTGTAAAAAATAAAATGGTGAAGCGCAACCACTGAACATTTGCAATACGTACTTGTTTCATAAGAAAACAGCTCCAAGCCACACGAACACACGCGGAGCCGAAAGCAGGCCAGAAGTACGAATATTAGACAAATGTGTGTACTACCCATCATTCCCATGCTCGCTGAAGTGTCGTGCGTTGCAGCTCCCATAGACACTTGCGCCAGGGTTCCCTCTAGTAAGTATTGTAGGAAACTCTATGCTTTGCAGCGTTGTCTGTCATTGCTCTTTCACCTCTTCTTCTGACAACGTATGAAATTGTGTAACGCTGTCTGCACATCTTGTCCGCCGTGGGGTGTGTACCACCGCAAAGTTCACATCTGGGTTGACATCTGTGTTCCTTAATCACGTTTGTTTCTCCACAACCTCTACACATGGTCTCTTCTGGGGTGGGGCACACATCAGCTCTGTGACCGAGCCGGCCACAAGCATAACGTATATCGATCTTTTTCTTGTTGGGTGAACACTTCACCAGGATCGGACCATACCTGACGAAATTGGGAACCTTGTAACCGTCGAAGGCGATGAGCACCGTGCCGGTATTCTCAATTCTTTAGCCGCGAGTGCCAAGGGGTTTCTTGGGCTGACAATATTTCTCTCAGGCTCCGCCGGCCCGTCGGCGACGTCGATATTTCTTACCACTCCTTTGCACGCATCGTCTGGTGCAGACTCATAGGCGTTGATCTCATAATTGCAACCGCCCAGGTCTATTGATATGATTCTCACGTACCTCTCAGCAATTTCCCGCTCCGGTGTACTCGCCACCATTATGTTCTGGCTGACGTTCGGGCAGATGTCTGACGCCGTCTGATCCAAGCCCGACCCTGCAGCTTCTCTGATGGCTTTGCTTACCTTGGTGGAACCCATCTTGCTAATATTGATGCCGCCACGTGGTTGTAGGATGATCTTGAAGTGATCCTTAGGCATGTAGGGCATGCGGGACGCCCTGGTGACTGTTCTTGACCTGATTGCCGTTCCCGAATGTTCTAGACGACCCGTCCGTGTTCCCAGCTCCGGCGGAGTCCCCGCTAGCAGCGGATTTGGTCGACATTTGCTTGGAAACTGCTGTTTTCACCCGTACTCTTCGGTACCCTCATCGGAAGATATGCTCCCCCCATCCATCATTACTTGCATGTCGAACGCGAGGCCACTCGCCCCCGACAAACGCCACTTGGCGCGCGTCCGTGTGGCGTTGACCCGGCTCGGCGTAGGTCTACCTCAAGCACGGCGTCGTCGGCACAAAAAGTCTCGTAAAATTGCCTATCTAAGCAGCTGTGGTATGAATTTTGTAAAACGATTGATGGACAGATCAGGAACGGCAAAGCATGGAAACTCATTAAGCACCTCCTAGGCGAGCAAGGCACCAGGTCCAACCAGAGACACTGCCTTGCTCGGGCCATACACACAGCCCTTAAAAATCAAGACATTGAAACAGTTACTAAACAACTCATAGAGAAATACCTACCAGTCGCTAAGGAGCCAGAACGATTTCCACGATCAGAATACCGGGGAGCCCCTCAGCTTGATCAGGATTGACCCTTCACTTTATCTGAAATCAGAAGGGTGTTGAGTGAGTTAAACAGAAAGTCTGCCCCTGGCCCAGATGGCGTCACCAACAAGTCACTCAGGAATCTCGACGAGCCCTCTATTGAATCACTGACTGATTTTAATAACGAAGCATGAAATTCGGGTGAAGTTCCAGATGATTGGAAACTTTCTCAAGTCATACTAATACCGAAACCGGGTAAACCTCCAAGTCTGGAGAACTTGCGACCAATATTGCTAACATCATGTGTAGGAAAAGTTGCTGAGCATGCAATCCTCAACAGGCTTAAAGATTTCTTGGAGGACAACGATATATAAACCTACAATATGTTAGGCTTGAGATCCTCACTATCTACTCAGGATGCTATGAAACCGGTTAAACACATTCTAGAAGGATACTCTAGAGATACCGAAGCCATCCTCGGAGTAGACATGGAGAAAGCATTCGACAACATTAGGCACAAATACATTCTTCAAGCTATAAGGAAATTGGACTTGGATCGAAAATGTATAATTACATAAAATCTTTCTTAGGGGCACGTACGGCGAGGTTCAGGATAGGAGACACCAACTCAGACGTGGTTCAACTCGGTGATCGTGGAACCCCTCAAGGCTCGGTGATCTCTCCCGTCCTCTTCAACCTGTACATGATCGGCCTGTCCAGGAAACTGAGCAATATCAGCAACATTCACCACACCATCTGTGTTGATGACCTTACCATATGGTGTGCTGGTGGTAATGAAGGACATGGACAAGATGCACTCACAGAAGCGGTGCAGACAGTTGAGGAATACTTGAGGCCCACTGGTCTCAGGTGCTCCCCACAGAAATCGGAGTTATTACTTTACAGAAAAGCGAAATGGGGGAGACCTAAGAGCTGGAAGCCGCTATCCGAAAGTGACGTACATATATTGACCGAAAATGGGGTAAATGTACCCAGAGTCGACACGATGAGGGTACTGGGCTTTTTTATAGATTCAAATGGCAGGAATGACATGGCGCTCCAGAAAATTATCTTCAAGACAGAGAATGTATACCAGATGATCAGACGACTTGCAGGGAGACAAAAAGGCATGAAAGAGGACAATCTTATCAAGTTGATCAACCCTTTCGTGCTATGTCATTTTTCATATGCGGCTTCTATGTATACCTGGACACAAACCCAATTAAAGAAGCTCGACGCGGTGATCAAGAAAGTCATCAAGAGTGCACTGGGTCTCCGGCTTCGCACCAGCACTCAACAATTGCTCAAGTTAGGGGTACACAACACGACTAGAGAAATTGCGAAGGCTCAAGAAAGGTTACCAATAGCAAGACTCTACAACTTGCACGGGGAGATCGATCCTCAATAGAATTATAATCAACCCTGTCATCGACCAGGAGACGTACACCAAGATACCACATGACTTTGCTGAGAGCATCATCGTTGCCCCGTTGCCAAGAAATATGCACCAAACCTTCAACGTCGCCAGAAGGGTAGCCCGGGCTAAGACTTAATTGAAAAAGTTGGACAAAGCAGGCAGGGGGGCTTGCTTTGTTGACTCAGCCTCATATAAATACCAAAATAAGTTCGCCGCGGTAGTAGTTGACCACCAGGGCAGGTGTACCAACTGCGCCGTGGTGTACACTTCCAAACCGGACGTCGCTGAACAGATTGCTATCGCGTTGGCCCTGACAGATGAAGGATACACCGAGATATACAGTGACTCAAAACCAGCCATCAGAGCCTTCAGCAGGGGCAGGATCACACGACAAGTAGTTCGAATTATTAATAGTAAACAGGCCATTGATACACATTACATATATTGGTTCCCAGCGCACCTTGGATCACTCGATGACGTTCCCATGAATCCAAATGAATCGGCCAACAGCATTGCCCGCGAACTTACGGACCAGGACGCTTTTTTTTACACATGGCTTTGATTCTGCTGGATTTGAAAGTCTACAACGGGATACGCCCATGACATACAATGAAATTACTGAACATTACTACCTGAGGAGGAGAGAGTTTGCACGCCCTCACAGTAGACTAAACAGAGCACAAGCGGTCACACTTAGGCAATTACAGACACAGTCTTATTACTCACCAGCACATGTAAAAGAATGGTACGATATAAAAGATATGGATGTTGTTTGCAAGGCATGTAAGAAGGAAGTGTGCACGCTTGAGCATATGCTCTGGGAATCTGGGTCGCTTGGTCGTGGCATTTCCCGGGAACATTTTTAAAAGAAATGATAAAAGTCTCACGACCATATCCCCCAAGTCCTGGGTGTGCAGTACGCCCATGACAGGGCTAGGATGCTTGAACTCCCAGTACCAACGTGGGATTAGCCAGGCAAGTGGCTACATCCTGTACAGGACGTATAAATAAAGTCATTTCCATCCATCCATCCGGTCGGTGTCGCTCATGGTGTCCATCGAAACCAAAAATTGTACTGAGACACGCACCTGCCGCACGGCGCAAGCACATTGTTTACAATCATCGTATTTACATTAACCATGTTTCTTAAGGGTCCCCTTTTACCTGCATAAATACTCCAATACAAACGGTGTAATTTAAATTTCTCTTTGAAAAAAAAAATAGTGGGTGATTATAATCTTAAACTATACCTCTTTGCTTCCTTTCGAAATAGTCCTTAGCTGTATATGATTGGTTAAAGCATTCCGGTTCATGCACACAGTACCAGCTTGCTGCGCGAGGCAACAAACGACGCGATAATGATCCGTTGCATAGTGACCACTTATGCACGACCACGTAAAAAATAAGAGAATGAACTATTTTCAATGTTGCATATTGTTTGCCATTGGTTCTCCGGCATTTACAATTTTCTCTGTGCCATAAAATTGGTTGCTTGTTACGTAAAGTCACGAACCTGTGAAATGTCGTGATGTTTGTTACAGTCCATGCAGAATAAACTGAATTCACGTGCTGAACAATACTTAACACTTTTTGGAAAAGCGGAGGGCATCTCCTTCGAAATCTAATTCTAGTAGGCCAGCCGCCGATCACATTAGCAGCGGCTATGCTTAAAGCAGCTGGCGAGATGGATTCATATGAGTGTAATAAAATACGTTTACTTGCAGCATAGGGGCGTTTAGAAGTTGATTGATTGATATGTGGGGTTTAACGTCCCAAAACCACCATATAATTATGAGAGATGTCGTAGTGGAGGGCTCCGGAGATTTCGACCACCTGGGGTTACTTAACGTGCACACAAATCTGAGCACATGGGCCTACAACATTTCCGCCTCCATCGGAAATGCAACCGCCGCAGCCGGGATTTGATCCCGCGACCTGCGGGTCAGCAGCCGAGTACCTTAGCCACTAGACCAACGCGGCGGGGCCGTTTAGAAGTTTGTGCGCATATACATCTCTGAGCTCATCCTTGCTGAGAGAAACAGGAAGAAAGAACTAAGCAGCACTGCACTTGTGTGCTTCTTTGCTCTCCAAGTTGTATTTTGTTTTGGAAAAGACAACTCAAGTTGAATGAAAACCAACTAGGCCGACTCTCCTTAATTAAGCCTCCATAGTGCTAAAAGCCATGGTCTTTCACCTTCTCCTTCGTCTGGCGGCTCAGGTTTCGTTGCAAGCTTAAACGCTCAGCTTGCCGCTGTTCTCGAGTTCACTACTCTTTTCATCGCCACTTTTCAAGCTGTCGCCATCGCTCCAAGTTACCATAAGCAAGGCTAATCAGGTTTATCATAGACTAAAGTGGAAACATTTTTTGTGCTTCTGGGAAACGCTAAAACATTAGAAAAGGGTCCGTCACAATCATCTGCTCATAGCAGATTCGACAAAGTAGGTTAGATGAAAGAAAATGATTTTCCTGAAGCAGCAGACGCTTTGACCGGTCCATAGAAAATTTACTCGTTCCCATCTGTAACTTTATCGGCCAGTCACAGCAAAACAAAAGCATGAACATGTGATGTAATGCTACGGGCCCCTCTTCAGCGCTAGCATGATCTGTTATGCTACAGCCCGAGGCGTGCAAGGCCGTTCCATGCGCTAGCCGCACAGCCGCAACGCACGTGCCGGGACAGCTGCCGCTCCCAAGCGGGAGCCAAATGAGCAAATCGGTGACGCTCTTTCACCTTGTGCTTGGGTAGGGTAGCTAGAATGGGAAGGTGTGATGACCTCGGCATTTTCTGCTTGCCAGAGAGCATAGCCGCCAAAATGGTGGGTGCGCGGCGCTTTCTGCTTGCCAGAGAGCATAACCGCCGAGATGGCGGGCGCGCTGCGCCGCGCGGTCCTCCGGCTCGCCGATGCCGCTAGGGGTGCTGATGACAGCGGTGCATGTAGAGAATGGCGCACTTCGCAGGCTTTTCGTAGGGTGCGCTGTTATTTTCTTCACAGGTTGTCGTTGCTTTACAAGTACTTCGTCAATCGGTGCTCACGCTGGGTTTCTCTGAAATGCCTGAAGATGTCAACGACAAAAAGAAGACCCAGCGTTGACGCATTGTGCCTGGTTGCAAAATTTGATGCTTCAGCCCAGCCGTAGCTCTTCTATCTATAATAAACGCTGCGTGACATGGAATAGGTCGAGAAAGCCAATGAAGGGCTTCATCCGATTCACTAGAAGAGTCTGTCGCTCATAAATCGTGCGCAGCTGAGTCACCCTGTAAATTATATGATAAGCTATGTTGCGAGAAATCTTGTACTTTGTGATAATTGTGATGAGTGCGAGAACGCCTGTCTTGTTTCTAATGTTGGCGGTAACGCGCTGCATGTACCACCGTTGCTGGTATAGCACGTTATTCTTAGGGGCGAAGCCCCTTAAGCCGTGGGTCGTGCGCCCGCGATGTATGTAGTAGGAGTAGTCGTCGTCGTAGTAGTAGCAGTTAGCCACCTCCACGGCCGGACTGGAGGAGCGGCACGCGCGCACTCTTTTCAATAGAAGAGGAAACTCGCGCGCGTTAGTCATAAATAAAGAGATAGTTTTTTCTTATAAAATGACCTACAGAAACTACTATCGGTGACCTAACTTCTAATAACCTTGAATTTGATGCTTACTAAAATACTAGTAACTGAAGGACGTACTTTGAGCTCTATCTGACCAAAAAATGTTGCCACGTTAAACTTGCTGGGCGTCACTTCCTTTGTTTGAGCGAGGTTTAGCGTGGGTTGGGACGCAGTGTCATGGATTAGCGGTGGTGTAAGGTTGGAGCTAGACACGAAGCGCAGGCCGTAAGAGAGTGCGCGCGTGCCGCTTCTCTAGACCGGCCGTGTCACCTCTCGTTTAATTTTTGGAATGTTCGCTGAATGGCGGTACATTTATATGATGAATATATGATGAAAAGATGCGAGATGGCAGTACTTGGAGTTTTCACTATATGGACGGACGGATGAACAGATGGATGCACGGACGCTGGATGGACAGACGGATGGTTGGACGGCCACACGGAAGCATGCACAAGCTGGCGGACTAATGCAGCGACGGACGCACGGATGGATGGACGGGCGGGTGCAGGAACGGACGCACGGACGGGCGCACAGACAGATGCACGGAAGCGCGGACGGACTGACGGATGCTTCGCCCCACTCATCATCATGCACTCTGTGGATATGGTGTGATTTCTGTCGGTAATTCAGTAATTCATGTACTCGTTATCATGTATAAATGTAGCCGAAGCAAAATCGCGAGTTGCACGAGTTGGTTGGTGTTCATCGTGGAATATTTTACAGCGCAACGAAGAAATAGAGCTGTCGCATGAATTCTGCCAGTTCTAGTCGTTAGCAAGTTGTCCCTAAAACGTAGCTCCGTTTATCAGTCCTGGTTTTAAAATAAAATTTGCTTTTGCTGTTTACAGGTCACGGAGCAGTTGTTAAATAACTGGGGATGCGAGGCTCACTTTGAACGCCTTCGCATATAAACATTCGCAATTTCCTCGGGACCTGAGTATGTTAAAGGGGCAAAAATTAATTACGCTGCAATTATCTTTTTTCGAGAGCTAAATAGTTTAGGGATTTCTTTATTCGTTCATCGGCTGCGGTTATGTCTTGTCCACTAAAATCTGCAAGCTGCAACATCACTGAAAATTTGTTGAGTGATCAGTCATAATTTATTTTGGGAAAGAGTTCATGAGAAAACTTCTGCTTCCTATGCCCATGAGAAATGAATTTAACATGTACCACGACGTTATAATCTATCACATGCAACTCTCACATACATATTAGGCTACTATTTTATACGTCCGGCATATCTTGGGAAAGTTTCCTAGTTACTCAAGTAATTAACCTAAAGCAGTTGTTTTGGTGAGAGGCTTTATT
The DNA here is from genome assembly GCF_043290135.1 of Rhipicephalus microplus. NCBI lineage: Eukaryota > Metazoa > Arthropoda > Arachnida > Ixodida > Ixodidae > Rhipicephalus > Rhipicephalus microplus. The sequence goes on from NC_134700.1 coordinate 47,803,502, forward strand.
TCTTTTCTTTCAATGAGAGGAGGAAGGAATTGAATTCTCGAGAGATTGACAAGAAACGGACCTAGTCACAAGTTGACAAAGCGGCAGTATGACAGATATTCATACACGAAGAATACAAAATAAACTTTAAAGTACAACAAGATCTCAAGTAATACAAAAAAAATGCCGCCATATCCAGGAAGTGAATAATGATGAGTGGGCGAAGCTCCGGAGGTAAACCTGGTAAACCATGAATCCCCCGTACATTTTGCCCACTCGATTTTATTGCAACGCTCCCCCTAGCGTACGTCGCCGCACTATATCGAACGATGACACGCGCCATATGTGGCATCCTTCCTATGTTATAACACCTCGCATCTTTCATAATCAACTACACGTACCGCCGTCTAGTTTATAACATCTTGCATCTTTTGGACGGACGGACGGACGGACGGATGGACGGATGGACGGACGGACGGACGGACGGATGGACGGATGGACGGATGGATGGATGGACGGACGAACGGACGGACGGACGGACGGACGGATGGATGGATGGATGGATGGATGGATGGATGGATGGATGAATGGATGGATGGATGGATGGATGGATGGACGGACGGATGGACGGATGGACGGATGGATATGGCTGTACCCTTTAGATCGGGCGGTGGCTAGCGTAATACTTAGAACTGAACGAGAGGTGGCTACATACAGGGGACGCACAGCCCACGCCTTAAGGAGCTTCGCTCCTAAAATTATGCAACAAAGAGCGAAGGAATACATATGTATATTCATAACGTGGCATAAACAGGAACAGCAACAATCAATAAGAAAAGTGACCAAAATTTTGGGAGACGTAATATTCGGGAAAATTAGCTGGGCGAAGCGTCTAATGTAACGATTTCGATTAGACGAAGGGTCAAAATTTTCTTGGTTTAAGACGTTTAGTAGGGAAGGTACCCTGCAGGACAATGGTTCTTCGTCATAAACAGTTTTAGGTGTAGGTAAAATACATATTTCGTTGTGCCTTGTGAGACGAACACTAGGGCTTATGTATAGCTTAGCAAGATTAATTATGGTACCATGCTTAACGAATGCTTCATAACATGTGAAATATAAATACGAGTTTTACTAAAATGCCATTCTGGCTTCCGCAGCGAGGGCGCATAGATTCACACTTGTTATCTTGGAGTATAATCAAAGAAGATGGGTTATTTTTACTTCAGTAAGGGTAACCCGTTACTTTTTTTTCTTTTGAAGGCAACATTGGCTAGTAACACGATTATTTTGGTTAGCGTTATGAGCAACCTTTTTGGTTACTTTTTTAGGTAACACATACAATACTGCTTGTTTCTAAAGTAAATGCGCCAAGAAAGCTACCAGCCCAGGCAGCAGTGGTATCACGGCAAGGTTTTATACCTCGAATTTCCTTCGTGCAATATTATTTCTTCACTCAGTCCCGCATCTTTTTGAAAGGCTTGAACCAGACGTAGTATGAAAAGAAATGGTGAATTGTAAAGCTATGAGTGTTGCGAACACGTGAAATGCATGAAAAGGAAGTGTCTTTGTAAAAAAAAACTGTTCGCATGTCTGCTGCTGGGGGCATGATTATTGTGCTCTTTATGCGTGGCTCATACACGTTAATGAGTAACTATCCGCCGCTAAAACTGTTACAATCGAAGATCAATAATTGAACGATAAGGGAATATTCAATTGTGCCTTGCAAAAGATATTACGCGTACGGAACAGCAAAACTGAGTTGTGGTACCGAAGTTTCTGTTCGTGGTTGAATGATTTTATAATATCCAAATTATTAAGAAGCCTTCCAGTGATTTACGTCTCTTAGCGTGCAAGCAGTTTCGTCGTGAATAACCGCACTACCAATAAGTCCATAAAAGGTGGCGTCGTGTCTCACTCGTAGGCCTTTCCGAGAATGGTTTTCAGAGATGAGACTTTAAAGTGTTTAGGTGTCATGTACTGCCTTTCACTAACCCAATGAAAACAATTTTACCGAAGACGGGTGACTGCTACCTAGCGTGGATGCGATTTTTGTGGAGAGCAGCGCGCGCTCACTCGTATGTCGCCTTCGCAAGTCTACTCGCAAGTCTACTCGCATGCATGCATGCATGCATGCATGGATGGATGGATGGATGGATGGATGGATGGATGGATGGATGGATGGATGGATGGATGGATGGATGGATGGATGGATGGATGGATGGATGGATGGATGGATGGATGGATGGATGGATGGATGGATGGATGGATGGATGGATGGATGGATGGATGGATGGATGGATGGATGGATGGATGGATGGATGGATGGATGGATGGATGGATGGATGGATGGATGGATGGATGGATGGATGGATGGATGGATGGATGGATGGATGGATGGATGGATGGATGGATGGATGGATGGATGGATGGATGGATGGATGGATGGATGGATGGATGGATGGATGGATGGATGGATGGATGGATGGATGGATGGATGGATGGACGGACGGACGGACGGACGGACGGACGGACGGACGGACGGACGGACGGACGGACGGACGGACGGACGGACGGACGGACGGACGGACGGACGGACGGACGGACGGACGGACGGACGGACGGGTGGTGGCTTACGCCACCTCGCCATAAAATTAAGTACTATCAATATGTGTTGAAAGATTAAATTTCACTCGCGATTTGATTGTAGCCACCAATAAGCCTCCTCCTGGTTATTTCTACCCGTTTAAAGTGTATTTTCCCTTCACTGTTCCTAAACTCCAATGCTTTGAAAAATTCCGCGTCATTATCTTAGACTATAGGGTGGAGCCCTTTACGAAACATTATCAAATGGTAAGCCGTTTCCTCCTCCTCTCCACATGCACTGCGTAACGTGCATGTGCCTACTTATTTGGCTCGGTACGTCTTGGTCTGCAATACTCCCGTTATGGCCTCGAACAGCAGCGAAAAACACCGAGAATTATCGCAGATCTTCTCTTTTGCAACTTCCTGCTTGAAAGGTCGGTAGATCTCCAGTGATGATTTCGTAAGCATTCCAATCTTCCACATGACCCTCTCTGTTTCCTTCACCTTCTTATTAACCGATGTTTTCTTTTGGTTTGGTATTCTGCTGTATTCTAAATACCTATTTGACCATTTTTAGTTGGCTTTCTCCATTTAGTGTCAACATTCTTCATGTACAAGTAGCTGAAAACTTTCCTAGCCCAACGCTCCTCTCCTAATTTTATCAATCGCTCCTCAAATCTTATCTTGCTGCTAGCTTCCCTGCACTCAAACGATGTCTATCACATGTCACCCTGTAACCCCTGATATGGGATATTCTCGTGTGCTCCCAAAGCCAGTCTACCTATGTCACGTTGTTCAATTTACAATATTGCTTGAACCTCTGATTTTATGCACAAGACAACATTGCGGAGCGTCAAACCCGCGACTATGACACTTTTTGAAATCCCTCTCACAATGTCATACCTATTGTAGTTACACAGTGCCCTATTTTTTCCTGTTTTCCTTTCAGCTTTAGTCAGTATATATCTTTCGTGCTCCCATTGATACTCAGCCCCGTTTTTTATCCATATGCCCAAAGATTTGTATTTAAACACGATTTCTAGTGTGACGTTTTGTATCTTATGCTCACTATGTATACCTTTGTTATAATTAAACATCATGATGGCCGATATTGCCCTGCTGAACTTCAAATTTGACCTCTGTCCCTGATTACCACAGATGTATATCATTCTATGCAGATCTTCCTAGTTGTCGGCTTTTAATACCATGTCATCTGCAAACATCAATGATGGTAATGACTGTTCAGTGTGTTTTCCTGGCTTGGCAAAAGAGTGATATCTAGAAATGCCAGCCACAGGGACCTGTGTGGTTTTCCCTCTAATTCATTACTCTGCATCAATGAAAGCAGATAGTCCTATAACCTCCTTCGTTTATGGAACCCTTTTTGTAGTTCTCCCAGCACCCCGTCATTTTCCACTTTTGTGTGTCGTATTTCTTTTACTATCTGCATCATCAGCCTGTAAACTACTGATGTCACTTTGATAGGATGGTAGTTGTTTATATCAGCTCTGTCCCCCTTTCCTTTATAGATCATGCTCATCCTGCTCAGTTTCCAGCCATTGGGGGCATTACCCGCGCCGGTGCGTTCAGTGCCCCAAGCGGCTTCGGCGCTCTTTGGGGATTGGTTTCGGCGGCTGCTTTTCACACCTCCCCATTCTAGCCACCCTAGCTTGGTTGCGGCATGTGCGTTGCGGCTGGGCGGTTAGTGCATTGAACGGCCCGAAAGCATTGCATAGGCGGCCCGCACCGCAAAGAGCCTACAAGGACAATCGGCACAGAAAAAAAGTTGGAAAATTATATCATAACATTCCCTCATAGCAATATGATTCAGTGATTGCTGTGGTGAAGGAAAACTTCGCCTTAGTTGTTGAATGCTCCAGCGTGCAGCCAACAGCGACTACTCTCAAAAGTGTGGGGGCTCAGCCCCTTTAATATTTCTCAGTGGGGAGGCTGGCGCCTCTCTAGCTCCCCACCCGGCTAATATGTCTATGACCTTAAGCTTGATATGCTCTATCGAAAAAGCTCGACTGCTCGACTGAATGTCAAAGTCACGAAACGCGCCTCCGTGGCCGCGTGTTTTATTATTTGGTGCGAGTTCGTAAACAGTTCGTATTCTTTATGTGTGATGAAGCTCCAGGCGTGCAAGGAATTTTTCGCCGAGGCTGACAAGTTCGTACAATTGTCCGAAATTTATGTAATACGCTGCATGACACGATGATTAATAGTTGAGAGAAACTTAGCGATTGTCTGGATTGATGGAAGGTTGTGCGTCTCATGCAAAGTATACGTCGATGTAATAAACGTGTTTGACACGGAAATATGCGAACCAGTTTGGTTCAGTTTGCGAACCCCCTATGACCGGCACAACGTGCGGACAATATTTGCGCGCGACATAAGCGGTACAAACCAAGTCGATTAGGGGCGCTATTTTGAAAGAATTCTGGTTTAAAACGGGGCCGGGATAAAACGGAAGGTAAAGGCACAGAACACCTCTATATTACCATTTAGAGAAGAGAAACCGTACAGTGGTGAGCATTGTAGGGTGAACACGCGAGGGTGTGGCCGACGTCGAGTTACTTTATATGCTAAACTATATAACGAGGGCACTATCAGCGCCGCGTATACCATATATCTTTGGAAGCATTGCATATGCGCCGCATGTGCTCCGTGATACACTCTTTGCTCCGCGTGCACGACGTCTCGAACACGCTTGTTCGTCGTCTGCTAGATACATTTTTGTCGGCTAAGCCGACGTGTCCTGCATCTCGATTAAACATCGGTGCGTGAATACGAAAATGACCATGAAACAGTTTACTCTTGAACTGTTTACCACAGAAAAGTACCTAGAAAAAAACTAATAAAAGGCAGGATGCATCAGCTTAGCAGGCGAAAATGCAGCTAACAGAGGACGAGCGATATGTTTACGCGTGGTGGAAAGAGTATCGCAGCGCACATACGGCGCCTGAAGTATGTTTCCCACAGTGGTTGTTACGCGGCGCTGATAGTGCCATAGCCCACGTGCTCGCGTGTTCACTCCAACTCCACAGTGTGTCCCTAACCATGTAGGAAATATCATGGCTGGGATAGACTGCATCTGTGCGCGCTTCTTTCCTTACGGCCTTCTCACCCGTCGTGGAAGCAATGGGTAAGTTTCTGAGTATATGTCGCCACCCGTCGGCGGTAGGGGTGCTGGGACCCTGGCCTTGCCGTTCGGACTGGCATGGCGGATGGACTTGTTTTTCGAGGGCTCCTGATTGTCTGCGCAGACAAGTGTATTTGCGTGGTTCGAGCTTGCTTATATAATAAGGCTGCAGTGTAAACCTTTATAGCATTCATTACATTGTACAGCTTCTTCAGGGGTGGGTTACCACGTATTTACTTGTTTGTGTGTGTGTGTGTGTGTGTGTGTGTGTGTTTCTCCTGGCACCCCGTGGTAGAGGTGCACTTACACTGATCGTCAATTTTTGTAGTACAGCTTAGACTTTTTGCTTAGGGCAAGGTTCGTCGTACGCCGTGTTTTGTAATTATGGAGTGCGACAATTCATAAGGACAATTGGTGTCTAAAAGGCATGCTTAAAAACTGTGGAATATTCAGGATGCGGTTTGGCTTTGAAAATGGAGGCTAGTGTGGACGCGAATGCAGAGGAGGCTGACGCCAAGTGTAGGCAATCTGAGATCGAGGAAAAAATGGGAAAAATGATGGTTGCCGAGAATTCACTGCTGATGAGAATCGCCGAGCCGGAGGCTGCGTTGGTGACTGAGGAAGAAAAAACGAGGGCTATAAAAGAAAGGGTGAGATCAACTGGAGAGGCACTAGCGAAGGTGAGCAAAGGAGTGGCTGATTGAGAGAACGGTAGGGCATCGGCATCCGAAACGGCGAAGGAAGAGGAAACAGGTTCGAAAAAAAAACATGTTCATCCGGTCAACGGTCACAAGGTCCAGCTTCAGCGAAGTAGTGGTGGGGATGGGAGGGGACAAAAGAGCCGCCGTCACAGGTGTAAGTAAACTCCAAGTGCGGGACACTCTACCTGAAAAGTCACAGCACTTCATAATCGCCGGGGACTCGAATTTAAATCGATGCGCAGAAGCTACCAAAGAGAGGGCAAAAGGTGACAAGAGAGTTTCAGTATGGACGTTCCCAGGACGTGAGCGGGAAGCAGTCATGAGGCAAGCGAGCGCAAAACTCACAACTAAAGCTGATGGACGAAACCCCGGGAAAATTGCGGGTGGTTTAAGCGATGTCTTACATGAAGCTTCGGCAGGGTTAGCGACCACAGTGGTGAAAGGTGTCGATGACTTGCGTGCCATTTCCCGTCACGTACAGGTAGTGATATACACGATACCGGATGTACCGGTTCGTGAAAGTAACCTGCATAGAGCGGTTGTCGATGCAGAGATATACGGCAGATGGGTCGAGAGAAAGGCTCTGAGGTAGTGGAAATAAACAGAGAAGTGCATAGGTGGGGTGGTTTTCAAAGAGACGGAATTCATTTTGATGAGCGGCTAGGTCATGAATTGGGTTGACGACTTGCAGGACGTGCAGTCGCTTTTTTTATGAGGATATGCGGGCCCCTTGGGGTCTAGGATGGCTATAGTAACAAGGAAAACAACCAGGGGGACTCCTTGACTGGTGTATAGGCGGATACGATTCTAAAGTGGCACCAATATCTAAGGTACGTAGAGTGCTGGGGAGAAATCGACGTAGGCACGAGGGCCTAGCCACTCCGGACGTAGGGTATATTAACGTGCAGGGTGGCAGGAATAGGCTGAAGTGGGGAGGGATGGAACAGCTAAGGTAGGAGAAGCTGATGGCATATTGGTTTGTAGGAACACATCTTAGGGACATGGAACAACCACCTAGCAATCCAGACTACACATGGGAATATTGTAATTGAACAGAACGTAGCAGAAAGGGGGGGGGGGGGTATTGGGGCATTCATCCATAAAAGTACAGACTGGCAAATGGTCAAGCAGGAGTGCAGGGAACATTTATGGCTAAGAGGAAAAGCGACAGGGCAGATGACGCTCCTGGGTTTGTATATTTGTGGACAGGGGAAAAATTCAGAGAGGAAAATCAAGAATTGGTGCAGTGCATAGAAAATGGCAATGATGAACTCGGAGAAGCTGCAACAAAATTATATTAGGAGTTATGAATGCACATATACAAGATATGGATGGATTTACTGACCCAACAGGCAGATACTAATGAATACGCGTGAAAGGCACGATTGAATAATTTGCAACAGTACTGAGAAATGCAAAGGACAGATAACATAGGAGGTAAAAAAGCTGCACTCAACGACAGATTACGCAACGACGTTACTTAGGATGTATGATCGTCTAAGAATGGTGAACATAGATGAATATGAGCTCAGAAGCTTAGGTAGTGATCACTGATCACAAACGTATCAAGCTGAGTTTTGGAAGAGAAATGAAAATAGAAAGGAGGCATTATGAGCAACCATATGGTAATACTTATTCAGAAATTAGGCAAATAGAAATAGCAACTACAGAGATTGTGAAAGCAATCACCGAGGATACTAAAACGGAGTGGAAGTACACAAATCAAACTCGATTGTTTGAGTTAGAGCTTGCTAAGGTACGGGTCAAATCAACCGGGAAAGTGAGAAACAAACCGAAGAGCTGGTGGGATGAGGAAGTTGAGAGAGCCATAGTGAGACGTCAGGAAGCATCCAGGAAACACAAGCATGCTAAACAGAGGGGTGAACCGGAAGATGATGCTAGAATAAAATAGGATAACTTTTTTGTGCTGCAGAAGTGAAGCGTCTGATCTGATCAGTGAAAAGATTAGTAGAAAAGAGGCCCAATGGATGGCGGAAGTAAACGAAAGCGATAGAAAGGCAGCTGCAAAGTTTTGGAACCATCTCAATTCTCTGAGTGATAAGAGAAGCATGGAACAGGGGTTTTTAACTACAGTTCAAAGGGTTAGACTAGAAGAAGATGAGGCAATGAAGTATATAAAACAATGATGACAGGAAAATTTAAACACCAAGAAAGCCCCCGCAGGGGCATTTGTGAGAGCAGGCGTTAAGTGCGTAGCGTCACCAGGGACCCGAGCTAAGGGGACTTTCGACTCTCTCCCACGCCTATCCGTGCGTGGTATTGCCGTGACCGGGGAAAAGGGGATCCGGGGGGTTGAGCCGATGCGAGATGATTGGACCTTTAAGGCCCCCTGGCGGAGGCAACACACCCCTTTGACCCCTGCTTCACATAGACGGCACCCCTGGGCTGACCCTCTCAGGGGAAATTGGCAGTCACCTTTTCCTATATTTCTCTCCCTACATTTTCGTCTTTTCTCCTCTTTATTATGTAAGCTGCCTTCGTCTTTTTTCCATTTACTTCATTGTTTTCTGGCGGCAAGGGCTAACCTCGTGTAGGTATCCAACCTTGGGTATGCTATATCCGGTTATAGTGATAGCGTAAAGGTGGCGTTGTGCAGGCCTGTTTCAAGTCTTGCCGCGTCCCCTTGTTGGGCTCCGTGGTGGGCGGTTGGCGCTGTCACCGAACACACGCACTACTCCTATGGCTAAACAAGCTTCTTTTCACCTTGATGGCCCTCAGAAAACAGGGCGCACCGACGCACCCTTTAATTTTTTTTCTGAAAAGCAATGACAACTTTTTAATATATCATGTAATCCATAGTGAGGGCAACCTTACTGCTCGTAAATTGTCTCCTTTTCTGGTGGCGAAATTCCTCGAAAACATCATTAGACCAGGCTACAAGGCCACGAAAATAACTAGTGGTGATTTGATACTTGAATTTAAGGATAAAGATCAACTTAAAAATGAATAATTTGTCACTGTGTCTGCACATCGAAAAATGAACATGAGCTGTAGTATAATATCTGAAGATGACTTTCTGCACCTTAGTGACGAGGAACTTCCAAGTGGCTTCCAGAATCAGAATGTTATAAAGGTTGAAAGAATCATGATTCGCTGAAACAATGAGCAGATCCGCACTGAGAACATAATACTAACCTTTGAGAGCTGTGTGCCCCCTGCTACACTAGATGCAGGCTACATCGTGAACCCTCGGCGATATTATAAGTGCCAGCGGTACGGGCATGGATCCCAGACCTGCCGAGGAAAGCAGACTTGTGCTAAATGCTGCTCCAATGAACACAAGTCCGACGATTGCGAATCATCTTGACACTATGTGAACTGTGATGGAAGTCATCCAGCCTACTGCAGAACATGTCCAATATGGAAGATTGAAAAAGATATCATGTCACTAAATGTAAAAGAAAACATAACATTTCGTGAAGCAAGGAACCGTCTGTCATACCTTGATCACACCAGTTTTGCCGAGGTGGTGCAACGGGGGGTAGTGACACAAATGCTTTGGCAGTCTACTGCGGTCAGCAATAATGGCCCAGTAGTCACTTCGTCCGCCCCTCAGGTGGCTGCTGCTATTGCCGCGCCACCAACATCAAAGACGGGGCTGCAGGTTTCGGCTCAACAGGCCCCAAAAAGCTGAATCGAATCCCAAGGGCGGAGACGAAAGTCTCTGTGCCCGGTCCTCGACCTTCCAGCGCCTCGTAGAAGGCTATGGAAGTCGATTGACGAACACCAGCATCGCAGATGCCCAGAGATCAGCGCTCTTTGGAGTGCAATAAGAAAGGAAAACATCCCATAACCGCTCGGCTAAAAAGGTCGGTAACCTGAAGGGTTACCTCCCTTTAACACGCATTTTTAGCACAATCATCTGAACACAGGACACATGCATCATTCCTCATTATGACCTCACAAATACTACAGTTGAATGCCAGGGGCCTATATCGTAACCTAGATGATATCAAAGACTTGCTAAATGACTATCAACCAAAAGCTTTCTGTGTTCAAGAAACTCATTTAAAGTCAACTCGCAAGAATTTCTTGAATCAATACGTGGTGTTTTGTAAAGATCGAAATGGTGGCAATTTCTCGTCAGGAGGAGTGGCAATCATTGCACAAAGTGATGTAGCTTGCCAGCACATTGCGCTACAGAGCTTCCTTGAGGTTGGGGCTGTTCGGGCTATTTTGTTCCATCATTTGATAACTATCTGCTCCATCTACATACCTCCCGATGAACCGTTCAATAAAATAGAGTTAGAAAAGCGGATTGATAAGCTTCTAGAACCGTATGTTTTAATTGGAGATTTCAATGCTCACAGTTTGTTATGGGGTGATACCAGATGTGTTGCGAGAGGTCGCGCTATAGAAAATTTTCTTCTCTCATCTGGAGCCTGTCCGTTCAATAAGGCAGAGCCAACATACTGCAGTACCGCACACAATAAATATCCATCCATATATTTAGCCATTGGGTCACCGTCACTCCTACCTTACATAGATTGGAAAGATATTAATAATTCATATGAAAGTGACCATTTTCCGACTCTTTTAGAAACTAGACAACGAGATGACCGACCATCTTTCCCTTAGAAATTGAACTTTCATGGTGCAAACTGGGTGAAATTTAGAGAGCTCTGCACACTATGCCGCGAAGAGTTGGAGCATCTGAACATAGAAGAGATGGCCAACTGTATCTCCGAATATGTCCTCATTTATGCTAAAAAGTGCATACCGCAGTCTAGCAATAATAAGGTCAACGCAAAGCCATGGTGGAATCGTGAGTGTGAAATTGCTAAAAAACAGCAAAACAAAGCATAGAGGACTTTTTCTCGCTACCCTACAATAGAAAACTTGGTAAACTTCAAAAGTTGCAAAGCGAATGGCAGGCGTATTCGCCGTATAGACAAACGGGAAAGCTTGACACACTACATATCCTCGATAAACTCCTACACAAACGCCAGCGAGGTGTATAATAGGATGCATAAACACAAAGGACAAGGCTCAAATTCCTTCCGTTTGGTGAATTACTGCGGTGATACAATAGAAGAACGGACAAACGCTCTTGGCGAACACTTCGAGAAAATATCAAGCTCAGAAAATGATACTGCCGAGTTCTTACGCCACAAAAGCACAGCTGAACCTCTGCGTCCGAACAAGCCTGTATCAGAAGGATACAATAAACTACTAACACTACATGAACTGAAGCTTGCCCCTGGTTCCTGTAAACGTTTTGCCCCTGGTTCGGATACAATTGCCCATGATATTATCGGAAATCTCCCTGATGAAACCCTAAAATGCCTTTTAGCACTTTACAACAAGATTTTCAATACTGGCAAAATACCCTCTGCTTGGCAAGAGGCAATAGTCCTACCAATCCTTAAATAGAGCAAAGATCTCTCTCCAGTAAATAGTTACAGGCCTATCGCCCTCACAAGCTGCCTACTCAAAGTGTTTGAAAAAATGAATAACCGCAGTTTGGTCTATTATTTGGAATACAACAGTATAATGGACCCGTGCCAGTCTGGCTTCCGCACAGCTAGATCCACAAGTGACAATCTTGTCCTCCTGGAGTCATATATACGTGACGCATTTGTACACAACAAATACTGTCTGTCTGTTTTCTTTGACCTTGAGAAGGCATATGATACTGCCTCGCGATATGGAATACAGCAAGACTTATCGTTCATCGGAATATGTGGCAGGTTGGTTACCATCTTAAGAGATTACCTGTCTGAAAGGAAGTTTCATGTAAAAATAGGCAGTGTGTTATCACGCACATTTCTTCAAGAAAATGGAGTGCCGCAGGGCGGAGTATTAAGCGGCGCGCTTTTTATAGTTAAAATAAACTCTCTTCGCTCTGTTATTCCTCCTGCGATATCGTACACTGTTTATGTGGATGACATTCAAATCAGTTTCAAATCTAGAAACATGACTGTATGCGAATTCCAGATACAATTAGGTGTTAACCGCTTTGCAAAATGGGCTGATGAGAATGGTTTTAAGTTCAACGCTGACAAGACTACTAGTGTGCTTTTCTCCAGACGAAGAGGTGTACATCCTGACCCCCTGCATAATAATGAATGGACAAATTTTAGTCATCGCGAAAGAACAAAAATTCCTCGGCGTAATTTTTGATGCCAAACTCACCTTCATTCAGCACATAAAACAGCTGAAGTTAAAATGTCTCAAGACTATGAACCTTTTAAAGATTTTATCGCATCAGTCATGGGGGACAGGCAGTGACTGTCTCGCCTCTCTGTTTAGAAGCATGTTTTTGTCACTCATAGGCTATGGATGCATAGTATATCAGTCAGCTACAAAGACAATAACACTCAAACTATAGGACATTGTATACCACTTAGGAGTCCGGCTTGCACTTGGTGCATTCCGTACCAGCCCTGTCCAAAGCTTTTAGGCAGAGTCAGATCAGTGGCTGCTGGACTATCAGCGCACTAATCTAGGAGTCACCTATGCAGTTAAAATCGTATCTCTGAAGCAGCACTCATGCAAAAGTACTTATGGATGATCTGTCAACTACTCAGTTATACTCAAACCGTCCTATCGCCCCATCGTTTCCATTGGCAATAAGACCTGTAATTTGTTTCGATGGACTACAGAAACTGACCACTGTGAACACATTCATGCTTGGCAGCAGTGTATGGTCATTTGTGACTGGTTCTTCAAATACCTCAAAAAGAAAAATTGCTCAAGTGTGTTAATTGAGCAACTTTTCTTGGCCCTTGAGCACAAATACTCTTGAGCCATATTCTTCTCTGATGGCTCTAAGTCTCGAACATCTGTATCCTGTGCAGCCTATGGGCAAAACTTCTCCAGCACCAGAACCATGCATACACATACCCGTATTTTCACAGTGGAGGCCTAGGATATCCTGCTTATAATACAACACAATATACAACAGAAGATACCAAAGCCTATATTGTGCACAGATTCCTTAAGTGTTTTGTAAGGGCCTTGCCTTCTGGCAAATACAGCAAGAACCCCGCTTTCAACAAGCACCTTAATGAAATCTGTGCAGCCTATAACCTAAAACTTTCTATTGCTATTTGCTGGGTGCCAGGTCATTCTGGGATTACGGGCAATGAAATAGTGGACAAGAATGCACGAGAAGCCGCTGACCGGTGAGCCATAGATGTAACCACTGTTCCAGGTGTGGATATAAAACCTGTTATACGTAGAGGATTACGCACCCACTGGCAAGATGACTGGGACAAACAGGTCGGCAACCAACTCCACCTAGTAAAACCCCAACTATGGAAAGTTATCCTCTAAAAACGCAACAGATTCTTAGAAGTCATTCTAACAGGGCTCAGAATAGGCCACACTTATGCCACACATAAACACCTTTTGACAGGCACTGATCCACTTACATGTGCACACTGTGGAAAGAGCGTAAGCGTTTTGCGTGTACTCATTCAATGTCCTGTGCTTCACCAAGCACGACTGGTCCATTCCAGGGAGCTCTACCGATAGCATATCCCACTCCATACTGCGCTGTTTTTATCACTAGATGCAGTGTTTGACTTTTAGAGACGTCGTCATCATCTTGGGAAAGTCAGATTTTTAACCATGATATCATTGCATCCTAACCACCAAGCTGCGCCTCAAGTGTGAAGTACCGCCTAGTGTTAAAAACACAAGTATGCCTGAGCCTTCGCAGTTCTTGCTCAGGCAAAAACTTTAGCCGTGAGGGTCTTGCACCTGGCCGACTTATTTATCGTCACAGAATTAAGCGCCGATTTATATATTGTCACAGAATTAAGTCAATGAAATGAATGTATTTACAGAGTGACATTCCTTTTAAACGCACTGTGTTTTAAATATTTCATAGATATTTGCTACAGATCATTTGTTATAATATTTAGATAGATAACCTGAAATGAAACAACGCTTGCGCTGGCGCTCTTTTGCCTTGGATGCCCTTGCGCTAATAAAACTTAATAATAACAATAACCAAAAAAGCGCTGCATGCACCGTACCAGATGAGGATGGACCAATGAGCGCAGTGCCTCCACTGGGACGAGATTGGGGAAAGGGCAGAAAGAAGGGTACCTAATAGCACATCAACAGGCCCTGACGACACCCCAATTATGCTAATAAAGAAACTAAGAAGAAATATAAAAGAGGCAGTGAGCAAAGCCCTAATGAATGGTGAAGTCCCAAATGGGTGGAAACTAAGCAAGATGAGCATGATCTAAAAATGAAAGGGTGACAAAGCTGATATAAACAACTACCGTCCATCAGTCACATCAGTATTTTACAAGCTGGCGATGCAGATAGTAAAGGAAAGATACAGACATTGGTGGAGAATGAGGGGTTGCTGGGAGAACTACAAAATGGTTTCTAGGTTCGAGGACTGTCTGTTTTTATAGATGCAGTGTATTGAAATAGCGGAAAAAGAACACAGGTCCCTTGGCTCGCATTTCTAGATATCAAGGGAGCTTACGATAGTGTGATTCAAGAAGACTTGTGGGGAATACTCTACACAATAGACGTGGCAGATGGAATAACTTATCTTCAGAAAAATATCTATAAAATTAACAAGAGATAGCTTAAATTTCAAGTTCTGCAGGGGAAAATAAGCAATTTTGATTTTTAACGATAACAAAAATAGTGAGCATAAGATACAGGAAGTCACGCTACAAATTGTGGATAAATACAAATATTTGGGCATATGGATAAATAACGGGGCTGAGTACCTAAGGGAGCACGAAAGATACGTAATGACTAAAGGTAACAGGAATGCAGCTGTTATGAAAAATGGGGCACTGTGTAACTACAATAGGTATGACGTTGTGAGAGGGATTTAGAAATGTGTCATGCTCCCAGGTTTGACGTTCGGCAATGCGGTCTTGTGTATGAAATATGAGGCTTAAGCAAGATTGCAAATTAAGCAACGTGGCATAGGTAGACTTGCTTTGGGAATACACGGGAATACCCCAAACCAGGGGTAGAAGGTGACATGGGATGGACACCGTTTGAGTGCAGGAAAGCTAGCAGCAAGATTGAACTGGAGGAGCGATTGATAAAATTTGGAGAGGAGCGTTGGGCTAGAAAATTTTTCAGCTACTTGTACGTGAATAATGTTGATACTAAATAGTGTAGGTGAACTCGAAAATGGTCAAGCAAGTATTTAGACTACAGCAGAATACTAAGCCAAAAGGAAACCTCGGTTAAGGGGAAGGTGTAGGAAACAGAGATAGAGGTGTGGAAAATTCGAATGCTTACGAAATCATTACTGGAGACCTACTGAACTTTCAAGCAAGAAAATACCGTTCGAGGCCAGAACGGGAGTATTACGGATGAAGACGTACCGAGCCAAATACGTAGGCACATACACGCTACGTAGTGCATGTGGAGAGGAGGAACAAATAACTGAACATTTGATAATTTTCTGTAAAAGGCTCGAACCTGTATTCCAAGATAATGACGCGTAATTTTTCAAAGCATTGGGGTTTAGGGACAGTGAAGGGAAAATAGACTTTAAACGGGTAGAAATAACCAGGACGAGGCTAACTGATTGGTGGCTACAATCAAGGCGGGAGTGGTACTCAATCCTTAAACACACAGTGATAGTACTTAACCTTATGGCTACGTGGCGTGAGCCACAGCTCGATATAAAAGGCACGGCCGGATCCGTCCGTCCGTCCGTCCGTCCGTCCGTCCGTCCGTCCGTCCGTCCATCCATCCATCCATCCATCCATCCATCCATCCATCCATCCATCCATCCATCCATCCATCCATCCATCCATCCATCCATCCATCCATCCATCTGTTGTGCCACCATCACCATGATCATTTCTCAATCACCGCGCCGCGCCTCTCGCGCAGCTGATGCTAGCTCGAGCTGCGCGAGGATTAGAACAAGCTAGCGCACTTGGCGTATCGGACGTGGAAAGCCACGCGGCTCCGCTTCAGGCGTGGAATGAAGTGGCGAGAGAACGACACGACTAGGTTGGCCGCCGTCCCGTCTTCCTCTCTCGCTACACATCCATCCATCCATCCATCCATCCATCCATCCATCCATCCATCCATCCATCCATCCATCCATCCGTCCATCCGTCCGTCCGTCCGTCCGTCCGTCCGTCCGTCCATCCATCCATCCATCCATCCATCCATCCATCCATCCATCCATCCATCCATCCATCCATCCATCCATCCATCCATCCGTCTCTCTCTCTCTCTCTCTCTCTCTCTCTCTCGCGCGCGCGCGCGCCACGTAGGCCGCCCGAGAATGTTGTTCGATGTTAAACCACGTACTGGGAGTTCTCGATAGAGAGAGCGGGAGGGAGATTGTTCAAGAAGTCGGGCGTAGAGGGACAATCGTCTCCTTAAAAAAAAAAAAAAACTAGTGTTGTCAGACGGCTCGCCGAATAGTGTAGATATGCATGTGCTCGAGATATAACAAGCATAAACGTAGTGTAAAATGCGGAAGAATCGGTTGATGAGGCCTATTGCAGCAGGAATAAAGCGCTGGCAACGATCAGATAGAGAGATAAGCAATGCTGCACCTATTCTGCAAGCAGGTAGCACCAGATACCTTTGGCTCTTGGTATCGTTAGACAATGAGGCCACAATTAAGAGAGGTCGCTTACAGAAATAAGGAGCACGCCTTCCCTTTGCAAGCTATTTTCTATTTTTTTATTTCGCCAAATCCAATAGAAGTGGTTTTGAAGGCTAAAAGTTGCGGTCTGCAGCTAGATAACTCTTTGAAATACGCACGTGAGTTCTATCTCTAATGGTTAAAAATAACTGCGTACACGGAGAAAGAAAGTAAAAAAATGGCCCCGTATCTGCATGTAATCTGCAAATGCCGTCAAAAGACGATATTCTTGCGTGTGGAGAGAGGGAACGAAACATTTATTTGATGTTCTGCGCCAGAAAATTGGCGAACTGTATTCCGGAGGCGCTCGTTAGAGTGCCTCGAGCGTGCAGCGAAGGCAAACGAGCGCATCAAGTCACGTCACTCTAGAGTTATGAGCGCTATCTGGCAGTTTTATTTGGAAAACAAAGCGCGTGGCCCTGAGACGTGTGGGCGTGCTCGTCTAAGAGGTGATAATGTGTAGAACGCAAGGTGACGAGTAGGTGCCACCACCGTATCGTCTTAGCAAAGCGTTGGAAACACTCGCTTCTTCGTGCAAGCGTTGCATGGTCAGCGCAGTGTGATAAGCGCTGCGGTCCTTAGAACTACTTATGTATGCCTTTTTTAGTAGAAGACGAACATGCAAAATATATACGTGTCGTTATGGTGCCTCAGATATGCGCAATTATTTGTTTTTAATTGACAATCGCACACGTATGAGCGCTGATCCTTGAGCAACATTGGTGGGCGCTGCGGATGGGGTCGGCCGTTCGGGGTATCGGCTGGTGCTGTTTAGAGTACCCGGTTTGCGGTAACAGTGGATAAACAGACAAATGTACCGACAGACATACAGACATACAGACAGACAGATACAGACAGACACAGACAGACAGACAGACAGACAGACAGACCAAAGTTTTTGCGTCGAAGGTCCCCAAGAAAGACTATCGTCTTTAAAAGTCAAAGAAGGGAGGACTCTTGCGGCAGAATAATCCCTTCGAACGGCAAGCCCTGAGAGTCGTGGTGTAGATAGACAGGGAAGGTGTTCAGGTATTTGTACAGGATGAGCGTGGACACAAAGTAGAGAAAAAGAACTAGGAGGCTCACCAGTAAATATTCGGCTCGAAGTGTGGGTGACGCGGCAACAGGAAGCATTAACCGAAAAGTCGGTGAGGCAGAGACGATTTATTAAATGACAGCGATGAAAAATAAGCCGGCTGTCAGTAACTACCGAAAGGGCAAGAACAAAATATTGCGGGAGAGGTTTTATAATTATTCAAGGGAAGCGCGTTATTGTTTGAAGGAAGGTCGGGTTGCCTTAGAACGCGTAGTCATAAAGCGAGATTCAGTAAAGAAGAACAATATACATGCTTTGGGAGAGTTAAGGAAACGATGGAACGTGTTCTGCTTGAATGCGGCGATATCCACCTAGGTGTACGTGTGGGTACAAGCCTACATGAGGCTTAGGGTTTCAAGGACAAACATGGAAAGCTGTAAACATCCGGGATAAAAGCGAGTAAGAGACGGTTAGAGTACTGGTGGCAGAAAAGTAGAGATAAATGACAGAAACAGTGGCAAAATGAATTCATCATGCCTGAAAAGGCAGAGAGATGGAGCACAAATTTATGTTTTACTTTGTTATAATAAGATCGATTTAATCGAAGTAGCTAAGTTATTAGACATATTGAAAATCCTGGGTTGGTGGATGCTGAAATCGTTGGTGAGTATGGTGGAAAGAATAGTGGATATGGTGGAAATATTAGTGGATATGGTGGAAAGTGTAGTGGGCATAATGGCTGATGACGAGAGAGTGGGAAAAATGATGGCAGATGGTGGTGGTGGTGGCGGCGAGCCAATAGTGGTGACAGTGGAAAATGCCGGCTGATGGTGGCGAGGCAAAACGTGTTAGATGGAAGGCTTGGTGAGCAAGGTGGATGGCGGTGGCGTGATGAAAGTTTAGTGGATGATGGTGGCATTATCAAAAGCATATGACAGTATGTGAAATCATTTATTTGTAGTGTTTGATTCTTGAATGCGCAGAGATATATGTTTACGGTCAAAAGAAATCAACGCTGGTCATTACGCTTTCTAGCATGTTTATTTTTTTATCTCTGTGGTGTCAACAACGCTTCAATTTTTTGTGGAGCGTAGAATATGGGGCCGTGAATATGTTTACATTTCACGCACGTACTTACATCAGTTGGACATCCGCGATGTGTTTCTTTGTTGTGATGTTTAGAAGACTAGAGGTGTCACTGTGAACAGTGACAATAATTGTTTTACATCGGTGCTCACTTGTCGAGAAATAAATCAGCTCCAGTTCGCGATTGCCCGTTTCAATGTTGGAGCAGAATACAGCGGTCACTTGATTTCGCCACGCTAGAAATGCAACTCTGGCAATTATTGCACACCCTATTACTTGAGCCGTACTTTTAAGCTAACAAAGTGCGTGCGAATATGCATAAACTTTCACTTTGAGCATGCGTCTCGAGACGAGCCCCAGGGAATTTGACTTTCACCTTTCTGTTCTACCACCATGATTTCCACCAAAGGTTAGGGCTACCGACCGAGCCCGCAGAAGTGTTATCGGCGCTTTTGGGTTTCAGAATACACGATTTTGACGAGTAAAAATGACAATACAGCACAGCTGTAGGGTCATTTAACCTAAATGAACACTTTTTTTATTGTGCTCAGTGTCCACTCAAGAAAGAACAAACATCGATGCGACGCGCTTTCAGCACTTGCGCAAAATGTACGCCTCCTCTCACCGACAATCGCCGGTCGCTCTCGCCGCCACTTCACTGGCTCTTATGCGAAAACACAGACTCGCCAATTCGTATGCTTACTGAACCAATATGATAGCATAATGTTTCTGGTGCACTGCATTCGTTTTGGCCAAGGCGTTATGTAGTTGTTCCCAACGACAGAGTAACAGCGGTGCGCTGGCACGACTGCGCTGTGCGTTACGCGAAAAACACCACAATCAATTGTGTGGGCGTATCTATCAAATGAGCATAGAAGCGTAATAAAGCCTGAACAGATATCGCCCTTTCGAAGGAGCGAGAAACGGATATTAAACTGGGTGGCAACCGCCGATAAACTCTACCTGCTCCTCAGTCCACTGAGTTTGTTTTTCTTGCGGTTGTAAATCTGGTGACAAAAACATAGCGCTGTTGCCATTATTGCAGTGGCAATCGTTACAGGAAGCAGTTGTACGTGTTCATCAAATGTGCAAATTTTAGTAGCAGGTGCAGATCCTGTCCATCTCAAGTAAGCGACAGACAGAACTGAACTTAAACAGAGAGTTTGTGAGTTTACTACTTCTTTAACACCAAACTTGCCATCTGGCGGCGTGGCGCAGTGGTTAGTGTGCTCAGTTCGGAATTCGAAGGTAGCGGGTTTGATTCCGCGCTGTCGCACTTTTTGCTTTTTTTACGGGTGCTTTCTACATCGTTTTTTATAGGTGGCAGCTCGTCACGGTGGCTCTGACGCTGCTTTGCGCTCCAGCACTGCCAGCTGGAGCATGCCATCCACCGTCCGCTCCACCACACGCCATCATACACCACGTGCCATCAACATTTCCAGCACCATAATCCACCAAAATGGTGGATGGTGGAATCCACCATTTTGGTGGATTCCACCAACGTTTTTTCAGTAGGAAGGCCAACATAAAAAGAATGAATGTTTTTCGTTTTTTTGCACGCCTGGTAGCACAAATATCACCGCCCCAATATAAAAAGAACGCTCATAGCACCCATCCATCCATCCTTCCTCTAAGGGCGGCTTTCGGACAGGCTGCATGCCGCCTCCACTGAGGCGTGGTATGTATTCGCCGAGCAAGTAAATCGAGAAGGTCGCCGAGGAGTTTGATAATTGTCCGCAACGACGCGAAAGCCACTCGTATAGTGAGTTTGTGAGCGCTTTGGACGCTGTCATGCGTACCCAGATGGTCCAGGAAAGGCGTCCGGGACCACAAAATTCATGGTGGGACAAAGCAATGGAGTTGCCGTGACTTGGACGCAGTGCTGCCAAGCAAATCGTGAACGTCGGCAAACCGTCAATGGCCTCGACACTGAGGTATATGTAGAAAAGTGGGCTATGTACTTGAACTTAAAGCACTAGGTACTAGCCCTGGTTCAGTGCAAAATAGCACATCACAACCTTAGGCTGATCCAGTTCATCAGGCAGGAATGAAAATCTGCAGAACACAAGTTTTAGACGTATATTAGGTCCTTGGACAGAGCCGCCGCCCCGCCTCATCCACTCGTACATGCGGCAACAGGGGAGGCGGCTGCCGAGACTTGCAAATACATTACTCTGCACTTTTTCCGGATTTCAGATGCCTCTGACATAAATATAACTACTCCCCTTTATGAAGAGGAGGCAGCCAGTCCCATTACTGAACAGTCCAAGCGAAGAAGAACCACCTTGGGCCTTTTCGAGGCTCACAGTGAAACGGGTTTCGAATGGGGTTAGGGTTTCAACGGCCACTTGTCCTGACAACAAATCAGCGCGCATACTGAAGTGCTTGGAAGTATACTCGAGAGAACAGCTTGCAGAAATAATCACAGCCATCAATAATGACGAGCCCATCCCTAAAGAATGGCTAGAAGGCGAGGTGATTATCATCCCCAAAAAGATTGGGGATGCGAGAAACATCGAAGGCTACAGGCCAATAACGGTCACTGGCTTTATGTATTGCTTGTTCACAGGGGGGATAAAAGCATGGATGAGTGGCTGGGCGGAGACCAAGGGACTACTGACTGAGCTCCAGAATGGTTGCAGACCGGGCTAACGGCTGGATGACAATCTGTTCGTCGTCATGCAGTGATGTCCTTGTGTCAGAGTTTTGACGAGTTGCGTCTGCAGTGCTCGATCGCACGCCAAGCTCTCACAACACCCGACACAATATCCAGCTTGCAGCTTACTGCTCGCCATGCTGATCAGTCAGTGCTATCCGCCATGAAGGACTTCATCTTTGAGAAAGTAGTGCGTCATTTTGTATTGCCGCCTCTCACGAACGCGTCGGCGCAGACCTTGGCACCTTACATTCAGCACGTCATTCGCTGCCAAATCGTGGAGGCACTACCTCATATGCTCCAGCAACCACCCGTAACTGCACCACTTACGCTGCTATCGCCTCTCGGCCATTTCAGCAGGCTTCACCCTATGCTCGCTTTGCGATTCCGACCCTCGCCTCACCACCGACCACAAATTCTGAACCGCCGCACTCCTACGCAGGGCCTTCGACTCCGTTATTCCGCCGCCCAGACGTTTGGCGAACGCTGGACAAAAGGCCCATTTGTTTCACCTGTGGTGTCGCTGGCCACGTCGCTCGCCACTGCCGTCACTACCTACCTTCTTTTTTCAGCACGATGACCATCCTGATCCCTCGTCGCCAAGCAAACCACCGACTCCCATCTCCGATAACCGCCCCTCCTCCTCGAGTGCTCGATCTTCATCTCGTCGACGATGCTCTTTGTCCCCCATGCGTCGCCGCTTCGCTACAGAGGAGAGAAACTGATTGCTGCAGCTCCGGAGGCAAGAGCTGCAGGCAAGCTTCGTCGCGAGATGTTATAGACGTCGATGTTGAAGGAACCGCCGCCATAGCGCTGATTTACACAGGAGCCGCCGTTTCCGTCATCTCTGAGACGCGGCGCTGCAAGCTAAAGAAGCTGACGACATCGCTGTCAGGAGTAATGCTCCGTAGTGCCAGCTCCCAGTGCATTGTGCCGTCAGCTGCGTGGACGGCGCGGATTACCATTCAATATGCGCTCTATGTGACCGAGTTTTTCGTGCTACTGTCCTGCTCCCACGACATCGTTCTGAGGTGGAACTTCCTCTGAACCCACAGTGCCATCATATACTGCTCTCGTGCAGAAGTCGCTTCCACCCCTTGCAGACCTCTCATTCAGAGGATCCTCCTCCTCAGAAACTTGTCGCCGTGGAGGACACAGATATTCCCCTACACGTGGACCCTGGTCACCCTAACGTGTAGGACTGCGCCACACGGGCAGTACTCGTCGCTCCGTCGGAAGTCTTCTTCCGCCGCCGTGGCTTGCGACTGCCCTTTGCAGCACTCTCACTTAAATGTAGTGCGACGATGACGCTTGTCGCCAACTGACTCACGTCTGCCGACCGAGACGTTGCTTCGAGGGGAATCTGTGGGGCGTATACAAGACGCCGACCTCTTGAGTTCCCTGGACTTCGCCGAGGATGAACCCTACAGTCAGCTAAACGCCATGACGTCATTTGTTTCGACGTCTTCAGCCCTAGATAAGTTTCACCCTTTGATTACCGACGACTTATCACTATCGTATTGCAGCGAAATTTTGCTCTTCTGCACGACTTCAGCTCATCTTTCAGTTGAGCCTGGCTAACCTTGGGCCGCACGAAAAGCGTCACTCACCACGTCGACACCGGTTTCCATGATTCGTTACGGAAACGACCCTATCGAGTTTCCGCAGCGGAGTGCAAGATTGTTATCGAACAAGTAGACAACATGCTTCAGAGCGAAGTGATTCGGCTGTCCCAAAGCCCCTGGTCCTCTCCTGTCGTTCTTATGTGCAAGAAGGATGGAACCAAAAGATTCTGTGTTGACTATCGCCGCCTCAGTAAGATAACCGAGAAGGATGTGTACCCGCTTACGCGCATCGATGGTGCCTTCGACTGCTTACAAGGTGCAGAATATTTCTAGTTCCTATATTTACTCTCGGGGTATTGGCAAGTACCGATGGCTGACACTGATGGTCCGAAGACCGCTTTCGTCACGCCTGATGGGCTCTGCGAGTTCAACATGAGGCCGTTCGAATTGTGCAACGCCCCAGCCACATTCGAAAGAATGATGGACAACGTCCTTCGCAGCTACCTGTGCCTGTGCTACCTGGATGGCATCGTAGTCTTTTCTAGCAATTTTCCAACTCACCTTGTCTGCCTTTGGGAGATTCTGACAGGCCTCTGCTCAGCTGGTCTCCAACGCAACACGAAGAAGTGTCATTTTGCGGCACGTTAGTTGACGATACTGGGTCACGTCGTTTGCAAAGAAGGCGTTCTGCCGGGCCCAGCGAAACTCCGTGCCTTGGCCTAGATCCCCAAGTCCACTTGCATGAAGATGCTTCGAAGTTTCATTGGGCCGAGTTCCTACTTCTGCCGATTCGTGCGCGATTCCGCTTCTATCATCGCCTCTCTTACAACCTTCTGACAGCCTCCAACGGCCGGCCTGTCTGCTTCGTCACGAGAGTGCGACAGATCTTTAGAGACGCCTCAGCGCTTACTAACATCGCCTCCCATACTCCGACACTTTGACTCGCATGCTCCCACGGAAATTCATACTGACGCCAGTGATATCAGCCTTGGGGCCGTGTTGGCTAAAAAAAGCCGTGGTATCAGGAATACGTCATCGCTTACGCGAGTCGAACTCTGAAGAAAGCCAAGTGCAATTATTCTGTTACCGAAAAACACTGTATCGCCATAATTTGGGCGTTGGGTAAGTTCCGTCCGTACCTTTATGGTCGCCCTTTAGATGTCGTCACAGATATTCACGCACTGTGTTGGCTCTCGTCGCTGAAAGATCTGTCGGGACGACTGGGTGGCTGGGCACTCAGACTGCAAGAGTACGACGTTCGTGTTGTGTACCGATCAGGTCGCAAGCACTCTGATGCGGACGCTCTTTCCCGTTCACCTCTAGCATCCGCCACGACTTCACCATTTATTTTCTTCTCGCCAGTCGACGTCACCGGCATGTCAGTGGAGCGACGCAAGAATACTTGGGTTTCCCACCAGCTCGACTTTTTGGTGGATCGGTCAGCTTACCCCGCTTCCGGAGCTCTACGTCGTAAAGTGCCCCATTTTGCCACTCGAGATGGTCTCCTTTATCGGCGAAATTACGCATCTGATGGCCGGAGGTGCCTGCTTGTGATACCTCGCCACATGCGCATGCAAATGTGTGCTTCTTTCCACGCCGATGCTCAAAGCGCTCACGCTGGCGTTCTCAAGGCCTACACCCACTTGTGTCAGACGTACTATTGGCGTGAAATTTATACATTTGTGTGCAAGTATATCCGTGCTTGTAGAGCCTGTGAGCGGCGGAAGGTTTCCCCTCAAGCAGCCCCCGGTACACAACCTCTCACGTGTGCGGCGCGTCCATTTGACCGCGTCGGCATTGATTTCTACGGACCGCTTTCCTCCACCACTTCTGTGAATAGATGGATCATTGTCGGCGTAGACCGCCTTACGAGTTGTCGAGCTGATGGGCCTTTATCTGCAGCACGGACGGTGGAAGCAGGGCGAAGAGAGCACATGCGCATTGTACATGCGTGGCACGACCGCCAACATCCAAAATAAGCCACATGGGGTGGAAAAGTGGTGGTTAAGGAGGGGTGCAAGACGAGCTGGGATACTTTTTCGGCGGCAGGCCAGCGATGGGATGCGCTAGGCGCTATGAGTTCTTCCCCCGTGCGTGCTACAGAGGAGAGGCCACGTCGGTTCGGGGGCGTCGGTTAAGGCGAGTCGATGGCTCGTATTCTTCGGCGAGTTGCGTGTGTGTTTAACTTCCTGCTGTTATGTATAGCGCTGGCTTTCCTGCCGTTGTTTCTCTGCGTATGTTCCATTGACCGACAGTCTGCGGGGATTGTTTGCTCCGTGTTTTCTGTCTTCGTGTGTGCGTTAGTGCCGTGATGAGCCGGTCCGGAAGGCTGTTAGTGATCATTTTGAGTCATGCATTAAAGACGGTTCTTGTTATCAGTGTTGCTGGCTCGTGCTCTGCGAATTTTGGCTCACTGACCTCCCTGAGCGGAGGCGGGGCCTTCAGAGTTATGCTGGAACGGCAGTATTGTCCACAGCAACATCCAGCGAATTTGCGTTTTAGGGGCGAAGCTCTCTATAAGCTAACCTTGTCACTTGTCGCGCTAACCGAGAGAAGAGACGAGAAAGAGAAATGGATAACCATTTTTTGTCGTATTTCCTAGATTGCGTTACTCTGCAGCTACTCTCCGATTGTCTGCAGCATGCGCTTTGCCTGAGTGCGTGAACGAGTGCTTCTCTCGGTCTCCTGGATAGTCACCCTACGTGGCGGATCGTTGATGGGGCATGGACGGAGCAGGTCGGCGGGCGCGATGAAGACGCATGCGCTCGGCTTCCTTGGGCTCGCGTCTCGTCGGTGTCACCCGCGCGCTGTCTGCATGCTACGAGAACGAGTGGCTCTCTCAGTCTCCTGGATAGTCGCCGTACGTTGCGGGTCGTTGGGGGGGGGCATAGACAGAGCAGAGCGGCGGGTGCATTGAAGACTCTTGCGCTCGGCTTCCTTGGCTTGCGTCTGGTCAGCGCTACCCGTGCGCCGTCTCCATTCTCGAACGCGATCGGACGCATGGACGCATGCACGGACGGTCGAACACACGGACGGATGGGTGGACCGACGCTTCGCCCCACTCATCATCATTCACTCCGTGGATATGCTTTAATGTTTTTTTTTCACCCTACGCAACTTTGTCCATCAAGCCCTATTATGACCCGGCTATACTACCAACGCTTTACGTCGCCAGGATGGCTCCTCTATTTCCCGGGCGCGAATGTAGTGAAAGAAAGACGATCACGAAAGACACGAGCAAGCAAGCAAGCACCATCGTCAATAGCAGCACTAGACATGAGCTCGCGCTTGCCTGGATTTCGGCTGCTTCACGCCCGCCGCTCCTCGACGCTTCGCGTTTAACATTTATTTAGCTTCCCTGACGACCAGCGTCAATAAACCACGTGACAATGCAATCACACCACGACAAATTTCGTGTCACGTCTTTATACGATGATGATTATACAGAATATTCAAGGTTTACCGGATTAACCTCTGGAGCAAGCTCCTTCAGCATTATTCACTTTGTGGGTATGCGGCAATTTTTCTTGTGTCTTCTGATCGTGCGTATTTGTTATGTCATTTGCGTGACGGAAATACGTCGCTGAAATTTCGGTGGACCTCGCCATAAAACACTTTCGTGTTAAAAAGAAATGGGCACTTATGATACCGCATGAACTCGCGCTGGTAGTTCACAGACGCTCGCGAAATTATGTCGTATTCAAGTAGTCCAAGAGACCTTTTGTGGCCTTGTGCAAGCATGATACCATGAGCCAAGTCATTTTTTTCGACAGTGGTGTTGCATCAAGACGATAGAGTTTGGCTCCTAGAATACGTGTTTGAGTCTGATAGGGTGGGCATATAGTGTTCTCAATTGTCTCCTCAAAGCTGCATAAATAATAAAAATATGCAGTAGATTTCACTGTTGCTCATTGTAATGAGGTAATATTAATATGCATTCGTAAATGCCGCACCGAACCACATGCGACGTAGTCAAGCTGAATCACGACGAAAGAGTAGGGATGGCACGCTAAGTCGCGAATTAGGGTCAGCAGCGGGAGTTGGGGAAACTTTGTGTGTGATGTGGCGAGCAACCGATTGTACTTGCAGTGCAGCGTCCGTTTTATAGGGAGCGTTATGGATATCTGCACGTCCTGTTTATGAGGAGATCGAGTAGCTTCACCGGCGCGCTCGTTGCCGGCAATTCCGCGATCGCTCGGCGATCACTGAATTTCATGTCGTTTCCTTTTTAGAGCGCTTGCTGGTAGTCGTGCCTTATTTAAAACGCTATAGCTGTTCGTTTAATGGCCAAGCGCTAGGGACTAGCGCCACTGTGCATTAAACTGAGCGTCATGTTCTCTATAAGAATGTGCTGCCACGTAATAACGGCGTACGTACTCCAGGAGGGATTTCTCCCTGACAGTGTGCCGAGGTATTTCCTGTGGCAGCAAATTGGACAAGAAAATACTTGATTACGTGGACGTTGAGTCCAGTATTTATTTCTCTAACAGGGAGCCATGTCACAGAAAGCTTGTTCGAAGGTCGACCATGTAGTCATTACATAGTTTAGGGCGCGTGTGCTTGCAAGCCGTCGCCGCCAATTTTCGAGGCTGCCTTCGCTGTCGTAGTTCCGCCGCTTTCTGCAGGGCAGCTATTACGGCGACAGCAGGATCTCATATAGCGTAGCTGGCGTCCGGCCGGAAAAACCGCAGCTTACATGGATCGACCGCCCCTCTCTCTCCTACATGGGGCATCCCGCGGCAGACACCGTATCGGCAGCTGCTGAGACGACGCTTTGAACCGCCGACAAGCCGAGACAACTCCGCTGGAACTCGGTCGCACCGCGGCTGCAACTGCGGTACGTTACCAATGGCTACAATTATCTAGTCCGAAATGAAAGTTGTCGCGCCTGGGCTAAATTACATTGGCCGATCCTACTAGAACTTTCTGCTTATTTTTGTTCATGTTGAAAGAGGGCATGACAGCTGTATATAGATGTAGGACCGTATTGAATCGCGCTAACGTTGACTGATTACGTGATCTTGTCATTTAAACGAGTCAGCTGAGAGATGCATAATACTTCAGTGCATCATGCATCCTTCATTCACGTAAGGGTGCCCTTCGTTTGGACTCTTATCATGAGCCGGCATCTGCCTCCGCGGCAACTAGACTGTTTCACTTTTTGTTGCTCAGTGAGACATTTGCAATGGTGACACGTCTTGAGATTTTTCGCCTTCATTCAAACATAACCAACAGCGGGAATAAAATAAATGTATCCGATATAGGTGCAGCGAGTGCACAAGAAAAGAGTGCATTTATTATGACGTGTTCACACAGGTGACGCTTCAGTAAACCTTCTCTCTGGTTACAAGAATTTAACAGAAAAAAAGGTTCTTGCTGACGAAGGGGACATATATAGCATAAACGTGACAAGTGTACGGCAGGGGCCTTACAGTGTTAAAGATTTCTGTACACAGCGAAAAAAAAAATTCATTCATGAGATGGTCGTTGCATGTGGCAAGCTCTTCCAACTACATCTCTGAGAATTTATGTTCAGTTGGTGGCGTTATTTTGCTCCAACCTCTGGAATATATGCGGCATGATGTTGCAGTACTTAGGTGCATACTCCCTAAGGGATGTGCGTTTTGATACGTCCAGAGTAAATTAATTTCTTTTGGGTGAGTCGTGTCGCCTTTTTAAAGAATCATTTTCGGTGTTTTCCGCGCAGAAATATGAATAGGTGCTTTTAGCGCTTACGTATATACTTTACGTTACCGTGTTACTTGATACTGGAAGAAATCGGAATATGCACGGGCCATTATGGAAGGTAAAATACTCGCCAGACGAATGCTCCCGTGTTTAAACGCACACATGTGCCCGATAAATAGGACGGGGAATAATCGCCGCCGTACCTCACTAGTAGAGCATGGAACACGTTATTCGAAGGTCGCAGGTTCGTATCCTGCCGGTGGCAAGTTATCGTTTCGGCCACCTTTATTTCTTAACATTTACATTAAAATTCCTTCTAATAACATCCTCTATACTTTTCCTGGCATTTACTGTCTGTTAGTTCTCATTAGTGTGTGTCTAACAAGGAAGACGAGCCCTTAAATTTACACTTTCCTTCGCCAGATGTAGGCTTTACGTCTATGGCCCTATCTCGCAAATCTACCTTCGTTCGTGGCTACCCAATATTTGCGGAGACTCCAGCCCCGATTCAACATAAAATGAATTGCGAGTGCGAATAGGCCAATCTCACTAGCTAGTTTCACACGCCAACGCTGCCGCATTGCATGCTTAGTTGTAGTACTGATAGGTTGAGCTGCCTACAACTGGTGCATCGGCGAGCTGCATTTACAAGCTTTAACAGCCGTATTTGGATTGATTGTGATGATTGGGCTTGCGTGAGGCGTGCTGGGCTGCTCAAACAGTAGCCTGAAGCAAAATGACTCGGATTATACGGGTGATCAAATGTTGTTTTATCGGCTTGTTGACCGAACGAGACATGATGCGAGAGTGTGCTTCAAGAACGCATATCCTCATTAGGCGGCCTTTATATGCCGGGTCGAACGAGAGAGTGTGCGTACCCACGCCGTACAACCATGTCATGAGAGAGGCTAGCATGATACGACGCGCACACTGTGTAAAATTGATGTCAGGCGCCGACAGGAATGTGTCAACGAAATCGACAGAGTGGCAACTACTTTCTTATTCAGCGTGTTTGCGGAGGCATCGTTGTTTTATCATCAGTTGCCCATTCTTGTGCATGCATCGTGCCTATCCCAAGTTTGTTCTTCACCGCTTTGACGCTTCTTTAGAGCATGTTCGATTCTCTATACATTTTTACATCAGACGCCCTATTTAGCAACTTCGGCAGCTCTGTCAGTTCTATTTTGTCTCTTGAGGCTTTCATGCTTTAACGTTTCTTAATGATGTTCTTCGTCTCCTGAGACAGCTTGCCAGTGTCCTGTCTAACTACCGTACCTCCAACATCCACTGCACAATACGTAATGCTACTCGTCAGATTATCATTCATTGGGTCAACGATAAAGTTGGTTTCCTCGATAAGAGCCAAGTATATGTTCTGAAACGAGACTGCATTCCTGTACTTTCCCTCTCAGTGCTAGCTCAGTTACTAGCTTAGTGTGTATAAGTTTCTGTCGTTCCTTCTTCAAGTCTAAGCGAATTCGAGACCTTACCAATATATGGTCACTGCACCGTACCTTGCCAAGCCCTTCCACATCCTGCACGATGCCTGGGTGTGCACTCAGTATAAAGTCTATTTTGTTCTTGCTTTCGCTATTAGGGATCCTCCATGTCCAGTTATGGTTCACTCGTTTTCGGTAGAAGGTATTCGGAGTTGTTCGGAGGATTTCAAGCTGAAAAATCGTGCCACCCGCGATCTCGGACGCCAGCGTAGCTCCCGCCGACTGGTTCGCCCTCCGCGACCTCCTGATGCCGTTGTGACGTCCCCGCAAACGTGGACCGAACCTCGGGCCTTTCAAGATGTTTACGTTCATTTCTTAAACCCAATAATTAGAACAAAAAAGGGAAAGAAAACTGTCGGGGTAATGAATGCGCATTTCGGAGTGGAGTTGCTGGAAGGATTCTGTCGATGGTTCTCGCGGGCCCTCCGCGCAAGCACTAGGACCGGGTGGCGCCTTGTTGTCTATGGACAGTATACGGTGGCGATGCTCCGTGCGCGTCCTTCAGATTTATGGCATGGGGGGGGGGGAAGCAGAGCACCTCTTGTTGGTTTTGTACATGTGACCCTGCTGTAGCGCCTGTACCAGGCCCGGCCTGATATTCCGTCAGCCTCCGCTGCTCCAGGGCTCATTACTGAGTTCTGCCCGGATGAACACTATAGCGGCGTTGAAGGACGAAGAAGCGGCGGCTGCGGAGAGTTTTGTGGGAGACACCGGGTTGCATGGAGGCGTCGAAAGTCGATCTGGACAGCGGGTCGTCGGACACCGGAAAACGGGGCGATTGGGGCGGCCGAAAACATTTCGGCACAGCACTCCAAACTCCAGGCGTTGGCCATTACAGACGGCGCGCTTTGTCGGAACATGACTCCTGGTCGCCTGTGATTCACGTGTCATCGGACGGCTCGCCCATCTCTTTCTCTAAAGTTTGAGTTTGTGCATTGTTACTTGCTCTACTTTGCTTGGCGTTCCAATGGCGTAGGCTGCGGGGGCGGCCGTCAAAACTGACACTCTCCAACTGACAAGAAAATATGCCGCATCAATAGTGGCAATTGGTTAGGTGCCAGGGGGGTGCAACGGAGGGGCGGAATCAGGTCCTATGAAAAAAGACCGCGGAGCCGCGATCGAGAGGACGATGCGATGAGATCGAGATGGTAGAGAGGCGGAATGGAAGACGAAGATAACGGCGTGAAGAGATAGCGATGAGAGTCGATGACAGGATGACTGAGGCAGGGATGGTATGGCGAGGAATGAAAGTGAGAGATGGGAGACGAGGAAGCGAGTGATTACGGGACGTTATGAAAGAAGAATAAGATGGAAATCACTGAAAGGGATGACGAAAATGACGAAGAAGATGGAGACCTTGACGAACACCCCAGGAAGAAGCCCTCAGCCCGTACTTGAACATCCAGCTTCGAAGTTCCCG
The DNA here is from genome assembly GCF_043290135.1 of Rhipicephalus microplus. NCBI lineage: Eukaryota > Metazoa > Arthropoda > Arachnida > Ixodida > Ixodidae > Rhipicephalus > Rhipicephalus microplus. The sequence continues at coordinate 47,835,490 of NC_134700.1, forward strand.
GCAACACGGAGCATTTGTGAGACGAACTTTTGTACCTTATTTAGACGAGCTTTGTAAGAATGGATGCGGCGCGTTGAGACTTTGCGTGGTTTTACTAACTGATAACTTCATCATTTGTGTCGTCGTATGTTTCCTTTATATTGGCGTACCCTTGTATTGTTGCAGTTACTTCCTTTGTGTGTCCTGTGTCGAACGTCGCGAGTGTCTAAATCATATGTTATAATTTTGTGTAGTGGTTGTACGCGAGTAGCATGAGTGTACGCCGTTTGCAAATAGTAATAAATAGTAATAAATTGTTGAAAATAGTAACAAATGAAATGCATCAGTAATTAGGAACAGGTCGCAGCGTCTCTTACTTCCTGGCCCCAGCACGAATCCCTGTGTGTAGAGAGTGATTGAGACGCATAGCCAAGAGATAGCCGAGGAAAGGGGTTGAATGGCCTTCGCTCTCTTTGGCGGTCGGTGGTCTAGCTGGGGACGTCTCACCGTGAATCTCTCGCTGTGCGGTGCCGCGTCCTCAGACTTCTTCGACCGGCTCGCAACTTTCTCATCTCCTTCTTTCTCTGTTGCTTGCCTGTCCTATTTCTTTATATCTTTCAACTATCCTTCTTATCCCTCCTTCCCGCCTCCCCTACAAGTCACTGTGCCGTGTCGCCCAAGAGGCAGACAGAAATTAGGTGACTTTTTCCTCTTCTCAACAGCCACTCATTCAATCAAGGTACTAATATCCGTGAATTATTGCCATCTGTGAATTATAATAGCTCCCCTCTGACGTTTCCAGTGCCTGTGCGACAGTCCTCTACTGCCTAGTCTCGAGCCTTCTTTTTCCCTACCTTGGCATTGAAGTCGTCCAGTAGTATTGCATACCGTGTTTATGTGTAGTAGAGCATATCGTGCATTTGCAGTGCATTATCGCATCATAACAAGCTTGCTTGCGCGACTGATGGACCGATAAACGACAGCAAAACTTCACATAAGATATGCTCGCGCCCCTTGGCGGGGCGATCGCCGCCAGCGGCGACAAATTAGATGTACCGTCTTTTACGGACAGAACAGATATCGCTTAACTATATATTAAGGTATACCTACGCCAACCTCGCACAAAAGCGATGACGACTATCACACGTCGAACGCTTGCGAAACCTGTGATACAAGCGAAGCTTATAACTGCATGGTGTATACAGCTCGCGTCGTGGAGTGCACGGCGAGAACTTAACCGTGTCGGAACCACAGCAGACCTCACCGCCGTGATTTTCCCATTCTTTTCAATATGTGAGATTATCGCGGACACAACTTCAAATGGCATCGAGCGGCTGCAAATCTTAGCTTCTTGTATGAGCGTATTACCTAACTACTTATACACATTAGTTTGCATGCAGTAGGCTTAGAACGATACCGGCGCTAAGCCACTAGCTGAGGCCGCCGCATTCGTGCGTCGCTAAAATCAGCAAATTCTATCATTTATTTCTTGTGGAACAGGAAATCTTTTGCCGTTCACGATATTTTTGTGATGTGAAACTTATCCAAATGGCATGAACCTCCTGCATGTTTCACGGTGACCGTTTCACCTTAATTTCCGTATAATGAATATTGTGTTAAAATACCGGCGTTGACAACACAGTGTGCATGGAAATTGTTGCTTCGACAACAACAAAAAATAAATAAGAACAAACAATCTCGAAAGTGTTTTCTTTTTTGTCCCCGCGGCTCTTTTCCGCCGTCTTCGTAGTCGCAGAGAGCTTTAAGGCCGCGTTCACACTGAGCATTCCGGCCGCCGAAAGTGCTCCGAATCCGGTTCGGTGGCGGCGAGTTCCGCCGAAAGGGCCCTCTTCGTGCCGATCGCTCTCGGACCGATTTTTGCGGCGTCTGCCGCCGAATCGGTCACCGCGGACCAATAGGAGCGCTAGTCAAGGAATTTTGAAAAATGGCCGCCAAGCCCTACTCACTTGTTATGCCGCAGTGCATGTAACTGAATGTTGAAACCAACGGGAGTTTAACCTACTGTGTGCCTACTTCGCCTCCGTATTTCGTGAAAGAGGTGACCGAGCTTGCTGTTGGCGTGACCGAGCTTGTTGCGCTCTTGCAGAGCAAAACAAACCCACCAACGCCGCTGGCGTCGGTTGTTTTTCTGCTTTTCGTGCATTACAAGACAGCCACTTGCCAACAAAGTAAGCAGTACTGTCTTTTCTTGCTTCTTGCGTACGAGAATCGTCGAAGTATACACCACCGGATAGCGTAGTAGCGTTTGCAAGCCGCGACAACAACTGGGTGACAGCGCATCCAACCCGCGTTCGCCCCGTACTAGATGGCATATTCGGCGGCGCGGGGCGCGTCCAGTGCGAACGACGCTGCGTTTCGGCGGCAGGGGAATTCCGGTCGCTGTAGAAAGCGGATGTTTCAGTGTGAAGTAGGCATAAACGCAGTCCCGGCGTTATTTTCCGGATACCGTAGCGTGCGTTCTGACGTTACCTGACGATTTTTTCTCGCATGACGAGGGCATTGTTAGTGCTTTATTTGTTACTAATATTTATGCAGCGAAGCAACGCAAGCTCATCAAACCAACTAGACGCCACAAGTGAGCACAATTTACTGCTTTTTTTTTTCTCAGGGCTAAGATGCAGTTTAACCTGAAATGAAGTAACAAACGTTACAGGCACGTACACAGTTTTACGTTGCGTTTAACCGTCTTTCTTGCCGAGGATAGGTGAGAAACTCCCATTATTCTTGAAGCACGCAGCGAGCAGCCGCACCAGCAATGCTTATAGAAGTGCAACTAAGATGATGGCAGTGCAGCCTTCGGAAACTTGCACATGCGCAGATCGTCTGGTGAGGTCGGTCTATTTTCGATTACCTTGTTTCAGCCGGCTTATTGAAGCTATAATTACCTAGAACAACACCCAAGCGGAAGGACGTGTTTTACGAGGGCACCGCATCAACTACGCAGATACGTGTTTTAGGGGCAAAGAAATAAAGTTTTAATCAATCAATCAAAGCTCCTTAAGCCATGGGTCTGTACATGCTTGTTTCTCTTGGTACGTGACCGCATAGTTCTATGGCTCACTCGGCATGTATGTATGTACAGACAGACAGACAGACAGACAGACAGACAGACAGACAGACAGACAGACAGACAGACAGACAGACAGACAGACAGACAGACAGACAGACAGACAGACAGACAGACAGGCAGAGAGACAGTCAGAAAGACGCATGGACAGACGGACATACAGATAGACGTAGGGACAGACAGGCAGACAGATGGAGAGACAGACACACGGACGGACGGCCTGACAGATAGACGTACGGACGGAGGATTCACAGTTTACTGATAAAACCCTGCGAAGCTTCGCCAAACTCATGATCCTCCATTCCGTGGATATGCTGTAATGTTTATGCATGGATCGAGTTTGCTTTTAATAATTGATAAGACAGCAGTGTAAACCTTTATTGCACATATTACATTGTATGCCTATTCGGAGATCGGTCATCTGGTATTTGTCTTCGTGTTTTTTTTAGGGGCGAAACTCCCTAAGGCGTGGGTCGGTTGTCCCCGAGACATGTAGTACATAGCCACCTCGTTACAGGATGCACCGCTCGGTGATAGTTGTTGGTGGAATAAACAAATACGGATGTTATAAAACAGATGGCGTCCGTGTAATTCATGATGAACAAGCAAAAGCAAATGTTATACTTACGCTAGAGGGCGCTTTCATTTTAGGGGCGAAGCTCCTTATGTTGTGGGTCGCGCTTTATGTCATTGATTTTTGTCTTATAGCAGAGAGAATCTATGACACACTTAGAGAGATGAGAATAGACAAGGAAAGCATGAACAGTTTGGGTAATGATCACAAACGCGTACCATTACAAATGGGATATAAAACACAAATTTAAGAACATAGAACCAATGTTTGGAAGCTGGTATTTAACTGACACAAAAATAGCAAATATAGCCGCAAGAGTCTAGGATGAAGTAGGGAAACTACAGGGCAAAAACTGGAAGTATAATGAGCTGTTACATGTGATAACGAGGGAGATGGAAAAATGAAAGAAAACTATTTGCTGTAGAGGAAAGAGAAAGCCGAAAAGTTGGTGGAACAGAGAAATCTGGGAATTGATCTAGAAGCGACGTGAGGCATCACCTAAAAGCAGACAGGTAAAAAGGGATAAGCGGCCAGAGGATGAAGTCAACCAAATATGGGAAAGATATCTAGAAGAAAAAAAACGATGTGCAGACATTGGTGAAGGCCTAAATAGAGGTCAAAGTTAACGCTGAGTCACAGTGATTTGCGAAAAAAGAAGGCTGCGCCCAGAATACTTTGGAGCCACCTAAAAGCGCTAGGTAATAAGTTTGTCACAATGCAACAACATATGGTAGATGAAGGAGGAAATAAATTGGAAGGGTATGAAGCACTAGGCTATATTCGAAAGGTAACAGAAGATTCGTTCAAAAGGTCGCCCAGGAAACTTCCCCGGTGAGTAAAAATATGAAAAATAGTGCAACTGAGGAAGAGCTAGTTCTTGAGAATTTCAATTGGAACAAGGCCGAAGGGAAAATTCCTAAGTGCACTACTCCGCGCGTAGATAGGGTTCCCGTCTGCCTCATTAATGAACTAGGACGTAGCACTAAAGAAACAGTTCTGAAATCCGTAGAAAAATGCTTAAGGAAGAAGGAAGGACCAGAAACTTGGTGGAAGAGTAGAATGAACTTAATCTATAAAGGCAAGGGAGAGAGGTTAACATTCGCTCGTATAGACCGCTATCCATTACATCTGTGGACTACAGGTAGCCGATTCAGGCTGTAAAATTAGAAAGAAAAACGTGGGCAGAGCAAAATCATATTTTAGGGAAACTTCAGACTGGATTCCGAATCTATACAGACGGTTAGACGATAACCTGTTTGTTCTTACTCACTTGGTAGAAATATCTAAAATGAAAAAAACAGGCCCTTATACGTAGCTTATCTGGACATCACTTGAACGCAGGACAACGTTAATTAGGAAATTTCGTGGGATATATTGAAGGAAGGGTGCATTGGTGACCAATGTATAGAGCTAGCAGGTTTTAACTGGTACGTATCTTGAGTGCAGTCTATCTTGCCGTGATGCTGGTGCAAAAGTGCACTTAAGCTTGATAGTGTTCGTGATTTATTTTTTGTATTTCAGCCTTTCCAAACCACGTGCTCCAGGTGCCCCGGCATATCTTATTGTTGCGTACCGCTGTGCAAATTTAGCGGAAAGGACAACACGGACAGACTTTCGTTCCATAAAATACCAGCTGTCGCTGGCGCACGGGAGAGGTGGCTTCCTGCGATGAGGTGGGACAATTGGTTGCCTAATACAACTTCTACTATACAAGAGTATGTAGCCGCCATTTTTCACCAAAGGACTTCATAAAAGCAAAAAAAAAAAGCGGCGGCTGTGAGTACGCGAAACAGTCAGGGTGGCTTGCGCTTGAATGACACGCGAGGTTCGTTTCCACAATAATGCTTTTATTTTCCGCCGATAATGTGAGCCATGAATCGACGTGAATCGCTATTGAAAACAGAACTCACAGGGTACCGTATGCGTTCACCTAAAGCGAATCGAAGGCGAAAGCTATATTCTACTTTTTTTTCTTCAGTGAATGTATTGTTCCTCACCGCCCTCTCTGAAACCTTTTTTTTTCTTACATGGCATGGCGTTCACACTGCCTCCGTTATCGACCCGCCGATGACGGCGGCAGTGTGAAACGACCAAGCCGAGTGATTACCTGATCATGTGATGTCACCTAACGTGACTTAGTAATGGCATAATGACGCCTTCATGAAGTCACAAATATTGGCGAACTGCGAAGTCATACATTGACAACAGCATGCCATGATGATTTTTCGCATTACTCGTGTGGACGCCGTTTACGCAGATGGTATACTTTCACGTTTGATGAGGCATCTAAGGCTTTCGTCTTATCTCTATCCTGGCATTGATATCTCCGTGCGTGTTCGCAAAGCCTCTCGTGACTAAGTGACAGTGCTGGCGGGAGGCCGCATTATTCATGCGTGCAGCATTTGCTCAATGTCGACAGCGCGACGAACTGAACGGCATCTGTTCAAGTACATCGGGCAGTTTTACCAGAAGTGCGCGGAAGGAATTCTCTTTTGTTTTTCGTACCGTCAACATAAAGCTGCTTTAGGCTACGAGATGATGCACTCACTCGGCAAAGTGCCTGGTTTTTTGACGCACCACTTCTTGCTTCCCAGCTCTGAGTGGCGAGAAGTTTACATGACAAAAAAGTCACAGCATTTTCATAGAGTGAACGATGATGAGAGGGGCGAAGGGTCCATCCGTTCGTCTGTGATTCCGTCCGTCTTTGCGCCTGCGCTTGCATTCGTCCGTGCTTCCGTCCATCTGTCCATCCGTGCTTGCGCCCGTCCGTCCGAGGTTCCGGCAGTCCGTGCTTCCGTCCGTTTGCCCATCCGTACTTCCGTTCGTCCATCCGTGCTTTCGTCCGTTTGTCTGTCCGTGCTTCCGTTCGTCTGTGCGTGTTTTCACCCGTCCGTCCGTCCGTGCTTACCCCGTCTGATTCTGTCTGTCTGGGTTTACGTCCGTCTGACTGTCTGTCCGTCTATTGGTCTGTTTGTCCGACCGTTCGTCTGTCTGTCTGTCTGTCGGTTCGTCGATCTGTCTGTATGTATGTATGTCTGTCCGTATGGCCGTCTGTCCGTCCGTCTACCTGCCTGTCTGTCTGCCCGTCTGTCTGTCCGTCCATCTAGTGAACAAACCAAGTAACGCTATCTCGCATCTTATTTTCATCGTATATTCATCATATGCAAGTTCTGCCACTCAGTGAACATTCCAAGGACTAAACCGAGAGCTGGCTACTACATGCAGGAGACGCACGACCCACGCCTTGAGGAGCTTCGCCTCTAAAAGATTTGCGCTGGGAACTTGAAATCATGTACCTCCATGGGAGCAATCTAGTGACATTTCGTGCTATTTAGCGCATGTACTTCACGCTTGCATGTAGTCTGCTACGCCAATAGACGTGAACGAACACCTGTGCTCTTCAAGTGCCAAAGCTTTGCGTAATAGCTACTGAGGAACTGTGCTTTCGAAAATTCTCTCGCATAGTGTTAAAACATGCTATCAGACTAGCGAACATAATAGTAAAGAACAATTTTACGAGCATCTCTTGACCACGCTTTCATACCGGCGCAGCAGACGACCTCCAAGCGCGCGCCTCGACAGCAATAGCCACAAACAACAGATTCATTTAAGAAAGACTTCTTTCGAAAACTGCTTCGCTGTCTCCATTTACAAAAGTTTTTGTTTATACTTCAACAACGCCAATACAACCGAAAACTCGAGTATATAAAAGCTGCAAAATGCAGACCCCGCCTGCGTTTCAGTTAACGATGGCACTGCCGCGACTCTACTCCGGTAGCGGCGCGTGGCGGCTGAAAGCTCCACTAACGCTGATGACCGCTGTTCTTTGTAGTCCGCTCCTTCGTCCAGGTACTGAAAAAAAATAAAGCAGGCGGTGGTTGAACAGAAGCTTTGAGGTCTTTTTCATGCTGATAATATTGTCTTATTTGCGGACAATCAAGAGGACATACAGCGGCTGGACTGTATATGAGGAAGGGGAGGCGAGGCTCTAGGACTGGAATTTATTGCAACAAAATGTGAATTGATGGTATTCAATGATCGAGAAGACCAGGTGATCTCAATACAGGGCCAAGAAATACCGAGGGTAAGCGAGTATAAGTACCTCGGATAGGGGCAAATGAAGGAGATAGATATATGTAGATACTGGGAAAAAAATTGGCAGACAGTGGGAATTGATGCTATGTGAAGCATGAATGAGGAAGGTTGATATGTTATGCCGTACAAGACTTCCATGTCATGATTATCAGTTCGCGCCTGGCATTTGTGTTCGTCGTTCATTCACGTGACGTAATACCAAATTAGGTACATGTGGACATAGCGAAACGGCCGCGAGCACGCTATGAGCGTGGCATGTAATCATGTTTTACATGACACGCATGTCATGTTTATCGGACGCGTCGTTTACCTCGGTTGTCCATTCATGTCACGTAATACCAAATTATGTATATGTGGAACTATTGGAACAGCTGCGAGCACGCTAAGAGCGTGGCATGTAGTCATGTTTTACATGACACGCATGTCATATTTATCATGTTTGGACGTGTCATTTGCTTTCGACGTCCATTCACGTGACGTAATACCAAATTAGGTATATGTGGAGCTACCGAAAAGGCCGCGAGTGCACTATGAGCGTAGCTTCATGTTTCACTGGACCCACGTCATGATTATCATGTTTGGACATTCACTTACCTTGGTCGTCCGTTTCCGTCACGTAATACTGTTACACCACGTATGTGCCGGACTTAGAAGAAATAAAAGAAGCAAAGAGTGTGGAAGAACAAGAAGATCTTTCCTGCATCATGGTCCTGTACGGCTCGTTATTCTAACTGTGTACCAATAAACCCCTAACGCCTACGGATGACGTAACAGAGTGGTGGAGGCGCTGGGTATAACAACCAACGACGGGACCGCTACCTCTCGGAGTTCGCCAGAGTCGTCGCCTCACCGGCCTGCCTCCTTCCTTGCCCGTCATACCTGACGAAGCAGAAGCTCGAGAACCAGCCCCCAGCAGTTCTTGGCCGTATCACAAAGAGCAACGAACATTCTCCGGGAAGGCCAACGACGACGTGGACGCATGGCTCAAGCATTACAAGCGAGTAAGCAACTACAACAAATGGGATGCTGCCTCCCAACTTTCACGCGTGGTTTTCTACCTCACTGATGTTGCCCTCATTTGGTATGAGAACCATGAAGATATTCTGACAACACGGGAATGCTTTGTTGTGGAAATCAAAAAGTTTCGTCAACTCAGCTGCAAAAACAAGCTCGCCGAGCAGAGTGTTGCACAGATAGCCCAGTTACCCGGTGATACCTGCACTGTGTATACCGAAGAGATTTTGAGACATTGTAGGGAAGCTGATTTCATTATGTCGGAAGAGGACAAGTTGGGGCATTTGCTGAAGGGAATTGCAGAAGATGTGTGCAACTTCCCTATTAGCAGAAAAAGTCGGACATCTGTGTTTGACGTTATACGGCACTGTCGTACGTTCGAAATCCTGAAGCAGCGAAGAACAGCGCCAAAGTTCGGTCGTCTGGCAAATGTCACCCCAGTAGCCAGCATAGAAGCGGCCTCAACATTTCACCTTCCGGCAACCATTCTCCAGATCGTTAGTTGCTCACACATGGAGAAATGACACGTGAACGGGCAACTGCCACGTCTACATCCTATTTCCCGCAGGACACTTCTGCCATACAGCTTACGAATTGTGAACATCCATGCGTCAAAGCAGCGGAGGTTGCAGGGCCTCGGCGTATTCGGAAGTCAAGTCCGCCTTTTTACGAGCGACCATTATACCCTCAGCGCTTTCGTTCCTAATGCTCATACCACCCACCGACAAATGATTCCATTGAATCTCAGGCTTACGAGAACGTTTGCAGACGTGTCAGCATGCCTGAACACTGTGAAGAACGACGACGACCTCGTCCTGCGCCTCTGTGCTACAGCTGCGGTCTGACTGGTGACATATCGAGGTATTGTGATTGTTCGCGCATACCACGCTATGATCAGTGGCCACGCTTGACTGATAAACCTGCGGTCCCACCTTTTCAAGGACACTGGCCCACCGACTCGATACCCGGTAGCAGCTTCTGGCACAGACAATGGCGCAAACACTCTCCTGCATCTGATCGAGGTGTGACGCCACCTCCAGCGCCTCGATCCCACCGGTCTCCATCGCCACGGCGCCGCCCATCGTCACCACACCAGGAAAACTAAACAGCGCGGCCGATAGCGGTGAGGCGCTGGTGACTTGCTGCAAAACGAGATACCTCCGCCTGTGATGATGTTCAAGAACCAGGTAGAAGGTTTTGTTGATGGTGTGCGTGCGATGGCCTTCGTGGGCACTGGTGCTGCAGTTTCGATTATGAGTGCTGCTGTTAAACACTGTTTAGGACAGAAGGTGATGTTTTTGTGGAAGAAGGCGACAACATTCTGTGGCGTTTGTAGTAACTTGCTGTATCCTATTGGTGTCTATACCGCAGACGTGTGCCAGGGCGATCAACTGTTTGCCACATAGTTTACAAATCTTCCAAGGACCACGCACGACATAATGATGGGGATCGACTTCCTTCGAATGTGTGGCGTCACTGTTGATTGTAGAAATGAAGAGGTGTCTTTATGTGATGCTGTCCCTGGAGAACTGTTGGAGAATTCGGACAGGGAGCATGGCGCGCTCCGGGTCAGTGAAGATAGCGTTGTCCTGACATTCTCTGCAGTATCTGTTCCTGTATACTACTGACGCATCGAAGACAATGACAGCGCGTTCGAGGCATTGGTGGAGCCCCTTTAATCTCAGTTACATTAGGAAGAACACATTGGTGCTCCATTGCATAGTGTCACTCGTGCAAGGACGCACAGGACAATGGGCGGTAAACTGCTCAGATGAGTCAGTGGTTCTACCAGGAGGACTGAAGCTCGCCATGTTGAAAACATACTCACCGATGACAGTGGCTTGCTTCAGTGACGCTCCTGGTGGAGCCTCAGTCAATTCTTGTACGCAGACTCAACAATTTTACCTATGATAGACAAGTCACTTACTACAGACAAACGCCGCATGCTTCTGGACGACCTGTTAAAATACGTGGTGGTTTTTAATTTTTCTCATGATCATGCGTCCTCGATTCCCGTGTCTCACGCTCTCCACAAAATAAACACGGAAACAGCGCAGCCCATCCGTCAAAAACTCTACCGAGTGCCGCCATCTGAGCGCAAGATAATTGATGAACAAGTGCGTGATATGCTGCAGAATAGTGTCATTCGAGAATCATTGAATCCTCTGGCGGCTGCCGTGATTCTAGTTAAAAAGAAGGATGCTAGCTGGAGATTCCGTGTGGACTATCGCCGTCTCAACTCTGTCACAAAGAGAGATCTCTACCCTCTCCCACGCATTGATGATGGTCTAGACTGCCTCTATTCAGCATCCTACTTTCGTCCATAGACTTACGCTCAGGCTACTGGCAAATACCTGTGCATGTAATGGAGAAACAAAAGACGGCTTTCGTAACTCCGGACGAACTATATGAATTCGACGTGATGCCATTTGGTCTATGTAACGCACCCGCTACCTTTGAAAGGTTCATGAACACCATTCTGCGCGGCCTGAAGTGGAACATCGGTATGTGTTATCTTGACGACGTTGTGATGTTCGGGCGTACATTCAGCGAGCATAACGAACGGGTAGATATGGTTTTGAAAGAAATTCGGAATGCTGGCTTGGTTCTTAATGCGAAGAAGTGTCGTTTTGGAGCTCGACAAACACTGGTGCTGGGACACTTCGTCAACAAGGATGGCATCATGCGCGACTCGAATAAGACAGCGGCTGTTAGAGCTTTTAAACCACCTTGCTCAGTGAACGAGCTTCGGAGCTTTTTGGGCCACTGCTCTTACTTTCGCCAATTTATTCCCGCCTTTGCTAAAATTGCCTTTGCCCTTACCTGTCTTCTCCGCCAAGGTGCTAGTTTGCTAGTTTTGAATGGACTCCTGGTTGTGAAGCTTCTTTCAATCAACTGAAGTTCTTGCTCACGTCGCAGCCAATCCTTCGGCTCTTCGATCCTTCTGCGGCGACTGAAGTTCACACCGACGGAAGCGGCATTGGCATAGGTGCGGTCCTGGTACAGCGATGTAGTCAAATGGAACTCGTGATTGCATATGGCAGTCGCACATTAAGTCAGCTGGAAGGCAATTACACTGAGACTGAGCAAGAATGTTTCGCACTCGCGTACGCTGTGCAGCAATTCCGCTCATACCGGTATGGTCGTCCTTTTCAAGCATTTCCGGATCACCATTCCTTGTGGTGGCTTATGAACCTTCAGGATCCGTCAGGCCGTCTTGTGCGCTGGGCCCTCCGGCTGCAAGAGTACAACTTCACTGTATCGTACAAGAGCGGCAGGAAACAAGCGGAAGCAGACTGCCTTTCAAAGATGCCACATGATGCCAGAGTTTGCGACGCCGACAATTTCGATAATCTGATTGCGTCCGTGGCACCGACGTCCCTGGATAAGGCCACCTTTAAAACTGAGCAGCGGAAGGGCGTGAGCTCGAATTCATTATTCGCGTTCGCACAAGCATCCACTCCGGAAGGCCGCTTTTGCGTTCGTGATACTTTACTGTACAAGAAAACCATCTCTGGCACCGGTGCCCGCTTCCTGCTGGTGGTCCCAGAGGTACTACGTTCATCTGTTTTGCACACCATGCATGATGACGCCACTTCAGATCACTTGGGAACGACGCGCACTCTTCATTGCACACAGGAACGCTTCTACTGGCCACGTAGGCGCCAGTCAGTTGAGTTGTACCTGACCTGTTGTACGCAATGCCAGGTGCACAAATCTCTCTCAGCAGCTCCGGCTGGACATCTACAACCTGTGACGTTTCCCAGTTCTCCGTTCGAACAAATTGGCAGTGGCTTAGTGGCCCTTTTCGCGTTCATCGAAAGGCAGCAGATGGATTTTGGTATGTGCTGACAATCTTACTCGGTACTGCGAGATGGCTGCCCTGCCACAAGCGACTGCTGGTCAAGTGTCGTCCTTCCTTCTTCAGTCTATCATACTTCGTCATGGGCCTCCCTGCATCATCATAACTTACCGTGGACGTCAATTCACGGCAGACGTTGTCGAACAACTTCTCCGTATGTGTGGCTCGGAACTCAATACACTCGACGCCTTATCACCCGCACACGAATGGTCTCGCCATGAATCTTGGTATGTTTGAAGCAAGCGAAACGGCCGCGAGCGCATTATGAGCGTGGCATGTATTCTTGTTCTTACATGGCACGCATCTCATGATTATAGTGTTTGCACCAGGCATATACCTTCGTCATCCATTCACGTCCCATAATACCAAATTCGGTATATGTGAATCTAGCGAAACGACCGCGAGTGCACCATGAGCGTGGCGTGTAGTCATGACCTCCATTTTTATGTAAGACATCTACTTCGCGCGCATGCGGGGCTGCGTTTGATTCCAGTGGAGTGTGCTGTGTATGTTAATCGCGCACATGTGGATGATTGTGATACCAATGGTTTTTTAGTTACCTGCAGTCATAATATCCACCGCATTATTGGCGAAAACCCGCTCTCGAAGGCGTAAAATAACGCCTTTTTTTGCCACCGCGTCACTTGCAGGCCGCCTATGGAAATGTCATGCCTAACCGCAGACCGTATCTTTCTAGTTGAAATTAGACTTAAAATGCCGGCTAATCCTTGTCCGGGCTATTCTGTATTCTGAAGGCCACTTCAAATCAGGCCGGTTTCTTTGGGACATGACTACGGGGCCGCGTACAAGCGGCCATAATTTCACTTGATTTCCTGCCAACCATGCGCACGCGCTCGTCTCCCACTCCGCGCGCGGGTGAGCTGTGCGTGGCCTCTGCTCTTCTTTTCTTTATTTTCACTACAATCACCGCTACTGGTGAACGCGCAGAAGGTAAGTTAAAGGGGGCCAGCTAGGAAGAACCAAACGAAGACTCCGCGCCCATCACCGAATAATGGTTTCTGATCTTCCGCTGAATATTTGTGTCGAACGCTACGCACCAGCCATACGCGACTTCGATGTAGATTCTCAAAGCGGCGATGAGCCATTTTGCAATTTCTCTAAACAAATCAATGAAATAATTACAAAATTCGAAAGAACGTGAAATCGCCTTAAATTTCAGTGTATCATGAATAAATGACAAGCTTTTGCGTTTTTCTGTTGTGTGGTTTAATTTTTGTGTACTTTTTTGGTCTTTCACGCTGCCCTCCCTGCCCCCTCCCCCTTTTCTGAACTGAAATCCTAAGTATTCCGCTGTCGTAAGCGCCCGTCATCGGGCGCAACAAACAGAATTGCTGCAAAATTTTGCTCTCAGCGCAGCGCGATTGATTAGCCTTTGCTAGTTCCAATGTTTCGGTTTCATATGCAGGTTGAAGTACTCAGCGGCGTACTCTAATTGTCATAGGTTGTCATCAACCTATCGAATGTGATAAAAGACACCAGGCAAACTGAAAACGAGTTTATTTGGAGCGAACCAATGAGACCTTACTGTATTATGCACAACAGCACAGGAGCTTGTCAGAAGCTAACAAGTTAACATTCGGTAATTACCCCTAAAAAGTTTGCAATACATTGAAGTAAACAGTAAAAAGCTCAGTTGCACCATTTGAACACATAAATAATGGCGTTCTCCAGTTCGAGCACCAGAGAACTGATCTTCGGCGTGACGAAACAGTCTTGCACAAAAGGAACGTTGTTCGAGCTGGAGAAGCTTCACAGTCGGAAGTGCTTCCTCGACGGCTTATGTGTATAGTTCATGCGCTTTTCATTGTCGTCGGTGACTCTAGTCATTCACTAAAAGCATCCTGAAGAATTTGTCAGCAATCAAACTTGCTGACCGTCTTCCGTGACTTTCGGGGCAGTTCAGCAGAGGTACGTCCATATGCGGTTCTACGAGCAGCTGTAGAACTTCGAGAACATGCGTATGTGGCAGGTGTTTTACTATCTTCTCAAAGAATGTGGCGATCCCGTTTTCGCTTAGTGGGTTTGCGAGGGGGCAAACATTGTCTTACGACTGGTTCTTTCCGGGGCTTCTTCGCACTTGGTGCCAAGTATGCGGGATAATCTTCAAAGACAGTTGGCACGGCTCCGGGAAGCAGCTTTCTTATCCTGCAGTCAGGAGCGTAATCGATCTGACAGAAGTGCCTGCTGCATACGTTAGTCGATGGTGACTTGTCGTTTATTACGAGGTTCTGCCTTGAAATGTTCCGCTGCCATTCTGAGAACAGTTCTTGGTCCACAGGGAACTGGTGAAACAAAACACCTGGCGTTTTCCCGGCACGCGATTTGCAGTACGGGACACAACAGTACACCATCATGGCACTGGTCTCAGCGTATACACGGAATTCACTTTACTATGTTGAACAACATGCAGCGCACTGCGATGCATTTCTGAAAACTCACGCCTTCAGCCTCCCTCAGACCGAAGGAAAGTAAGACGATGTGATTGCTGTTAAATTCAGAAGCACAAACGCTGCGAAAACAGCCCGCACGCGTATCGAAAGCAGCCTGCAAATGCAAGCGCGCAAGTGCCAGGCAAGGATTGGCTCGCGTAGCCCCCGTGCGGAGAGCGGCGCAACTGTACGTCGAGACTCCTCCCCTTTGTTTTCGCTGCCGCTGTGGAGGCAGTATGAAATCGCGCACCGCTCCCTCTCTAGCCCGGCCGTGGATATATGTGCTTATGTGGGCATGCCCTGCCACGTTGTTAGCTGCGTGCCGATGACGCATCGCTGATGTCGCGTAACGTTGCCGCAGAGGGCGTAGTCACGACCATGGGCTACGCCTGCCCTTACGCTATGGTTGGAGAAGAGTGGTGAGGCTGCGCGAAAATTTGAAACCAGCTGAAACAAATGTTCTAACCCTTGTAACTTCTATATGTTCATATAGCATGTTCACATAAGAAAATGCGCATATTTTTCTTCATAAAAATATTTGGACCTTGAAGTTGTTTACTGGCCCTTTAAAAAGTGGTTTGCATTGATACTGTGTGCAATGATGACCAAGTTTGACAATTGGTCATTCTTTTTACATTTCCTCTATTATTTGTGCACCTTGCAGTCTGACCGATATAACAATTGCAGCATGATAGAGGAATCTTGTACACTACTTTCTGTAGCACAAGGAATGAAGGTGCTTGTGTGTTTCACATTAAATTGACTTTCCTTGTTGATTTTGCCTTCTGCCCTGTGCTTAACACGTGCGCAAACGCTGCCCAGCTTCTTGGTGGCTGTGAAAGCCACTTTTACATCATATCTGAATGCGACATTCTAAAGACTAAGTGCTCTTTTGCGGTATATAAGTGCGTATATGCATAAGGTATATCTATGCATATAACGAAGTGCTGCATGACGCTAACAGGCAAAAAGAGTATTCTACACTCTCCGCATAGCAATAGGTGGCGCTGATAGACGCTCCCACGTTTAAATGCACATATATACTTTTTAAAGCGGATAGAGGGGTAACCGCCACCGTAGGTCAGTGGTATAACATCAAACGCGTTATTCGAAAGTCGCAGGTTCGAATCCTGCTGGTGACAAGTTACCTTTTCATCCACTTTTATTTCTTCACATTTAGATTACAGTTACTTCTATCAAATTTCCTATATGACTCCTGGCATCGTTGTCTCATGAATGTGATCGCATGTAAGTCATGCTTGCACATGCAGGATTTTTCAAATAGCCTATGTGTAAAAGCCGCGAGACGTGAAAAAGCCCCACCCTTGCATGCTTGAAACTTGGCAGTTAACGAAGCACCAAGCAAGAGAAACATCGGGAACGACACTATGGAAAGTATAGTGGCACCAGAGTTTGAGGAGTTTGAGTTAAGAATGCCGCGTGAATTAGAGTACGCAACATTGTACGTGACTAAGAATGAATAATATGGTACCGACAAAAATAAAATAAAAACATCGATAAAACAAATGGCAGGCTCAAACACGTTCGCGTGTTTATCTTTGTCGAGATGGCTCCAGCGCCATAACGGGATTCTGCTCTACGACTAGGGACACGTAAACCTCATCGTGTGGGCTCGTTGAAATGCCCTGGTGGAAATATTCGCAATGCCCACGGGCTATAGCTGGCGTGCCGTGCAATCTAAGATGGCTGCAGAAGGAGGGTCAACCCGTGAACTCGCACAGAAAAACGTAGGACGCACGCCCCGTGCCGATTTCATCGGATGAACTCTTGATTGCCACACGAATGCATATAAGACCGAAGTACTTTCCCAAATAATAGAAACTGCTAAATGTTCGCTACCTCATTTTATTGCCGCAGTGCGAAGGCTGGTGGTGTCAGCTGATCGACCGTGCATCAATGGTGCCTTGCTTAATCCTGTGCGTGCTACAGAAAACTGCACGAACTGAAATTCACGTATGAACTGAACGGCACTCCGAGATAATTTGTTCGGAGCCTGCCTGGCGGATTTGCCGAAGTAGTAGGCTATTAGCGAGTAGCGTGCCGTCGCGGCCGCACAGAATCGAATGTTTAACGTAGCGATGGTTTGCAAACATATTACGCCGTCGTCATTACTTGCGCTGTAAGATCATGCAGCTGCTTCTTCAGCGGAACACAAACATTTACCTTCCTATTAGGTAGTGCTTGTGTCACAGCCATGCTCATACCAGAGTCCTTCAATAATTTAACCGGTCCTGAAGCTGCGCCGTAACTCTAGGGGAGAGCTTTGTGTGCTGCGAGCGGCGGCCGCGAGGCGGCGCTGCATCACCGCGCGGGGCATCGGACAGACCGGAGGTTCAGTACCGGAGGGAAGCTGGCTGCTAGTGTTGATATGGGGTCAGTGCATGATACTGTGGTGTGTCATGTCGTAGTGTTCAACGAATGATTGCTATTGGGCCTAGTGTGTTGTGTTTGAAAATCAGGAAGGATGCCATATACCTGCTGTGTGAGTGGTGGTTGATCCGGTTACAAAACAAATGACGAAAAAGTCTCCAAGTTCTCGCTGCTTACAGACAGGGAACGGCGGTAAAAGTGAAAGCGCGCAATGCCGCGACAAGAATCTGCTGGTTTCACATGTATTTTCACTAATGTCCGCGTGTGGGAAAAGCACTTAGATGAGAGTGACATGGTTCGCATGGACCAGTGGCTAATCGTTGTTGTGAAGTCACTGTGACGTTCCGAAACTTTTGCCGACGCTATGCCGAGGATTTTCCACGGGCTCATGGCGTATTTGTATAGTGTAAAACGATGCAGAGCTTGCCCGCCTACCAAGCGTCGACGGGAACCATCAACTGAGCTGGATACTGTGGCTGCATCGACACTGCGCATGAATCCTTTTGACATAGTTGCAAAGGATAATAATGCATTTATTGAAGAGGAGCATACTAGGCGCCTCTTTCTCGTTCAATGCCAGTAGGTAATACGAAAGCCCGATGAGTCAAACGCTCACCGTTTTCGTTTATACATGTGCTGAGGTGACAAAAAAGTGTAGAGGTGATATTCCAAACAGACAGGGCTACATGCAGCTCCTCACAGCTTGAAAAATTAAGCACATATCCGTTGCATAGAACAAAAACCTCAGCGCTTTCAATAGAAGCGACTTCAGTGCTATCAAATCCGCCCGCCCGCCCGCCCGCCCGCCCGCTCGTCCGTCCGTCCGTCCGTCCAAGGTGTGGATAGGCGGTCGGGGGCGCGTATAGGTTGTATTTACGTGTTGGCGGGCGCGGCAGCGAAAATTGAGCCAGCTGTGCTGGCAACCGCGTACGTGGTCACCATTTTGGAGGCCACCATAGCGGTGGCCGGTGGCATACGGGCAGTTGAGACCGGCGGTTGCAAATGGTGCACACAAGTTACTGCGGACACGATTTTGTTTTAGTTTATTTGGATTTAGAAGGTATGAGATTCAACATTTGTGAAGCTGCTGCAGTCATGGGCGATGCGTGCTAGACCCGCTTGAGCGTGTACGCCAAGAAATTTGACGACGAGGCAAAACAGCGATACACGGACAAAGTAGCTCTCTGCAGTGGGCGTTGATCCACACTTTATGACGAGCGAGAAGGCCGCATTTAACACCAGACTTGTTTCGAAGGTGGAACTCTGAGACATAAAGGATTGTTTGGTGCACATAAGACAAGTTTTATGACGCAAGAACGACTCAAAGCCAAGAAATCGTTAGATGCTTGACTAATGGGTTTGTCCAGCAACCTTAGGTTGAAAGTGGTGGTGACTGCGTCGTTGTGGGCGCAAAGGTTAGATAATATGAAATTGTACTCTATTTGTAAGCGCTAAAGTCGAGTTTACCCATGAATTCGATACTAGTGCGATGTTTTACGAATGTAGTTGAAGAAGTAGACTTTACAGCGCTTACGAACTTCCACGCGAGAACGTCATTGCATGGGGCAGATTAGATTGTGGGAAAGTGCACACGAGACTGCAATTTCGACGTGGTTTGCTCACCTGCAGCTTTGATCTGTCGAATGAAAATATCAGGAGCACTAAATGATTCACTAGACTAAGGTTAAAACCCACCTGTTCTTTGACGCAAGTGTATTGAGCTAGGTCACTTTAGCGAAAAAAAAAGCGTGTACCTCTCATTTAGGCTTGTAGTGTGCCGCGCATGTATTATTTAAATTGTCCAGCGTTTAGTACTCTCCTGTGTTGTGCTTTCCGCAGACGTCTTTGCCAGAACATTGAAACTGACAGCATTTACTGTGTTATTGTTATTTCTTTATTTTTGTGTTCCGTTCGCATCTCAATTACTCAAATCTGTCAGAATCAGAACTCAACCGAGTTTCCATTTGCAGGTGAACCACTCTCAAGCAGTCACCCCACAGCCTTGTTAAAATCAGCCTGGCTAATACGGCTGAATCACTCGCCACGACGCTTCGCCGCAATCTGCAGTATACGGCTACATGACCGCGAATAAAGTTCGGTAATGAAAAAAATATAACCGATTGTGAGTTTTCAAGCTCGTCACCCTTGCTTATTGTGCGATGGCTGCACACAAATACGGCACAATCAAACGTGACAACGGTCTGTGGTCGCAAAAAAATTGGGGGACCCTTACGCTTCGCCTTTAAGAGTTGAACGCGATAGCAAAATCCGGCCCGTAGTGCACCCTTCAACCACTAAGTGCATACTTATTCATATCTTTTGTTACAAACACACGCACACAGTAGATTGGACCAGCGCGCACTATTATTGCCGAATGTACTCGTTTTCGTCGTGACACCTGTCGAACAATATGCGTTAAAGGAGACCTGAAACACTTTTTTAAGTAACCATGGCATGAGTTCACTAAACAACCCAACTTTAGTATCACGCACTATCAAAATGTCATGACCAGGACCATGTACACACATGTGTACATGTACTGGTCATGCCAGCTGAAGGTAGTGCCTTCTCCGCATTGCTTGTTTGCTGTGCGGATAGCCAAAGCGGAGGCTGCGGGAGCATATATAGGGTTGCTCGGAGGTGAACACCACCTATACAAATACACGCAGCAGCGCTTCCTTGCGGGCGGTCTGAGCCGATTGTCGGTGGACAAAGTGTGTTGACTACAGTTTACTGCTAATATCTACGCTCTTCTCTACTGATTCGGTGCACGGCGCCTGTGCAACGTTACTATTACCGCGAGTAAACCGCATTCTGCATTTTATAGGGATGCTCGCCCTGGGTGACTCCCTTTACGCTATAGCTCTAAATCACGTCTCTGCTGTGTTGTTTGTACGTGGTTAGCTTGGGTTCCGCCTACTACGCACTGCTGTACTGTGATTTAACTACTAATTTACATCTTTGTGATCTGCATACAACAAAAAAGAGAGAAGTAAAGATGGTAGAAAGCCCGCGTATCTGTGCGATTAGTTCAGTACCACCGTACGCACCTCATACGCATGTTTTTTTTTCTCCCATTCTGTTCACCAATAACTGTTGGACAGTCGATAAGTCTACTTAAGAAAGATTAGTGGCTGACGGCGCTTTGCGCTGCACTGCGTTCACTGCGTGTACGCACATGTTCTTGTACTAGTAAGAATATAAAAAATATGAGTGTTCTGCGGAAAGCTTTCATCGATAGATCACGTGCATGAAGTGCTACAACAAAGGCCTGGTTTATGGGAGAAGCATGTTTTGTTTTCTTTTTTTTTCAGACAAAGAGTGACCTTTTCCTTTTGTTTGTCACTAGCAATGCCACACAAACGCAGATGACAATGTAAAAAGATAAAATTAACAGCGAAATGATATGACGTCATATATAAGGCATGCCGTCTGAATTAATTTTCAACGTCTGCACTCCTTGAAAGCGTTCTTAAGTCTAAGCACACGGTTGCGTGTGGTAACTGTTTTAAGTACAGTGCAAGTACCGAAGTCTCACAGTTTATGTGGTAGTACTATCTCTATGTAGTGACACCACTGCCAGATAAACACAACTAAGGCTCCTAGCATTATCGATAGACTACATTGCCTTAGGTGTACACTTACCAATAGCGCGCAATCGCATGGCCCACAGCCTGTTTTTGTTTTTACAACCGAGTCGCTATAAAATGCTGCATTCACACAATATTTAGAGTTATCATGTTTGGGAGGATTCCAAGAGCATTTTGCGATGCTCTACACGCAATGCACAAGAATAACTACGCTTCTATTATGACGTCGCTGAAGGATATATGCTACATTCAATACGATCAAAGTGACCTAAAAGCGTGAAAAACAAAAACGTGAAACGCATGGGGGGACGTGAAGTGCAACTCGCTCCTCGTGAGTTAGCAGCTGATCGTTTATCCCCACTGTCACTCTTGGTGCGTTGACAACCTTCTACGTTCAGAACAAAATCATGATAGTTTCATTCAAAATCACAGCTAAAAGAAATCTGAGGAATTCTCTCCGCGGAACGACTTCGACAACACCAACATCGCGTCAATCATCACGTTTGTCGGGATGCGGAGAACATTTCGCTCTGAACCCCGCTCACCAGCGAATTCGTTGCAGTGTGCTGCCACCTATGAACAAACGCAGAAAATACAAGTGGCGCAGCGTTGGCTATGTTTTCGAGAGCAAATCATGAGCCCGGGCGAATATCCGCGTACAATGAACGTTATAGTATTCATGCACCACAAGAGCACTGACGAATGCTATACGCACGTAAAACAGGCTGAATTTCAACTACAAATGCTAGGCGATAACAGTTAACTGACCTACCTGGCGACAGGAAACCTTGCGAAGCTCATATGTTTACTCTGCGGGCTATATTAAAAAGCGCGAGTTGCCATGTATTTTCACGTCAACTTCGCATCTCACTGGAACGAATCAGATTTATCGTCTCACGGACGGTCCGGTTTATTCACTAATACGCGAAACATGCAAACTGTTTAGTGTTCGTTTTTTGCTAACGTGGTGACACTGAACCCAACACTGGAGCGTCTGCCTACTGACCCTCCACGAGAGGACGCTCCTCAATTCCGTTTGGCGGCGTGACAGTCCATGGGCATTGCGAAAATGAGAATGTCACTGCCGTTTTTTATTCAGGTCACCTAGTGGCTCTAATATCATCTTGAAAAGTGGAATTCCAGTCGACGTTTATTGCTTTATACGGTTGTGTTTCTGCAGCACTATCTTGTGTCTTAAGATACACGATAAATTTTTGAATGTACCGCAAATAAAGGTACAAACACTCGTTATGCGAGACATATTGCGATACACGTACAAGATACCCAAGCAGGATCGAAGATACATGTAGTCCTTCGATACTGCACAACATTGCGCTCTGCATCTGAGAATTCGAGATACTAGAATTTCATCAACTTGGATCTTTTGGCGTGCTCCTAAATCAAAGCATTCAAGAGATGTAAAGCCGATCATGGTGCGCGGTTCCTTTTCCCTCCAATGCTTTCTGTGTTCCCAGCATCAGGCCATGCAGCTGTTAAAAACACCCTAATCTTTCCCATGTGTGTGCGGCATCTGGCAAGTAATACGATTGCGTTGCTGACATTTGAAAGCCCTGCCTCTCCGTCACGTTTCTTTTTTTTTTTTTGAAAACGTATGACAGTAAATATGAGGTGTTGAACTGCCGTATGTTGCGTGACAGATTATGTGAAGGTCGTCAAACTCATTCAGGAGTCGATACACTCAGACTCGCACAGACTAAAGGCTGTTGTACATGCCGCGAATGCAGTGAAAAAAAAAATCGTTCCGTTCGCTCCAATCGCTCTGTTCGCAACCGCCGCTAATGGCGGTTTCGTTTCACACAGACCGCGAAGGGTCCGCGATATTCGCTTTGCGACTCGAGCGGCGAGCAACATTTCTTGCCACCAATCGTTGTGGCAGACAATATAATTTTTCAAATATAATGTAACAATCTGTGCGTCATGATATTATTAAGTTTCAATGATGTCGCACAGGTCCTGTTAATTAGGGAGGCGATCGCTGGGCTAATTCCAAGGGCCGAAGTATCGGCCCCCCGAACCGCACCACGAAAGCGTGGACAATTTAGAAGTGGTCCTTTTTGGCGTGCCAGCGGACGCCGGCTGTGGCCCAAAGAACAAGTCAGAGCCGAGAGTGGATAAACAAACAAAATTATATTCTCAATAATGGCAGATCGAAAACAATACACAAGAATGTACACTCCACAATAGTTGCATACAATATGTCACCAATCAAACGACGTACTACACAGTACAATCAGCCACACTCGAAACAACGGACACAGACAACAATACGCACTACAATGCAGTCGCATGCATTGAACAACCAAGACACTTAAAGACTAAAGAAATAGAAAACCTATTCAGTCCAAAGTTCTTGGAACAAAAGTCTGGATGATACTCTTCCGAGAATCACTCACTCAAAGTCCAGCGTTGTTGTTGTTCCGCTGCCCCTGAAGTTTCTCTTCCAGGAAACCTTGCCGAAGCTTCTCTTCCAGGAAACCTCGCGTCTTCAATTGACCTCTCTCCAAGCTTCAAACTTCTTCGCCGGAAACACGTCAGCTTCACACACGCAGCTGTTGCCACGCGTCTTCGCTCGATAGCGGTAGACACACGCTCTTGCCTGTAGCTCGAGCCTTCACCCCTCAGGTGGAAATCCTCTTCTTCTCCTGCTTTGTCGCTACGGACAAAACCTTCGCCGACTACACGGCGGAATCCCTACGCGCTCTGGCGCTAACTTCCGTCTTCTCCTGCTCTCTCATCTCGGCTGCTCGATTAAATACCTTCCGCGCGAGATTCCAGAAAGTTCTCATCATTTCGTCGGCGCGATGCGCAGCGAAGGCTGGGGGAAAGCGCGAGACGGTACGAGGGCCGTCCGCGACGGATGACTCAACCCGGCACCACCACGCCTCTTTCCTTCTAAAAACTTCGAGTGCTTGCTCGGCCGCCGATGTGGGGTGAGGAGGTTCGTCGGCGAAGCCACGCTTCCGAGGGGAGAGGCGCGCGCCCGGAGAGTCGTTGGATGTTTGTTTTCTTTTCTTTTTTTTATGGTTGACCTCGCGGCGTCACTCTGGCGCTTCGTCGCGAGAATTTGGCGGCGCGTCCTTTTTGAGCGCTCGTTTTGTGACAAATGAACGGTAATGAAGAGCACTTGTGGCGTCATATAATAACTCTTTCCAATCTAACTACGCTGTAAAATGTGCAGCAGCGGCCATTACCAAAACAAACACGTCGACGAAATTTCGACAGCTTGACCGGCCCGACCCTATTTCGATGGGTCCCGAACAGAAATAGCTCTCGCCGCTGCGATCAGAGCGAAAATTTCCATGTTGGTTGCTCGCCGCAGACAGCTGTGGCGGGAGCGAACTGCCAGCGTTTACCAGCTTTTTTTCGTTGCGAGCATATTCGCAGAATGAAAATCGCTACTTTTTGTGTCATGTGAAATGGCCTTAGGATGAGGCCGTGAATTTGAATGAGTAATATCGCGATAAGTTTGAATGCGAGGGAGTCTGGTGGAGGACCATTTTGTTGAGTCTAAGTCCGACTGAGCCCTAGGCGCAAAACGAATTTCATGAGCGAGTCTGAGTGAGTTCCACCTTTTAATGCTTGCCTATTTGTGTAGCTAACGTTAAAATTTATATTGATTTTTTTTTCGTGCGAGATCTGTTATATAAACACGCTGTCGAGAAAGCATTCGAGTCAATTTGAACCATCTTGTCATTCTTTGGCATGCGCATGAACGTAAGCACAGAAGTGTGTTTGCATTTGAATCCCATCCAAAGTCGGTTGTTCGGTTGTGAAACCTGTCTTTTGCAGCGCAAGTGAGGGTTTGTACGTCCCGAAACAATGATACGATTGAGGGGCGCTGTAGCAAAAGCTTCTGGGAATCTATGCCACATGTGGTCCTTTGACGTGCGGCTACATCTAAACGCATGGGCCTAGAGCAATTGGTTTCCTTGGAAATGCGACCACCGCGGCCAGTGCTCGATCCGGTGACCTTCGCGTCGACAGTCTAGCTAGACCACCGCGGTGGGTTCGCAGCGGTACCTCGTAAGCGCTAAGCGGCCACTGTGGCTGGTACAGTTAGGGTGCTGCTGGCGTGTGCGCATGTTTTAAACAAGATAGTCCTTCTTGAAATACTTCAATGCAGAAGTTTTGTTCTGTCTGTCCAATGATTCCGTCCTCCCGGTCAAAGTTCGACTCGTTGCTCAACGCCCAGCCATCGTTCCCTGGTGACAGCGACCGCACTTGTGATCATTGTCAATGAAAAAGCAAGTATTACGAATATTTTAGGCTCAACATCGATACGTAAATACTATGCAGCGTGTTTCTTTGCTTAAGAAATGCGTAGATACGTAATTCTAAAAACCAAAGCGTTTACTTTGATAGGGAGCGTGGCGATTAAAATGGCTGGAGAGAACCCCGACCGCGCGCGCCCATCTCGAAGTCCGTGAGCAAAAGCTCCTCTTTCGCAACATTAATGGCGTCCATATCTCACGCAGCGCCTCCTCTATTTTGTCAATTCCAGCTAGATGCGCCCCATAAAAAGGCATTGTCTGAAGCATCAAGCAGTAGTACGCCCAGCAGAAGATTATCGTCTTTGGACGGTATTTGCTGCGAAGCACGCACATTCACCAAGGTCCATTCAAATAGGTCACGAAGGCTCGGCCGAAAAGCGGTTCAGAATCTATTGCTAGCGACATCAGCATGGGGAGTTATGGCAGCTGCGATTGAAGCGCGACTATGTGCGGAGGGGACAGACACTAATAGTGAAAAAAAAAAAACAAGTTTGATTCAATGTCGAAGCAATCAATTGGCTTTAGAAAATAGATTTATTCGCCCCAACAATATTACGTAGATGTAATGAACTAATAATTTATGAAAGTTTTTATTTT
The DNA here is from genome assembly GCF_043290135.1 of Rhipicephalus microplus. Classification (NCBI taxonomy): domain Eukaryota; kingdom Metazoa; phylum Arthropoda; class Arachnida; order Ixodida; family Ixodidae; genus Rhipicephalus; species Rhipicephalus microplus. Next base: position 47,861,422 of record NC_134700.1, read on the forward strand.
TACGAGAAATTTTTTTTTCAGTGCCCTCTGTCCACGGTAATATTACTCAGTGGAGCCCTTGCACTACAAGGGTATACATAGGGAGGCCCGCTCATAAAATTCGTATGCGAAGACACACCCCCTCACCTGTTTTTTTTGTGTTTGTTCCGCGCTTGTTTGCGCTCTCTATTGTGTGCGAAATCGTTAGGTGCTTTTTATCGTTGGTGAACGTCCTCAATGCAGCGGAACGATGGGAATTACATTTAAAGCCAAGTTGTCGGCATCTGCGGAAGTTATGTGCTGTGCAAGAATGCAGCTGCTACAATTGGGTGCTTGGTGACCCATGTCTTCTCGATAAGGAACAAGCACAATGGTTCGGAATGCACTGCTCTCTGGGCTTTCATCCATCAGTAGTCCTGCAACCCGGTTTCCTTCTTGAGCATGCAGTGCCTACTATTTGCGTTATCGGTGAGCAGATTGCCAAGTTATCTATCACGGTACAATTCGCATGTCTTCATTGGCATGTATACGTAGCAGTAATTTATCGCCGCGTTTTTGTTAAAAAAACATAACGCTGAGAGTGTCCACAGATCTTTTGTTTCTATTAGAATTTTCTACAGTATGATATATTCAAGTTATTGGGACCATTGAATAAAACTAAAATCTCATGATCTTGGCGTCAGTAGGCGTCAATTATTCCTGTTGAAGCAGAAGATTGCAACCATATTACACGCTGAAGACCCTGCGTATGTGTGAAACAAATAAGCTACGCTGCAGATATCACATGTATGCGCTGCTACGCTGTTGGCTTGCCTTAGCCCATGGCCGGAAGATGCCACCAACGGTGAAAACAAGTTAGAAGAATGAGTTTCCTTGTAAAACCGAGTCAAATTGAACGGTAGTACACTTAAAAAACATCATTATTTAGTGATGAGTCCGTATTAAGTTAGTGGGCGTTGACTTGAAGCGCACTCGTGGATGACTTCCCGGTGATCGCCTTAGCGCAAGTACTTAGCGATCAGGGGCCTATATAAAAGTAATTTGAGATCAAATTTCGTGCTAGTACGCACAAAATGACGTCACTTGTTTACCAGCTTTTGCGACACGTTCGCTTTTGTTCCGCCGGAAGTGTTCCCTCCTCAGAGAGACGGCGCTAAGCCCCATAAGCAGCTGATCAGCCGCCATTTCCTGAACGTATGGACTTGTACGTAGCCCTCGCTACGAGTCTATGTATATAAGGGCACGGCGGCAACTCAACGATGCGGTCGGCTAATCCCCTTCTGTACTTCATGCAGATGTTCGGCGCTTTCCTGCTACCAGCGGGACACGACGCAGCAATATGCGCGTGACATGGCAATTTTATGCCGCTTTCCAGCGCAATCAACCATCGCACGTCATCGATGATTCTGTAGCTTGATCAGGCGGCCTTCATCTGGGAGCAGCCAGTATCAGCGACGACCACGCATGGGCAAGACACTGGACAATTTTCCCTGGTGGCGGAATGCACCGGTTCGCCTATAAATGCTGGCGTCAATCGATTGTGGGCTGTAGGGCACGGCGGCAACTCAACGATGCGGTCGGCTAATCCCCTTCTGTACTTCATGCAGGTGACAGGCGCTATGGAAAATGCTTTTGTTTTAACGACCCATTTTTGGTCATGATGCCGTGCCCGCGGCTCATTTGCTTGCTGGTAATTAATGTTGTAGACTATGCTGAAAACTTAATGCTATTGTCAGAAGACGTAGAAACGAACCCCGGCCCTGATGTTACCCAGTTCGCGAAGCAGCTACAAAGGATTGCTGACGATTTAAAAGAGTAGCGCCTTACTGCTATTGGGTCGAAGCTGGCTAATATTAGCGCCCTAGACAGCAAAATAGCAAACTGCGAAACCAGAGTATGTGCCCTAGAGGAAGTAGTTTGAAAACTTGAACTTCAGATGGATGATCTTGAGAATCGGTCTAGAGAATAACCTCATAGTGTTTGGTGTTCCGGAAAGCGAGAAAGAAAGCAGTGTCGCTTTGGATAAAACAGGGAACGACAGTATCGTCGCAAACATTTTGAAAACCGAGGCACTTGCCATAGACAGACTACATAGACTAGGAAAGCCAAAAGCTAACAAATGCAGACCAATCATTTTGCGGCTTACCGACCATCGCGGCAAAATAACGGTATTATTACTGCATAAGTGAGGACTTTTCAGCTCGCATTCGTAGCATGAGAAAAAACTAAGGAATTATGGTAAATCAAGAAAAGAAGCAGGAGAAAAAGTGACGTTAGGCTATGACAAGCTCCGGATTGATGGTGAACTCTTTTCCTGGAATGAAGAAAACAATGAAGCCGTTCCCGTGAGCCAAGACGCAAACGTCCCTGCAAAACGAAAAAAAAAAAAACCAGAAAGACGATCTGCAGAAGATTGGGCCCCGCAAAAAAAAGTAACCTTCGTCAATGTAAACGCACGTAGTCTACTGAACAAATCTGATTTGCTTTATTCTTTATTACTGGAACTAGAACCCCATTTTGGAGGTGTTACCAAAACTTGGCTGTCAAGTGACATTGATAATGAGGAAATGGATAGCATCAACTACGCGATAATACGGAAATACCGGCCCACACGTGGTGGTGGCGTTGCCATTTTCGCCAATAAAAATTCTCTTTCAAGGTTCTTCGAGAAGTTGAAGGTGTAGAAGCAATATTTTGCGGATTGTTCATAGGTTCAAGTGCCATCACTGTGCGTTGTGTATACCGTATCCCGTCTGCTTGTAGTGACGTCATTACTTCACTTTGTAGTTATATGCAGAGTCATGTATCAAATGGCAAACTAATTGATCCTACAGGGTGATTTGAATATGTCATAAATAGACTGGCAAGCTAAGTATTTCAAGTCTGATAGCTCGCATTTGATATGTGATCTTATGCTCAACTTCAATTTACATCAGATAGTGACCCAACCCAAGCGGGTACATGCATCATCGTCGAGCATTCTTGATTTAGTTTTTTAAGTGATCGTTTCCCGCAAGAAACTACTAAAATAGAAATAATGGAGGGCATTTCAGATTATAACTTGATTTATTGCGCTGTAGGAGTGAAGGACTATAAATCTCATCAACAGGCATCGCTTGATTATTCTGAGTTACCTATGCTGACGACACAAGCATAATCGATTGTCTTGCTTTCGAATATGATTTATTCGTAGCACTTACAGATAACCTATCCACTGACATCGAAACAATTTGGAGTAGATTTACAGGCTTCGTGACGTCATGCATAAAACGTTACGTACCGATCAAAAAAAAAAAAACTGGGCGACTAAACCTCTGAATAACACGTGACGTGAGACAGGGGAAACGAAAGGCAAAACGTCTAAGAAATAAACTGAACACGACAGCAACTATTGCTAGTAGGCACTATCTGACTGTAGCCGTTAGCGACATGAGAAGTAAACTAAGAGATGCCAAAATAATTACTTTGCAAAGATACTTCGCACATTCTTGATAAGCGCTTCAAATAAATTTTGGAAATATATAAATCCAACGAAAAATGAAGCGCTCATGCGTTCTTCTGAATACAACAACGATCTCGCCAACTCCTTCAATGATTACTTTCAATTAGTTTTTACCGTACATGACGGAATCATACCTCTCATACAATTTTCAGACCATTCACCAATAGAACCCTTGGCAAATACCGAGCAAGGCGTGCTCAACCTACTATTAAGTATCGATACCAAGAAGGACCCGGGTCCTGATAACATATCAGACTTCTTCCTTAAAAGGTATGCAGAATTGGTAGCTAAATATTTATGTGTAATCTTTAAAAAATCACTGCAATCATGCACTATTCCCGCAATATGGAAAACTGCTAAAATTATACCAGTACACAAATCAAAATCACACAAAGGCACCAAAATCATGGTTTCAAATTTCAGGCCAATATCAATAACTTGTTCTGTGTGTAAATTAATAAAACATATGATATTGAAACACATAGGTATTTACCTTGAAAATATCATATCCTGTCTCCTGTTCAACACGGTTTCCGAAAAGGCCTCTCAACGGTTACTCAACTTTTAGAAATAATACACGGTGCAGCCCAGTCCATTGATAGCCATAAACAAAGTGACCTCATCTTCTTAGACTTTTCAAAAGCATGTGATCGTGTTTCTCATACAATATAATACGTATATGAGAAGTTACTCTTGGAGACAGTACCATTATTCGCTGGATTAAGGGTTACTGATACATCGCTCACAATTTGTACAGTTACAGGACACCACATCTAGAATAGCAACAGTCACGTCAGGCGTGCCACAGGGCATGCAGCGTCTTAGCGCCAATATTATTCACAATATTCGTTAATGATCTGCCCCTCTCAACTAAAGTAAAACTAAGGCTCTTTGCAGATAGATGACTGCGTACTTTACCAGGAAAAAAATACTCCTACGGATTCCTAACAGAGCACTAGAAGATGTACCCACGTAGTGCAAAAAATGGCAAATGTCCCTTAATATTGGTAAATGTGTGTCCATGGCAATAACCCGCAAAAAACTATGGTACAACTTTTCTTACACTATTGACAACTGCCCCTTAACCACAGTCTCTAACCATAAATATCTAGGAATAACGATTTCAAACGACCTGAGATGGGATACCCACATTTAGAATATTACTAGCACAGCCCTAACAAGACTATTTTTATTGAAAAGATGTCTTAAACACGCACCACCAAATACCAAAATAACAGCTTATACTACCCTCGTCAGATCTGTATTAGAATATGCCAGCCCTGTCTGGTTTCCGTATATGCACCAACAGATTAATAAAATAGAAGTGGTTCAAAGAAAAGTAATTGGGTTGATTTTTAACAAGTATAGACTGACAGACCCACCGACACACCTACTCAATAACGCTGGCATTCTAACACTAAAAAACCGAAGAAAGCTAACAAGACTAAAACTAATGTTTCAACTAATCCACAACATAATAAAAATAGGTACTTCAATGTATATATCTTTTTTTTTCAGGACAGACCAACCCGTCATAATCATTCCCATACTCTTGTAGGATACTCTTTTACCACAAATTACTTTAGATATTCATTTTTTCCTGCAACCGTTAAAGATTGGAACTCGCTCAAACCCACTTTAACCACTTAATCATCCATAAACGTGTTTACAGCTGCGATTGAAAGCGAATTGCTTCCCTCGCAAATCGCACTAACGACATCACATCATCAATAAACCCAATAAACGATGAGTACATGTCATGCTAATAATACAAAACTTTAGCTTTTTTATGATGGTTATATTTCAATGACGCGTTTTTCGATTAGTTTATTGTTCATAAAATTGTTTGATTAAGTTTTTGAATAATAATGTCTACTTGTTGACCCTTCCCCGTATTACAAATGCATGCATTAACTTTTTGCGGTCGTTTTAGCGATAACCTAGTTCACGATTTTGCTATTACTAAAATTTTTAGACTTTGTATTCTTATGACAATGTATATTCTGTGATTTGTATGTCATTTTGTAATTCCAGCTTTTTTGTGTTTTTCAACATTATGACTTTGTGTAAACAAATAATCGCTTTCATATGTCCTCCCTGCTACAATCTCGGATGAGATTAGCAGTATTGTAAATAAATAAAAATAAATAGATACATTGGATTCGCTGCCAAGTATTTTTGTTATTTTCCGGAAATTACCTGCGCACAGTTTGGAGTGTGCCGGGACACCAACACATTACTCGAATTTTTTTCCGGCGCGTATCGAGTTTATTTTAGGGGCGAAGCTCCTAAAGCCGTTGGTCCTTCCATGCATGTCTGTGACGGGTTAGTAACCACCTAGTTGTATGGCTTACTCAGCAGGTGGCGCTAGTGTGAGTGATAGACGAACGAACGGACGTACAGACAAACAGACGGACAGATAGACAGATAGAGATACAGGCATTTATATAGACGGGCCAACACTTCGCCCCACTCATCATTCACTTCGTCGATATGCTGTGATTTTCTACTCATCTACTCATCAGTGAAAGGCAAGAAACTTCTTACGAAAGTAATGACGTCACTCACCGCATAGCGTCAGCTTGAATTGGTAGACCACGACGACTCCCATAGAGATTGACAAGTGCACGTTCAGCTGGTGAGTGCTTCTAGGAGCCCTCATAGTCGTACGTTTGGTGAACCAAACTGGCGCCAGTGGGCGGCTATGTTTTAGGATGAATATTCTGCTTTTTTAATTCTGTTTATTTTTTTTCATTTTGTATTTCCGGCCTTTAGTCGTCAGTAACATGTAGATCTCTCATGCAGAAACTCCCTGTCAGCGCTCAACCACTCTGAAACAGTGCGACTTGCTTTTGCCCCCCCCCCCCCCCAAAAAAAAAAAACGACTCTTCATAGGGATGAGAAATTCGTGAACAGGGAGTGTTCGAGTAGTGTATTTTTCGAAGTTGCTACTTGTTTCAAGTCAGTTGCAGCTGTAGTCTATACGTCGGCTCTTTTTTACAAATTTCTTCCATCGTCCCCTTCCTGCCTTTCTTTAGAATTTCTCCTATATGCATTCTTAGTTGACGCAGCGGTTCGCACTATACACCACCCTCACTCAAACAAACGTTTCGAGGCGCAGCTGGTCTTCCGAGTTCAAAACCGTCATTGAGTGCTATAAAAGCAGAGACGCCGCAGTCTCTAACGATGCATTCACGCGCGCTTCTGTGACTCTCTGTTGACTTTTCTGTGCCTCTCACGGCCGCTGAACGCATTGTCAGTCTCTCTCCATCACTTCTTATTGGGCGCGCCTGGCGAACACGTGTAACTCGTGTTCTCCCCCTGCAGCCGTCTGGTAGACGCGCTCAGCGATCACTCGACGCCGTCAGCGGCCGCGCTCTGCCTTGTGAGTATCCACTGCTTGTATCTATATTTGCCAAAAGGTGCCCAAGTGTAAACGAATCAAGTGCCTAAACTGTGGTGCTTCTTTTGCTCACCCAATCGAACTGTAGTTGCCATCCCCTCCTTCTTTTTTCCACACGAAGCGATCTTTTGTCAGATTGATGTACACCCAGCCGTCTGTTTTTTAATGTAGTTCGCGGTTAAATTGCATGAACTCTTCTCCACTTGTCCGCTTCACTGATCACGTAGCGCAATACATATTTAACACAGGGCCAGGGAAGGGGTTAAAGGGAGCCCTTACTTCTTAGAAGTTTTATTTTTTTTGAAGAGCGTACTCATATATATGCGGAAAAGCAAAGAAACCAATATATATGTGTACGCTCTTCGAAATAAGTCTTATTTGAACCAAGCGCTCCCCTTCATTCCTTCCCTGGTCCCGTGTCAAATATTTTTTTGCGCTACGTGATCAGTTATGCACACGCAACTTCATACTCTTGTCCACTTTCTTTGTTTATACGCCACTTCCAGCGTTACGTTCGCGACCTGCGCAATGTTCCTTAAGAGCGCAATGTAAGATGGGGCTCGGCTCTTTGCTGCTTAGGCAACGAAAGCGAGTTTTCTGACCTGTTCTAGTTTAAGAAAGGCGCCTCTTGCTTTTCAGGCTTGAATTTATTCACTAAATGCAAGGCATCAGGACGATTCAACTTTCTCCCGAGGATGCACTAACCGTGGACCTTAGTTTCTGACGCCGCAGAACAGGTTTTCCGCATTGTTGAAAATGTAGACTTCTTTGAACCATGGGGTTGCTGTACAATAGGTTCATTTTTCACTATGCTTGTGCAATCCGTCAGTGATTTGACCGTTCATTAAGCTTTCGTCTTTCCAGATTGCCGCGCGTAAAGTAGCGAAACAGACGATTTTGGATTAAGCTCCCCGCGTCCTTCAATTCACTCAGTCAGTCACCTCGCCAACCCGAGTTTGAGCTCAGAGTTGATGCGGAAGCCCCCATTATGTCGTGCGCCGTATTCAAATTGTGGTTTTGATACGTACAACCCCGGAATTTATTATTAATTTGTGCCACGCCGCAAACAATGCGGGGTTCGTGGTGCGTCAGATACGTGACACATCGTCATGCTTTCGTTATACTTCTAGACACTGAAATGGCTCCAGCCAAATTTTTTAAAGTGAACCCAATGTTTTAGGGGCCTCTTGGATTCTTCGCTCTCGCTCACTCACCGCTGCTATGAATAAAGATAGCATCACGCCATGCAATAAGTCCGGCCTTCCGTTTTCACATTCTATCGGACTTGCTGTCAGCAATTCATTGGGTGACCCACATGCACTCTGTATCCTGTGGTCGTAGAACTGCCGACCAAATATTTGGGGACCAGTGTGATTTTGGAAGATGGCGCTGAATAATTAGAAACCGGAGATGCGGCTATTTGACGCAGAGAAGTAACGAGAGAAGGGTTCAAATGGAGCGCAAAGTTTGACGACTGCTAATTGAACATGAACTGACTAGCCCAACAACGCGCACTTCTAGCGCTGATTGGCGAGGAAGTCCTTTCTTGTGCTAAAGTCAGCTCTCGAAACACATTGTGTACGCAAGGAACTTATGTCGCAAAAATACTTGCGCTGTCTTATCCGCTGCCTTTCCAAAAATAGTGAGCCAAACACGTACTACACAGCTCACATTCATTCATTGCAAGAAGAACGCTGTGGCACATGTGGCACAGAATTCACGTGCGCATTATTATCAGAAATGACAACTGCACCCGATTCCAACACATTCTTTTTAACGCGATACTGTTAAAAGCTTTTTCGCTAAAAAGTTCCGGCGTCGGCGTCGTTAGTTGTGAGTGAAAAATCATCATATTGTCCGTGACCGAAAAGTTGAGAAAGGCGGAAATAAATTATAACAAACATAGTTGTTAGAATGCGAATAGAACTCGGGCCGTGAGTTTGGTAAGCAGGTGTTCTACCACAAAGCCACACTTATGGGTGAAAGTGCTTCAAAGAAAAAAAAAAGACAAAAGAAACTAAACAAAAAAGTCGCTTTTTTTGAGTGCCATGTTGTCGAAGAAAATAAAGGAATGATAAAAAAAATAGCTACTGTTCAAGCGAGAATCAAAGCCAGGCCGTCTGCGTGGCAAACAGGTATCTTAACCTATAGAGCCACGCTAATTTTTTTTCTGTAGCACCTGGCGTTGGTAAAGAGCATATTGCCACTTTCCTTCCAAGTTTTGTTATCGCTGCGTTACACTGTACGTAATTCTCAGCGCAAACTGTGCCTGCAGTGTTCGAGAAGCTTGCCCCGCCGCGGTGGTCTAGTGGCTAAGGCACTCGGCTGCTGACCCGCAGGTCGCGGGTTCGAATCCCGGCTGCGGCGGCTGCATTTCCGATGGAGGCGGAAATGTTGTAGGCCCGTGTGCTCAGATTTGGGTGCACGTTAAAGAACCCCAGGTGGTCTAAAATTCCGGAGCCCTCCACTACGGCGTCTCTCATAATCATATGGTTGTTTTGGGACGTTAAACCCCACAAATCAATCAATCAGTGTTCGAGAAGCTTAGGGACTGTAGTAGATCATTTCGTTAAGATTGCGCCCACTTCGCGAACATTACTGATCATTTTGAAACCTGCGTGACCGCTCGCGATAACGCTAGAGTATTTGATGACTCGTGTATAAATTCCGACGTGCTTCGCCGCTTGTCAGTTTATCGACGGTCGACGCTCTGTTCGCCACTATCAGTGCCAGTGTGTGAGTGTGTGCTGTAATTCGAGTTTCCGTTTGTGGCCACAATTTCGTCCAAATGAACAGTTTTCATCTGAACACCAAGTCTCCTCTCTTGGCCCACTTTCACGACACCGCGACAATATTGTACATTTTAACACCTAATAATACCACTATATGTGTAGGATACATACAATGATTGAATATTAAACAATCGCCAAGCTGGTGTCGTCATATTCAGCGAAGGTAATCGACACGTCGAGACATGATAATATGACATGCGTGTCATGTAAGAACATGACAACATACCACGCTCATGATGCGCTCGTGGCCGTTTCGCTAGCTTCCCGCATACCGAATTCGGTATTACGTGACGTAAATAGACGACGAAGGTAAATGACGTGCCCAATGATAATCATGACATGCGTGTCATGTAAAACATGACTACATGCTACGCTCATAGCGCGCTCGCTCGTGGCTATTTTGCTAGCTCCACGTATACCAAATATTGTATCACGTGATGGCAGTAGACGACGAAGGTAAATTACATGCCCAAATATGATAATCATGATATGTGTGTCATGTAAACATGATACTTCCTATACTCACACCATGCTCGCGTCCGTTCCGCTAGCTAAACATCTACCAAATGTAGCATTACGTGACGTGAATGGACGACGAGGATAAATGACACGTCCAAACATAATAATCTTGAAATGAAGCTAATTTACGCCCGCCTGGTAACGTTGTGCAGTTATTAAAGTGACATTGCAACCTTCCTCTTTCGTGCTTCGCATAATATTGATTCTCACTGTACGTTGGATCTGCCAATTTTTACTGTGATTTGTATCTTTGCGTCTGGTAATGCCGAAATTGAATCATAAATGATCTAACGCATCGTACAGTTTATGCCGGCGTCGTTAATTTCGAACGATTTTGCGTCAGCTTGAAACGACTGCCTAAATGCCATAGGAAACATGCGCCCAACAGTGGGGCAGTGCCTGAGACTTCGTGCGCTCAAGCTGCAGTGATGCTGAACGCGCCGTTTTCAAATAGGGCGACCCCTCGGTGGTGAAGACTGAAACGACGTGAATGCTTTGAGCGTTTTCTCTCCTTAGAAAAAAAGAAAAGCATTTCTAGCTTAAGCAGCCAAAACCACTTTGAAACCTGCCGGACAATCTAGCGAGAAAGGTGACGAACAATAGTCTTCGCCTGGAGCCACTCAAGGTATTTTGCGCGCTCCGCAAGTGTTCTCTCACGTCAACAATACTTGCTTGATCTTTGCAACGTTCCGAGAGGACCTCCTGTCTACGTCAAACCTAAAGAAAAAGTCAATTGCACCCAGAGGTCGGCAAAACTTGTGGAGCCCACTCATACTCACTCATTAAATATATCTCGTGCTTTGGACTCACTCGGACTCTAACTCACCAAATTTTCCTGAGACGGACTCACACTCACGAATATTTTCTTCAACGAAACTCACTCGGACTCAAATTCACACACACACACACAAAAAAAAAAGTTTCTCACCCGGACTCACCCAGATTCAAGCCTTGGTCTGAGTGTGAGTGAGTCAACTCATGAGTCTGTTAGTCTTCAATTAAATCTTTCAAACCTGATGTCCATGTTTTTAACACCATTATCTCACGTAATCGCTGCTCTCCTTGGCCCTGATTGATATAGTACCTCCGAATACGAGTGAATTATGAGTAAGGTCCTTTTTCTTTGAAGAGATGACGACATATAAGATATATTTGTCAAAAACTTCCCCGGAATAGTTGGCGAGGGGTAGATCAAGACAACCCTCTAGATAATTCGTGCCTCTGACCAATTACATTTAAATGGTGTATGAAGGACACTGTCTTGGAATATGTGCGAGTTGTCGTGAGCCCAGGTGCGCCTGGTAGTAATGCTGAAGAGAGTATAGATAGCACCATAAATTGGGAATGAGACAAAAGAACTCACTCAGGCTCACTCCAGAAATATATTTTGGTTTTTAGATTCACTCCAACTCACGCTCACCAAAATTTTCTTCAGCAGGACTCACTCGGACCGACGGCTGAGTGAGTCTGAGTCAGTCGACTGATGAGTGATTTCGCCGACCTATGAAATATGCAACTGACGAGCATGCACCTTTACTTCAAAGTGGAAGTGATTGATTGATTGATTTGTGGGGTTTAACGTCCAAAAACCACCATATGATTATGAGAGACGCAATTCAAAGTGGAACTCCTGTGCCTCCACCATAGTGAGATTATGCCGTTTTCAAATAGCATTGACAGTCCAGCAACAGCTATATAGCAGGGTTAATTTTGCACAGACACTCGTCAATAATTTAATTGAGAAAGGAACGATGAGACAAAACTAGAACCGAAACAAGGAGCTGCTCCGTCCTTCATGGTGGGTATGGAATGACGTCACGAAATCTGCTACACACCACCATGGCTGATGAGGATGTGAGCATTGCTCACGCTGCCCTTCTGATACGCAAAAGCAAGTTGGCGACGCCATCCGACGTGGAATTAAGCTGTGCCAGCTCGACTGAACTTATCAGTGACAAATCAAGCGATGAGTGCAGCTACTACTTGAGCGTGGAAGCATCGTACTTTCATTCCGACCTGCCGGCGCGTGTAACATCTGACGTGCCTCAAATCAATCTCCTCGTTGTTGAAATGTGTATGCTTAAAGAGCCGACGTCAACAACGACTAACGCGCTGTGTGCAGCTGACAAAACTGAACTGTGCTCGCATCGTCGGCGCCTCGCAGAAAAGAGCGCGTGCTGTCTCTGTCTGCTGTGCAAGGTGGTGTTTTTGAAAAAGAAAAGAGGAGGCACTTACGTCATATACACAGGATAGCCTGCGTTTACATGTGTGATTCCACAATAGGCCATCAAGTTTTAAAATTGGTTTTCTGAAAAACTAAATGACCTACCGTTGCATAATCTGGCACACGTATATATAGACCACAGTGTCCACGAGAACATATTTTCGAAGTTTTATGAAAACCGGTAAGGTAACGCCCGTCACTAATAATCGGTGACCAACTGTTCTCCTTAGTCACGAATTAAGATGTGCATCAGAAAATGCGTCAAATTGGCATGGCATTATTCCAACCTTACTGAAAATCCTGGGCTGGTCGATGCTGGAATAGTTGGTGAATATGGTGGAAATAATATTAAATATGGTGGGAATAATAGTGGAAATGGTGTAAACTGTAGTGGCTAATGACGGCGAGAGTGAAAACAAAATGGTGGCAGGTGGTGGTGGTGGCGGTGGTTAGCCAATACTGGTGACAGTAAAAAATGCTGGCTGATGGTGGCGATGCAAACCGTGTTTTGTGGATGGCTTGGTGAACAAGCTGGATGACGGTGGCGTGATGAAGCCTTGATGAATGATGGTGGCATGATTAAAAAGCAGATGACAGTATGCGAAATCACTCATTTGTAGTGTTTCACTCTACAATGTGCGGAGAATTATGTTTGCCGTTGAAAGAAAAAAAAAAAACGCTGGTCAATTCGCGACTCCGACTAAATTCTCGCCACCTAGTGGCCGCGCCTGGAAACGGTGCTAACAGGGCCAACCTTTAAAGGAGATGTGTTACCGCGTTGCGTGGGTTGAGAAGTGGCCGTATAGTTCCTTTATTATCGCGATGCCGCACGCTCGAGCCCGAAAAAGAAGAAATTGTTTGCAAGGTCTATTGAAGTGTATCGCAATGCGTGGCATCGCGGTGCAAAGATGGTAACGTGCCGTTCTATCACTTTTCGAAAGATGCAGACAACGCGCGACGGAAAATGGCGCAAATCCGAAACGAATTGGAAAGAAGGTGACAGACACAACGGTAGTGTCTTCTCATCAATTCGCTTAAGGCGACCTAATTATTCTTGGTGAGGACAACATTATTTAGCGCGTGTGCATTCTTATCAATATTCGTTCTTCTAAAAGTGTGGAGTATAGTTTCATTCATATTAAGTGCTTTAGGAAATTCGTTCCGTTACGTGTGTGACTATTTTGCGCACATGCTTGCTTTCCATGCAAGTCGCAGTGCTGCCCATTCTCGAGCTGAGCTGCTGTAATCCTGCACCCTCCTCCAAACAATTGTGATTTCGAATGTGCATGTAAACGCACACAAACGCGCGCTGGGGGCGCGCGTGTGTAGCGTGCGCGTATGTACATTCTTGCGAATATATCTCATGTCTGTGCATTTGTAGCGTGCGTATTGTGTGTATGTATAGATCTCCTTTGAACATGACCTACTGCCAACCAGAATAAGTGACCTAAACGAGCGAGTGTTTGGAAGCACACAACCTTATTCATTAGAAACATAGTAACATGCCTTCCGAACGAAAAGAAGAGAGCGCTCCTATCACAACTGAAACTACGATTTGCCTTATCTCAAAATACATTGGCCCAGGCATAGATCCGTTCTCTAATCAAGCGAATGGTATGCGTGTTCAACCTCTGACGGGACAACGGAGCTCAATGGGATACATGCAATGGGCAGCACGAGTCACAGCGTAGTTACCTTGAAACGTGATGAGGCCTTGGCTGTAGCAGTGTAGAAATGCAGCGCAAAAGTACTACCAGCTTTTGGAGAGGACCGCTACATATGTGCAGTTGTCTATTTCAACATCAGGCTCGCTAGACATGTTCTTAGACTTGAAGTAAATCTGATGCGATTCGGCGAAGAGGCTAAATTTTTTTCGCGCGAAGCGTCACCGTTTCCGCTGTTTGGCGAATAAAATCATTTATGCTGATTAGAGTGGGGCTGTGATAATTCGTGAGCCCTCAGACACAGACAAGTGCAGGGAAAAGAAAACGTTAATGCACAACACGATTCAAGCGCAAATACAGACACTTCCGATAGATAGCCAAAAAGTACAACACAGTTACGTTCCAAGTCCTTACGGTTCTGTAGCCCACAAGTATCTCTACACGCCCTGACTCGTTCGGTAACTATCATTCAGAGACGACACTCACGGCGCCGATGACCGCGTAGTCGACGCACGCTTGAAGCAGGAGAAAGACGCGCTCGCTCGCCCGACTCGGGAACGCTCTGAAGCATGATGACTCCGCGCAGTGCCCACCGAGACCACGCCGCGGTCGGTTGTGCCGGATCGTGAGCCTAGACGTGGTGCCATGGTCACGCCCACAGGATGCTATTGGCTTGGGCCCCAGGAGACTCACCACCGCGGACCGACTCTTTAGCTGGTTGGTCTCGGACACCATCTGGCCTACGATCAGCAGCCTGTCCTGACCCGCTCAAGCGTTCATCATAGAAAAGCGCCGCAAGGCCCGGTCTGGAAGCCACCCGTTCACCGTAGGAAATGCCAGGTTCGTCCCGGCTGGTCCGATGGCCTCAACATGGCAGCGCACGCTGTGTCGTTGTTGTTGTTGTTGTTGCCCCTTCGCACTGGCACATACCCACTATGGGGGATTGGCCATGAAATCTAGAAGTATCCTAAATGATATATATTAAAAGGTTTATCCTTAATCAAAAAAACTAATGATGTAATAGAAAATAATCATTAACTAAAAAGGAATATTAAACTAAACAAATAATTAAAGATTGAATCAAGAAGAGAAAAGGTGAGGTAATACTACAGTGGAAGACAGAAATTTTGAGTAGACCAGACAATCGAGCTTATCTCACCCGGTCACAATCAAATGAATATGCAAATTTCATTCAAAATTAGACAAGTGTCGTCAGAAATATATTTAAGCAGGCATTATTATGACATGCGCTTTGATTCTCGAATGAAATTGCATACAGCATCGAATACGCTCCTGTGGCAATGTCCCAAGCTAAAGGCACCGAAACTTAGAACATTATCTGCAGTTAAATTTAAACCTACTGCTTGAAAAGGAACGATTAAAAGTCTTTTCCTAATTAATGAATAGTTTTTACATGTTATAAAGTAATGCTCTATTGTTTCCGTTTCTTCACAGAATGGACACAGGGGGGATATCGCCAGACCAGCTCTGTGCAAGTAAAAGTTTAATGGAGGGACACGGCATCGAAATTTGGTTAAAATAACTGCTAACTTTTTAGATTGACTCCACTGAGGTTTCCAGGGGTATGTTAGGTGCTGATAGTCCGTATGTTTAGTAATATTTTCCATAATATCCGTATAAATAGCCCATTTTCTATATCTGATCGACACTATGTGTTCCGATTCTGGTAGTACCGAGATCACAGGGCCATCAAGTGTGGCTCGAGATAGTGAATCGGCTATTTCATTCAACCGTATGCCACAGTGTCCCGGGACCCAGACTAACTTCAGGAACTTCACATGAGGTGGAACTAATGTTTGTAATGTCGCTAGAGCTCTTGATTGTTCTGAAGCTGTGAGAGTAGTACACAGCGAAAGAGAATCAGTAATTATCATTGCACTCTCTTCGTTTGAAGGAAGTTTTCGTAGCGCTAAAATAATAGCCAGGAGCTCAGCTTCGAAAACCGGAGTGAAGTCTGGTAGTCTTACCGAGAATGACCAACCGAGGTAATCTGAGACGATTCCTACTGCTGCCTTTTCTTTATTCACAGAAGCGTCTGTGGCTATTATGTTCTTTATTTCCGCATGAGCTATGTAGTCTTCTAACCTGTCATTTAAGTAACTCGAAGATTGAAACTTAGATAGTGGGGGAAAAATTTCATCACATTCTATCGTAATATTGTGATTTAATGCTTTGGTTCCAATTACCGATCTGATATCCACCTTTATGCTTTCAAGTTTCTTTTGTACAAAAATAATCTGGGGAGTACGAAAGCGTGGCCAGTGAGCGAGGAAGAAGGCGTCGGGGTCACTAATAAAGGCATATGCAGACCGTCTCGCTGATAAGCCATAAAATTTCAAGTATGTTTGTACTGTTAAGATACGGAATCGGCAAAGAATAGTTGGTATGCGAGCTTCCTGATATAGTACATTAATAGCGACATACCTGGGGAGTCGCAAACACAACCGTAACGCTTCTCGCTCTAATAGAACTAACGGTTTAATTTTGTACGTAGGGCCACCCGACGTTCCAAGGCCCACGCGCCTGACGCTGGCTTTTCGCTTGCACACTTCGTCGTCTTTGTTCGCGTCACCACTTTCGGCATGCACTATCAGTTTCGGTTTCTTAATACGCTCTCCCCAACTTTCAGTACGTTGTGCCGTGGAAAACTTGAGTGCTGACGCGACACAACGGAACACAACAATAGAGAGTTTTAGTACTGCGTACGATGCGTACGTGGCGGCGTTGCGTACGTAAGGACGCCACTTACTGCGTAGTGCGCATGCGCAGACCGCAACGCGCACGTATCGCGTTACGTACGCAGCCGCTACGTACGCACGCATGAGATGCGTGCGTGCGTACGTATGAGGTGATCGCGCCGCTCTCGAACAAGTTCGCGACAGCGCGAGACTTCGTTTTCAAATTGGCGGCATCGAAGGCAAGCACCGACCGGTGTGGCTTAAAATATGGCCATAATCTGGCTATAACACTTGGATTGGCTCACATTGGCTGTCAACAACACGTGCTTCTATTTTGATATACCAGATGGCGCAACACGCTTCACACTCGTTACGTACGCGGGTACTACAGCGTACTAAAAGGCGATTAGTGGCAAACGACGCCACGTAACGCAAGGCGCTTGCGTGATGCGTACGTAGCACCATTCCGCAGTACTAAAACTCTCAAATAACAGAACCAGTCACTGGCACATGCAGAAATGTCAACTAAACGCTGCGAAACATATGCTCCGCACACTCTATCACAGGAGGTCAACGCACTTTTTTTTTATTGATATGATATATAAGGAGATGTTGGCGCACCATTATGGCGCCGGCTACTCCTTAGCCGTTAATTGAAACTTGAACACGTATCTTGAAGCAAAAACATACAAAGCAGTGCATGGAAAATAGAAAACTCAGGCACAGATATGTAAAGACACACTTATACGTACATATCACAATGGTAAGTAAATGTTTGAAAGTCATTGTAAGAAGTCTCTGGAAACAACAAAACACAAACAACAAACACAAAACACAACAACAAAATAACAAAACACACATCTGGTCCTTATAAAGATGCATTCGCTCGTATGTACATAATAGTCGACACGTCATTCATTTCACAACACACACGTGATAGGTGTCACATGATACTGTATATAATAAGTACATGTGTTACAGATGAAAGCTTGTTCTTTGTTAATACTTGTCAGCAATCCCGCTGTCTTGTAAAAAACGTGTTAATGCTCTTAAAGCGTGGGACTGTAAAACTCCAGTTGGCCACGGGCCCAGAAGTTTTTTCATGCTAAATGGTCTGTGGTCCAATGCGAACAGTTCGCTTTTAAGACGGTGTCTTGGCGTGTCATGATGTGGACAGTCTATGAGAAGGTGACATACGTCTTCATCTATAAATCCACAATCGCATTCGGGAGTTTCAGCTCTGCCGATTCTGTGCAAAAAATGTTTTGTGTATGCGGTGCCTAGCCTCAATCGGTGAATTAGAGTTTCCATCCTTCTATCTAATGCCAGCGAAATTTTGAATTCAATATATGGATCGATGTGATATAAATCGCAGCTCTTTGTACTTTGGTCAAACCAAGCAGTTTTGCTCATTCTGAAAGTTGTATTCTTTATAATACTACGCAATTCATTTTTCGAAATCGGTAAAGAAACAGTAACGTCTTTACGATGTGCTTGTCGTGCTGCTTCATCGGCAGCTGTGTTTCCAGGAATGTTGCAGTGGCCAGGTATCCACTGGAATTCGATCTCATGTTGCGCCTTCTTTGCTTTAGTGAGCTCCTTCAGCGTTTCGTATGTCATACTATCACTTATTACTGTCCTGTTTGTACTGGAGAGTGATCTTAATGCGGCCTGTGAGTCACTGAAAAGTACCCATTTTCTAGCGTCTGCTACCGAGTTTATAAACTTTAGAGCATACAGAATAGCGAAGAGCTCAGATGTTGTAGATGACGTCGTGCGGCATAATTTAAACGATTCCTGAATATTGAGCTGTGGTATGATAAATGCCGATGTTGAAGACGTTGTAGTACTTGAGCCATCTGTGTAAATATGTATGTACCCTGGGTACCGCATGTGTATCTGATAAAGCGCTAGTTGTTGAGCAGCTTGGATGAACATGTCTTTCTTTCTAATAATGCCATCCACTGAGAATTCAATGCTTGGTATAACAAGCACCCATGGAGGATAGTCCATTTCAGAGTTCCAAAATTCATGGCTGGGTAATATATGTACATTACTCTGGACTTCGTTATGAGCATTGCTTTTATCTCTTAGTAAAATCTCCAGCGCCAATGGGTGGTCCCTGTGTTGCGTCTGTAAGCGAAAAAAATGGCGGCATGTTTCAATTGTTCTCATGACTGGAAAGGGTGGTTGTCGAGTCTCTGCTATGACAAGGCTGCTGGAAGTCGCTCGTGGAACACCTATGCAGACGCGCAGTCCCCTAGCTAATAGTCTTTGAAGTCGCTCCTCTGAAGTGCGGGAAAGGCCGTGTAACACTGCTGCAGAATATGCAACTTTTTGTCGTATTAAAGCATTGTGAACAGCGAGCATGGATGATACAGATCCGCCCCATGGTGTGCCAGCAATTCTGCGGAGTATATTCACTAGTGTATTCACCTCGTTTTCGAGTTTCTTTATGTGAGGTGCCCATGATAGCTGCCTATCAAGTATTACTCCGAGAAATCGATGCTGTGTCACAATCATTAGTGGTTCTTCTTATAAATTGAGACTGAAGTTCTTTAACTTCTTACGGGTGAAGGGCAATACAGCTGTCTTTGCGTGCGATAGAATCATTCCTCTTTCTTTTAAAAAGTTGTTGACAATATTTATTCCGTCTTGCAATGCAATCTGAATTAACCGTATGTCCGTGCCAGATGCCCAAATGCACACATCATCTGCATATAAAGAGTATTTCAACCTGGAAGGCAGTCTTTTAGCTAAATCAGCCATAACACAGTTGAAAAGAAAAGGGCTGAGTACGCTTCCTTGTGGCACTCCCTGTCT
This sequence comes from Rhipicephalus microplus, assembly GCF_043290135.1. Lineage (NCBI taxonomy): Eukaryota > Metazoa > Arthropoda > Arachnida > Ixodida > Ixodidae > Rhipicephalus > Rhipicephalus microplus. The sequence goes on from NC_134700.1 coordinate 47,881,027, forward strand.
GACGTCGTGTTCTGCACTTTTTCCTTCGCTTGTCTGAATGAATATTTTACGACCTGATAAAAATTTGGATACCCACCGCAAAGACCTGCCGGACAGTCCGTGTTCCAACATACTCAGCAGAACATGAGTGTGACTGACTGTGTCAAATGCCCTTTTGATGTCCAAGAACACTGCGACCGTCAAACTACCACAGGCGCGTTCATGCTCCACATACGTTACTAGGTCCAGCATTGCATCCATTGTGCATCTCTGTTTCCTAAATCCTGTCAAGTAGTTGGAGAATACACCAGTTCTGTTGCACCACCATTGAAGTCGCGCATCAATCATTTTTTCCATTACCTTACATAAACAGCTTGTCAGACTGATTGGACGAAAGGATTCAAGGTTCAAGGGTGTCTTAGCCGGTTTTAAGATCGGAATGATGCGAGCAGACTTCCAAGACTCGGGTACAATTTCTTGCGTCCATAGATTATTGTAAATATCTAAGAGAATAGTTGTGCCTGTGGGCCCAAGGTTCTTTAGCATATTGTACGTAATGCCGTCCGGTCCAGAGGCCGATTTTTGACGACATGATGCTATAGCACAATGCAGCTCCCTTAACGTAAATACAGGGTCTAGCTGAGGATGCTCGGCCCAAAAGCAAGCATTAATTTTCTGGCTGGCTAATGCAACAGAATTATCAAATAAGGCACATTGTGATGTGGCGGGCCTACTGATAAGTTGACAAAATTCATCTGCTACCACAGCTTCCGGTTTGTCCAAAGCTACAGCAAGAGCACGAAATGGGAAGCTCTGTGATACAGGGCCACTAAGTGCTCGAATTACAAGCCAAATTCTTGAAACAGGTGTGTGGGGAGAGAGCGTGCCACAGAAATCACGCCAGCGTCGTTTACCTAAATTTTCTAGCCGTCTGCGCATTACACTGTGGATTTTCTGTGCATTTTTGTATGCTTCTAAACTTCCGCTGCGTCTATATGCCCTTTCTGAACGTCGTCTGATGGCTCTTAGATGTTCATACTCTCCATCGACTGCAGCATAGTCTTTTGGAATCGGGACTTTCTTTGTACATTTATTCGCATTATCTTGCAGAAATTCAGTAAACCTTTCAACTGTCGTGAGTTCACTATTTTGGTTTGTTATGTGGTGCCGAAAAGCTTTCCAGTTCGTCAATTTGCTGTAGCGTCTGGTGTCGTCTTTTCGCAAGTAGGGGTGACTTATTAGAATGGGAAAATGGTCACTTCCACGTGTTTCTACATCCGTCGTCCATACCACACCATTCACTAGATCTTGGGAACACAAGGTTACATCGATGCAACTAGAGTAATTATGCCCTCGGAGAAAAGTTGGGGAGCCGTCATTTAAAATTGTCAAATTGCATTTGTCTGCGGCACACTCAACAATGTTCCCACGTGCATCACATCGATCACTACCCCAGATTATGTTGTGCGCATTAAAGTCTCCGCATATAAACGTATATGAATTAGAAATGTTGAAGATATTTGTTAGCTCTTCCACCGAAATGCGGCTTGAAGGTTGTAGGTAAAAATTGATCACTGTAAAGCACTGCTCACCAAAGGATACTTTGCAAGCGACGAATTCCGGGAAGTCCGAATCACTTGAGTTAACTTGATGAGAAGGTAGGTCCTTTCTGACGCACAAATGTACTCTGCTAGGACCACTTCGACGAGATGACTTATATATCACGTAGTTGGAGAGGCGGAAATCATCATTCATTCTTGCCTCTTGGATGCAAAGTATTGGAAAGTTATACTGCAGAACGAGTTTACGGAAGTCAGCACACTTCCTTCGAAGACCATTGGCATTCCACTGGTATATGGAGACATCTTTGTAGCGCTTATTCATATGCTACTTGTCGCAGGTTTGACCCGGACTGTTGACACAGTAGTGCTTCCAGAGGCAGCAGGGCTTTTACTTCTGGCAGGTTGTTTGCTTCCGGTAAAGCAGACAGGATTGCCTTAAGTGCTGCGGAAAGCATTGGCAGAATCAATTGCATGACTGATGCAGAGGCACGGTCTCCATTGAATGGTTGATTTTCTGAGGCCTGTTGAGAATGACGTGGCGTTTTGGGGCGAACACTGGCACTGTCGGTTTTGCTACTTTCCGGCAGAGGACCCGTGGGCGTTCGTAGCTTTGACGCGTAGGTTGGGTTACTTGAAGGTACTTCTCGTGAGTGGTCTCTCGTGTGTGCTCTTGGCGTCTCTCTTGGCGGTTCTCTTGGCGTGCTTGTCGGCTGTTGTTGCGGTGGCCGCTGAGGTGGATCACGTACAGGATGAACAATCTCAAGGTTTGGAGATGGTTCATTGGGGCGCGGTTTTCTTCCATGGATGAGCTCATGCTGACGCATTTTTGTAGCAGCTTTACTTTGCGGGCAGCCTGAATATGAGGCAGCGTGATTACCTGCACAGTTTGCACACTTAGGCTGAAGAACAGACTTGCACTCCTTATGATGGTGTTCTTCTGAGCAGATCTTACACCGGCGTGTGTTACGGCAACTTTTCGCCATGTGTCCGAATCGCTGGCAGTTATAGCACCGAAGTGCTGGACCAAGATATTCTTCCACTGGGTGACTGGTGAATCCTAAGTAGATTCTTCCTGGAATCGGGCGGTCATCTCGAAAAGTCAGGATCACTGAGTGAAGTGGACGCGTCGTTACTCCTACATCTTCCTGGCGGTAGTATTTTATTTGCCGTCGCGCCGATATAACCCCTGCATCTCTCAAGTACTCTAGGAGTTGTTCGTCTGAATACTGCAGAGGAACATGTTTTACTTTCCCAACGTTCCGAGTGTATGACTCTGGGATGAAAGGCTTAACTTCCAGGCCACCTACATTTGAAAGCATCAGAAGTCGCTTAGCTGAACTTAAGGAAGCAACGCTGACACTAAAGCTTCCATCTCTGGTCGTTCTGAATGACTGCACTTTTTCTTTAGCAGCGGAAACTACTTCAGCTGACACTCGATTGGGGTTCACTTTCCAGAAGCTAGCACCTTCAGCTGTTGGACGAAAGACGACTGGGATACCCTCGGCTCGTTTCTTTTTATAAGTAACCAACGTAAATGGTTCATCTTCGCCCATGTCTTCTTCATCACTTAGGTGATAAGTTGGCGTTTTATCGTCGAGAGGATTCTCTTCTAAGCGAGGCTTCTTGCTCTCAGCTTCATCGTCTTCCAATGCTGCTGTGCTCGCTTGAGCCATTTCGCGGTTGTGAATTTGCAAACGTGCCGGCTTTATGATGCTTGGACGCACCTGTAAGCCCCCAGGCTTTTCATTGTGTCCTGCAGTATCACTCATGTGGTTTAACGCACTTGGACGAGCATAAGGCTCGTGGCGATGGCTACCAACCACCGTAGTGGTCGCGTACTAGCCAAATCTTTGATAACGGAACCTCGTACCTGTAGGGCGCCGAGCCCTCGAAGTCTTCACCCGGCGTCTTGTCGGCACACCGCGAAGAAAAAAAATTGCCCGCAGCTTCCCTCGGGGGAACACTGAGGAGGATGCGGATCATATAATTGGTTAACGGGGTGTTAAAGTGCGACTTACTTGGGTCGATGGCTAAATTGGTTAACGTGGTTGTAGGAGGGGGTGTTAAATGAGTGAACACGTACACACGTATGCGAAAGGGCGGCGCTGGTCGAAGGGACGTCGATCATTGTGTTTGTGGATTCGTTGAAATTCATTTCACCGTGACCTCTGACGTCGACGCGCCGTACAAACCAACCGACGAGCGGCAACTGAGCGAGCGAGCGCCGACCTTGAGTATATATACAGCACGACGGCGCATGCACTGTCAGCTGTTGAATGTTCTCGAAGCGCGACGCCACATGCGCGTCCACTGGAGAATCAGGAGAATTGTAGATGTCGAACGCGGTGTGTAGAGGAGGAAGGGTGCACAGATGGTGGAGGAGTGAAGCGCGCGCGGTGTGTAGAGGAGGAAGGGATGCACAGATGGTGGAAGAGTGGGCGACGGCGCGACGGCGCATGCGCGCGCGTCAGCTGTCGAATGTTCGAGAAGCGGTGCGGACGGCGCACTACAAGGCGCGAGTATAAGATGCTCCGCATCTAAAAACGGTGCCACGTTCTTCGTGGTTCCTCGCGACGCTAGCTGCGTCGCAGCGGTGACGGCGGTGTCTACGGCGAACGCTATGCAGGTGGCTCTTCTTCCGGCGCAGCGAACACAAAAACGGACATAAAATGGTCAAATGCAAGTCCTCCCACCTGATTTTTCGTCAGGATGGTCGCGATGACTTGTGGCGTCGATTTGTAACGAAAAATCCAACGCACTTTTCGCACGTTTGAAAACGATCGGCAGTGACACGTACTACCACACATCTGCATACCGTGTATGCGACACAACCAGGCGCACTTAAACTGCTCGCGTTAAGAAAAAAAAAAGACACGCGCCAACAATTAGCACACACAACTAAATATTCACCACACATGTCTCGCCCCAGTGACGACATCGCACCATGCTTCAGATCATCGGCGTCACAAATTATTGTCACGACTTTGGTGTGTGTTGCTTCTGTGTCGTCGATAATAACACTGCAAAGGTGGTGTTCGCATCGATGAGAGACGCGGTGATGGTGATTGCTGCTCCGGGTCACAGAGGATCCTCGTGCTATTGCTATGGAGCGTAAGAAGCACCGCACGATTATGAATGCACCGGCCGCTTCTGCATCGCTTGAAGTAGGCAAGCTGCCTAGCTCGTCTGCGTAGCGGTAGCCTCGGCGTTGTGTCGGTAGACGACCACGTCTCATCTTGAGGTTTAGGTGTACTCCTTTAAGGCGCGAAATCTGGATGCCGCCAATTCGGCAATGGTGAAGTCGATCATGGATGCACCCTTGGTTGCCATATCCATGCGCATGCCGTATTGATGTCGCTGTCTGCTACCATAGCACTGCTGTCACTGGGCCGGGCCTTGGTTCATGTGGTCGTTTGGTGGCTTCACTCACAGTGATCTCATGTCATCGCATTCCCCGACAACCTTTTGACTTCTTCGGGGTTATTTTTTTGATGTCCGCGCATAGACTGAATTTGCCCGTCTTGCTGTCTATCATGCTCAATGTGTCCAATGATAGGGCTCCTCTGATGTTTCCAAGGACAACATCAAAAAGCGAGTCACGCGGACAGTGCGCATGAACTTGTCCCTTGAAAATAGGTGTATCGAGGTAGACCACAGCTTCTGGTAGGTAGTGTACCGTGCGATCCAGGAACAAAACTGGACGGTACATTCCGGTCAGGTTTTCCTTTGACACTAATGCCTGTGGCACCACTACCGTATCGCTGCCAGTGTCATGGAGTACTGTTACTGGTCGTTAATTCAGAAAGCCGTTCACGACACGCATATTTTCAATTTCCCGAGATAAGACATTTCTGCTGACCTCAGTGTTCACAACAGTTATCTTTTCGCCGTCTTCCCAAACTACGTGATCTGCGTTCGTTGCAGATATCCACCGTTTCTTTGTAGTGACACCACGAAAGACGTTTCACATCTGCTCCCTTTACCAGCGGAATACTCTACACCACTGTGACCATGCACAGGGGAACATGCTCTTGTGTGCGACCAGCGTTCGGCTGCCCTATGCCCCTTCTTGTCGCACAGAAAACTGCGATTTGCAGGCTTTTCTGTCTTCCTCCCAGACTCTGATTTCGACATCGACGATCCTGGTTCCTTGGGAACATGTTATCTTCCTAGTTTAGTGAGCGCCTGCGCTTCCATGAAGTTATCGGCAGTCTCATAAAGGAAACTCAGCGTCTAGCAGCTTCTTTCTTTAAGAAAGATCCGGAGTGCCGGAAAACAGCCCTTCACGAACTGCTTACTTATAACGAGTTGTTTCAGGCTATCGAAGGTTTTCTTCGTTTTTTCCATCTTCAGCCAACAGTGAAAGTAGCCGGAAAGTCTGGAAGCATAGTGCAGACCGGTCTCGTTCTCTTCTGGCCTGGTTTCGCGAAACTTCTCTCGGTAGCCTTTCGCGGTACGTTGAAACCTCTGAAGAAGTGCTGCTCTTCACTGATTGTAATTCAGCGCAGCTGTTGTATCCGACCGGCCTATGACAGTTAGTGCTTCTCCCGTCATGCATAGTCTAAGCGAAAGAGCCCACTTCTCGCGTGACCACGCTTGACACGTTGTAGCCCCTTCAAATAGCTACAGATACGCGTCGAGTTCATCTCGAGCTTAATGGAAGAGTGGAATCAATTTATTAGAACTGCAGACCTCCGAAATACTTGTAGTATTTGCTGTGTTGGGGGCTGGCTGGTCACGACGAAGCAGAAGAAGACGGCCGACGGGGACGTACGCGGCCGGCGGGGACGCCGACCAGCCCGAACACGCGGGTTGGCGCGAAGCGCCGAAGAGAAGCACAACAACCGCACTCCACGGTTACCCAACACACACTGATTTTATATACAGTCTCCTTGAAATCCTGGATGCCAGAGCGGCGCCCCTGGCATCCTCACATGTCATTCTGAAACCGAAACCGAAAACCTAGAACACATCATCATCCCCTCCTCGAAAGAAGTACACCTATACACTGTTTACATTTATACATGATCGATGTACGTTAGAACACATGAAAATTCAGAGCATGGTACACTGAACTCACACACTATGAGTCCTGAAAATTCACTGAAAAAAAAATGTACAATAGAAGTCCTGAAAATGCACTGAAAAAAATGTACACAACTCAGTACAATATTGATTTGAATGCATTGGACCTTTTCACAGAACAATAATGTTCACAACAGTAATGAACAGGGGTTCTACATCACGTAGTCTTCGAACCGACGCGGCTTCTGCCACTTCCGCTTAGGATGGGTCCTTTTGGGTGTAGAACAGGTGTGTCTGCACCTTGGTCACTTGTGCTCTGATGTGACACATCAAGAGCAGTAGAAGATTGTGAAGGCTCTGAACGAGCGTTAACATTCGCGGTCTCATCAGAGCTCGCAGCATGAGCTTCGAAAGAACTTTGTGGACCGGAGTCCGGTTCAACGGTCTCAGCCGTATTTGAAGGTTCGAAGTGAACCGTATGACTTGGTGTACTTGAACCAGCGACACCGACTGGTAACTCCTCCCCCCTTGAAGAAGAAATGCCTGTACATGGAGGCCACATGTAACAGTCTGATGCGTAGTTGAAAGGCGTGGACGGAACGTGATGAGGAAGACTTTTAGGTGTTGAAGGCGAATCCGTATGAAAAATAACAAGGCGCGAAGCATTCCAGATGTTACCATCACTTAAGAGAAAAGAAGTGGGGCTAACCTGGCCCAAGACTTCGTAAGGACCCCGATACTTGGGGCGCTTGCCTGGCACACGAACCTTGACTAGATCGCCAGTGCGAACTTTGGGCTGTTTTGCACCTCGACGGGCGTCGACATACTTTTTCATTGCTTGTTGATGAGAAAAAACCCTGGTACGACTTTGATCAGGAGAAGACACTGCTATGTTACGAGGCAAAGAGACTATGTCGAGAGCAACTCGCGGTTGCCTACCGTGGAGAACTTGAGCAGGAGACACTCAAGTGGTGCCTTGTGGTGTGAACCTGTACGAAGCTAAACATTCAGTTTCAGTTTCAGTTTATTTATTTTTACTTTCGTACAAAACATACATGCTTACACAAACATACAGAAGGAGGTCCCAGAGCACTTGGCTGAAGCGGGACCTCCTGTCAGAAAATGTGATAAATATGCACAAGTAAAATGCAGCAACGTGGAATAAGTTTTACAAATAAATGGAATACAGACTAAAAAAACAAATTTTAACAATCATAAGTGCAACAAAACACTGCAAAGAGGATATAAAAATAAAAGAAAAACCCAAATATTTTTGACGAAACGAACACAGGAACGAAAAAAGCAAGAAAAAGATGAGTGGCTATGGCACCATTAGGAGTGCATGAATATGAACAGGTGTAGATAATATTGCACATCTTAGAATTTTATGGTATCCAGCAGAAAAGTAAATAATGTGTTTTTAAAAACAGCTAATGATGAAGACTGCTTAACGTTAAGGGGAAGGCTGTTCCAGGTTGATAAGGACGTGAAATAACCAGAGTGTTTTTCATAATTAGTATGGACGATTGGCAATAATAAATTGTTGTTAGCTGCAAATCTTGTTCGGTTGGTGTTTACTAGAACAGCGTCTGGAAATATGTTTACTGGAGGAGGGTTCTTCATTATTTTAAATAACACTATGGATAAATTGTATTTAACAAGGTTGTCTAATGATAGTATTCTGTTATTATGTAGAATGTCGGACACACAGCAGCTGAATGAGCTGAACGTTAATATGCGGATGGCCTGATTTTGTAAATGTTGCAGTGGTGCTATGTGAGTTGCATATGTGGTACCCCATGAGGTGATGCAGTAGTTCAGATGACTGTGAATGAAACAATAAAACAGTGTTAGTAGTGTAGGTTTGCTGAAATAGTACCTGGCTTTTAATAAGATTCTAATACCAGGAGCAATTTCGCGCTTCAAATGGGCGATGTGTTTCGTAAATTTTAAGTTAGAATCTAAAGTAACACCGAGAAATGAACATTCATCAGCTGCACCAATGACATGAGAATCAAGAATGATAGTGGGAAGAATTTCTGGTGTTCTGTGACTGGTATGAAAAAGCATGAATGAAGTCTTGGTGGTATTAATTTTCAGCGAATTAAGGTGGCACCATACTGAAATATTGTTCAAATCAGTATTCAACTTCGATGTAAGAGCAGTTAGTGATCGATCACTAGCACGCAATGTCGTGTCATCTGCGTAAAGGAAAGCTTCTGATTGTGATAGGTGATTAGGCAAATCATTTATGTAAAGTAAGAAAAGCAGTGGGCCAAGTATCGATCCCTGCGGAACACCCTTGTTTGTTATTTCAAAGTTAGAAAGCGAGGAACCAACACAGACAACCTGTTGTCTGTCTGTTAAATAACTCTTTATAAGCTTCAGCATGGGCCCGTCGACACCTACTGCCCGTAGTTTAGAAATGAGGATGTCATGATTGATGGAGTGGAATGCTTTTGATAGATCTATGAAAACTGCTCCTGCGTAGAAACCAGAATCAATGGCGCTTTTTATTTTATCTGTGAAAGAAAGTAAAGCGTAGTCAGTCGAAGAACCCGCCCTGAAGCCGAATTGATTTGAGGAAAGAATATTAAATTTTGAGAGGTATGTGGTAAGGCGTTTTTCAATGCACTTTTCAATGACTTTGCTAAAGAAAGGGAGAATAGCGATAGGACGATAATTTGAAATGCAAGACCGGTCTCCTTTCTTAAACACGGGAATAATTTTAGCTTTTTTTAGCTGTCTTGGAAATATTCCACTCGTGAAGATTAAATTGGTGATACAGGATAAAGGGTTAGCGATGCAATGAGTGACAAATTTTACATTCGCTGAACTGATTTCATCTAGACCTGCGCCCGTAAGCTTTAAATGATTTATGACATTGATAATCTCGTCTGGGTCTGTTGGAAATAAGTACATTGATTGTGAGCAACGTTGAGGTGATACTTGATTATTGTTGTTTTCCTCGGAAGTGGGACCACAGAAAAATTCATTGAAAGCGTTGGCAATATCTAACGTTTTGGTATAGAAGCCACGTGATGATTTAATCTTTCTTATGGGTTCATCCCGACTTGATCCATTTAAGAAAGAATTTATTATTTTCCATTGTCGCTTTGCATCTGAACCAGCCTCAGCTATTCGACGTTCGTAATATATTCTTTTGGCTTCTTTTAGTAGCTTATTCAGTTGATTACAGTAGACTTTATAGTGCGTTCTGAGTCGAATGTTGAAAGGACGCTTTTTAACTTTGCGGTAAAGGTTGTCTTTTTTGCGTAAGCTAGTCAGAAGGCCATTTGTTAACCAGGGATTTTGCAACGCAGGGATATGTCTCCGGCACCTCACGATTTCGGTCGAATTTACGATACATTGTTTTATGCTATCTGAAAATTCAATAAATGCTAAATCTACGTCTGATTCTGAGTTTATGGAAGACCATTTTAGCTTGGAAACCTGTGTAATATAGTCATATTTGTTGATCACAGCTTTATCGAACTTATGACAAGGTTTATGTAGTTGACAAGGAAGTTTAAAGAAGATAGGGAAATGATCCGTGATGTTATTCTCAAGTACACCGCAAACAGGAGGACACAAATGATTAGAAAATATGTGGTCGATTAATGTGGACGAAGACCCAGGGGTACATCTGGTTGGAAGGGAAACCAAAGATTCGAGGCCAAAACCATGAAGGCAGTCAGTGTAAGCAATAGTAGCGGCGCTGCAGTCGTCTAGCAAATTTAAATTTATATTAATGTCACCAAGATTGAGAACATTTTTCTTTTCTGAGGATAATTTACCAAGCACAATGTTCAATTCATTGCAAAAAGCAGATACAGACGATGAAGGCGACCGATATAAGCAACCGAGAATTGTTTGATTGACATCCTCCAATTCAATCCACACAGTTTCACAATTTGGCACCGAGAATATTATGTCGTTCCGCCGTTTGTAACGAAGATTTGCAGATACAAAAACAGCGACACCGCCATAGCTTTGTTGTGTACGGTGGCAGTATTCGGAAGTAGAAGAGGGAAATCCGTATAAATTGCCGTCTGCGTGAGATAGCCAAGTCTCTGACATGCAGAGAAGTGAAAACTTGTGATCTAAAGAGGCCAGAAAATCAGAGATTTCATCATAATGTTTTTTAGACTTCGTGCATTGAAGTGAATTGCAGAGAGGCATGGGTTTAAAAAAAAGGACTGAAGTTGCATAGTCGAAAAATAAGATGACATTATCGCAATACGTTCAGGCGCTAAGTTAGCTACTCGGCCTGCTGGTCTTCATCGGAAGATAGATAAATCGCCCTCAGACGAGATACGGAAGACACGACTGTCACCCGTCTTTCTGGCTTTTATTTGGCAATTTTCAGTCCAAAGAAACTGCTAGTCTTTGTCCCTTTTCAGTGACTGAGCTTTTGCGAATAGAATTTTGTTTTCGCGGGTTAGGTGATCACTAATGTAAATGGGAACATGATAAGGGCCGGGGAATCCGAGATCCTTCGAATTTATGTGAGCCTTTCGCGCCTTGGTGATGAAGTCCTGCGTTTTTGTTCTAGAGGAGAAGCGGGCAATAATATTCTTATTGGCCGATCCAGACTTTGTTGGCACGCAGTGGACAACATCAATGTCAGCTTCAGAAATTGGACAGCTTATTTTATCGCCAACAGCCTTCAAGAGCGCAAGGCAGTTCTCGCCCTGTGTGCAGGCTACGCCCTTGATTTCCACATTGTTTATTCGAGAGTACTGTTCAAGTTCTGACAGACGTTTGGCCATTGCTGTATTTTCAGTTTTGAGTGTTTTGTTGTCTGCAGTCATAACAACATTCTGAGCTCGGACTTCTTCAACCAACGAGTTAAGCATGTCGACACTTTTCGTTAGTGCCTCTATTTCCAGTTTCATTTCAACAATGTTAACTTCTGATGACAGTCTTATTGAGCATTTTTCACAAGATCAGAGACAACTTCTTCCGACTGACTCTTGAACAAAGCTTCTAACTGATCAATTCTTTTTGCAAGCTCAGCACAAGAAGGCATGGTGTAAAGCACAAACAATAGCAATATATGGGCACTTGCAGCAGCGGTGGTCACCGAAGGAATTGTAAACTACTAGTTTGCAACCTTTAACGGCACTAACCTGCAAAAACAGAGTAATCCTTGAAGTTCGTTGTTTCCAGCCGTGACCACCGCTGCCAAATGATGCCAAGTCGATTTCGCCATCCCACTTATCCGGGAAGAATGAACCAGGCAGCTGCGCAGTGCCGACTATCGACTCGGGTTGACCGTGCAGGAAATCCACGCAGGTTCCACCAGTGACACACGAGACACGCGATGAAACCGAGGCAAGAGCAACACGTGCGCCGAGGTGACCGTACACGGCTTGGTATAAACGACGAGCACTGCAAAAACAGAGTAATCCTTGAAGTTCGTTGTTTCCAGCCGTGACCACCGCTGCCAAATGATGCCAAGTCCCATTCAGTCAAGACTTGCTTGATGGGACGGTGCTCTAATTGGGCGATCTGGATATGTTCCTTCAGAACGCGATTAAAGCGCTCGATTTGCCCATTTGATTGGGGATAGAAAACTGATCACCTCAAGGGCTGAATTCCTCGTTGTGAAAGAAAAGCCTCCAAGTGTTGGGACTGAAACTGTGGACCATTGTCCGTAACTATGGCATCAGAAAACCTTCCCGGCTGAAGAATTAAGACAGAAACTCAATGATGACCTCAGAAGTAACCGTATGTGTGAAACAAAGCTCTGGCCATTTGGAATGGTAGTCGATGAGAGAAACAATGAACTGGGCATTTTGCGGAACATTATGCAAAGGACCGATGATGTCCATGCCGAGTTTCTGCCAAGGCCGATCAGGCCACTGGACTGGCTGCAACGGAGAAAATGCGAGTTTAGCAGACTTGTCAGCTGCCTGACATATATGGCAGTTGTAAACTGCATGCTCGACCTGCTTGTCTAAGGCTGGCCACCAGTACCTGTCTCGGAGATTCTGTTTGGTGCGGACAATGCATAGATAGGCCTCATGGGCAAGCTGTATTTATTAGCTGTTACGGAAAGAAGCAGGGGGAATCACGCGTTCATCGCGGAAAAGCAAGTCCTCGGCACAAGACAGTTCCTGTCGAACTGCGAAGTAAGGCAAGAATTCAGAAGCAAGAGCACATTTGGAAGGCCATCCTTCACGTAAATATTTGAGAACTTGAGACAAAGTGGAATCTGCGGCTTTAGCTGCCTGAAGCTCAGTTTTAGTAATGCAGGAAGTAACTAATGAAACAACTTCCTCATCCCGCTCTTCAGTAACCGGTATCTGACGAGGAAGGCGCGACAGTGCATCAGCAACCACGTTATTAGAACCTTTACAATATTGAACACTGAAATTATGATACATGAGTTTGGCACACCAACGGGAAATGCGAATGGGGCGGTGGCCTTCAGATCCTGCAGAAACAAGAGCAACTAGTGCTGGTGATCTGTACGTAATGTGAAGTGCCGGCCCCACAAGTAAACATGCCATTTCTCACAAGCAAAAAGACACGCGAGAGCTTCACGCTCTCCTACTGAATATCTGCGTTCAGCAGGGGTCAATGTACGAGACGCAAAAGCGATAGTGATCAGCTGATCACCTCTGAGTTGTTGAAACACTGCTCCCAGTCCAACATCGGACGCATCCGTCGTGATGACGATGGGAAGCTTGCTCATTGAAAATACTGACAGGTGGCTTTGAGGCCAGTATTGACTTAACTCGAATGAAGCTCTGCTCAGCTTCAGCTGACCAGTTAAAATGCTGTGCTTTACGAAGTAGAGTACGCAGTGGTTCACAACATCAGCATAGTGAGGAACAAACTTGGCATAATAACCAACAAGACCTAAAAAGATTGCAAGGTTTTGGCATCAGTAGGCCGTGGGGCATTGACAATGGCCTGAACTTTAGATTCAACAAGTGTCAAACCGCGGAAACTGACGTTATGTCCTAGAAATTGTAACTCATTCGCAGAAAAATGCACTTGTTATTAAGTTTCATACCACATTCACTGATGCGGTTGAGAACAGTATGCAAGTTAGCATCGTGCTCTTTGCAAGTACGTCCTCACACCGAAATGTCATCCAAGTAACAAAGGGCGCCATTACAACCCTTAAGAATAATTGACATCATTTTCTGAAACACTGCAGGGGCAGATGTAAGCCCGAAACACACGCGGCGAAACCGAAACAAGCCTTCGTGCGATACAAATGTGGTTAAGTCTCTACTGCACTCAGAAAGTTCAACTTGGTGATAAGCGGACGCGAGGTTCAGCTTGGAGAAACATACCGCTCCGGAGAGCTGATGAAGCAGTTCTTCAATGTGAGGAAGTGGAAACCTGTCTACGACGATCGCCTTGTTCGGTTCTCGTAAGTCGACGCATAGTCGAAGGGATCCATATTTTTTCTTGACGATGACCAGTGGAGAAACCCAGTCGGAAGCAGAGACAGGCTTGATGATTCCGCTGGCTTGAAGGCGAGACAGTTCCGCAGAGACTTGCTCACGGAGAAGAAGAGGAATGCGGCGCAGCTTGGCACGCACAGGGCACCTGGTCGACGCATCACTTTATGCACAAAACCGCGCACACAACCCAGTTCACGGGTGAACAGGTGGTAGAATTGAGAAGGCGCGTTGGCCGGAAGATCATCTTGGATGTCGACTTGAGCACACGTCATAGACGTACCGACGATGTTGATGGACAAAGCCCTGATGGCATCACGTTCCAAAAGCAAGCTGCCATTGGCAGTTACATAAAAAGTAATGGAAGCAGTGCGACTGCGATAGGAGACCTGAGCTGTAAAGTGACCTAAATTATCAATCGTTTCCTTGGAATATGTTTGTAGAACGACGTGTGAAGGCAAAAGCCGAATGTTGGAAAAATGACTATGAAAGTCAGCGGCACGGATTAAAGAGACTGAGGCACCAGTGTCCACGAGAAATGACAAGGGCACATGGCCCACTGAAGCTACGATGCGGGGCTCGGGCGCAGTGTGGAGGCCATCCACATTTAAAACAGTGACCGTACTGGTCTGTGCAGTGCTCGAAGGAGCGGACGAAGAAACTGGTTCAGGAAGATTTGCTGGACGGGAATTGCATTCGGACAGAAAATGTCCGATTTTTCCGCACGCAAGACAAGTGCGGTTTCTCGCGGGACACTGCGTGAAATTGGCTAAATGCCGAGCCGATCCGCAACGAAAGGAATGCGCGGTTGCACTTGGAGAAGAAAATTGCGAACATGAGTTAGGAGCTCGGTGCTGTTCCTGAAAACCAGAATTTGGCGAATTGGGGTCGCCATATTGCCGGCTTCCTCGCCGCGGCGACGCAAAGAGGCCGCCATGTTGGCCGCCACGGAAGGACTGTGCAGGCGGGCGTCCATGTTGGCCGCCGCGCCGAGACGAAGATGAAGGGCCGCCATGTTGACGCGTCCCGTGAAACAAAGAGCCGCCCCGCCGCCTTGGCCCCCGCAGCAGAAAGTTGCTGCACTGAATGCGGAGCGAATTGCTCCAACTGGGAGCGAATAAGCTTGTCCTCTCGCGCAATCGAGAGGGCTTCGGATAATGAAATCGAGGAGCCCTTTTGAAGCATGCGGCAGCGGACGTTTTCCGAGGCTACACCGGTGAAAAGCTGATGGCGGATCATATCGTCCTCGAGCGCGCCGAAGCCGCACGACGCGGCGAGCGTTCGAAGAGAAGTAATAAACTCGGCGACTGGCTCGCCAGGCAATTGTCGCCTTTCTTGGAATTTTACGCGTGCGAGATAATCGCACGAGACATCTTTAAAATGCTTATCGAAAAGAGCAACAGCATTCTTGAAGGCATCGCCCGACGCTGGCGTCGGTGACGAGTTAGTGGCGTTCAAAGTACAGAAGAGCTTTAACCCGAAAAAAAGTCTAGGTGGTGTTGGCCCAACGCGTTGAGCAGCAGGGCCTTGCGACGCTCGGGCTTGCTGGCGTCCTCACCGGCCGCGTCTGCGTAGGCCTGAAACACCAATTTCCAGTCCGCCCACGGAAGTGGCGGGTCTCAGGGTGAATGAAGAAATAGGGGAGGTGGTATAGGAGACGCCATTTCAAGCAAGAAGAATGTAGAGGTGCAGACGAGAAGAAAATGAGGCCAATACACTGTTTGAAGACGACGACAGAGGCGGCGTAGCTGAAAGAAGAAGGAATGAAGCGACGCAGCACGCAGCAGCCATCTTGCTGGGAACAAAGAGCGTCTAGGGTTAGCAGGGTAGGTCCATTAGAAGCAAGAAAAAGACGAACACGGAGAACGAAATGGGTTCTTACACGTCCTCGTCGCCATTGCTGCGTTGGGGGCTGGCTGGTCCCGACGAAGCAGAAGAAGAAGACGGCCGACCCGACGGAGACGTACGCGGTCGGCGGGGACGCCGACCATCCCGAACACACGGGTTGGCGCGAAGCGCCGAAGAGAAGAACAACCGCACTCCACGGTTACCCAACACACACTGATTTTATTTACAGTCGCCTTGAAATCCTGGATGCCAGAGTGGTGCCCCCTGGCATCCTCACATGCCATTCCGAAACCGAAACTGAAAACCTAGAACACAACACTGTGACCATGCACAGGAGAACATGCTCTTGTGTGCGACCAGCGTTCGGCTGCCCTATGCCCCTTCTTGTCGCACAGAAAACCGCGATTTGCAGGCTTCTCTGTCTTCCTCTCAGACTCTGATTTTGACATCGATGGTCCTGGTTCCTTGGAAACACGTTATCTTCCTAGTTTAGTGAGCGCCTGCGCTTCCATGAAGTTATCGGCAGTCTCATAAAGGAAACTCAGCGTCTAGCAGCTTCTTTTTTTAAGAAAATCCGGAGTGCCGGAAAGCAACCCTTCACGAACTGCTTACTTATAAGGAGTTGTTTCAGGCTATCGAAGGTTTTCTCCGTTTTTTCCATCTTCAGCCAACAGTGAAAGTAGCCGGAAACTCTGGAAGCATACTGCAGACCGGTCTCGTTCTCTTCTGGCCTGGTTTCGCGAAACTTCTCTCGGTAGCCTTCCGCGGTACATTGAAACCTCTGAAGAAGTGCTGCTTTTTACTCATTGTAATTCAGCGCAGCTGTTGGATCCGACCGGCCTATGACAGTTAGTGCTTCTCCCGTCATGCATAGGCTAAGCGAAAGAGCCCACTTCTCGCGTGACCATGCTTGACACGTTGTAGCCCCTTCAAATAGCTGCAGAGACGCGTCGAGTTCATCTCGAGCTTGATGGAAGAGTGGAATCAATTTATTAGGACTGCAGACCTCCTAAATACTTGTAGTATTCATGCTAGATCCACTTTTTTTTCGTCAGCCTCAGTTGACTGTAGCCTGCCTGTACTTTCGTGAAGTCGAAGATTCAGTTCTAGAATCTTCAGCTCATGTTCTTGTGCTTTCTGCTGCCGTCCAGCATTTTCTTTCGTGAACTCGCGTTCCTTAGCACGTTCATCGCGGGCTTCAACACACGCTCGTTCGACCCATTCTCTCAGCTCCTCACCCTCCAACCTGAACTGTCGACCAAGCGCAATAAATTTTTTCCTATCCATGACCAGGCTGTGTCTGAGTATGGCTTCAAATGTAAATTAGCCATCCTGGTGGGAGCTCGCCGATTGTGGCGGTTCGTGTGCCCTGAGGAAGAGACAAGTTCATGGAAAAGAAGACACTTATGCACAACACAATTCAAGCACAAATGCACACCCTTTCAATACATGGGCGAACAGTACAAGATGGTTACGTTCCTTCTGACTCTCAGTAGTTACAGTGCCGTAGTCGCGCTTACTCGTTGGGTAACCTTCGTCCAGAGAGGACACTCATGGTGCCGGTGACCGCGTAGTCGACGGATGCACGCTTGAAGCAGGAGTGAGAGAGGCGCTTACTCGTCCGGCTCAGGAACGCTCCGAAGCACGATGACTCTGCGTAGCGCCGAGACCACGCCCCAGTTGGTTATGCCGGATTGTGAACCTACACGTGGCGCCAAGGCCACGCCCTCAGCATGCGGTTGTCCTTGACCCCAGCAGACTCGGCTCCGTGGAACGACTCTGTAGCTGGTTACTCTCGAACATCATCTGACCTACGATCAGCAGCCCGTCCTGGCCCGCTCACACGTTCATCATAGAAACGCGCTGAAGGACTCGATCTGGAAGCCACCCGTTCACCGCAGGAAACGCCAGGCTCGTCCCGGCTGGTCCGATGGCCTCAACGTGGAAACGTACGCTCTGCCAGTCCGACGTCTCTTCTTCTTCTTCTTCTTCTTCTTCTTCTTCTTCTTCTTCTTCTTCTTCTTCTTCTTCTTCTTCTTCTTCTTCTTCTTCTTCTTCTTCTTCTTCTTCTTCTTCTTCTTCTTCTTCTTCTTCTTCTTCTTCTTCTTCTTCTTCTTCTTCTTCTTCTTCTTCTTCTTCTTCTTCTTCTTCTTCTTCTTCTTCTTCTTCTTCTTCTTCTTCTTCTTCTTCTTCTTCTTCTTCTTCTTCTTCTTCTTCTTCTTCTTCTTCTTCTTCTTCTTCTTCTTCTTCTTCTTCTTCTTCTTCTTCTTCTTCTTCTTCTTCTTCTTCTTCTTCTCGTGGCTCTTACCCAATGCAGGAGATTGTTGACTGGTGGGTGATTTTTTTTTTGTTTTTTCGAATTACTAGTCGTGTAAGCTAGAGATAGGTAACACATGAAATTTAATTACAGAATAGAAATACCTAAATGAATAAAAAGTTGAATAATTTAGCCCGAAATTCGTTTAGTCTGACTGATAAATTCCTCTATGGCGTAATAAACATTCATGTGTCTGAGCCCAGGGTAGAGATGCGAAATGATAGAACAACTGATTCGGATATTTTCATATCCATGTTTCGAAGAGGTGGTGCTATGAATCGTTTTCTCAATGACGTGTACCGGCGACAGGATAGAAAGTAATGACTGATTGTTTCCTCCTCCTTACAGAAGAGGCACAGAAGAGGCAGCGCTTGACTTGCTCTATTCAGGTATAGTTTAGACAGAGGTAACCTGGTAGCGAAGCTTGGTTATGGCCACTTCCATAATTCTCGACCGTGTTAGCTCACTGTTCCAGGGAAATAATAGGTGCTTATATTCTGGAGAATCTGTCAAGACAGGGACTGATAAGCATTTTCTGAAAGTTAGGGTGTGGAATCGTGCGATTGAAATGTATCTTGTCAGTGGGTAAACCGGAATGATTGGCACCAAAAGCGCTGCCTTTGTGAAATAATCAGTGTTTTCGTTTAAAAACGAACCCTTGGGTCCTGGTACGCAAATTAATTGGAGGCATTGTAGGTACGCGGATAATAGTATTCTGAAAAGCTTTAAAAGAGGTGTTTCTCAAAGTGCTAAGAGAAAAGAACACACAGATCATGAGCCAGTGATAATTGCTATACTGTGTTTAGACTGGGTAGCATTTGGAGAGCGAATATTATAGCCATAAATTCAGCTGTAAGAACTGGAATAAAGTCTGATAGTCGGAAAGAAAAAGACCAGTGATGTTGAGGGCAGAATATCCCCATGCCAGCTTTTTACTCAATTTGCGATGCACATGTAGCAATAATTACATTCGTTGGCAGGTTATTTAGATGCTCTTCTAACAGTCCATTGAAAATTTCATGAGGTAATAATTTCGCGTTGTTTGGAAAACTATCGTGATAGACAATGTCTGTGAATTTAGGTTGCATGGTCAAAGGACGCACATCAAGAATTCGTATATTTAGAAAATCGAGTAATGTTTGTACAAATATGATTTGTGGCTTGCAGAATCTAGACCAGTGCTCGGAGAAAAATAAATCGAGATTGGAGATGAAAATTATTTTGGTATGAATAGACATTGTTTCGTGCCACCGCAAGAAAGTCTGCACTATAAGTAGGTTAAATCGGTTTAACAGGGGTGGTGTTCTGGCTCCCAGGTATAATACTGCATTTCCCACATATTTTGGAAGGCCTAAGCACAGCCGTAAAGCCCCTCGCTCTGATAGGGCTAGTGGCCGAATCTGGTATGCTGACGCACCGCAAAAAAGAACACAGCCGGATTCTAATACCAGGTGTACGTGCGTTTTGTAGACTATCAAAAGTGCTTTCCTTCTCACACCCGATGTGCGGCTGCTCAGCTTGCGCCATACACCCATTGCCCGTGTTCATTTTGCTGTGATACATTCAACATGAGGTTGCTAGTTTAGTTTTTATTATATATGACTTCGAGGTATTTTAACGAAACCACTTGCAGGGTATCCTGCAGCTTCTAAATCAAAGATATTCTCACCAGATTGTTACCGGGAAAAGCCAGAATAGCAGACTTATTGGTATTAAGACTTAACTGTAGTTCATCTAGCTACTTCTCCAATTCACTCAAGTAAGACTGTAAAGTTTTGTAAGGGCGTTGCATGTCAGCAGCCATAGCAAAAACGCAATGCCGTCCGCATAAACATACGTCTGCACCCCTAGTCGAATAGGAACAGTACACATCAAGATGTTGAATAGTGCTGGTGAAATTACTGATCTTCGGGGTATGCCTCGCGTCTGCTTGTGCTTACAGGAAGAAAGCCATCTTTAACGCAGTAAAACTTCCTTTCTTTAAAAAGTTCTGTCACCCATGCTACAATATAAGAAGGGAGTCCATGGAAGCGTACACGATTTATTATTACTGAATGTTCGACGCTATCGCAAACGTTACAGATGTCTAATGTAACCATAGCAGCGTACTGTTTTTAATGCCAGGCAATGTGTACCCGACTTTCGAGGTCTACGTGCGCATTCCAGATTGAACGTTCAGATTTAAAGCCAATTTGGCTGGGGCTCAACAGCTATAGTTCATTAACAAATGTTATTATGAGACCATGAAAGACCGTTTAAAGAAGTTTCACTACATTTGATGTTAATGCTATTGGTCATCTAATGTCGATATCATATCCAGTCCCCTGTTTTTTGAGCAGTGGTATGATTTAAGTAATGTTCCACTCATAAGCTATTCCTACCTTCTTAAGGGAGTAGTTTATTAGGCTTAGCAGATCCTTGGGGAATTCCCGAAATATTATTTTTAGCATTGAGTTTGTAATTCCATCAGGTCCTGGTGCTGAATTTGGCAACCTTAACATAGCCTGATCTAATTCCGAAATCGATACTGTATACTAAAAAAAAAATGGCTGGTGTATAAACCGATGTAGGAATGCGCGTTGTGAATCTAATTTTTAACCCTCGAGCTAATGTATTTAGTATTTCCTGTAATTCTTAGCGACGCGTAAACCACTGAGTCCACATTTTCTGGCATTGGAACTTTCTTTGTACAACGTAGGAAATCTTATAGGGCTCGAACATTTTTATTCAGATAAGTAGTAAAAGTGACTCTTACCATATTCTTCTTTCGCGCGTGATACTGTACGTTTAAATGTTCCCATAATGAATTGATACTCCTTCCAATCTTGTGGGCTCTGATTTCGTACAAGCCTTTTCCACGCAGTTTTTCTCCTTCTATAGTCCCTTGTACGCTCAGTGTTCCACCATCGACTGGGTGGAGCACTCTTGGTTGACGCTGACGTAATCAAAAATTCCGAAGTGTTTTTTTTTATAATTCCAAAACAGAAAGAACGTTCTTACCGAGGTCTTCGTTTCTATTACCGGACGCTACGTTAATGTTGGAGCGCAAGCAGTTTTTAAACTTTTTATAATTAACCAGTGTTTTACCTTTTCTTTCAAACGATTGAGTAGGACACCCTATTTCAAAGTATACCAGAAGGTGATCACTGTTTGAAGCGAAATCGACTGTTCTCCAGGACTTCAGTTGAACATTTGCGCTACAGAACGTCAGATCTAACACTGATCGCGCTCGACCACGAACAAACTTAGGTTGTTTCACATTTAGGCAGTTAAAACTTGTATGGGTTATCCAGTTCCACAGAAGAGTTCCAGCAGAGTCTGTTCTAAAACCCCATGACACGGGATGGGAGTTGAAATCGAAATATTTCATTCTTGCATCTACTTAGGGAACAGTCCAATTGTTGTGTATTTTGTGTCCCTGAGGAAAAACACCCTTACGAAAATCCAATATATGGACTTGTATGAAAATCCCCATAGAAGACTACATCAGGAATTGGGCATATCATGCTTTATATGGAATCCCTATATACGGGCCTCATATAGGGTTGAGAGCTGGGCTAGTTGGTAGGACATCATTTAACCATATGGTGTAGTAGCGCAAATTCACGGGGACGAAGAGGACAAGAAAACACGACACTCGCTACACTCGCAACTAATTTTTATTTCAGAAGCAGCACCTCATATATAACCTATAACCCTAGCGACACAGAAAAGAACTACGAACACTGAATCATTGCCAACAGAAGCTTTTGCGCAGACTCAAGCGATATTACACGGCAGTTAAGCTTAGACTCTTTTAAATGACATAACTAAAACAGCCCTGGGTAACATAAAATAAAAAAAAACCCAAAAAATTTGCGGGAATTCACACGTGTTTGAAACAAAATTTTGAAACGACAAAAAGGAGAGTATGACACATGGAAACACTGATCTCAATTAAGTCCTTCGAGGTAGCTGGCTTCTCGGTTACTTAATGAAACCGATGACTGACTAATGCATCCTTCTTTTCTTTTTTTAATGTGAAAGGCTTCGACAATTTCTCTGGTTAGTTGGTTTCCATGACGGAAGACTACGGTTGTGTCACTGTACAGTGGTGAGTAGCCACACTGGGAACAGTGTCTCTTTATGTGAGAATGAATGTCAGTTCCTGACATTCATTCCTGAATTAGTTGCGAGTGTAGCGAGTGTCGTGTTTTCTTGTCCTCTTCGTCCCCGTGAATTTGCGCTACTACACCATATGGTTAAATGGGGCCTCATATAACCTGATATGCCCAATTCCCGATGTAGCCATATATAGGCCTTATACAACATGATATACCTGATTCCTTATATACCCATATATGGGTGTTGCTGGATATTGCCATATGTGAGAATCATCTATATATTGCTATATATAGAAGCATTCATATAAGGGTAAGCATGGCCCCGCCACGGTGGTCTAGCGGCTAAGGTACTCGACCGCTGACCCGCCGGTCGCGGGTTTGAATTCCGGCTGTGGTGGCTGCATTTCCGATGGAGGCGGAAATGTTGTAGGCCGGTGTGCTCAGATTTGGGTGCATGCTAAAGAACCCCAGGTGGTTTATATTTCCGGAGGCCTCCACTACGGCGTGTCATAATCATATGGTGGTTTTGGAATGTTAAACCCCACATATTAATCAATCAAGGTTAAGCACGGCATTATATGGATACCTTTATATATAGCCATTCAGATGATTCATGTATACGAGTTCAGCTTGTGTTGCTGGCAAAAATGTAGCCACACAAATCGTTCTTCAGCTAGAAATATGGCTGTTTGTTGAAAGGTCTGCATGAAGTCGCAATTGTCTCCAAAACAAAGGCAGTACATATTCCCTCAACATTCTTTCTATAGTTATCCTCATGATATCTCGAGTTATTCTCAAGAAATTATTGCTAAAATAGTAACTTGGCAACATATTTTAAGTTTGTGGTGGGCATATGTTACTGTTAGTCCACATTACCTGAAGAGTTACATTGCTTGTGAATAAATTTATTGCTTATTTATCGACACTTTATTTATCTATTTATTTCATTACGCATCAGCACCAATCGGAATTACAGCGGGGAAGCGTTTACAAAAAGTAGAACATAAAAAAGATACATAGTCAGCCGAATAAATAATCAAAGTCACCTCAATCACAATCTGCAACACAAATACACATATCAATAAAAATGTAGCACACCCCGAAAAATGAAAAATACAACACACTAATTCTAATATAAAATAAAACAAATATTTTGAGATGGTAGAGGCAATACTAGAAGGCAGTTGGTTCCATTCTATGATTCTTTTGGTAAAAAATCATTTTTAAATACGTCAGTCTTGCATGCGATTTCTCTTATGTTGAACCTATGGTCAACATGGTCTGAGACATAGTATGGTGCAAGTAAATATTTTGTTTTATCGATTCCAACTTGAGAATGATAAATAGCATAAAAGAACCCAACTTGAGTTTCTTAAGGAGATTTTGCAGTGTTGCCCGAAGGGGCGTCTGTTAGAGCAGGCGTAGCGACACCACGGACTAGACCTAATGGAGGAGTTTCGACTTCCTCCCACGCCTAGCCGCGCGTAGCTGAGCCATGTCCAGGGAAAAGGGGATCTCGGGGGTTGAGCCGACGCCGTGCGATTGGACCTTTAAGCCCACCGGCAGAAGCAACACACCCCTTTGGCCCCGGCTTCACGTAGACTGCGCCCCTGGACTGACCCACACAGGGGAAATCGGCAGTCGCCTTTTGATGATGATGATGATGAGCCTTGATACTCTGGCGCACACCCACAAAGGGGGATCGGCCAAGAACCGGTAGGCAGGATCCTAACTAAAACGCGTATAGTTTTTCAAACACAACGTATATGTGAGCTGAAAAAAATATAGAAAGAAAAGTTGAAAATCGAAAAAGGAGTGTATCTGAGCAGGGAGCGATGCAGGCTATCAGATGCGATTTAAGACAGAGGTAATGGTGGGTCTAAAATCTAAAATAATATATATATATATATATATATATATATATATATATATATATATATATATATATATATATATATATATATATATATATATATATATATATATATATGGGCATGGTGGTTGAGTGGCCGTAGCGTTGCATATAGTCTAGTAGATCCTCCGTGAGCGGTCACAACGTGGTTTATTTCGACGTTTCGGCCTAGAGTCTGGCCTTCATCAGGAATAAAGATATAGTTTGTCGGTGCTCAGCTTTATACAATCTCAAATCAGAGGGCAAGGTAAGAGGGGAAAAAAAAGAAAAGAAAAGGAAAGAAAAAAAGGAAAAAGAGAAAAATAATATACGGTGGACGCCCCTCGGGTGCCCCCCTTCCACTTTTCCCTCCACTCCCCCCCATCTCTCTCCACCCTCTCCCCTTCACCTTTCTGATGTCAGCGGTCTGTGTATGTTTCCGTTCACTAGCGCATTCCTCCCGATCAGACGGCCCCTCCTGGCACTGGCGGTTCGGTGTGGGGCAAAAAAGAGCTTTTCAGGAAGTCCTAAGCCTTTAACTACTCGGGGTCCCGTAAACAATTCGTTGTAGAAGGACGGGGGCCGCGTATTGTGGCAGAGGCTGGTCAGCGGGCATTTTAGGAAGTTCTAAGCCTTTAACTACTCCGCGCCCTGTCAACATTTCGTCGTAAAAATAGGGGTGCCCCGTATTGCGGTAGGCTGTGCAAGCGCGTGCAATGCGAATTCCTAGCCCGCTTCTAAATTACGCGTGTCGTGGGGGCCTCCCGGCTGTGCACCTGGTTGTGTTGGGCATGTAGTGCATGGCACAATTGATTGGGTAGTAAAACAAAACAGAAAACAGACGACAGCTGCACTTAGGAAGAGTAGTTACACTTGGAATTGTTTTAGGTTGTCCAGTGCCCTTCGCAGCTGCAGTGCCGTGAACTCAGTCACTATTTTCATTGTTGTCGTTATTGTTCGTTATTGTTTTCTAATGCTTTAATCGCTGGAAGTGTACCAGGATTCTCATTTATTCCTCTATCGAGGGTGTTAAATCGGTGGATAAGGTAGAGCTTCGCCGAAGCACAAGGGCTCACCGCCAGCCCTGTCTATACCCACAGCCTGAAAGGCATAATTAATTTGCGCTACAATGAAAGGAAGATCTAACCCGGCTGGACGTGCAGCCATCAGATAACACCCTTAATCACGTGACATGTTACGTCACGCATCTCTTTATATAGCACTAACCCAACTGCAATAAAGTTGTTCACCCGACTGACGGCGTGGCTACAGAAACCATGCCGCATATTCACGCTCCCGCACATACTGAAAAAAAAAACAGATAGTTACATCGAAGGATAAGGAGAACATTTCATTTAAGGAAGCACGGCGAAGAGTCGCACCATTCTATGGACCTACATCCGCTGATGCGGTGCGTCAGGGGGCACCGCCGCACCAGCCCTCGCCACTCATTCGGCCCTTGCATAACGAGGTGGCGGTTGTGGCACCTGCCCTCAAGGCGGCTGCAGTCCAGACTACTCCGCCTACTCGCGAACAGAGACCGGAGACTCCAGGCTCCTCCAGTCTCAAGGCCTCGCGTCACCAGGCGAGGCCTAGAATTCGAACTACCAGCTTGCACGTGCGGGCATTTAGTGCCTCCGAGGAGGCAATGATTACGTGGGTACCGTTGGTGCCGAAAAAACGGCGTGGATCCTTGGAGCGCCTTAAGAAAACAAAGAAGCAGATAACAGGGCCTGGTGACAGCCCTGCTACTTGAATTCAAACTCCCCACCTAAACATCCACTCGCTTTTCGTACACACAGCACTACTTTACTTTCACCATGAACACTCAAATTATACATTAGAACGTCAGGGGCCTTCTCAGAAACCTAGACGACGTCCGAGAACTTTCATACGAACACTCACGAAAAGTGCTGTGTGTACAAGAAACACACCTAAATTCAAAACACACCAACTTCCTCCGTAAATACGTTATTTTCCGAAAGGACCGTGATGATGCCAGGACACCATCCGCAGGTGTCGCCGTTAACGTTAATCGAGGGATGCATGCACACACTTACTACCCCAAACGTCCCTTGAGGCAGAGGCTGTTCGAGCTGTCCTTTTTGATAAACTGATCACAATTTGCACTATTTACATTCCTCCAAGCAATCAGCGGAAAAAACATGATTTAGAATTTTCAATTGATGAACTTCCGAAGCCTTATGTTCTCCTTGGAGACTTGAATGCGCATAGAAGGCTATGGGGTAACTCTCGTTGCGACGCGCGAGGTTGGCTGATTGAACAGTTCCTTCTCTCGTCGAGCGCGTGTCTTCTGAATCGAAAAGAACCAACTTATTATAATCTCTCTAATATTACCTACTCCTCCAGAGACCTAAGCATAGTATCTCCGTCTCTTGTGCCCCTACTCCAGTGGAAAGTCATCAGTAATCCGTTCGGAAGTGACCACTTCTCCGTAGTTTTGAGCACAACTACAGCAACTATGTGTCCACCACGAGTTCCCAAATGGCTCATAAACAGAGCCGACTGTGAACAGTTTTATACCACTGCCCGTTTAGGTTGGAGTGACATATGTACTTTGAGCATCGATGCTGCTGTCAACTACTTCACAGCGTTTTTGATTAAAGCTGCAATGAAGTGCATCCCACAAACAAATGTACACCCTGGAAAACGGCGTGTGCCTTGGTGGAACTCTTGAATGCCGAAATTCGCGCAAACAGCAAAACAGAGCATGGAGGTTGCTTCGAAACTCAGCCGACAGCCGAAAACCTGGACATCTTCAAGAAAATGAAGTCTCAGGCCAGGAGAACGCGTCGGCAGGCCAGAAAAAAAAGTTGGCAGAAGTTTTTGTCAGGGATCGATTCATATACACAGGAAGCAAAAGTCTGGAACATGGTTGGTTGGGTAGGAAGAAGACAACTACACACACTCCCACTTGTAAACACACAAGGTGACACTTTGGAAGATAAGGTGAACTTCCTCGGTGCATACTTCGAACAGGTGTCCAGCTCGTCTCAATATACTGATGCTTTCCAAAAGTACAGAACAAGAATAAAAAAGCAGCAACTCGAACACAAATATACAAGATACGAGGCGCACAACCAAGCTTTCAGCTTAGTTGAGCTTCAAACATCACTAAACTTTTGCAGTGATTCCGCCCCAGGTTCTGACCGTGTGGTGTATAAAATGCTAAAAACCTACCAATCAAAACGCAAAAGACCTCACTTTGTACAATGCTACCTGGTTCTCTGGTGCTATCCCTACTTCATGGAAAGAGTCTATTACTATTCCCATATTGAAACAGAGCAAAGTGTAGCGAAGCCTCCGAACTATGAAATGGGTCGAACTCTTGCGTACCTTCTAGTGGGGCTACCCAACAAGGACGCCGCTCGCGCTGAGAGCCCGTGCTTTGCTGTGACTGTCGCCATTGCATATTCTCGCTCGTTGCCGGCTAATAAACGCCTTAACAATTTGGTGGAGAGTGCTGCGATCCCTGTCTATGCCTTTGGAGCTACGATCACGTACCCTGCCATCTACTATGTACCAAGACGCTTCTCAGCAAACGCCTCCTCCAATGCCACCCCCTTGTCCCGGTGTCCCCAGAATCCGCGATCCACCCATCTTCACTGGCGCTGATGGCACTGACGTGGAGGACTGGCTCGCCATTTACGACCGCGTGAGCGTCCCCAACAAATGGGACGAGGACGGCAAGCTGACAAACTTGGTGTTTTACCTTGCCGGTGTCGCCAGTTTGTGGTACAACAACCACGCGTCCGATTTTGCCACCTGGTCCGATTTCAAGACCGCAATCGTCAACGTCTTCGGCCGCCCTGCTGTTCGCAAGCTGCAAGCCGAGCAGCGCTTGCGTGAACGTGCTCAGGAGGCTGGTGAGTCATTCACCAGCTATATTGAAGATGTCCTGGACCTATGCAACAAATCCAACCACACCATGTCCGAGTCTGACAAGATCCGAAACATCATGAAAGGCATCGACGATGATGCCTTCACGATGCTGCTCGCCAAAAACCCCGGCACGGTGGCTGAGGTCATCACACTGTGCCAGAGCTACGAGGAGCTCCGCCGGCAGCGTTCGATGACCCGACGCTCCCCACCACGAGCTGCAACGCTTGCTGGCTTGGAGGCCAGTTGTGACCAAGTGGCGTTGATGGCAGAACTGAAGTCCTTTATCCGTGAGGAAATCGCGCGTCAGTTCTCCCTCCTGCCCTTTTCCCACCAACCTGCTGTTCAACAATCGGCAACTACCCTTCTCCCTCCCATCCGCCGAGCGATTGAGCAGGAAATAGCGGAGGTAATGCCTGCTTACCACCCCCAACAGCCTCCGGCTCCTGCGTCCCTGAGTTACGCGCAAGTGGTCGCCAGGCCACCCCAAGTCGTTCAAGCACCCGCCCCTCTGACCTACGCTGAAGCTGCTGCACGACCTCCGTCCGTTGCAGCGGGTATGCCCGCTACGTATGGTGACGTAACCCCTCAGCCTCAGCTTCAGTCCACCATGCAGCCACCGTTCCGTCCATCAGCCCTTGCGACATGGGTGAGACCTACCCCGGTGAACAGATGGCGCACACCCGACAACCGGCCCATCTGCTTTGCCTGCGGTTACGCCGGTCACGTGGCCCGTTATTGCCATCGCGTACAGCCGGCTCCAATTTCTTCACCTGTTGCTGGCCAACTCAGCCGTCCTTATCGCGAAGAACCGCCGTCTATGCCCCCTCGATCTCGCCCAGGTCCGTCTCGAAGATCACCGTCTCCACGACGCCGTTCCCTGTCTCCCATGCGGCCAAGTGCGGCATCTCATGAGCGGGAAAACTAGTCGTCGCAGTCCCTGAGGCAAGGACTGCGACGCTATCGCAATGTGAAAGCCCTCAGAGCAGCCCCTCGAATGTCATTGACGTGCTTGTGGACGGTGTTTGTGCATCGGCTCTTATTGACACTGGAGCTGCCGTATCAGTTATGGACGAAAAACTCTGCCGCTTACTTCGAAAAGTGACGACGCCACTTTCTGGGTTATCCCTTCGTACTGCGAGTTTGCACCGGATTCATCCTACAGCAGGGTGCACAGCTCGCGTTGTCATCCAGGACGTTCTGTATGTCGCCCAGTTCATCGTCATTCAGGCATGCTCTCATGACGTCATCCTGGGATCGGACTTTCTCTCCCGCCATGACGCCGTCATCCATTGTGCCGCTGCCGAAATTGAGCTCTCACCCTTCTCGCATTTGACGCCAGAAGACAGTCCCCCGACACTGAGCAAGATTCTAACGAGAGACGATACAACAGTGCCTCCAAACTCGACGACGGCTGTGTCTGTCTACTGCGCTGGTCTCTCCGACACCATTGGACTTGTTTCGCCATCTGACCGCGCTTGCAGCAGGAAAGGGTTGCTAGTACCTTTCGCGACCGTGCAGGTCAACCAGGGCAACACTGCTATTTTTGTAACCAACCCGTTCCCGTACGCTGTTACCTTGCTTCGAGGGGAATGTCTCGGCAGAGTGGAACCAGTCGACGACGCACAAGTCCTGGACGTACCCGATGACACGCGCGCTCCCAGGTCGTGTACCATCAATGCTGTTTCCACTTCTGATTCGTCGTCTGCTGATGTATTTGGCCCCTCCATCGCTGACAACCTTACGGCCGTACAGCGTTCCCAACTTCTGGACCTGTTACAAGAATATCGTTCTTCTTTCGATGTCGGGCGAAGTTTTCTCGGTCGCACGTCCGTTGTTACGCATCGCATCGACACTGGTGACCATCCACCTTTACGGCAACGTCCATATCGCGTGTCGCCTGCTGAACGTCGAGTAATTAATGATCAGGTTGACGATATGCTCCGACGCGACGTTATTCGGCCCTCCGACAGTCCATGGGCGTCTCCTGTTGTTCTTGTTGCGAAGAAAGACGGTTCTGTGCGGTTCTGTGTAGACTACAGACGGCTCAATAAGATCACTCGCAAGGATGTTTATCCACTGCCACGCATCGATGACGCGATTGACAGCCTTCATGGAGCCGATTTTTTTTCTTCTCTCGATCTGCGCTCGGGGTACTGGCAAGTACCCATGGCTGACGACGCTCGACCAAAGACCGCCTTCGTCACGCCAGACGGCTTGTACGAGTTTAACGTCATGCCGTTTGGTCTATGTAATGCACCTGCGACCTTTGAGCGCATGATGGACACCATTCTGCGCAACTTGAAATGGTACACGTGCTTGTGTTACCTCGACGATGTCATTGTCTTTGCTCCGGATTTCTCCACGCATCTCCAACGTCTGAAAGAAGTTTTCGCACGTGTGAGCGATGCCGGCTTACAACTAAATCTGAAAAAGTGCCGCTTTGCAGCACGGCAACTCACCATACTGGGGTACGTCGTGTCCAAAGACGGCATTCTTCCTGATCCTGCCAAGCTTCAGGCCGTGGCCGAATTCCCCAAACCTGCATCTGTCAAAGAACTGCGTAGTTTCGTGGGCCTGTGCTCATACTTCCGACGCTTCATACGAAATTTCGCCACGATCATATCACCGCTGACGAAGCTCCTTGGAAGCAACGGGCCCTTCAATTCGTGGTCATCCGAGTGCGACGACGCGTTCGCGAAGCTCCGCCATTTGTTGACGTCGCCTCCCATTCTACGCCACTACGACCCTACAGCCCCAACGGAGGTGCACACGGACGCCAGCGGAGTAGGCCTCGGCGCTGTCCTGGCGCAGCGAAAACCCGGATTCCCTGAATATGTCGTAGCATATGCAAGCCGTACGCTCACGAGAGCCGAGAAAAACTACACCGTCACGGAGAAAGAGTGCCTGGCGATCGTCTGGGCTCTTACAAAGTTTCGACCTTATTTGTATGGTCGCCCATTCGATGTCGTCACCGACCATCATGCACTATGCTGGCTTTCATCATTGAAGGATCCCTCAGGCCGTCTCGCCCGTTGGGCTCTTCGCTTACAAGACTACGATATCCGCGTGCTGTACCGCAACGGACGCCAGCATGCTGACGCCGACGCCCTCTCGCGCTCCCCTCTGCCTGAAGGTGATGTGCTCTGCTCAGTATCCTCGGCTGCAGTTTCTGCCATTGATGTTGACATCATCGCTAGCGAACAGCGAAAGGATAATTGGATCGGCCCGCTCATCGACATGCTCTCTGACCCATCCGCAACGCCATCCACGCGTGCATTGCGTCGTCAAGCTCGCCATTTCGCCATTCGTGACGGCCTCCTACACCGACGCAATTACGACGCCGACGGCCGGCAGTGGTTACTCGTGATACCCCGCAGTCTGCGGTCAGAGATATGTGAATCATTCCATTCTGATCCGCAATGCGCGCACTCTGGGGTATTCAAAACCTACCATCGCATTCGACAACGCTACTTCTGGCGCGGGATGTACCGCTATGTGCAGCAGTTCGTTCGCTCTTGCCTCACTTGCCAACGCCGTAAACCGTCAGCCCACATGTCGCACGCCAGTCTACAACCGTTACCTTGCCCTGACCGTCCCTTTGGGCGCGTAGGTATCGATTTGTATGGACCACTTCCTCTGACGTCGGCTGGTAACCGCTGGGCCATCGTTGCCGTTGACCATTTAACGCGATACGCCGAAACCGCCGCTCTCCCTGCGGCTGCTGCGCGCGATGTTGCGTCCTTCCTGCTGCATCGATTTATACTGCGCCACGGACCACCCCAAGAGCTTCTCAGCGATCGAGGCCGTGTCTTCTTGTCGGAAGTCGTCGAAGCCATTCTGACGGAGTGCCATTCTGTCCACCGCAAAACTACTGCTTACCACCCACAGACGAATGGCCTCACCGAACGCTTTAACCGCACCCTCGGCGACATGCTTTCTATGTACGTCGCTGCCAACCACACTAATTGGGATAATATACTGCCCTTCGTCACCTACGCCTACAACACCGCCCCTCAGAGCACGACTGGTTTTTCACCTTTCTACTTGCTGTACGGAAGGCACCCGTCGCACACCATGGACACGATACTCCCGTACACGCCGGATCCATCTGAGTGTACACCTATTTCCGAGACAGCCAGGCTTGCTGAAGAGTGCCGCGAGCTTGCCAAGACTTTTACGACGCAAGATCAAGAGCGGCAGAAGAGTATCCGTGATGGCTCCACCACTTCTGAGCCCATGTTCCTTCCTGGTGCGCTTGTATGGCTCTCGACCCCAAGCTCTGCCGCTGGCCCCTCTTCCAAACTACGTCCCAAATACGAAGGCCCCTACCGTGTCATCGAGCGCACCTCACCCGTCAACTATCTCATCGAACCCGTTGAACAATCTTCGGACATGCGCCGCCGTGGGCGAGACATCGTCAACGTGGAGCGCCTGAAGGCTTATTATGACCCGCTAATAATAACAAGCTGTTAGGTCGCCAGGCGGCTCCCTCTTCGACCCCGGGGTAATTGTAGCGAAGCCTCCGAACTATGAAATGGGTCGAACTCTTGCGTACCTTCCAGTGGGGCTACCCAACAAGGACGCCGCTCGCGCTGAGAGCCCGTGCTTTGCTGTGACTGTCGCCATTGCATATTCTCGCTCGTTGCCGGCTAATAAACGCCTTAACAAAAGACCCTTCTTCAGTTTTGAGTTATAGGCCTATTGCACTTACAACCTGCCTATGCAAACTTCTCGAAAAATTGATAAACTGCCGACGTCTATATTTCCTTGAAACAAACGATTTGCTCGACCAATTCCAGTGCGGGTTTCGAGAGCGTAGGTCCACCACTGACCACCTTGTTCGTATCGAGGCACAGATCAGAGATGCTTTCGTCCTCATGCAATACTTCCTATCTGTGGTCTTCGACATAGAAAAGGCTTATGATACAACATGGCGCTTTGGAATAATAAAAGACTTTTCCCACCTTCGCGTTCGTGGCCGAATATTTGCTATAATCGAAAGTTACTTGTCAAACCGGAAATTTCGCATTCTAGTGGGCAGCGTTCATTCTTAAAAATTTGTCCAAGAAACAGGCGTGCCGCAAGGTGGTGCACTTAGTTGCACACTTTTTATTATCAAAATAAATTCTTTGTGTTTGTCCATCCCTCACAATATGCTTTATTTTACATATGTCGACGACGTCCAGCTTGGCTTTAGATCTTGAAATCTGGCTATTTGTGAGCGGCAGGTTCAACTTGGCTCGAACAAAGTCTTCAATTGGGCAGAAGAAAACGGTTTCCGACAGAATTCGCAGAAAAGCATGTGTGTCTTGTTCTCCAGGAAGAGAGGCATTCATTCCGAGCCTGATATTCAACTGCATGGACAACGTCTTTCCGTTAATACCGAACACAGATTCTTAGGCATAATGTTGGACACCAAGGTAACTTTCACACCACACAAAGAATATTGAAAAAACAAGTGCATAAAAGCTATGAACGTTCTAAAAGTGTTGTCACGCACTACGTGGGGAAGTGACAAGAAGTGCTTAATAAATTTGTACAAAAGCCTCATACGTACCCGCCTACACTATGGGGCTATAGCATATCAGTCTGCGACACCTACTGTTCATAAAATGCTTGACCCTGTTCATCATCTAGGCATCCGCCTCTCTACGGGTGCTTTTCGCACTAGCCCCGTGGAAAGCCTGTACGTGTAATCGAACGAATGGTCGCTCCACCTACACAGATGTTACATGTCTTTTAAATATTATCTTAATGTAAATTTAGACAAGGATCACCCATCACATTCCACTATTAATGACATGTCAAGCCTTGCTGTGTTTGAGAAACGGCCTTCTATGAGACACTCGTTCCGTGTGAGGGGCCTAGCGAAGGGAACCGGTGTGCCACTTGAACACCGTTTGATGGCTCCCGCAGTATGCCTGCCACCGTGGCAGTGGCAGGCGATAGATTGCGACGTTTCTTGCTTGGAGGTTACGAAGCATGCACCAATCACACATATCCAGAGAAATTTCCTAGAACGAGAACAGAAATACACATGTCCTGAGTTCTTTACGGATGCTTCTAAGTCCAACACTTCTGTCGCAGCCGTCGGCCTATCCTTTTCGGAAGCCGGTGCTCTGCACTATGATTCGAGCATTTTTACCGGCGAAGCTTATGCGATACTTGCGGCCGTTAAACACAATAAACAAATAAAACTACACAAGGCAATAACATATACAGATTTCCTAAGCGTAGTAAAACACTGAAAACTCTTAAAAACAAAAAGCACGAAAACGCTGTCCTTGTCTCGCTTTATACGCTCATATGCACAGTCTGCTCACATAAGTAGAATGTTGTAGTCCGCTGGGTGCCAGGACACCGTGAAATTCAAGGCAGTGTTCTGGTGGACTAGCTAGCTAGATCCGCCAACAAAACCCCTTCCAATACATCGATACCAGTTCCTGCACTCGACTTGAAACCTTTTCTAAAACGAAAGCTCAGGGGTTATTGGTAGAGCACGTGGGGCACAGACACAGGCAATAAATTGCACGTCATCAAGCCGCAACTGTCATTGGCCGCCGGTATGGAAATCACGCCACACAGAAGTAATCCTTACAAGGTTAAGAACAGGACATACGCACAGAACACATTCATTTATTTTGTCTGGGGGCGATCCACCTTTGTGTGATAGATGTGAAGTAGCACTCACCGTACTGCACATTCTAATCCAGTGTAAAGAATTAGACACGCTGAGAAAACAAACTTTCCTTTGCCCTACCGACAACAGATACCACTTCATCTGCATTGTTAGCTGGTAGGGAATCACTTTTTACGCATAAATCGTTGTTAGCTTTTCTGAGAGAAGTTCGTACATTTCATATCATACACCCGGGCATTCCGTAGCATGACCTCTACAGAGAGGTATCCGCTGCGGTGGCTACACTGAACAAAGCACTCGCCTCACGGCCTTTGGACGCAAGGGTGTGAACAATCGAGGCACTTGTGCTATTGCCATACATATCCACCATCGTTTTTATTATCACAAACTTTTGTCATCCATTAAAACTACACACTTTTCACAGCTTGTCTATTCTTTGTTTTTAGCCGCCCTAGCGCGAGGAATTTTATGGCCCTTTACAGCCACTTATCACAATCATTGTCCATATCTTATGTCGGATGAACTGGCACTCTCTGGCCATGAAATGACCCTTGTTCCACAAAGCATCAAACATCATGATCATTTTCCACAGTGTTTTTATTTAAATATTTTCTGGCGTGCCAATCGAGCATTCAAAGTGAGTCAAAACAAAATATTGATTTGCTGTTGACCGTATGAACTGCGTTTGCATTGAATAACTTAAATGACTTGATAATTAACCTTTATGGAGTTCAGTCAAAAGCGATTGGTAAGCAAGCGTATCATGTACAACTATTGTGACTAGGAATGGCCTATAGCGTGACTGCTAAAACTGGCGTCTATAGGTCTCTGTGCGCGTGGGAACGGAGGCTTTTAGCGATATTTCTCGCCAACGGTACACTAAAGATATTTTTTTGTAAACGTAATCCACTTTCCGTTCTGCCAATAATACATCAATAATGCAACAGCGGTAAAGAGCTTGTTCCGCAGAAATCCCGCCGTAGGCGTCGGTGGCTCTAAATAAAAATCGTCTTGTCTATGACCGAAGATTTAGAAAATGCAAATAAGACAAATATTATAAATTTTTGGGCCTGAGTCATTATCGAAATCCTGCAGGCCATTTGCATGGCAAGCAAGTGCTCTACCTCACAGCT
Organism: Rhipicephalus microplus; assembly: GCF_043290135.1. NCBI lineage: Eukaryota > Metazoa > Arthropoda > Arachnida > Ixodida > Ixodidae > Rhipicephalus > Rhipicephalus microplus. The sequence continues at coordinate 47,916,852 of NC_134700.1, forward strand.
ATGCGTCTGCTTGGAAATGCATTTCCGGTGGAGGCGGAAATGTTGTAGGCCCGTCTGCTCAGATTTGGGTGCACGTTAAAGAACCCCAGGTGGTCTAAATTTCCGGAGCCCTCCACTACGGCGTCTCTCATAATCATATGGTGGTTTTGGGACGTTAAACCCCACATATCAATCAATCAATCTGCTTGGAAATAATGTAGGAATAACTTCCTCTGGTTGGAAATGAAAGAAAAATAACTGTCTTGCCTAACAAATACACGCATTCTGTATACAGGTTTCACAGCACAACATTTAATATGGCAGCGATATTGCCTGATACGAGCGTGCAATGTCATCGGGCATCATATCATGGGAATTCGTGGTCTAAAGACGGTCAACCATTACAAAAGGCCAACACGTTAGTGCGCGTATTCCCTCACGACTACATAGTGGGTGCATAAAGTTTTAAAACATTTTATACACATAATATTGAGAAGCACGGTCTGCTGGGCGAGTTGGTAATTCATCTTAACCGAGTTGCGTGAAAAAATTTGCAGTGCAAAAGGAAGACACCTGGACACAGCGCACACTAACAACTGAAACTGTGTTGGAGAAAACGGACATATATAAGTGGTTACGAGAACACGTGAGGTGAAAAAAATGATAAGATGAGCAGATATCTAATCATTTTCATTTTCTTTCACTGTGTGGACATCGTGTGGTGTACGTCACTGCGCTGTTATGCGGAGAGTATTATTTAGGATTCAATAATACAATTGTAGGTCACAAAGCTTTTCTAAAAGGACAACCGTGCTCTAACCAATCATCGCACCGTTCATCGCCCTTCATCGCCCTTGTTTCATGTTTCAATCATCGCCCTTGTTTGATGATACGGTAGGTAAAGCTAGATTCAGAGATACCGTAGCGCGTGAAATCGAAGAGGCGTATCTGATAAACAAAGCTGGTGATTCATTTTTCGCCTAACTCTCGGTTATGTTGCGTGCCACTGAGGTAGCTTTTCTAGAAGCGTGTCATTAATACAATCAGTCTGCTCATGTAATTATTTTTGTTCACCGCACGTGTTCTTGTAACCGCATATATATGTCCGTTTTCTCCGACAAAGTTTCAGTTGTCAGTGTGTGCTGTGTCCAGATGTCTTCCTTTTGTATCTCAATTTTCTTCGCGCAACTCAGTAGTAACATCATATTGCTCGCGCTTTAAACTATGCTACCCTTTGTTTTACACAGAGTGCAGCCATGTTAGAAACCTTCATTGAGACAAAACACTTTCAACTTTCTAAATTACACAGTATTAGTACACAAGTAAATTGTTCAAGTAGCATCACACAATGAAAAGTACACACTGAGTGGTTGAATAACGCACAGGAAACAGAATATTGCTATCGCGTTCAACTCTGAAAAACAGAGCTTAACGGTCCCCCAGTTTTTTTTTCACGCAATAGCAAGCCGTAATGCATCATACTAGCTTATTTGTCGGCTTGCGTAAAACTATCTTCAGTGCTCACGGATTAAAACCTCACAACACATTACTTTGTGTAACTATGTGTGCGGGTATGTGCGGTTCGTTGATTGATATGTGTGGTTTAACGTCCCAAACCATGAGAGACGCCGTAGTGGAGGGCTCCGGAAATTTCGACCACCTGGGGTTCTTTAACGTGCGCCCAAATCTGAGCACACAGGCCTACAACGTTTCCGCCTCCATCGGAAATGCAGCCGCCGCAACCGGGATTTGATCGCGCGACCTGCGGGTCAGCAGACGAGTACGTTAGCCACTAGACCACAGTGGCGGGGCTATGTGCGGTTCCTCAAAATAATCACGCGATGTTAGATAGATATGTGGGGTTTTAACGTCCCAAAACCACTATATGATTATGAGAGACGCCGTAGTGGAGGGCTCCGGAAATTTAGACCATCACGCGATGTTGCGACATCTGTAACGATAATGTTGCCTGTGATGTACGCATTCCAGTCGAATTTACACTTACATCACCCGAATTGTAGATGGTGGAAACAAAATTATGGGCGATTCCTAAGTTATCCCGTTTCGATCCGTGAGCATTGCACCCTGCTTTTAAGAACCAAACTAGCAAAAAAAAAAAAATTCACTGCGTGTTCTTATCAAAACACACGTAAAAAATTGGCCTCGTATCTGAATGTAATCTGCAAATGTCGTCGAAAGACGATATTCTTGCGTGTGGAGAGAGTGAACAAAACATTTATTTGATGTTTTGCGCCAGAAAATTGGCGAATTATATTCCGGAGGCGCTCGTTAGAGTGCCTCGAGCGTGCAGCGAAGGCAAACGAGCGCATCAAGTCACGTCACACGTGAGTTATCAGCGCTATCTGGCAGTTTTATTTGGAAAACAAAGCGCATGGCCCTGAGACGGGTGGGCGTGCTCGTCTAAGAGGTGATAATGTGTAGAACGCAAGGTGACGGGTAGTTGCCACCACCGTGTCGTCTTAGCAAAGCGTTGGAAACACTCGCTTCTTCGTGCAAGCGTTGCATGGCCAGCGCAGTGTGATAAGCGCTGCGGTCCTTAGAACTACTTATGTATGCCTTTTCTAGTAGAAGACGAACATGCAAAATATATACGTGTTGTTATGGTGCCTCAGATATGTGCAATTATTTTTTTTAATTGACAATCGCACACGTATGAACGCTCATTCTTGAGCAACATTGGTGGGCGCTGTGGATTGGGTCGGCCGTTCGGGGTATCGGCTGGTGCTGTTTAGAGTACTCGGTTCATGGTAACGGCGGACAAACAGACAAATGTACAGACAGACAGACAGAAAAACAGACAGACAGACGGACGGACGGACGGATGGACGGACGGACGGACGGACGGACAGACAGACAGACAGACAGACAGACGGACGGACGGACGGACGGACGGACGGAAGGACAGACAGACAGACAGACAACACAGGGGAGTACTCAACGTTGGAGAGTTTAAATAATACATGCGTGGTACACTACAAGGCTAAATGAGAGGTACACGCTTTCTTTTCGCTAAAACAGACCAAAGTTTTGCATCGATGGTCCCCAAGAAAGACTACCGTCTTTAATATAAAAATACGGGCAATGTACACGAAGAAAGACAAATTGACAGGCAAGACAAGTTCAAACGCAGGCTCATAATTCTCATGACGCCCTTGGAGATTGAGATATGCAACTGTTTTTTATTTGTATCTGCACAATTTATCCTTGCTGATTCCTCAAGCGTTAAAATAAGAAAAATACAAGACATGTACATTTACATCAATATATTTATGAAACCTACAATAGCACCACACTCACATTCTCCTGTTGTAGAGTTTTCGAATAAGTAGAGTTGTCTGGCAGAAATAGAAAAAAAGAAATTGTTGTCGCATTTCTTAAACAAAAAAACCTAATCATGTAACCACGATTACTATGAAGTTATTTACTCGCGAAACATTCAATGCGCTATGTTTTCTGAGTTATCACAATATTTGTGAACAACGTGTGAAATCAATGAAAATAATGAACTTACCTTAAAATTTAACCGAGACTTGTCTTTCAAGGAGCCTGTTGTAAATTAGAGCAGTAGTTGAACACGAAATACGAGCAAGAGAAATGAAAAATGACAAACTCGATCAGCACCGCACCCATGACTCCGGCGAGCGAAGAAGCAACAATGGCGCGGATGGATACAGTGCAGGCTTGACAATTTAACCTACATTACTTCATGGGATCAATGATTTATGCACTTTTCAGTGGAACTAAATTTTCCTGAGCCTATTGGTGAAGAACGTTTCATTTGTCTACAATTATTGACGCAATATTATTACCATACGACTCAATGTTTGTGCAAACTATTTTCTTCGTCGTTACTTGAAATGGGTCGCGACACTTTCTTTCCTACTGTGTCGACCGACTGCTGTAGGCCACGCCCGGGCTAGATGGCACCTACGCGCGCTTTTTTCGCACAACATTATTTGAATTTACACCCCTCCGACTAGTGGCCTTTTTGTATTCTTTACTGTGCGCACCCCTTGAAAACTTGCCAACAGCTGCTGTGTGGTCAGGCGAGTTTTTTGGGACAATGGAGCTCAACTTCCCTCCGCGGGCCCAGAAAGCTGCAGGCGCATGACCTTTGAAACAGGCATTCGGTGAAAGTGAAATCACTTCTTCGTGTACGCTGGCTACCAAGACGCGTTCAAGCCAGATTTACATCTTATCTCTCAAGCATTTAATAATAATAATAATAATAATAATAATAATAATAATAATAATAATAATAATAATAATCAACCAATCATCAATCAATCATTTTTAACGTGTCCAGAAACAACCATAGAGTCTTTAGTGCTGGCGCGCGCAAAAATAAAACAAAGATAAAGAAACAATACATTACAGACTGTCCACAGAAAAGCAAATCAATAAAAAGAGGAAAATGCACAGTCGAAAAGCAATCAACGCACAATGGGAACAACAAATGAAAGAGTAGATATTCATAGAATGGGACTGAAAAATAATGTGGAATATTTACAACTGGTGGGTTGGCCGCTAGAGGGCCAGAGAGTGTGGACGTGCTTGACATCGGCTCCGCAGTTTTTCGATGTCTGTGGCAGCAATTCAAATCCACGTTCAACGACACATATCTGAGAAGATTCGCCACGGTCAGGACGCTTTGCTGGTTACAAGTTTTTGGAGGTGAGCCAATTTTCTGGTCACCACAGCAACGCTATTTTAGCACCACACCGGCAAACGCACTAGGCCTATCGCAGTAGTGGTCGACGCCGTTGCCTCCGCCGCAAACGCGGCCGGCGTCCCAAGCCTAACGCGAGCCGTGCGAGGCCCCCTCGCGACTCGTTTAAAGCGTAACTTACGACCATAATGGATGCCGTAATCGTACAAGGTAAAGACATATCGCTGAAAGAGATCCGAAATGACAAGGGGTGGCTTGAAGCACAAGCATAAGAAAAACGCGACGCCTGTCGAGGAGACCAATCCAGCTGTGCAGGACGCGACCGCGTTGAACACGGGAGAAACCTATAAAAAAGAGCAGCCAGAACTTTAAGAAGACTTGGCATGACGAGCGAAAAACACAACCTGCCGGTAGACGATATCAGGGTCATCACGTGCCCAAAAGGCGGCTTCAGCACCGCGACACATCGTGGGGGTCGAATCGGCGACGCCATACGCAACGCAGCCAGACTTAGAGAAGAGGAAACAAGAGGCGATGTCTTTCGTGTGAACGAAAGACAAAACATTATAGTGGTCAGCACTTCATCGGAAGAGCGGGCCAGAAGGTACTGTGAAATCACCTAGCTACGCATGGGAGATAAAGAGTACGAAGCGAGCGCATACGTAGCAGCGCCCGAAAACACAACCAAAGGTATCATACGCGGGATACCCGACGAGGACACCCCGGGAGACATAGAGAGACATCTCGTAAGTGAGCACAACCCAACGCTGTTGCACGCGAAGTGAATGGGCCAGACGGCAAACGCCATGGTCGTATTTGAAGGAAGTGTAGTGACACACTAAGTCTGCTGCAATGGAACTGAGCATCGTTGCGTGCTATACAGGAAACAGTACGAGACGTGCTACTCATGTGGCAGACTTGGACACAGATCCGATGTTTTTCCCAACCCAGAAAGCAAAAGATGCAGAGGCTGCGCCTGTGAGGATCCGCTGGAAGACCACCAAGGCGAACCGAGATGTCGACTTTGCGGCAAAGGCCACCAGACCGGAGACAGAAAATGTCACGCAAGGTACAGGACTCCTGACCTTGACAAGAAACGACAGTGGGAACAGAGGAGACAAGAGGAGGAAGAAACATTCAAGGCTCAAAGTCACTACAGGCAAGGACAAGACTTTTCGTTGCCAGAGGGAGAGGCACGAGGGCGACCGAGGTCCCGCTCCCGTTCTCGCGCCCGCTCTTGGTCGAGGCGCACTGAGCCACAGCCCACGCCTGGAGCCAGAGCAAACACCAGACCTAGGTCCCGGAGCAGGTCTATCGCGGGGACGGGCCCCGTGACGATGCGAGCTCCCGGAAACGAAGACACGAATGTGTGACGCAAAGCTTCCCAAGTGAGCTGGATGGAAACCGCCTCTGAGGCGCGCGCGCGGTTCGGGACTGCCACTATTAACAGGGAGGGGGGTCATGAAATTTTCATGCACATCGAAAAAAACACTCGTGCAATTGGAAAACGATAACGCCACATACATGCATGTTATCAAGGAACTCAGGGAAGAAAACGCTAAACTAAAGGAAGAGGTAGCTAGGAAGGACGTCATCGTTCAGTGCGCAGAGAATACAGAGAAAGTCCAAGTTGTGGAGGAAACGGTATTCATACCCGCGAAACGCAGGGCAATTATAGTGGATCCTACTCAAGCCGATAGCGATAGGACAAAATCCGGAAAAAGACAGGATAGAATAGAAGCTCAAGTAGAAGAAGGCATAAAGACGTTGCAAAACGAAATAGAGGAGGGAAATAACACGCGTAAGAACGAAATGGAGGGTATGCTGAGCCAACTCACCAACGTGATGCAGCCGATAATTTCTACAATGCAGCGAATTCAGCAGCAGCTCACGGCCCTCCAGATGCGAGTCGAAACTGTAGAGAGCAGCTTGCCAGCTAGCAACTGCGGACCCTTGAAACCGACAGGAAAATTGTACAAGAGGCCAGGAAAGACGGAGGCAAAGGATAACACTGGAAAACACTAATATTGGTAAGCACGATGGCTAGACACGACTATAACACTTATAAAACCTGGCAATGGAATCTCAGAGGATACTGCAGAAAGCGTGAGAATCTGCGACAGTACGTTAATAAAACGATCAAGCAGACGTGATACTACTGCAAGAGAGAAACAACAAGGCTAAGTTATCGTGTTATAGGTCCTTTAACGAGACAACTCCTCGGGACAAAGCGGCCGTTGCCACGTTAGTCAAACGCAACCTTCCTGTAACGCCACATGAGATTAAGCACGACACCATACCGCACTTGCTGCTGCAGATAGTACCAACGAAGAAACAGGACGATAGTGTTTTCATACTTAATGTGCACAGTAGCCCTCGACGTAATCACCGATTCCTAGCGCTACTCAAGAAAGTGTTTCGTATTGCGGGTATTCGGCGGGCTGTGCTCGTGGCGGGCGACTTCAACGCCCATCACGCAGCGTGGGGGTACAAATGTGAACTTCGAAAAGGCAGGCATCTGTGGGAGGACTCCCACCAGGAAGGTTTAACTCTCGTTACCAATCCTTCTGCACCTACGCGAAGACGGAACAGCGTATATTCGGTACATCACCCGACCTCGCATTTGTTAAAATCATCGGAAACGTTCGGTGGACTAACACAGAAGAGGACTTAGGCAGCGATCATACAATTATAGAGATCCAAGTCGACGTGGGACCGCGCCAGCCAAAAGTCAAACGACTCACACTGGTGGAATGGGACAGGTTCAGACGGATCAGGAATGAGGGGAGTAACTGGGTGGAAAACATTAACGACATCAAAAGATGGACAGAAATGCTGAGGCGGGACGTCGTGGCAGCTACGCATGAAGTCCCGCCCGACGCGAACCTTGAGGTCTTGGACAGTAAGCTATTACACATGTGGGAGGCTAAGCGTAGTCTACAAGCAAGATTTAAGGCTCTATGACACAATAGGACCCTGCGCAGGCGGATAGCCAAACTAAGCCGAGATATTGAGGAATATGCGTTACAGCTTTGCCAGTGACAGTGGGAGGAAACTTGTAACAGCATGGAAAGTCAGCGTGGAGTTTTCGCTAAGACATGGAATCTCCTCAAGTTCCTACTGGAGTCAGAGGAAACCAAAAGCGTACATTGGCAAAAAGTTAATAAAATAATACATGAATTCAATGGCACCAATGAAGAACTGTTGAAGTAGCTCAGGGCGAGGTACAGAAACCAAGACAGACCCCTAACTCACTCCGAATACAAAGGTACGCAAACGACGATTTAGATAGATCGTTCAGCGTTGCCTGAATTCGCGTGGCGTTGCAAAGGCTGAACACTAAGTCTGCACACGAACCGGACGGGGTTGCTAGCAAAACGCTTAGAAATCTAGATGGCGCATCCATAGGCCAACTCACTAATTTCGTTAACGAATGCTAGGAAAAGAGACGAATTCCTCGGCAGTGGAAAACTGCCCGCGTAGTAATGATACCGAAACCCGGAAAGCGCCTAGAGCTAGAAAATTTAAAACCGATCTCGCTGACGTCCTGCGTGGGCAAGGTCATGGCGCCCGCAGTCCTCGCGAGGCTTACCAACTATCTCGAGGACCGCGACCTAATCCCTCACACCGTGCTAGGCTTCAGAAGAAACCTTTCCATGCAGGACGCCATGATACAACTTAAGTACCAAATAATAGATAGCACGACCTGATCCGCCAAAGCGGTCTTAGGCCTGGACCTCAAGAAGGCGTTCGACAATGTCAAAGACTCTATAATACTGACGCAAACAAAGAAATTGGAACTCGGTAAACGAACGTACGACTACGTGCGTGATTTTCTCACGGGCAGGACAGAAAGGATCACGCTGGGAGAGCTCGAGTCTAGGGAGATTGAGATGGGCACCGCCGGCACCCCTCAGGGCTCAGTGATTTCGCCTATGCTCTTTAAACTCGCACTCATAGGGTTGCCGGTTAACTTGGAGGAGATTGGCGGGCTCTGCCACAGCGTCTGCGCCGACGACATCACCATGTGGGTAACGCAGGGATGCGTGGGCCAAATAGAACAGACACTGCAGAGAGTCATCGACGCCGTTCAAGGCTACCTAGAAGGCACAGGCCTTACCTGCTCTGCTGAGAAATCAGAGCTACTAGTTTGCAAACCTACGAGCAGGGGTCGCAAACCGAGAGACAACGAGCAGAGTGAAGAGAAAGTGGAGGGAGAGATACGGCTGACGACCGCGGAGGGCCACGTCATTCCTAGCGTAGAGAGCATACGAGTATTTGGCTTGCACCTCTCTGCTAACGGGCACAATGGCGAAACCTTTCATAAGTTCATCAGACCAGATCATCAGACTGCTAAAACGCATTACAAACAGGCACAGTGGCATGAAAGAAGGCAGTACGATTCGTCTCGTGCACGCCTTCGTCCTTAATAAAATCACGTACGTTGCTCCTTACTTCAGGTGGCAGGTTGCCGAGAAAAAAATTAGAACGCTTAATCAGAAAAGTTTTTATTCGCACTGTGGATACTTGTGCGCAAGTATCCACACTGTGGATGCAAAACTGAAGTATAGTAGGTTAAAATGAAGTTCACAATGTTTTTGTCGATAAAATTACGGGAGGCGTAATCTTTGTCCCTACTTTGAACCATATGATGTAAAGCATTGCCTCCGAGATGCGGCGCACAGCAATGCTTCTGTAGAGCAGACGACGGATGACAACTTGCCCTAAAGCGTGTTCTTCAGTCTAATGCGGCAGTCTTCGTGCCCCAAATGATAAAAATTTGTTATGAATCGTTTATGAACTCATTCAACATTCAATTCTCTTACCCAACGTGTTGCAAACACATGGCCGTCACAGCAGCTCCATCTGTGTGTCAGTAATGGAAAGGCACCACATATTGCAAGTGTCAGTGCTCTACGTATAGGAGTGAATTCAGATACTGTAGAATACCGTGTTCAAAATAGTTACTCCTATCTGCTAAAACAGCCTTTCTTCACCAAATGCGGTCAAGTTTATTCGCGTTTGAAGCTTATTGCCGCTTTTCCGTTCCGATTTCTAGATTTCTCAACTTATCAGCGCATTCTCGAAAAGCTCTGATTTGTACCACGAATATTGTCGCTAAAAACAAAATAATGCAACACGTTTTTCTATGTTACTGTATGATGGCCTTCGGTTGTCTATTTACGAGATTTTAAGAAAAATCGAAGATGGGGTTTTTTTATTATTCAAATTTCAGTCGAGTACTGTTTTGCCAATATGAAATTTTGAGGCAATGTATAAAAATTTACATTTGCCCTACGGCAGCAATAATTTATGTACCTAATGAACACACTATATCCTTAAAACGTGTCAAGTTTGAAAACGCTGCTTGCATTACTTTCGGAGAAAAAAAAGGGGGGAATACGTAACCTATTTTAAACTGTCGCAAAATTAGACATATTTAAAAGCTGTTTTCTTAAGGTCTACAAACTTGAAACCGTATGAATTCATTCTTCATTAGACATACATTTCAGGTAGAAAATATCTTCCCTGAAACAAAAATATTTGTCTTTTTATAGCATCTGCGATTTTCGAAAATGACAGGTGACGTAATTGGTGCCTCCGTGTTGGTGAAGTTTGATTTTTTTTCTCGTAAGTTATGCCGTTAATCATAAAATGAAGTTGACTTTCGGGCTATCTGGTGAGAGGTGCACGAAATATAAAATACTCAATGAAATCTAAAATATCAACCTTTGGACCCGCGTCGATCTCTCGTGGAATCACCCATCTTATAAAAATGCCACATATTGTATTCCGTAAGTGTATGCGTTTATATCAGAAAAAGGGCGGCATCCTGGCAAGGTGATATCAATTGCCAGAATAACACAGTCCGAAGACATGAACTGAAAAGCCAGACTCGCTGTGTGGCAAAATTTGTTCGATAAAAATATCATTACACTACCCTCTTGTGAAGGGCGATCTAACCAAAATATCCGAAAATTTTTAAAATGATAATTTTTATTAGGTGTAAGCCAAGTTTCTTGCAATGTTATTATGTCGGGATTTGAGTGATTAACTAAGCTAAATAAACCCGTTGAAGCGGAAAACAATGGATGACAATTCCACTGCAGAACTTTCAAAGGATCTATGGTGGTGCGCGAAAGACTTCGGCAACGACTGTTTCGAAAATATTTTTTTCAGGAATTGGAACGGGATTAAAATCACCTTTTGTGGTTTTAGAACTGAGGCGTATAAATTTTACTGGGGACCCAGTTCGCTTCTGGTGCCTGCCATCATGGCTAACTTCCATCTCATCCGGAAATTATACTTGATTTGAGGTTTAAGGTTGTAAAACAGTAAGCGTCGGATTTGCCTGATTTTCCTGCTATGGTGCTGACTTAGACACCTCTGCGGCATCTGCTGTTGTTGCGCAATACGTCAGATTGGTCATCGGTGGTACAGCTCTTGAAAGTGGTTGTGTCAGCTGTAAAAAAAAAAAAAAACGCTTGCGAGACACACTCAGTTACAGTAGTTATTATCTGATCCAACACCTTCGACATTAGTTTTTCAACTGCTGACTCAAAAAGTTGCAAAAATTTGACCTCAATTAATGACTCTTGCCTTGCAGCAACACCAGCATATGCGAAGGTCTGATCTTTGACAACAGCAATAGCTTTTCTTCATGAACATATGCGCCTACCCATTATTTCTAGCAGATGGATTTCGTTTGTCCTTGCCTGACAATTTATGTAATCAGCCATATGGTCTCCTCCACATAGACGACAGTTTTCTATCTCAGCAGTACACTTACCAGAGGGATGGTCAGCACCACAGGCTCGGCATCAGGAACTTAATTTGTAACCCCATAAGCTGTATCCAAAACGCCAGCAGTTACGGCATGGAAGAGGACGGGAACCGAGGCTTTCAACACGAAAGATGAGTGGCCATATTTTCAATTCAGATGGGCAAGAAGTGCCGGCAAAGGTGGCAATAACTGATTCTGTGGGAACTTTCTCACTATTCACTACGCGGTTACACAGGTATACGGCTATGACGCCAGCGTCCAACAGCTTCTTCAGAGTCTCGGCTGGTAACAATAGGCAGTCAACTCCTCGAACGATTCCATTCGAGCATACCAATTGAGGCGGAATGAATGCACTCACCGGAACTGAGGCAAATGCCTTGATCTTTAGGAGATCCGAAACACTTGAGGGAGCTGACGATCTACATACTACGCCACCTCTTCCGAGCTGTCGAACGTCGCTTATCAATTGAAAGTACGATATTATGACCTGGAGCTCCGCCTGGACAGCATTCAGTCTGAGAAATCCCCCACTCGAAGAAGGCGCCAGCGCAACAGGGATGCTGATAACACTGCGAAAAAAGGATTGCAATGGCAATTCATCATTAGGCAAAGAGGCTGACCAAGGGCTGTGCCCAGGACCAGGAGACGAATCAGTCATTGGCATGGTTGCAATCGCCTAAACAATGGTAATAAATATCGATCAGAAATAACACTGGTCAAATTCACCCAAGAGTCAGACAAACCACCAGTCATAGGCTTTCAGTACCCGGCTGCAGCGTTATCGGAGCGGCAGGCGAATCCTTTCCACGCACCTGACGCTCGCCTTTGTTTGTTTGCAGCCTAGAATCCTTGACTCAAACCCACTCTGGGAAATTGGCCAATAGATCATGTAGTCTCATATAGACGATAACTGCACTATTGCTCACAACAGAAAAGGGGAAAAAGTTGTAGACTGAAGAAAGTATATTATAAAAGAAAACAAAGATTCAGTGAGTGAGAAAAGAAACAAATAGAAAATAGACACTAATAACTATACCTTGGTTTTGGGAGCCAACCAGACAGCTGGTTTAGCCAAACCCGATTAATTTGGTATGTCACAGATTTATCCAGATTCGAAAATTACTTCTCAACCCGCTTTTTTAGTATCTGTTAACGTGGGCTTTATGTTGAAGAACGTTTAGTCTTGAATAAAATTACATACCGGATCGATTGCATCTCTGTGGCAATTTCCCAAAACATTGGCACTAAAACTTGACACATTTTCTGTGGTTAAATATTCCCTAGCTTCGCAAATGGAATAGCTAGAAGACTTTTCCTAATTACTGCATTGTTCCGACATGAGCCAAAATAATGTTCAATAGTTTCTGATTCTTCGCAGAACGGACAAAGGGGGAAAAGTGCCAGACCAGATCTGTGTAAATAAAAATATACTGGGGGAACACGGCACCGGAATCTGGAGATTATAGTTTTTTGACAGACACCACTGGGCTTTCCATGGAAACTTGAGGTGCTGATAATCTGTCCATGTTGTGATATTTTCCAAAATATCTGAAAAAATAGCGTATTTTTTATATCTAACCCCTGATAAGTATTATAACTCGGGAAGTACCGAAATTACTGGTCCATCAAGTGATGCTTGCGCCAAGGCATCTGCCAATTCATTTAATTGTAATCCGCAGTGACCTGGGACCCACACTAATTCCAGGAGCTTTAAATGCGGTGGTGCTAATGTGTGGAACGCTGCTAGGGCACGAGATTGTTCTGAGGTTGTCAGAGCTGCACACACCGAAAGTGAGTTTGTTAGGATGATTGCACTGGTCTTGGTCGTAGGAGTTTTTTGAAGAGCTAAAATAATAGCTACTAGCTTGGCTTCAAGTATAGGAGTGAAATCTGGAAGCCTCACTGAAAAAGACCAGCCGAGGAAATCAGACGCAATTTCTACGCCTGCCTTTTCATTGTTGACAGAAGCATCTGTAGCTATTACATTTTTTGTTTCTGCATGTGCCAAGTAATCTTTTAATGTAGCTAGTGGTCAAAAATCTAGGAGATTGCCACTTGGCTTGTGGGGGGAACATTTCATCGTACTGTGTCCTTATGTTGAGAGTTGAAGATTTAGTTTCAGTTACCGTGCTTATGTCTACATTTATGGAATACAGTTTCTTTTCAACAAAATTATGTGAGGGGTATGAAATCGAGGCCAATGTGCAAGAAAGAAAGGGTCAGGGTCGCTGATAAATGCGTACTGTGGTCTGCGCGCCGGTAAACTGTCGAACTTCAAGAAGGTTTGAACCGTTAGGATGCGGAATCGAGAGAGAGAGAGGGAGAGAGAGAGAAGACTATTCACAGGATTTCGCGTGGGGTAGGTACCGGCCTTGCAGGGCGTGGTCTACCCTTCTAATGTTCTAGTATATGCAGTCCTAGAAACACTGGGCCGAGAACTCGAGGGTTGAACCTGACCCGACAGGGGATACTTGGATTCCCGCGCACCGCCCTTGCGGGGAAATCGACAGAGGAGTGTTGGAAATCGCGCTTCTTGATACAACACATTATTCGCCACGAACCTGGGAAGTCCCAGGCATATTCGCAGGGCTTCTCGCTTTAACATTACTAGCGGTTTAATTTTATAACCAGCGGCCCCCGAGAATAACACACACCCAAATTCCAATACTGGTCGCACATACATTTTATATATCATTAACATTAACAGCGTGCGCTCGCCTTGCGCGCGCACACTTCGTCGTCTTTGTTTTTAAAACCACTTTCAGTTCGCACTTTCAGTTTCGGTTTCTTACTACACAGGCTGTCCGCGCCAGCTACTTTTCAACGCGATCCGACGCCATAAGCAAAAAACTTCTGCACAGTGCCAAACGAAAGTGCCGAGTTCCAAAGAGTTTTCTAAAATTAACTACAGGGCACTCTGGCGCTGCGATCGTTCAGCGACCATGGGAATGATGGGTAGTACACACAATTGCCTAGTCTTCGTACTTGCGGACGGCGAATGGTACTTGTGGCTTCGTGTATTGCTGGTTAGGGTTTCGTTTTGAAGAAAAGAATGAACCCTTTTGAACTTCGTGACCTGATTTGAAAAGGTAAGCTTTAAAAAAATAAGGTGGTGAAGCACAACCTCTGAACATTTGCAGATTTTTGTTTCGTGAGAAAACAGCTCCAAGGCACACGAACACACACGGAGTCAGAAGCAGGCCAGAAGTACGAAGATTAGACAAATCTGTGTACTACCCATCATTCGCATGCTCGCCGAAGCGCCGTGCGTTGCAGCTCTCGTAGACACTAGCGCCAGAGTTCCCTCTAGTGTATATTAGGAAACTCTATGCAGCGTTCACTTTGTTAGGCGCAGTAATCTTTGTTTTTTCGACCAGTGTTGCAAGAACACGGAGTGTTTTGCAAAGTTGGGAATACGCCATCTAGCAAGTTTTTTTTTTTATTTCCGCTGTGTCGACAACGCTTCAGTTTTTGTCGAGCGTAGATTGCGGCCGTGAATGTTTACATTTCATGCACGTACTTACATCAGTTACTGATGAGCGATGTGTTCTTTTGTTGTGATGTTTAGAAAACCACTGGTGAATAGTGACAGTGAATGTATTAGATTGCCGTGCAGTTGTCGAGAAATAAATGAGCTCCAGTTCGCAATTGCCCCTTTCAACGGTTGACCAGAATACCGCGGTCACTTGATGTCGCCTCGTTAGAAATGCAACTCTGGCAATTCTCGCGCACTTAATCACTTGAACCGTAGCTTTTATTTTACAAAGTGCGTGTGATGCTAAAATGCATAAACTTTTACCTTCGACCTGTGTCGAGATGAGCCCCAGTGAGCGTGACTTCGACCCTTCACTTCTACCACCATGGTTTCTACCAAAGGTTACGCCTACTGACTGAGCTCGTACAAGTGTTATCAGCGATTCTGGGTTTCAGGATACACGATTTTCACGAGTAAGAATGACAATACTGTCACGGGGTCGTGACGTGAATGAAGGGAGCAGATTTTAGGTCGAAATTGAAGCTCTCTATTCAGGCTGAGCTTTTGACCACGCAAAAGGAAAGTCAGATTTCAGCAAAACACTAGCAACGATAGTGGTGAGCAGAGTGTCGGCCATCGATCGACTGACAAGCGGTGAAGCGTGTCGGCATTTATGCACTTGCCATCGAATATTCTAGCGTTATCGCTAGCGGCGACGTAGGTTCCAGAGTCATGCGGGATACTCACGAAGTAGGCGTAATCTCAAAAAAAAATTATCTGCAATACACGTGAACCTTCTAAAAAAGGTATTTTGCAGTTTGCGCTGAGAATTCCAGACTGGCTTTTGGGGGTGAAAACCGAATGAAACATGAGTGTAAATAAGAAAGGCGCGTAGCAATACTACAGCCATGGCATCACTTAGCCTAAATGAAGCATTTTCCATTGTGTATGGTTTCCGTGCAAGGAGCGACGAACATCGATGCGACGTGCTTCCAACACTTCCAGCAAACGTGCGCCTACGCTCACCGACAGCCCCCGGTCGCAGTCGCTGGCACTTCCCCGGCTCTTATGCGGGAACACAGACTTGTCAGTTCGTTTGGTTGCTGAACCAACATAATTGCATAATGTTTGCAGCGCACTGAATTCATTTTAGCCAAGCCGTTTTGTATTTGCTGCTAGCGATAGAGCTAGAGCAGTGCGCTGGCACGATTGCGCTGTACTTCGCGCGAAAAACATTACAGTACTCAATCAGTTGTGTTGGCGTATCTATCGAATGAGCCTAAAGGCGTCATAAAGCATTAGAAGATGTCGCCATTTTCAACTAGCGAGAAACGGACATTAAACTTGACAGTAGCCACCGGTAAATTGTACCTGCTCCTCAGTCCGCTTGATTTTTTATCTGGCGGTTGCGAATCGTAACGAAAACTTAGCGCTATTAGCATTGTCGCAGTGGCAATTGTTACAAGCAGCAGTTGTCTGAGTTTAATAAATGTGCAAATTTTAGTCCCACCTATTTCGAGTACGCGACATACAAAACTGAAGTTGAACGGTCACTTGGTGAGTTCACTTATTTATTTATAGACTCTGCGATCTGTTCCTATATATTAGCAGGGTGGTTATACATAGAAATACAAACAATTTAGCACACATACATTCTAGTCTTTCATCAAACATTTTTAAGAAATCAAAAGGAGGAAAAAACACTGGTAACGAACGAACGAAAGAACACAAAGATCTGCATAACGTATTGAGATGTTTTTAAAACATGGCTAATGACTATTGAGAAACTACATTGGTATTAAGATTATTCCAGTCGGTTATGGCTACCAGTTGTGTTGACTAGTCATTTTATGATGTACTTTGCATACGTCGGCATGGTGCAGTGGCTTGTGTGTTCAGTGGGGAATCCGAAGGTTGCACATTCGAATCCTCGTGGCCAGTGTTTTTTTACGGGTGCTTTTTTGCATCGCTTTATATTGTCGCGCGTGAACAAGAGGGACTTCAGGTAAAGAATACCGCGTAGTCACAGAGGCGCAGGTCAGGGACACCACAACCAAAAACAAAAGCCTCGGCGAGAGCGCGCTAGCCCAACAACCTCTTCCTCGTTTTTCTCCTCGATGCGGGCTCGTGCTCGCCGCAGTTCATGGCCAGGTGGCATTATTCCCCCACTGAAAAAAAAGCATCGCCCCGATGCTCGCGCGAATGGTAGTGGATAAGCGGAAGTAAAGCAGACATGCACACTGTGGGCACACTTAAGAAAAAAAACAACAACAAAAGAACAAGGCTGAGGCACGGTCCCACTAACGTACGAAGTACGGCTTGAGCCGTACAACGTGAACAATCTCTGGGTAGTGCTTTCGACGCTGGGGTGACATGGTTCCATATGGAACCACCTCATAATTCACGTCACTGATGCGACGCACTACTTTGTAGGGTCCAAAGTAGCGACTCAGGAGCTTTTCGGACAACCCTTGGCGGCGAACCGGAGTCCATACCCAAACTAGATCTCCTGGGTGGTATTCGACCTGTCGATGGCGAAGATTGTAGCGGCGTGCATCTGCAGTTTGTTGTTGCGTAATATGCAGGCGTGCCAACTGTCGAGCTTCTTCGGCAAACTGAGCAAGCTGCTCAGCGTCAGGTGTGAGCGACCCGTCGTAATCGTGTGGCAACATAGCGTCCAACATGGTCTGGACCTCACGCCCATAGACGAGACGGAACGGTGTGAATCGTGTCGTTTCTTGGATGGCAGTGTTGTAGGCGAATGTTACGTATGGAAGGACCTGATCCCACGTCTTGTGTTGAACGTCTACATACATGGACAACATATCGGCGATGGTCTTGTTAAGTCGTTCCGTCAGGCCGTTAGTCTGCGGATGATACGCCGTCGTCTTGCGATGGCTCGTGAAGCTTAGCTTGAATACATCGTCAATGAGCTGAGCCGTGAAAGCTGTTCCGCGATCAGTGATGACGCAAGACGGGGCGCCATGGCGAAGAACGATCTGTTCGACGAAAAACTGGGCAACATCGGAAGCTGTAGCTCGTTGCAGGGCTCTTGTCTCGGCGTATCTCGTTAGATAATCTGTCGCTACAACTATCCATTTGTTACCGGCAGATGACAGAGGAAACGGCCCCAGTAAATCCATGCCTATTTGATCGAACGGCGACCTTGGTGGTGTGATTGGTTGCAGCAGGCCTGCAGGCTTCAGTGGCGGAGATTTGCGGCGTTGACATTCACGGCAGCTTTTCACATATCTCTTGACGTACATAGCAAGTCTCGGCCAGTAGTACGCCTGTTGAACTCTGGCGAGAGTTCGTGAAGAACCTAGATGCCCGGATGTGGGTTCGTCGTGGCAGGCCAGAAGAATGTCGTCTCGCATGTCAGATGGGACCACTAGCAAGTAGGCTTTTCCATTGCCGTTCGAGTTTGATTTATACAAGACACCGTTCCGCAGGCAGAACGAAGAGAGATTGCGAGAGATGTGCCGAGGTACGGGTGTGTTGCGTCCTTCTAGTTGGTCAATGATTGCGCGAATCTCGACGTCATCGTGTTGTCGTGCGATCAAGTCTGTTGCAGTGAGGACTCCGAGAAAGCCGCAGTCATCGTCATTGTCGGGATCACAAACTCCGGTAGGTGCACGTGACAAGGAATCAGCATCTTCGTGCTTGCGGCCTGATTTATAGACAATGGTAAGGTCAAACTCTTGCAAACGAAGGCTCCATCGTGCCAGACGCCCAGACGGGTCTCGTAAATTGGCTAACCAGCACAATGAGTGATGATCAGTAACTACTTTAAAGTGACGACCGTAGAGGTAAGGCCTGAATTTCATAGTGGCCCACACTACTGCTAGGCACTCTTTCTCCGAGGTGGAATAGTTCATCTCGGCGCGAGACAGGGCACGGCTGGCGTAAGCTATCACGCGCTCGGTGCCTTCTTGATGTTGGACAAGCACGGCGCCGAGACCTACATTGCTCGCGTCGGTATGAACTTCCGTGGCAGCATCCTCGTCGAAGTGAGCAAGAACTGGTGGTGCCTGCATACGCTCACGTAGATCGATAAAAGCCGCGTTCTGTTCTTCATTCCAAACGAATGGTACGTCGTCACGTGTGAGACGAGTCAGAGGCTCGGCAATTCTAGAAAAATTGGCGATGAAGCGACGATAGTAGGCGCACAGACCGAGGAAGCGGCGTACTGCTTTCTTGTCACGGGGAACGGGAAAGGAGGCTACGGCGGTTGTCTTGTCGGGGTCAGGTCGAACACCGTCTGCGCTCACAACATGCCCCAGAAATTTAAGTTCTTTATAGCCAAAGTGGCATTTTTCTGGCTTCAGCGTGAGGTTCGCAGAGTGGAGTGCTTCCAGAACAGCCTGCAGACGTTTCAAGTGTTCCTCGAAAGTGACCGAAAATACGACGACATCATCGAGATAAACTAAGCAGGTGTTCCACTTCAGACCGGTAAGAACAGTGTCCATCATTCTTTGGAATGTCGCTGGTGCAGAACACAGGCCGAAGGGAAGCACCTTGAATTCATACAGGCCGTCCGGTGTAACAAAAGCAGTTTTTTCTCGGTCTCTTTCATCAACCTCAATCTGCCAGTATCCGCTTTTCAAGTCTATGGATGAAAAATACCTTGCTCGCCGTAGTCTGTCTAGTGAATCATTGATGCGTGGCAGAGGATACACGTCTTTTTTTGTCACGTCGTTCAGCTTTCTGTAGTCCACGCAGAAACGCAACGTTCCGTCCTTTTTCTTTACAAGAACGACTGGCGATGACCATGGACTATTGGACGGCTGTATAACATCATCCTGAAGCATCTCTTCGACTTGAGCATTGATCGCGTCACGTTCTTTGGCAGAAACTCGGTAGGGTTGTTGCTTTATGGGCGAGACATCGGTGTGTATAATAATCCGGTGTTTCATAAGGGGCGTTTGACGCACCTTTGAGGATGAAGCGAAACACTCTTGAAATTCAAGCAACAGCTCCTGCAGCGCTGTGCGTTCTTTCTGCGTGAGGCTCGAATTGATGTCCACCTTTTCAAGAGCCTTAGAAACGCCGGTCGATGTCGATTGTAGCCCACTATTTATTGATGCGGCAGAAAAACATTCAGCAACGTCTTCGATGGGGTAGGCGAAAGCGATAGCGGTGCGTCGAAACAGGTGCCGCTGCTCATTACTAAAATTTGTCACAAGCAGCGTGGCACGTCTGTCGTGAAGCGTAATGAGGCTGCGGGCTGCGCAGACACCTATGCTAAACAAAAGTGTCAAGTTGCCTTCGGCGACTGCCTCACCGTCACGTATCTCGTCACACACGACTTCGACCAGGATGCTTGAACGTGGAGGCAACGTGATTATGTCGGCCGAAACACGAAGCGAACTGAGATGGCTGTCATCAGGCTTTTCTGCTTTGTCTGTAGAGAACGTCACTGTGCGCTGTCGGAGGTCAATGATAGCGCCGTATTCACGTAAAAAGTCGACGCCTAGGATGAGGTCTCGGGAGCATTCAGGAAGTATAAGGCAGCTGCAGAGAAATGTGCGTTTGCGAATGCCGACTCTAATCGTGCAGATACCGAGAGGGGTGACGACGTGCCCGCCGGCTGTACGGATTCGTGTCCCGTACCACGGCGTACCCACTTTCTTGAGATGCGTCGCCAGTTTTCTGCTCATGATGGAGTAGTCGGCCCCTGTGTCTAATAAAGCTGTAATATCGTGGCGGCCGTCGAGCACTACAGGTATATCTAGGGAAAGTCGGCTTTCTGATTCGGGAGCTGTCGTCGTTGAACCACTGCTGGTACGTACTCGCATGGATTGGGGCCCTTGTTCGTGTCGTTTATCAGCGGCCCCGCCCCCGAAGGTCGCTGTCGTTAGTTTTCCCGCCTAGGGCTGAGCGGCCGTGCTGGCGCCGCCCCTGGGTAGTTCGGGACACTTGACGAAGACCTTCTTGGAGATGGTGATCGTGACTGGCGCCGCGGGAGCAGTGGCATGCGCTGCTCGGACAGGTACTCCTCAATCGCTCTGGGTCTTTCGCCAAATCTTGGCCTGGGTGAGTCGACGGCGAAACCCTGAAGTCCGAGGCGACGGTACTGGCATTCGCGGTACACGTGTCCGGCTTCGCCACAGTGGTAGCACAGCGGCCGTCTGTCCGGTGTGCGCCATACGTCCGATTTCCGCGGGAGGAGCTGCCGATTCTCGAAATGCTGGACTGGTTGAACTGCTGGGAGTGGATCGCGATGTGCAGGGTGTACGAAACGGCGTGGAGGAGCGTAACGACTCGCAGCTTCGGCGTACGATGCAGGAGCGACGTAACAGCTCACAGCCTCGGCATAAGATGCGCGGTGAGGCTCGATCGGTACAGGCGGGGAAGCATCGTTGGACAGCGGGACTTGCAAAGCCTGCTGTACTTCACTCCTGATGAGGCTGGAGATGGATCCCGCAGCAGGTGGAGGCGGCCCGTGAATCTTCTGCAGCTCGTCGCGTACCACCGATCTGATGAGGTCGCAGAGAGCTTCGAGATTGACGTTACTCCCCGCAACTCCAATCTGGTCCACCGGCGAGGCAACATTCACGTGGCGGTCGTACACAGCTGATCGCTGCTGCAGCATGTTTTCCATTGTCGTTGCTTCAGTTAAAAACTCTGCCACAGTATTCGGGGGACTTCGCACGAGACCAGCGAAGAGTTGCTCCTTAACTCCTCGCATTAGGTGGCGCAACTTCTTGTCTTCTCCCATACCTGGGTCAGCGCGACGGAAAAGGCTCGTCATGTCCTCCACGTACGCCATCACGCTCTCGTTCGGCATTTGGATGCGTGATTGGATGGCCCGTTCCGCTCGTTCACGGCGATGGGGGTCAGTGTAACTTGCCAGCAGCTGACGACAAAACATCGTCCACGACGAGAAGGGTTCGCGGTTCTCGTACCAAGTACGAGCTCCGTCCTCAAGGCTGAAATATACATTCCGCAGCTTGTTGGCGTCGGTCCACTCGTTGAAAGCCGCAACGCGTTCAAAGTGAGCCAACCAGTCCACAACATCCTCCAACATGGAGCCACGGAACACCTTCGGCACTCGTGGCTTCTGCAGCGTGTAATTAGCCATCGGAATATTTTCCGTACCGCTCTGGGGTGGTGCAGTTGATGCCATCTCCGGTAGAGGTTCACGCTCGGGGGACAATCCTCGGATTCTCCGGCTGGCCCGGTGGACAGGTGTTGCGACTGCGGGTGTAGGGCTCCCAGGAGGCGTTTGGATCATTGACTGGGAATACCCAGCGACTCCACCAGTTGTCGCGCGTGAACAAGAGGGACTTCAGGTAAAGAATACCGCGTAGTCACAGAGGCGCAGGTCAGGGACACCACAACCAAAAACAAAAGCCTCGGCGAGAGCGCGCTAGCCCAACAACCTCTTCCTCGTTTTTCTCCTCGATGCGGGCTCGTGCTCGCCGCAGTTCATGGCCAGGTGGCAATATACAGGTATTTTGTATGTATTTTAGTGACACCCCCGTCACGGGGATTTTGACGCCATTTCGCACTCTAGCATTCATTGTACTCCAGCATCCACCGTACATCATGTGCCACCAACATTTCGCGCATCATAATTCACCAAAATGGTGGATGTTTTTAATATTTGATGCATTCAGTATTACATTCCAAGAAAAAAATGAAGGAATACGTTGTTTAGTGTGAGTTTAAGTAATTAAAGTGAATTAGTGTGTATATAATTGTCTAATTATTCTGCAACGAGTGAGCTTCAATACTTCCACAAAAAACTATTATGCCTGAAATGCATGCACATTTTTTGTAGCGTTCGTTGCGTACGGAGAAAAAAAACGCACTCTTGATGTAGCTCCTGAAACGTGCCACGTCAAACAATCATCGAACCTATAGTTTCTCCAGGACAGTAATCCTATACAGCAATACAGAGCACGTTGAGGTTCAATGATCGCTAGTTATCCAGTCCGGAAGGAAAGTACACATTGAGTTTCAGACCATTTGAAGGAAGAGGCGTGTGACGCGCCTCCGAAGTTTGCGTGTGTACGTGATGGCTAAACGAGCTATCGGCACGGGATTGTTTAAGCCAGGCACAAAAAAACTGATTCGAATATCTTGTCCCAAGTGCTTACGTTTTGATGCAATTGGGGTCTTCCCGAAGACCGTCTTGTATCGATTCTATCGACAGGGTCTCGGCCCGTTCTGTGGCTAGTCCGACGTCTTGGTCGTCGAACGAGAGTCGACCAATTCGGTGCGGCTCCTTCTAGCTCCGTCCTCTCTCTGTTCTGTGACGGCACGATTACAAGATAGCCTCCCGGGGTGCCGCAGCAATACGGTTCCCCTATTCCTACTCGCATTTAGCATTAGTAGGGTTTATTCCCCCCCCCCCTCCCCGCGAATGATATGGTTGCAGTTTTATTTTACTGTGTACCTGAATGTTCAGCATATTTAACAGTTAGCTTCACCCATTCCATCCCTTTTATGTACAGATAATTTTTATTTTCATCACCTCTTTTCCTTGTATAGTGAACTATTCGTACAACTCGCACTAGAAACCACAACGCTGGCCTCCACAATGTAATCCATGAGCTAGTATGTCAGGACTGGAACACAAAAATGCTGCCAGAAACTTGCAATGACTCGCCAGAAAAGCAGCCAACTAAAGCCAAGGGTAACGAAAATAGCAAAAATAGCCAAAAGTAGCCACAAACAGCTTCAGCGTCTTTGGAAACAACTTCGGCGTTTTTATTTCAATTACCCAATGCAAATTCATTTTGGAAATGTGAATAAGTCAAGAGCAAACCATGCAAGGTTATAATTGCTTTTCTAGCAAGAATTCTTGACATTAGTATTCGTTTCGTGCGCTGTTTCTTCCGGTTTTCCAAAAAATTACGCTCTCGTCGCGATTTTCGCATGAATACTAACACTAGAAACAACATATTCGCCATGAAAAATAAAAAAAAAACGCAGGAAGGAGAAAACGAAAGTTTGCTATGAAAAAAATCTGCCGACTAGCGCACTTATTTTCCAAGTTCTAGCCTTTGGGAAGACATGGTCCGCTTGTCGAAGTACAACCCCTGTTTACGCTTTTTTTTCATTTACGGCAAGGGAGTCGGTGTTATGCACCCTGATGCAAGCTTTCTCACAGCAGTGGCTTATGAGATATTTGCGGCAGTCAAGGACATCACAGAATTCAAGTGGCAAAGTTCAGTGATGATCCTGGAAAAAGCTTCACAACTCTGAAAAGAAACACAGTAATCCTGTCCTCGTATTTCTCATTCTTATGCACAATTTACCCGCACCAATAGCATGTTGCAGTGTGCTGGTTGTTTGTGCGCCACGAGATTCAATTAAAAGTGTTGGCAGACCTGAATCGGTTCAAGGAAACAATGCCGATACATTCATAGCTATGCGTATACATTAGACCTGAAGCCCTTCCTGAAACGAAATCTCAGGGCTTATTGGCAGTGGTCATGGCATATAGGCAAACACAAAATAAGCTTCACCCTTGTGAATCGGCCGCTAGTATCGAAGTCACGTCACATACGTGCAGAAGTAATACTAACCACAGTAATGTACAATACCGCTGGTAATTGGTCAATTAAACCCACATTGTTAGACTCGGGCACAAAGGAAGAAAAGTCAATGCATTCCCAAAAATAAGTCTGGTAGGATGTGAAGCAGCAGTGTTGAGCACCGGTGTCACAGATTGAATGGCGCTGAAGTGGGTCTCCATTCTAAAACGCGATCGGCGTGTTTGACTCACACCTCGTTGGTCTTCCACGGCTGACGCTTCCGTTCAGCTCCCCAGGATCGCGCCTCGTCGGTGTTGCAGGCGTGACGTCGCCATTCGCGAACGCGATCGGCTCTGCTAACCCTCGCAACGCCGGCGACGGCCGGTTTAGGCCAAATTGCTTCGGCGCCTGTTTCGACGGGTGGAGGAGCTTTGCTTTCCGGCGGCTTCTTCATCGCAGATAAACGAGTCAAAATAGTGTTCACTCGATGTGCCCTCGTACGTTGTGAGTGGTGAAGAGAGTGAAGTGAGAGAGAGGTGACACGCGGTGAGTGCATGACATGTGAGGGAGAGATTGACGTCACCTCGCACTGCGAGGAAAGGTGTGACCTACGTAGCACTGCCCCAACGCCTGTGGCAAGGGGAGTGTGGTACGGTGCGTTGACACGGAGACACGGATAGACAGCGTTACACAGGCTAGTCAAACAGCTGCTTCGCATTTAAACATTTAGGAGGTGCAACTCCGCCACTTGATGCGATCAGATAATGTCACATGGCCGGAGAGCCAAATTATGCTGGCGGCGCCTTGCGGTAGAAAGGAAAATTGCTGCCGTTTCCGTTTCCGAGGGACACGGCCGCGCGCGCTGCTCGCGTTCCGCCGCAGTCACGGAGTGGGGACACACGGAGCGCGTTCAGAAGTGCTGTGCTAGTAACGTTGCCTTTTCATATTTGAAGTGTTGCTGCATTGCGGCGCAGTGCGCCGCCAGCTGAAATATCGCCATCAGAGCAAGTGATTTTTGTACTTGATGTCACTGAGTTTCCTAATATACACTAGAGAGAACTCTGGCACTAGTGTCCATGGGAGATGCAACGCAGGGTGCTACAGCGAGCATGAGAATAATGGGTAGTACACGTATTTGTCTAATCTTCGTATTTCTGTCCTGATTCTGGCTCCGTGTGTGTTCGTGTGGCTTGGAGCTGTTTTCTCCCGAAAAGACAATCAGCAAATGCTCAGCGGTTGCGCTTCACCACCTTACTCTTTTATGCTTACCATTTCGAATAGGGTCACGAAGTTCAAACGGGTTTGTTCTTTTCTTCAAAATGAAACCGAAAACAGCGATAAACGAAGCCGCAAGTACGATTTACCAGCTGCTAGGACGAAGACTAGGCAAATCTGTATATTACCTATCATTCCCATGGTCGCTAAACAATCGCAGCACCAGAGTCTCCTTTAGTTGTTTTTGACAACTTCATGCTTTGTGTGACGTTATCTGCACGCCTTGGACGCCCTTTCAGATGGGAGTTTCCCCTCCTAATATTTCTTCTTCCGTGGACTCGGGGAAATAAAAACAAACAACTGTGCCTACCCAACTAGCGGCTTGATGGAGGTTTGGCGTAAAGGTTGATTCTCCATGGGTGTTCGAAGTTAGATGATTGTTTCGGTGGCATTGTGGTTTTCACGTTACGGTGTCATGAAGTCGAACGCAGTATAAACTGGTTTACCCCGACTTCTGCAAGCTCGTGTGGCGTGGGTCCTAATTAAAGCAGTCTGGCTGGCTCGTTATTAAGCTCAGTACATCAATAAACAGGACCTGATTTATCGTTTTTGGACGTCGCGGTGAGCGGATGTCTGAAAAGCAGCCTGTCTGAATGCCGCGTCTCGTATTCGCAGTTGGCGTCGCACGTGACAAGGCACGCGTTGTACGTTATAGGTGGGTGTCACCTTCTGTGTGCACATTGAAGTTGATGCTTGCGCGAAAGAAACGCGTCCTCTGGGACACATACGCTCCGGTCACGCCGTCTCGCGCCGACTGGGATGCCGTCGTGTGCCACGTTGCTTTCTCCTTCTAACCTTTTGGTCATTTCTCTCTCGCTGCATTGCTCTCTGCTTGACGTCGACGAGTGTTCATGTGGCAGAGGTAGAAGAATGTCGGTAATGGAATCGGAACAAAGAGTGCGTCGCTCGAAATAAAATAACGCGCATTGAAATTGAGAGCTTGTGGATCGCTCGCCGCTGCTGCTTGCAATACACCGAGAGACGCTCGTCGCCGCGTGGACAGATGTGTCGCGCGCGGATTGACGCAGCTGCGTTGTGTCGCCTCCACCGAAAGCAACGTCGTCGGTGAGTGCGCTGTCAACTGGCGTGCCACTGCGCACGTATTGGTTTCTCACCGGCTAAGTTGAGTCGTTTAGACAGGAGGTTGATTACAGAGACGAAGTAGAAGGGAGCAGAAGGCGCTCTCTGCTCCCTCCTACGCTTTTTTTGTAGTCTGTACTTTTTCCCTTAGATTCAGAGAGCACAAAGACAGCGTCTAAACAGCGATTGGAATGGATGTCGCACCGATTTGGCGGCACTAAGAAGGTACTCTTAGAAGAAGTCATATATACCCAATAAAGTGGCTGGGAGGATAGCACTTGCGCGAACATCTCTTGATCTTCCGATTGTGTCAATCATGCCTCCTACAGCTTATGTAACAGCAGCGAGGTTTAGAAAACTTTCCCTTCTCGAAGACTCATCAAAAATCATGTTTCCGAATCCAGATTTCTCGCACCTGCACTTCAAATGGAATAATAAATGGTGTCCCACGCGTAAATTGGAAGTCTTGATAACAAAATTACGTTGCCGTCTACCACCTCTTAATTTCTACTTAAACAGATCTGGTCTGGTGCCATCCCCTCTGTGCTCAAGCTGTAAAGAACCTGAACATATCGACCATTTTCTTATCACATGTGACCGTTTCAAAAATCAAAGAAAATACTGCTTCGAAATTTTATTCAGAAAATTAGGAATATCACTTAATACTCCCAATATTTTGTCTTTTGGGGCCACTTCATTGGGACACAGCGACAGGAACATCTGCGGGGCTGTCTGCGAATTCATATATAACATAAGAAGATTACCTTGCTGAGTCAGCGATCAGCTCTCGAATTTTACTAGCCACACTACCACTTAATATTTAGCTGATACACTGCAATGATTCAACTTTCAGGAGAATTTCATATAACGATTCCACCTCAGATATTCAACAAATTCTATTATTTCTCTCCCCCTTTTTTTCTTTTTTTTACATTGCGCCAAATTAATTTCACAGTCAAAACACAGTAATCATATTACCCTAGTCTAGAAAATCTATAGGTATTGACTTGCATTAACCACCGGCTTCTTGACCAATCCCCCATAGTGGGTGAGAGCCACAAAAGAAAGGAACAAGCAAGCAAGCAAGGATAGCCGGCGTCGTAGCTCAAAGGTAGATCATTGAACACGTTATTCGAAGGTCGCAGGTTTGGTTCCGGCTCAGGGAAAGTTATCTCTTCACCCACTTTTCTTTCTTCATGTTTACATTCCAATTTGGTCTAATAGCTTCTCCTGTACTTTCCTTGGCGTCATTGTCTGTTAGAACAATAATCTCTCCGGATCTGAACCACTCTCAGGTTATGGAGGGCGTATAAACTCCGCCTTGGACTCCACTTTCTCCCTGGAGGAGATGCGAGCAGAGATCAATTGGCTAAGGACTAGATCAGCGGCAGGGCGAGACAGAGTGACCAACAAAATGCTCCCTAAATTAGCCATCCATCGCTGACCTCGGAACGTACATGAAAGTGTTGAAAAGAGGGGACCATACCGCAGGAGTGGAAACTCGCAAATGTAATTTTCATTCCCAAGCCGGGTAAAAAACTCTGTTTGGAGAACTTTAGGCCGCTATCGTTTACGTCTTGCGTAGTTAAACTCATGGAGCATGTCGTTGAGACGCGGCTCAATAGGTACGTGGAGAAAAATGGTATGCATACGGACACCATGATCGGTTTTTGACCAATATTATTGGCATGCAGCGTGATGCTACAGCTCAAGGACCAAATTATAGACAATTCAGCGTGAGATGCAAAAGCTATCATGGTGTTGGATGTGGCAAAGGCATTTTACAACGTGAGGCACATGCGATCTTATAGAATCTGACCTCCCTGAATGTCGGATAGAAAGTTTATAACTACGCCAAGGACTTTCTTCCGAACAGGAAATGCCCTTTAAAAATTGGGGAAGAATCAATCGAGGGCATTAAAGTAGGCAACAGGGGGACGCCTCTAGGCTTGGTGTTAGCATCCGCTCTTTTCAACATTGTGATGTTGAAACTGCCTGAACAGTTAGAAAATATTGAGAATTTCAATCACACAATTTATGCGGACGACCTAACATAACGGATGAACAAGGGCAGTCACGGGCGAATTGAAGGCTGTGTGCAAATATCCATAGATAAAATCGTGCAGTAACTAAAATCTGGACCTAAATGCTCGGCCATAAAGTCGGAATCACTCTTCTCCATGCCCTCTGGAAAATGGCGGCTCCACAAAAAACCAGAAGTTGACATCCACTTGTACGTTGGCGGCGCAGAGATCCCCGTGGTCGACAGTGTCCGTGTTCTTAGACTGAGGATTCAGGCGAACCCTAAGGAAGGGAGGAAAATAGGACGAAAAGAACAGCAGGGAGGTTAACCAGCTTATAGGCAGCCGGATTGCTACCCTGCGCATGAGAGGGGGATGGGGGAGATGTAAGATATAAAGTAGAGAGGAGAGAGAGCTAAACACACCACATTCGACAGCACACGCGCGCACACTCAGTCATAGTCCAGTCTTGTCTTTCGCGGTTTGTGACATTGCTGTTACAGCCGCTTGTTCCAGTCCAAAATCGCCTAGGAATTTCAACAAAGCTTTTGTTGCTTTCTGTTGCAATGCCTTCTCTCGGGCACTTGACAGAATAGTGTCCACAGACATTTGGCTGTTGTTCATGTGCGCAAGAGCGGACGCCAGTGACTGTCTCTGGATGTCATACAGCGGACAGTCGCACAGGATGTGGTGTAGCGTCTCTTCGCAATGGCAGGCATCGCAGAGAGCGTTGTCGGCCATTCCTATTATAAAGGTATCAGATTTTGTAAATGCCACTCCTAGCCATAAGCCATGAAGAAGGGTGGCTTCTCTTTGGTCGAGCCCAGTGGGCATGCGGAGAGCCATCAAAGAGGACAAGTGGTGTTGGCGATTCGTCTCATTACTTGGTGGGCACCGTAGTGAAAACGTGATTTCACGCGCAAGTCGTCGAAGATTACTGGCTGCATCGGTCCGCGAAAGTGGTAATTATTCTTCTTGTTTTTTTTTCAAGAGCTGCCTGCGCGGCAGTATCGGCATGTTCGTTCCCTGTGACGCCGCAGTCACTTGGCAGCCACTGAAACGTCACATGATGCGAAGGAACGATACCACTACCGTCACAAATGGGTATCATTCGAAAAAGTTTACTTGGTGTTACTTTGGGCACCGCAACGCAAGCGTGGATTGTGTCAAAAGCTTCTGTCACGATATTCAGGCCCATTTGTAGTTTTGGAGCGTCTGAGGCAGCTCACTTACGTAATAGCTCGTCGTCTTTTGTCCAATGGTCGATGATCGAGCAGAACGCAGCTACTCACATCGCTCGCTTGAAACCTTTCTATCCTCCTTGTGCATCATAACTCACCCTACTGGCTCCGTCTGCTTGCGGGGGAATGTAACGGACTAGTAAAAGGCAGAAGAGGAGGAGACGAAGACGAATAGTCTTGGCACGATCGCAGTGCGCTGCCGCGAACTACCATCGCTCACCTCCTGTAAATAAAACCATCTTATCACAGCTCGCTGTAAGAATATATATATATATATATATATATATATATATGTGTGACGCATGAAGCGATGGTTGGTAGAGGCAGAGAAGGAAGAAGAGGAAGTGCAGAACAGAATAAACATGGGGTATGAACCAAGCCACGTCACCCATTCAGCATAGCGTCACACAAGTCGACAGGATGAAGACCTCCCAGCCACTTCATCAGTGTCTCATCATCGACACAAGACGCCCTGACCATACATCGACTACAGAATCATCTCCTAGCCGCACACAGCGACCAGCACCATGACAGAATCATCGACCGACCTTCCCATCCCCAAGTACACCGGAGCAGCGGACGATGGACCTGTACAGGACTGGTTCGACCTATTCGAGTTCCACGCTACCGCTGCATCTTGGTCAGAACGGGAGATGGTTACGAACTTCAGCGACTACGTCACTGGTGAGGCATTTAAGTTTTACCTGGTACACATATTCGAAAACGACGAATCATGGCAAAAGATCAGAGAAGAGATGATTGCCCGTTTTAACGACTGCAACAAGGACTTCCTCATTACCGGCCATCTGCATGCAACCACACGCGGCCGTCACAGTCCACGCTTATTTCTGAAGGAACGTAGCTTTCCACCAGGTTACCCTTCACGAAAGCCGGTATTTTCAAAGTCGTCGCTCCAGCACACGACACGAGGCGTTGCTTACCCACCTCATACACTTCATTTTTCGTCTTGTATACGTGGTCCACCATCCGGTTTTCCATCACGCTGTTCTTCAAGCACTCCTAACGCTCACCACTTGCCTTATAAGGACGCCGTATTCATGGTAGATGACCTGGCGCATCGAGAAAATACCCTGTCAAGCCATTCTTCTTCCGTACGGTTTCATGCATCACCGTCCGGTGCACACACCCTCCACAGTCCAAATAAAACAGAACGCTCAGACGCATCGAACGTCGCTCGCTACCAGGCGCAAAAGCCCCTCGTATTGAACAGTGGAGAAGAAGCCTCCAAAGACCTTTCTGTCCATTCTAGTGCACCACCTTCATTTTCTTTTGAACATCACGACAATCCAACGACTACCAACTACTTATTGGTCACACCAACTATCAAAGAAAAACAGGCTCGTGTTACTAAAGGAGTACCACCTCGACAGATTCCGCAACATCAGCAGTACCATCAAGAACTCAAAGAACTCCGGAAAGTACGGCAGTTACATCAAGCACTACGACGAACTAAAATAGGATCACAAGCAGATTTGCGGCTTAAGAATGGTCGTCAGGAACGACACCAACTAAAGGAAAGACGAAGTCAACATCTGAGCCATATTCGTAGAAGGAAACGTCAAGTAAGTCTTCTGTACCAGATATCAAGGCATCATGTACAATCCTACCGACGGAGATACCACCACAGAGAACCACGAAACAGACTGAACGCTACCATTTGCAAAATTCAGGAACACAGACATCGTATCATCAACTTCGGTTCTGGCAAACGCCAGCTGGAAGCAATGCTTCTGTCTCAACCACGACACAAAATACAGTACCCAGGACAGAAAATTTGGCGCATACGACGTCTGACCTTCAAAGGCTACAAGGACGTCCAACCTCGTTCGTTCTTCGCAGCTGCTGAAGCCGTGTCATGGTCAGTGCAGTTGTGTAAGACGTGGTTATCTTTTCCAGAACGCCACAGTCAGCCTCGCCCACCCGAACGCCTGTGTTAACCGGACTGCTGCACTCCCTCCTGAAGTCTTTGAAAGTGTACGGAATTCCTCTCGAGCATAGAACCAATCGTGAATTTTGACATTTGTGACTTTTAAACCTCTCCTTGTTTACTTTTTCTTGTTCGTAATTCATGCATTTTTTCGGGGGGAGGGGGAATCGTGTGACGCATGAAGCGATGGTTGGTAGAGGCAGAGAAGGAAGAAGAGGAAGTGCAGAACAGAATAAACATGGGGTATGAACCAAGCCACGTCACCCATTCAGCATAGCGTCACACACACACATATATATATATATATATATATATATATATATATATATATATATATATATATATATAGTGTGGGCATTTGTTACTTACATCGTCATCATCCCTGCATGATCACAATCACCATCATCAGCTTGTCTCTTTGTCCTCATTGCCACTCTGGGTCATCATCATCGTCATCGTCTCTGTACTGGCTCTGCCCGTTCGTTTTGCGAGGTCTTTCCTCAAATAAACGCTAACGCAGCCAAGACTACCAAGACTTCATACGTGGTAGAGGTGGATTTTCGGTCCTCTGACCTTCTGCAGCCCGCTATACCCGCTGGAGCTTCGTTCAGGCCGCCGCTTGCGCCCACAGTCAGGCAGCATGTCCCAGACCTAGCCTGCCGGCACTGATTGCATCAACCACGCACCGCCGCAAGCTGCCCCTCCTACTTACATACACGGACATCAGCGGGAACCCCCGCTCTTCGCTGGTCTTCGGGGAGAAGACGTAGAAGACTGGCTTGATGACTACGACCGCGTAAGTGCCGCTAATAAGTGGGATGAGGCCGCCAAACTGTGTTACGTGCCTTTTTATCTGATTGGAGTCGCGAAGACATGGTATTTTAACCACGTAGTTGACTTACCTGACTGGGCTACCTTCCAGCAGCAGCTGCGACACGTCTTTGGGACACCAGACATTCGATCCGCCGTCGCGAAGAGAACACTCGATACTCGTTGACAACATCCCGGTGAATCGTACACTTCATACATCGAGGATGTCCTCGCACTCTGCCGGTGTGTCAATGAATCCATGCCTGAATCGGACAAAGTGCGCCATATATTGAAAGGCATTGGGCCTGTTGCCTTTAATGCCTTCGCTGTGCAAAACCCAGCTACTATCGCTGATGTCTTGACGACATGCCAGCGCCTTTATGCGCTGGACTTTGTACGCCTTCAACCGGACATTGGCGACCACCACTCCACGTCAGATGGCCATCTGCGTGACCTCATCCGGGACATTATACGCGAAGAATGGTGGTCCATGGGCTTCACACCTCCTACACCGCGACCTACACAGCCTTCGGGAATGCCCTTACGTGACATCATCAGGGAGGAACTTACATCCCTGACTGGCTCTGCGCCCGTGCAGCCACCTGCTTCTCACCCTATATCCACGTACCCTCAAGTTGCTGCCGTGCCACCCAGCGACGCCCACGCGACATTGCCGCGTCCATCCTACGCGTCAGTTGCTGCCGCTCCCCTGGTGAACTACCATTCCGCGCCCCCTGACCCTTCGGCCCACCTGACCGCGCTATCTACAGGTGCCCCGAATGCCTTCTATTCCCCACCGTGGCGCTTGTCTCGCCCTGTATGCTACTACTGTGGCTATCGCGGCCACATATCTCGTTTCTGCCGAAAGCGCCAGCAAGATGAGCGTCGGAACGACGTGCGTGAACGGGATTTGTACACCGGGGCGTCTTATCGAGGTCGGCGTTATTCGTCTCCCTCGCACCGGTCTCTATCTCCTCCTGCATCGACTGCACCACGAAACAGCCGAAACACGAGACGCCGCTCGCCTTTGCCCTTCCGCCGTTCCACTTCTCCACTTTGGCCTGCCTCATTCACCTCTGATATTCATTCGGAAAATTAAGTGATGCAGTTTGTGGAGGAAAAACTGCATTCGGAATTAGAACTGAAATTCCTCCATCAGGCCCGTGTAACATGGTTTCTGTGGAAGTGGAAGTAGTGCGAGTCGATGCTTTGGTGGACACAGGTGCGACATTGTCTGCGATACGTGCTGATTTGTGTGAACATTTAAGGAAAGTAATGACGCCTTACGATGGCCCCACGTTAGTTGCTGCCCAGGGGAACGTCTGTCGCCCTTCCGCATTTTGTACTGTGCGTGTTTTCATTGACAGCATCCGCCACCATGTCCAGTTTGCTGTCCTGTCCTGCTGCTCTCACCAAATAATTTTAGGGTGGGATTTTCAATCATCTGCTTCCACGGCGATTTGTTGTGTACAACGCGTCGTTCACCTCGCTGACACCGACTACATGCTTGACGACGACAATCAGAAGCCACTTCGTCTGGTCGCTGCGAAAGACATCGAACTGCCGCCACTACAAGAGTAAATTGTCAGCATTACGTTCAACGACATCTATCACGGGGATGTATCGGTCTCACCGTCACCACTTTGCGTTCGCAAAGGTATAGTTCTTCCGTCCGGTGTCGTTCGTTTTTGCAATGGCTTGGCACTTGTCACCGCTGTCAACTCTACACCGGAGAAGATCTTACTGCCACAGGGCACTACTGTGGCCCGTGTTGCTGACTTCGAGCCTGTATTTGTCACGCCACTTCAGGCCATCGCATCCAAAGAACCTTGCCTCGGTGAGCATGTTTCTTCCTCCGCCTCTACCACCGCTATCAGCAGCGGATGGACATATTCACCGAGGCAGCAGCTGCTCGCGCTGTTACAGAAACATGCAAATTCTTTCGATATTTGCTCGTCCAAGCTAGGCCGCACTAATACTACAGCACATCGAATTCAAACTGTTGGGACATCTATTGTACACCACCGACCCTACTGCGTGTCTCTAACTGAAAGAAAAATTATAGAAGAAAACGTTGCAGACATGCTTGAACGGGAAGTCATCCGTCCCTTATCTAGCTCTTGGTCGTCTCCTATTGTTTTGGTCCATAAAAAGGATGGCTCTGTGCGGTTTTGCGTGGACTACCGGGCGCTCAATAAGATCACACGCAAGGACGTGTACCCTATGCCACGCATTGACGACGCCCTTGATTCCCTACAAGGCACGGAATTTTTTTCAAGCATCGACTTGCGTTCTGGGTACTGGCAGATCCCCATGCATGAAGACGATAAAGAGAAAACGGCATTCGCAACCCCCGATGGGCTATATGAATTCAACGTGATGCCTTTCGGGCTCTGCAACGCACCCGCGACTTTTGAGCGCATGATAGATACCGTGCTGTGCGGCCTCAAATGGAAAAGTTGCCTTTGCTACCTGGACGACATTATTATCTTTTCGTCAACGTTTCCTGAGCACCTAGAATGATTGGATCAAGTTTTGACGTGCCTTGCCGGCGCTGGGCTTCAAATAAACACTAAGAAATGCTCTTTAGCTAGCAAATCCATCAAGGTCTTAGGACACGTCGTTAGCAAAGATGGCATCCGGCCCGACCCTGACAAGATTTCTGCAGTCCTTCACTTTCCGCGTCCCGAAAAACCAAAGGGGCTTCGCAGTTTCCTTGGCCTCGCCTCCTATTTTCGCCGGTTTATCCAGAACTTCGCTTGTATTGCTGCTCCATTACACCAACTACTTGCTTCCAACGTCCCTTTTCTGTGGTCTCAAGAATGTCAAACGGCATTCGACCTGTTGAAGCGGGCACTCACGCCTGAACCTCTGCTCTGCCACTTTGACGAAACCGCATCGACTATCCTCCATACCGACGCTAGCGGCCTTGGTATAGGAGCCGTTCTTCTACAACGCGACAAGTCTTACCTAGAGAAAGTTGTTGCATATGCCAGTCGCGTACTCACCCCTGCCGAAAAGAACTACGCTATAACTGAGCAAGAGTGTTAGGCTGTGGTTTGGTCGGTCCAGAAGTTCCGTCCCTATCTTCACGGCCGTCACTTCACAATCGTTACGGACCACCATGCCTTATGCTGGCTTTCTACACTGAAGAACTTGTCCGGACGCTTGGGTCGGTGGATACTACGCTTGCAGGAGTACGACTTTGACATAAATTACAAGTCAGGCAGAAAACATCAAGACGCCGACACTTTATCTCGTTGCCCGCTTCCAACTACCAATATCAGCGTTGGTGAGAACTCGACCGCCAAATCTACAAAAGTTCATACGCTCGCATCAATAAGGCAACTCTCTTCGGACGACGAGCCAACATTTATCTCCCACCAGCGGTTCGATTCATACTGCAGACGCATGATGGACCACCTTTCGGGAGTTTCTCATCCACCCAACGCGCGACTCCATCGTCAACTCCTGCACTTTAAGCTGGACAGCGGGGTTCTCTACCGCCACGTCTATCACCCTGACGGTCAGCGCTGGGTTCCTGTACTGCCACGCTCTCTTCGACTTCAGGTGCTCGAAGCCTTCCACGACGACTTGACTGCTGGTCATCTTGGTTTTAAAAAAACTTTTGACCGCATTCGATGTCGTTATTACTGGCCTGGCTTTTCTTCTAGTGTAGCGCGGTACGTCGGCTCCTGCTACCCATGCCAGCGTCGTAAACTCCCCACGTCTGCACCTGCTGGACCTCTACAGCCACTTCCGTGCCCTTCAATGCCGTTCGAGGTTGTAGGTGTTGACCTTTACGGGCCTCTCCCCGTCACATCTGCTGGCAAACGATGGATAGTGACCGCCGTGGACCACCTGACACGCTACGCTGAGACTTCCTCTGTTATTAGAGGCTCAGCTGTGGAAGTTGCAGACTTTATTCTTCACGCAATAATACTGCGTCATGGGGCTCCTCGTGTACTGCTTAGTGACCGCGGCAAAGTGTTCCTGTCACAAATGGTAAATGAAGTGCTGCGCGCTTCTGGAACTACTCACAACACAGCTTCAAGCTACCACCCTCAGACAAATGGTCTCACAGAAAGATTTCACCGAACCCTTGCTGACATGATAGCCGTTTACCTCCAACCCGACCACAAAAACTGGGATACTCTTTTACCGTTCCTGACATTCGCTTACAACACCGCCGTTCAGCGAACAACTTGCTACTCACCGTTTTACCTCGTGTATGGACGCACCCCGACTACCTTTCTCGGCGTCTCCTTCTTTAACAGCCATGGGAATTCATGTCAGTCTTCTAGCGAAGAATACATTTCCCGCCTGGCCCAGTCTGGCCATCAGGCTCGCATCAATACCGAAGTGAGACAGCACGAGTGCAAGATCATCTATGATGAATCCCACCGCGTTGTGTCTTTCCAACCTGGTGACGAGGTGCTGCTTTTGACACCTATTCGCACTCCTGGTCTTTGTGACAAAACCACGCTTTATCGGGCCATACATTGTTTTAGAACAGACATCGCCAGTTAATTATCGTGTCACACCACTCGTCGCCCCAACAGACCGCCGCTACCGCAGCACAGAGATTGTCCACATTTGTCGTATGAAACCTTTCACGCGACGTTCTGCGTCACTTTGACTTACGGCGGCCAGGGTGTCCGCTTCCCAGTGGTGGGAATTAGTGTGGGCATTTGTTACTTACATCGTCATCATCCCTGCATGATCACAATCACCATCATCAGCTTGTCTCTTTGTCCTCATTACCACTCTGGGTCATCATCATCGTCATCGTCTGTGTACTGGCTCTGCCCGTTCGTTTTGCGAGGTCTTTCCTCAAATAAACGCTGACGCAGCCAAGACTACCAACCAAGACTTCATAATATATATATATATATATATATATATATATATATATATATATATATGTGTGTGTGTGTGTGACGTAAGAAGGCAGGGATGGTTAGAAGAAGCAGATGAGGAAGAAGTGCAGAACAGAATAAACATGGCGTATGAGCCAGGCCACGTCTCCCATTCATCGTAGCGTCACACAAGTCGACAGGATGAAGACCTGGCCACCACTAATCAGCCACACATCATTCACGAAGCCGCCGGCAGTACGCCTCAACTGAATATTGACCACAGAAGAGGTGATCTCAGGCGCGAGCAGTTACCGGCATCATGGCAGAACCATCAACCGACCTTCCCATTCCCAAGTACACCGGAGCAGCGGACGATGGACCTGTACAGGACTGGTTCGACCTGTTCGAGCTCCACGCTACCGCTGCATCTTGGTCGGAACGGGAGATGGTTATGAACTTCAGCGACTACGTCACCGGTGAGGCATTTACATTTTACCTTATTCACATATTCGAGAACATCGAGTCATGGCAAAAAATCAAAGAGGAGATGATTACCCGTTTTAATGACTATGACCAAGACTTCCTCATTGCCAACCATCTAGAGACAACTGTACACTATCGTCAATTTCCTAAGCAGTTCTCAAGCATTCGAAAGTCCAGTGCGAATCGACAAGTGCCTCAAGAAGAAGTGGCACATGAGTTTACTTTCAGAAGACCATGCGTGTTTTGGGAAAAACCTAACCATCAAGCACGCCTCCTTTCTGCACGAAAGCCGGCATTTCGAAAGTCCTCACTCCAGCCTACGACGCGAGACATTGCCCACCGACCTGATGCTCGCAATTCTTCGTCTCGCATACGCGGTCCACCACGCGGTTTTCCATCACGCGGCTTTTCAGGCGCTCCTGACGCTCACCGTTTGCCTCATAAGGAAACCATGTTCACGATAGACGAGTTCACACACCAAAAAAATACCCAGTCGAGCCATGCTCCTTTCGCCCGGGCTCATGCATCACCGTCCGGTGCACACACCCTCGACAGTCTAAACAAAACAGAACGCTCAGATGCATCGAACGTCGCACGCTACCAGGCGCCAGGACCACTCGAAGTGAACAGCGAAAAAGAAGCCCCTGAAGAGCTCCCTGTCATTTCTACGGCACCGCAGAATTGCCAAAATTTGCAGTTCAAACCTAGTAATGCCATGTCACATGTGGTACCTTCATGCAGTGGTCCCCAATCCAAGAATCGAACAAATTCAGAAGTGCATGATACATCAAGCCTTGTACACAGTTGTCTATCGGAAGCACCCTTAATGAACCCCGTCACCGAAGCCTCTGAAGAGCATGCTAGCAATGATGATGCATTGCCAACTATGCCCGGCAAGCAAGACACCAGTTCACCATTCATCAGCTGTCTACAGGACGCGTCAAACACCGAACGAAATAAATGCCCCATTCCTGAACGGGCGCCACTACAGCCATCTCTTGAGCAGCCTCAGCAAAGCAAGCAAAGCCAAGTTCATAAACCCATGCTACAACGAGAGAAACTGCAACGAGGGCATCGACGAACGCGAAATTCAACGGAAGCGCACGCACCAATAAAAGAACATCGGAAAATAAGATCTCTAAACCAAAGACCGATTCAAGACGTCAGGCAATTTCGCACAAAGAAAAGTCACCAGAAACGCTCCCTGCACCTGCTATTACACCGACTGCACCACCACAAAAAACGCCGAGAAAGACGCAAAAGCACTTCTTGCACACCGCAAGCACTCAGGCACTTCGTCACAGTCGGTCAAAAAGCACGAAAGCAAGAAGCACCGGAATTGCACCATTCACGACGAAAAATACAACCCCGACGACGTGCGAGCCGCCGATGCAAGGATGCGTTCCAACCTTGCTTAGTCCCCAGAACAGTTCAAGCAGTATTGTCGGTATCCATGTGTAGCCCGCTCTGTCCGGAACGCAACAGTCAAGCTCGACCACCAGAGTCGTCATAAAAATCACCGGACTACTATGTCGGGACGTCAAACTGTGAATTTGGCCATTATTTTGTTTATTCTCTGCAATTTGTTGTAGCTCGTAACCGGTGCCAGCTTTCGGGGGGAGGGGGAATCGTGTGACGTAAGAAGGCAGGGATGGTTAGAAGAAGCAGATGAGGAAGAAGTGCAGAACAGAATAAACATGGCGTATGAGCCAGGCCACGTCTCCCATTCATCGTAGCGTCACACATATATATATATATATATATATATATATATATATATATATATATATATATATATATATAACTTGAAGGGAAGGCACGACAGGTCCGGGTATTTTCTATATTGAAATAACTTGCAGATAGCACATAAGAAAAGGATCGTATTTACTAACGTTTCGGCCGTGGCACGGCCTTCGTCAGAGGCCGTGCCACGGCCGGAACGTTAGTAAATACGTGGCACGGCTTAGTAAATACGTGGCACGTTAGTAAATACGTGGCACGTAGTAAAAATGGCACGGCCTCTGACGGCCGTGGCACGGCCGTCAGAGGCCGTGCCACGGCCGTGGCACGGCCCTCTGACGAAGGCCGTGCCACGGCCGAAACGTTAGTAAATACGATCCTTTTCTTATGTGCTATCTGCAAGTTATTTCAATATATATATATATATATATATATATATATATATATATATATATATATATATATATATATATATATATATATATATGCCCCGCCGCGGTGGTCTAGTGGCTAAGGTACTCGGCTGCGACCCGCAGGTCGCGGGATCGAATCCCGGCTGTGGCGGCTGCATTTCCGATGGAGGCGGAAATGTTGTAGGCCCGTGTGCTCAGATTTGGGTGCACGTTAAAGAACCCCAGGTGGTCGAAATTTCCGGAGCCCTCCACTACGGCGTCTCTCATAATCATATGGTGGTTCTGGGACGTTAAACCCCACAAATCAATCAAATCAATATATATATATATATATATATATATATATATATATATATATATATATATATATATATATATATATATATATATATATATATATATATATATATATATATATATATGTATATATATCCTGGTTATAGTTTTAATTTAGCGTCATTGTGTTGTCTGATCTGATTTCTGTGATTCAGTTAGTAACAATCGCACTCGGAATTTCACACTGTGACACGTTTTAAGTCATACAGTTATTGTTCTGTTTATTTTGGCCGTGTACTTGCGTGCGTCGCCCGACACCTAGTTGCAACACTAGACAAGGAACACTGCATCTTATAGTGCCCCGGACATGTAGCGGAAACGGGTAACGATAGAGCAGACAGTGCAGCTCGAGCTGTTATTCACCGAGCAACCGTCCCTCGTCCAGATACCAGTTTGCTACTCCAGGTTCCCCACACCCCTCGAGATATCTTATAACACCAGCGTCAACAACGACGGTGATACTCACTGCCCCATTCTCAGCTGAGTGTAAAAGAAGCGCATGAGTGGTGCCGCCTGCAAATACATATCCGCACCTGTGTTTAAAACATGCGATGAACCCAAAAACGCGTACGCGGGCTCTTAACCGTGGTGTGGAGGACAGCCAACACTTGCTCACGTTACATTGGAATGTATGTTAAGGCCAACTAAAATGATTACGCCTCAGATTTTGGCGAAAAAATTCACAATGGAGCAGTGGGAGACCTCGCCAGCGAGGAAAAGGAGGCCCAAGTGGCGCTCCTGAACCAGGCGTGGCGGGCTGCTGAAGCCAGTGGAGCCCTGGACGAGGGGCCTGACCCACCTGCTTCAAACCCTTATTTAATTTTTTTCTCTGCAATAAACGTTTTTTCATCCATCCATCTGTTTGATTAAATTTGAACTGGTAGCGTTTTTTATTGCCCTGTACGCTTGCCTATTCCTGTCATTTTGTGCGGTGTCGTGGTCCTAGTCACTTGCACATCACTTGTAAGGCTCGTGGTTAAACTTTCGACGGTGCGTTGGATTGTACCAAAGCGGCCACGGGCTTTCCAGCCGAGGATGTGGACCCTTTCGGACGACGAAAGACCGAACCGATCAATGCTTGTTATTTATCACTGCCGTTGTTGAAGACGTTCCGCATGGCTTGATAATGCTTCCTCCTTAGGAACGCAGGATAGCCCCACTAAGTTGAAGAGCTTCAACGCTTCACTTGGATACATTGAGACAATGGTTTCAGATTTCTATCAGCTCCGGTGTCAGCCTGGATTGTTGAATACTGGTCCCTTACTTTTGTATTAGCAAGTCGCGGTTGTCACCGACACTGTTTTCGACTACGTCCAAGGCCTCAAACTTATTGTCCACTTGGTGTATACTCTTCTCTATACGATTACAGCATGAGGTACAGTGGTTCGGCCCTTTACACTGGTGACACCTCTTGCCTACGCCGTACACTGCCTGCAGGGTGTGATCGGCCACACGCGGTGACACTTCGACATTGTAGGAACGCGTCTTGTCATCGCGTTTGCTTCTGATTATTCCTTGCTCTTTTTGTAAGGACGATTGTTATAGCGTGAGATCAGAACGACGACAAAGGGACAAGAAGACGAGCGCTCACTTCCAAATCAGTTTAGAAATAACTCTAACGAAACGATACTGAAAACTTAAAGAACTTTAACTAGTGGCGCGTGCCGATACTTTCGAGGAACTTAAGTTCTTTCTCGGACAGAGACGCGAAAGGCTTGCTAATGCATGAAACCTGTTCGCGTGCCATCTGCACAATATCGGCAATGACTCGGGTGCGCTCATCTCAGGGCTTATACAGCGTCACTGTGTCCTCGAAAAGGGGCAGACAGTTATATGCAGTGCAGTGCTGTGCAAGAAAACCATCCTTCCCGTTTCTAACATTGTTAGCATGTTTCCGGTCGTTCCACATGACAAGCACCACAGGAAAGGGGGGTCCTATACAGAACTCCCCGGGAACGTGGCACATACCTGGTCTTATGTTTAACTTGACATTCAGTTGATGACTGCTTTTAGGGGCGA
The DNA here is from genome assembly GCF_043290135.1 of Rhipicephalus microplus. Classification (NCBI taxonomy): domain Eukaryota; kingdom Metazoa; phylum Arthropoda; class Arachnida; order Ixodida; family Ixodidae; genus Rhipicephalus; species Rhipicephalus microplus. The sequence goes on from NC_134700.1 coordinate 47,959,493, forward strand.
AGCTCCTTAGGGCGTGGGCTGTGCGTCCCCTGTAGCCTGTATGTAGCCACCTCTAGTTTAGTTCTTGCAGTGTTCACTAGATGGCGGTACCGTCCCCTGTATGTAGCCACCTCTAGTTTAGTTCTTGCAGTGTTCACTAGATGGCGATACCGTCTCCTGTATGTAGCCACCTCTCGTTTAGTTCTTGTAGTGTTTACTAGATGGTGGTACTTGTAGCTGATGATGAAAAGATGCAAGATGTTATAAACTAGAAAGCGGTACTTGTAGTTGATGAAAGACGCGAGATCTTATAAAATAGGAATGATGTCACATATGGCGCGTGTCATTGGTTGAAGGCAATCGTTCGATTTAGTGCGGCGACGTACGCTAGGGGGAGCGATGTAATAAAATGGAGTGGGCAAAATGTACAGAGGATTCATGGTTTACCAGGTTTACCTCCGGAGCTTCGCCCACTCATCATCATTCACTTCGTGGATATGGCGGAATTTTTTTTCAGGGGGTTCGTTATTTAGTAAGCCTGAATAATTTGAACGGTGCAGAAAACAGCACACGAACACCGGTGCATTTTCCGATTTTCTGGAGCCTGTGAGATATCTAGTGTTTGTATAGAACAACATCTATCCTTTCGCGCTCCATGCCCGTGTTGCTCAGATAAGCTGTCATTCTCGGGCATAATGAACTGCCCGAGAATGACACGTTACGCTTTTCGAATTTAGGACTGCTTTTTAGCACGCAGCATATTTGTTGGTCTTACGAACTACATGCGCAGAAACCATTGCTTCCTTTTTCTTTTGTTCACAGCAAGCTAGTAAAGCAAGACATAGCACGGACCTGCCTTGAGAATGTCTTGAACAGGTCGTGCTTTCACAACATTTCTGGGAGCCAAGTTTCCGGGCTTATGGCTTCAGGTTTTCCTGAGACGTTTATAAATATGCCATGAACCTGTCTTTTGTCCTTCTGGGAAGAAGCAATGTCGTGCGAGAATTGAAGCAACTGTGTAACAGTAGAATATTCAGCAGAAAAGCCGTGCTGTTATAGTGAAAGTATATTGTGAGCATTTACATACTTTACAGTCTATTTGTTAATCACATTGCACATTGTTGCGGAAAGAAACCAGACCAACGATTGCAGAGTTAGTGTATTTACAGTATTCGCAGAGGTTGCCAAGGTGGTAATAAGTCCCGTCGTCTTCCTCCAATCTGAGCGAGCTTCCTCATTCTCTTTGATGCAACATCACCTTCCCGGTGGATGTAACTCCGTCCCGGTGCACACCATGGGGCACAAGTTGAGGTGGCGAAACACGGCTTGAGCTTGGCGACGTGAATAACGTCGCTTTAGCAAAGACACGTCAGCTGGTGCAATCTCGCACGTCACGTCATACAATTGGCTTAAGATGTTCTACGTACCAGGGTAGCGAGAGAGGAGCTTTTCAGCCTAGCCGACACGGCGTGAGGGCGTCCAAAGGAGGACAAGAGAACCAGAAGGAAATTTCGTGTCTCGGTGCGGATGATCATAGCGTCACTTTTGTGAAGCTTGCGATATTGTGAGGCGTCGACGAGCAACCTCTCGGGCATGGGCGGCCAAAGTGATTGCGTCATGGGCGTAATCGGTGGTTGAAAGTTTGACATCAGATGGTAGGAACGTGTCGAGCGGAAAGACAGGGTCGCGGCTATACAAAAGGTAAAATGCGGAAAAGCCGGTGGTTTCGGGACGGGACGAATTGCAAGCAGAAGTTATGTATAGTAAAGCACGTCCCAGTCTTGGTGATCGTCGGAAACGTTCATGGAAAGCATGCCAGTTAGAGTGGGGTTCAGTCGCTCGGTGAGTGCATTCGTTTGAGGATGGTACGTGGTAGTGATCGTGTGTTCAGTTGCACAGGAGCGGAGCAAGGCATTTGACGACCTTCGACAAAAAGTAACGGTCATGGTCCGTTAGTAACTGTCGAGGGCCGCCGTGGTGCAGGAATACGTCGTAGAGTAAAAATTCTACAACATCTGTAGCGCAGCTAGTCGGTATCGCACGTGCAATGGCATATCTGTCGCGACGGCAATCCACTTGTTCCATTTGGTAGAAATGGGGAATAGGTCGAGTAGGTCGAAGCCCACACGGGAGAATGTTTTTGTTGGGATCTCAATAGGCTGAAGAAAACCAGCAGGACGCAAAGCAGGTGTCTTCCGTCGCTGACACAAGTCGCAAGAAGCGACATAGCGGCACAGAGAGGGATAGAGACCAGGCCCTAAGAAGCGCTGCCTTCCACGGTGATTTCGACGTGACCCGGCGCGCGTACGTGCCGGCGTTCGTTTTGTCGCGTCACGCCGGCAATGCCCTGCGAGGCGCCGTTCTACCTGCCATATACACTGGCGGTGTGCACCGCGATGCGTTGCTTTGACGCATGCGCGTTTGAGTGCGCCCGGCGTCCTTCCGTCACGAAGAGAGGCAGACGCAGTGCTGTTAGGGTTACGTCATCGGCGCGAAATGCAGCGTGTCGAATTTCGCGCCGGTTGCCGCCGAGCCGCGCCTGGCGTCAGATTATAAAGTACTCGCGTTTCGCAAGCGTAGCGTCGCCGCGCCCAGCGTGCGCGCTCGTCAACGTTACGTCGGAGTATATGGACGTCAACTCTCGAGTTTTGCGGCACGCAGCGCACATGTCGACGCAGTTTTGAGTTGTGCAAAGCCCGACTCCCTTGATTAATGTCCCAAAACCACTATATGTTTATGAGAGACGCCGTAGTGGAGGGTTCCGGAAATTTTGACCACCTGGGGTTCTTTGACGTGCACCCCGATCTGAGCACGCGGGCCTACAACATTTCGCCTCCATCGAAAATGCAGCCGCCACAGCCGGGATTTGATCCCGCGACCTGCGGGTCAGCAGACGAGTACCTTAGCCACTAGACCACCGTGGTGAGGCAGCCCGACTCCCTTGCATAGTTTGCTGTGCAACCAGGAGAACTACAGCATCTGGAACAACGATTGAGCTAAATATTAGGTGTATTTTTGCATTGAACACTCAGTAAGAGAGCTACGAATTTCTCCCCACTAGTCCGACGCGTCACCGAATTGCCGTGAAGTGCTCGCTGGTTCACTCGCCTGAATGACGGCGAAAACAAGAGCAGATGCAACAGCTCGGTGCTCTAGGAAAAAAGACCCTAGTCTGCGCTACTGCTGCGTTGTGGATTGCCAAGGACGTAAAAAAGGGTAGTTTTACTGATTTCTGCAGCTTTCGTGAAGCAGAACGGCGAGAGCGCTGGAGACGAGCCGTTGCGAACGTGATGGGTAAGCGATATTACTCGCATTCTCCACTGCCGTTCGCTGGAGTAAGCGCGATAATGTACGTAGGTCTTCTGTTATTGTTTTGAGTAGACTTGACAGAGAACCGCGGTAACTTCGATTATGAAGCCTAAGAGACCCTCTGACCGCGGTTCGCGACGCGCAACAGTAGACCGGTGACGCCCACAATAAACATTGCACACGCCGTGACCAGGGGCGTAGGCAATTTTTTTTTTGGTGGGGGTTCACACCAACCCAACAGGGGGGGTGGCACAGGCATCACCTTTCTTCTGTGAAGTTTGAAGTTACGATCGGTGGTAGTTCAAACAGATGGTGTACATGTATATCAAGTCATGAGATTTCCCTCATTGTGAAGAGAGTAAATACTGTAAGAGTGATTGATTGATATGAAAGGTTTAACCACCCGAAACTACCACATGATTATGAGAGATTCTGTAGTGGAGGGCTCCGGAAATTTAGACAACCTGGGGTTGTTGAACGTGCACTGAAACCTGAGCACACGTGCCTACAGCATTTTCGCCTCCATCGTAAATGCAGCCGCTGCAGCCTGGATTTTATACCGAGACCTGCGTGTAAGAAGTCAAGTACCTTAGCCATTAAACCATGGCGGCGGGCCAGTACTGTAAGAAGTACTGTAAAACACAGTAAACGACAAGTACAGTGATCATTTGGAGCAACGGCCCCTCATCGCACCATTGAATGGACTAGTCTCCGAAAACTCATTATTGCGATGACCCACCCGATCGGAGAAGACATTGTCAACCTCTGTTAACCGTAAATGGCGTAATCCTCATCGGGGCGAAGTGTGTTTCACAGGTAAAGGAGGGTTAGGCTTACGACGAGGAATGAGAGGTATACGTAGCATGTTTTTGTACTTTCATAATTACATTTTGGGGTGCTTACTCTGCTGAGCGAATTTCTTACGGTCGATGTCTGAGACAGCATCTATATGGGAATTATTTGTATGGTGAACATTTTTTTTTACTCTACTGCGCGCATCCAGGCATGCTTTCGATACGCAATAAGTAAATTTATTGTATGATATGCTGCACGTTGGCAACACCATTTTGCACACTTTATTTGTCGGGTAGACTTTGAGTCGCACTATAACTAGTGATAGCAATAAAGTACTCGAATCGTAGAGGTGTTATAGTGCAATATTCGAGGGCAAGGTAATCGTTAAGGAGACATGTTCACTTGGTCTCAATCAAAAGTGCACGTGCGACCGGACTATACCTACTCACATAAAAATAGCTCGGTTGTTGCGTATATGCGCTAAACCACTTAAATACGTGCAAAAAACGCGGCATGTTCTCGTTTTCTTTTTTTCGTAACTTTCCTCACTTGGCTCCCTAAAACGATATCGTTGCGGCATGGTCTCTTCCGTTGTTTGCGAGCGTGCAGCCGCCTTTGCCCTTTACCTGTAGGGATTCAGAACTGTGGAGAATATTTCACCATGCAGCGCTGATGCGTACATTCATGTTTTCAGCACTTACACCAGCGTGAGCAGGAGCAGCCTCGAACCACACAAAATTGTCAGTGATCTGTTCATTGATGATGAAAGAATGAACTCTGGAGTTGATCAGAGCGTAGTGAACCATAATCTTCTCAGAAAGCGTGAACTCTGACGAGAACTGCCAGCGCAGGCAACACGAGTTTACTTACGCTCCACTGTGCACCGTCCACGCCTGTTGGTTGTCTGTGTCGGGCATTCTGATGAGAGTCGCTGGAATTTTCCTCCTGCCATCACCACCTTCGCGTTCATTCACGTTTGTGGTATATCATCACAACGCGACAGAAACAGCAGCCTTCCGTATTGGCGCAATCACAAACGTGGGACATCTCACGCGCAGAGTATTATACTAGGCGAGTGCAACCTTACCTACACCTGAAGGGAAGAGGAGGAGATATACACCCGCGAATGTTTCCGCCAGGCGAGAAACGAGTGCTAGTGTTCAAGGCGGAACTTTGCCAGCCGACATGCATCGTCGCTAAAGTTGTCGTTTCTCGCATTCAGGGTCACTTCCCGAACACTGCTGAGCTCGTTGCTTCCTAGCGATGCGATGTCACCCCCTTCAAATACGCTGCCCACACGTATTGCTTTGTAGTCCGTGTCCTGGGTAGAACAGCGCGCTTCCATGAGACCCGATAGTCGCGTCAAAACGCCGTACGGTATAACGCTGGATGATTATTTCCCACAAAGTAACGCTGCTCCCAGTGCACACTTGACAACTAGCGAAAATGAGAATGCCGCTTGCCACAGGCAGGCAGCTTCATCAAAGTAACGCGTGAGGCGCTGACGAAAAAGAGCACTTCAGGCTTTCAGTATTTCTGGCCTTTTTTGGACTATTTGTTAGACAACTTCAATGAGCGCTTTGAAGGTCACTTTAAAGGTGCTTTCTTCGCTTCTGGTACAGACGATTCCTGAATGTGCCTCTATTCCCACTGACGATGAGTTTACTAACGTGTACTCGAACATTATCTGAACTTCGGCATTGCAAGGGGAGTTAGCAGTATATGCTGCGAAATGGAAGCGAGACAAGTGAGAAACGCTGAGCATCTCTGCGATGCCAGCGGTTGCAAATTGCCTAGAGACATTCTTCCCGAACGTGCACCATCGTCTAAAAATTCCGGCAACTCTGCCAGTGAGCACAGCTGAATCAGAACGGTTTTTTTCTCATCGCTGAGACGCCTAAAGCTGTAGAGCTACATCAACAAATGAAAGATTGTTGAGCATTGCTCTCTGAACATCCACCGTGATACACAAGTCCACCCGCATGACATTCTGTCTGCTTTTCAACGGGAACGTAGACTGCTTCAGCTGAATGTGTGTGTAATATCAATCATAGGCGCCAGCTCAATCAAGTATGAAAGTTAAGTGAAGTTATTCTTAGATTGAGATTTGCTGAACAATTGTAAAAATATTGTTTTTATGATCAATTGTTGAGGTTAAATTTCCCGAAACCACGATATCATTAGAAGAGATGCCATAGTAGGGCGCTCCGGAAATTTTACCACTTTGGTTCTTTAACATGCACTTAAATCATCATTAGGAGAGATGCCATAGTAGGGTGCTCCGGAAATTTTACCACTTTGGTTCTTTAACATGCACTTAAATCAAAGTGAACGGGCCTCAAGCATTTCCGCCTACATCGAAAATACGACAGAGATTTGATCCCACTACTAGGAGGTCAGCCATAGAGCATCATGACCTTTAGACCTCCCTGGTGGGTAGTAAAAAAGACGGTTTTGGTAAAATCAGTATGGGCTACTTTTCGTCCAGCTGTAAGAAAGCAAGTTCAACTGTTTGAGGCGTATTGCTGAGAATCACTTTCACAGCATGGCAGAGTGATTCTGTTCTTTCCCGTTGCATACTCCTTGCTTTTCAGTGGCACCTTTGACTTGCAGACGCGGTTCGCGGATACGAAAGCTGTGAACGGCAATGCAACTATCTGAATTTACACGTGGCAATTCTCGCAAATTTTGGGTAACATATGGGGGATATAAATTGACATGTAATGCGCAGGATAATCTTGGTGTCAAATGAAAAACATAATCAACATTATTCCGCCATGTAATGTGTCTGTTTGCTACTTGAGGCACTACTTGCTCAGAAGTTTCTTTCATTTCGTGTAAAAATCAGGGTTATGTATATTGCTCGTAACTTTACGCGATAACATGCCCACTCATTTTTATTCATTTTGTGCATTTCTTCTCTTGCGTCACGTCGCTAGTTGCAGAAATTGTTCGGTGTGCCCTTCTGGTCATGTGGATGTAAAAAAAACGAACAGATGAAGCTAATCAATATATAATTTGTCGCATAGTTTTTCAGTCTCATGTTCCTTATTCTTTCGCTGTTTTCACATCTCTGAACAATATGTGTTCACTACAACTGCCCACACTGCATTTCTCATTACGCTGCTTCAGGTTTATGAACACCACCTTTTTATTTATTATCCTAAGTTACATGATCGGTATTTTAATAGGCTTTTATAAGGCTGTGATTGGCCTGCACGTTTGTCTGTATTGTATCTTCGTCCCTAGACAACGCTTTGGAGTGCCTTTAGCTGTTAGGGCATAGTAAAGTTATGTACAAATATATTCTACACTCGCATACAAGTCAAGTAGGTGCATGAACGGAAAATTCTGTCGCGAGCATGAGTGTGTGTGTGTGTGTGTGTGTGTGTGTGTGTGTGTGTGTGTGTGTGTGTGTGTGTGTGTGTGTGTGTGTGTGTAGCCTAAGCTAGAACATTCACCACATGCTAGCACCTCGCGTTCAAAAAAACGTGCTTCTGTGCCATATGTTCTAGGTTTCAGCGGGCACTTTTTGCGTGTTCTACGCCCCTACGACGTGCCCGTGCCAACAAAAAAGTTGAGACATTTCCTTGTGAAGGTATAAGACAATCTGAAGCTACAGGGATGCTGAACTAGGGATTCGTCCTAGTGTTCGAGTTCCGGGCTCCTCCGACTCGTCTCAGTGATACCTCACTGTAAATATATCAATAAAGGTTTTCCACCACAACTACCAAAAAAAAAAACTATAGGCGTTGTCTACAGCATCTCCAAATCTACATATCTCTAGGCGTTGTCTACAGACCCGGCAGTCGATAGCTATGATGAACCAAGAATGCTGATGATCATACGCGACAACGATGAGGATGCATGACCAACACATGCTGACGGTGATAGAGTTGACGAGGATGGCTATACTAAATACGCACAATATATACACTCTAAGTCAAATCCTGGCTAGACCACACGCCCACAGACAGGAAAGCAAGTCAAATTATCGTTGCTTCTAGGTGGTTGCGTAGCCGTGTTGCAGAGAAACCAGCCCGATTTGAAGAAGCCTTCAGAATAGCCGGCACAAAGATTAGCCGGGATTTTCGGTCAAATTTTTCCTCGCAAGATACGGCCTGCGGTTAGGCGTGACTTTTCGTAGGCGGCGCGGCCTTGATGCGGTGGCGAAAAAAAGAAGGAATATATTTGCGCTCTTCAGAGCGGTTTCTCGCCGGGACTGCGGCGGAAATGATGACTACAGGTAGTTAGAAAACCTATAGTATCACAGTCACCTATATTTGCGAGATTAACATGCAAAGCACAACCCTGAAATCAAACTCGGGACCACACGCACGTGAAGCAGATGTCTTACCCATTGCACCACAGCGCCACCGCATGACGGAGAGTCTTTTTGCAAGGATATATATCTATCAAGTGGGTTATGGCAAACCATCTTCGCAACCTTGAACTGTTTTTGTGCCTTGTGCATGCATTTGATAAGCGAATAGTTTGTAGGGCTTCATGAATTCGAGACAACCGCGGTGAGCGCTTTCGGCTCCGACTTCGGTTAATGGTGCGCCGCTCCGCAAGAACGAATAACGTGTGTTTGTGCTTCGTTTTAGTGCTTCCCCGTAAACTGCAGGTGTTACGCTCACTGAAATTCGCGGACGAGGCTGTGTTCGGCTGTCGAAACCTGCGTTTGTTTCTCGCACGTGCGTGTGCTGTCAGAAGTTTGGCTGATTTGTGTCGGGAGGTACACGCGTGTCAGTGACAGCAGCCTGTTCTCAGATGTTTGAAGACAATGCGCTTTTGCACGTTAACGTCGTATGGGTATTTTAGCGTGCCTACTATAACATTTTACATTTCGTACACGTGAACTGCCGCGAGCTGCACGCTGGGGCAGCAGCACCTTTCCAGCATTTCAACGATTACGTATTTCTGCAACTAGAAATTATGCGCATTATTTCGCTATATAGAGTGATTTTTACTCATTTTCAGTCTTTAACTGATCTGATTTATGGGAAGCGGCCACTCTTACCTTCATTCAGCACCACCTCGCTGTTCAATTGAATGCCAAAACGCGCGCCAAAGTCAAGTATGACGTACGCAAATCAGCGACGGACAGGTCGGTCTCCCTCCAAATAAATAATGACTCTGCACATCTCTTTTGCGAACGTCGGCGTGCTGTTGGGGTCAAGAAATGGCGCCGAACGAACCTCAAAATATTTATTCTTACTGCTAGCAGTTGCTCTTTAGAAAATGGGGATTTTTATAGCTGGTACATTATCTCTACAGCAGTGCACTGGTTGTCTTGGTCGTGGTTCACTGTTACAAATTCATTGTGGAATATGGAAACTGTACTTAATATTCAAAAGAGTGAGCAATTGTTGGTGACATACGCTCTCCTGCTGACTTCGATTGATTGATTGATTTATATTTGGGGTGTAACGTCCAAAAACCACCATATGATTATTAGAGACGCTGTAGTGGAGGGCTCCGGAAATTTCGACCACCTAGGGTTCTATAACGTGCACCCAAATCTGAGCACACTGGCCTACAACATTTCTGCTTTCATCGGAAATGCAGCCGCCGCAGCCGGGATTCGAACCCGCCACCTGCGGGTCAGCAGCAGAGTACGTTAGCCACTAGACCACCGCGGCGGGGCTCTCCTGTTGACTTCTGCACCTGCCTTCTCACTTCTGTACTTGATGTACATCATCAAATTACGCAACCACTAATCAAAAATCGACTAACAGATTTTCAATTTTGATCTTTTTCTGTCTCGCGGCCTTCGGTTTGTTTCTTTTTTGCCATGCTTTCCTAAAATCATCAGTTCAATTTGTTTGGTAGAACATGAGCATCAACCTACATAGGCCAGTGTTTAAGGAAGCTGTCACGCTTGCTCTAGTACTGTTTTATTTAGTGCACGACACAGTGTCATACCTCCACAACTGATGAACGGAAAGTTGTTTCTACTCTTTTATTGAAGTCAAAAGAGTAACAATGGGAAGGCACATCCCAGTGTATGCCCAAATGCAGAGAGATGTATGATATGTTGAATAAAGTGTGCCATACAGCACTGGAAAATGTTTCCGTCTCAGACCATCTTGTAGAAAAAAGACCATCACTAGACAGCGGGACGAAACGGCGACGCCCAAATGCCACGGCATGCAGGTGACGGCGGGCGCCCAGCTGGCGTGGCGACGGCAGGGGGGAGGGGGACGGCGTTTCTTTTTCTTTTTTAGGGGCGAAGCTCCTTAGGGCGTGGGCTGTGCGTCCCCTGTAGCCTGTATGTAGCCACCTCTAGTTTAGTTCTTGCAGTGTTCACTAGATGGCGGTACCGTCCCCTGTATGTAGCCACCTCTAGTTTAGTTCTTGTAGTGTTCACTAGATGGCGGTACCGTCTCCTGTATGTATCCACCTCTCGTTTAGTTCTTGTAGTGTTTACTAGATGGTGGTACTTGTAGCTGATGATGAAAAGATGCAAGATGTTATAAACTAGAAAGCGGTACTTGTAGTTGATGAAAGACGCGAGATCTTATAAAATAGGAATGATGTCACATATGGCGCGTGTCATTGGTTGAAGGCAATCGTTCGATTTAGTGCGGCGACGTACGCTAGGGGGAGCGATGTAATAAAATCGAGTGGGCAAAATGTACAGAGGATTCATGGTTTACCAGGTTTACCTCCAGAGCTTCGCCCACTCATCATCATTCACTTCGTGGATATGGCGGAATTTTTTTACCGCGCTCGCGCTTGTGGCTGAATGGTTCTGCGTAAGTTGATGCCGGCTCCTGGCGCCAGGCCAGTGTGACGGAGACGGCGGCTCTCCCGTGTTTTTCTTTTTTTCATTTTTGCGCCTGCTCTTACCGGCTGTATGCGCGACTTCCGTGCGGTGCGGATGTCACGGGTATTTTTCATTGCTGGGCTCCCTATAGACATGATTTTAGTCAGTACGCAGGAGCGTGCTGCCTAGTCAAGTGCCGTTTATCCTGCACCTGACTTTGAATGTACATACATATACATAGGCGTGAATGACGGCGGTGGCACCGGCGACAGCCATCCGAGACTGTAATTGCTATCGCAATAATTGCTATCGCAATAAAACGAGGAGGAGGAGATTCGCAGTGGGGCGTCGAACCAGTGACCTCGTGCTCTTGAGTGTGCGGTGCTAACCACTAAGCCATAGAGCGAAGTTTTTAATACCTTAATGGCGATCCATTTATACACACAACGTACCGTTGGCAGTCCTGAGGATTTGTCACTTGTGCATGTTTTCGTGACCAGTAGGGAGATGGCAGGATGAGCGCGCGTTGAAGGAGCGCACTGGTCGTTGTGCCGTGCCACCCGGTGCGTCGCTGTACTCGCGTGCCTCCACATGACGTGGTCCAAGCGTGTATAGGTGCTCTCCAGCTTGGTGGCTCACTCGCTTATTTCGGGATTCAGATGCTCTGTACCTCTTAGGCTTCCACCGCAAGTTTGGTTTGAAGTTACAGTAGTTAAAGAAAGTGTGCTGTTCACGCGAGAAGAAATCAGAATTATGACTGTTCGTGCTCTTACTGTGTATGCCTGTGCGTTAATTTCTTGCGTCTTTCTTTCTGTTTGGGTCGCGTGCTTCGAGTGTCAAGCAGTGACAGCAGTTTTCTAGTGCTTGTCTGATGTATGGCCATTTCGTGGCCATTTTATGCTCAGGTGCGCGCTGCAAGTTTTGAGCAGCTTGCCGTTCTTCGCATGACATTGCAGTTTGTTACATCACCATTCATTAGTTCGCCCCTGTGGCGAACCAATGTACAATGAATGCTGAACTATCTCTGCAAGGACATTTTACATTTTTGTGTTATACCGATTCCTAAAAAGAGGGATCAACCACGTTTTTTTTGACTGGTCTCGAACTTGCCTTACTCAAAAATGACTCCGGAATAAAGCACTGATTTAAATGTTTTTCACTTGTAGGACACTGGCGCTGCCCACCATATCACAGTATGTCTTCAAATGCCCATTCTTCTTGGTCCGTGTGGGTATTTCTTAAAGAAAAAAATCACTTGCTACGAAAAAAAGTCTAGATTTAGAAGGTGGGGGGTTGAGCGGCAAACGTCCATCTTTGTTTCTATTCTTTCAACAATGTGCGGTGGGCTGCTTTTTCGCTGATGCCTCCCGCGAGGTAGCTTTGACGAGCCCTGCTCAGCAATGGCCTGCCTCGCAATGTTAGTGCTATTCGCATCCCACGTGGGTTGTATAGAGGCAATGTTCATTGCAGGAGCAGGAAACGAATAACAAAAAAACTTTAAACTTTAAAGCAGACAAAGAAATGTCGCAAACCGTGGATAGATAAGCACCTGCTTAAGCTTATAAATAAGAGAGACAGGTTGTACGGCTCATTTGTGGAAACTAAATCGCCAGAAGCATTAAAAGCATTTAAAGAATACAGGAACTACGTTATAAAACAGTTAGGGGTTGCTAAGAAGCACTATTACTTTAATCTCTTCAGTTCATCTGCAGAACGCCCTGATAAAATTTGGAGGACACTTGCTTCAATAACTGGGACTGCGCTTGAAAAAAACTACCACAGTCCTAAAAGACGGCAATGAACTAAAAGGGATTGATCTTGCTAATGCTTTTAACGATTTTTTTTGTCCCTTGGTCTGCCATGTGACGGTATTGACCTTTCGTACGTGAACCCACCTGATAAGCAGTCATTATTCCTAAGAGGTGTTACAACACAAGAAGTTATTTCTTCATTCTTGTCATTAAGTAACAGCAGGGTCACAGATGCATTTTGTATTCAAACAGCGCCGGTAAAATTCGTCATAGACATAATTGCACCTTGCCTAGAGTACATTTTTAATCTATGTTTGTCAACAGGCGTTTTCCCTCGTAGCATGCAGACGGCAAAGGTGACAGTAATATTCAAAAAAGGCGACAAGAATGATCTTTCAAATTACCGCCCTGTATCAGTGTTGCCTGTTTTTTCGAAAGGTTTAGAGAAGATGATTTTAGCGCGGTTTTCTTCGTTTACTGACCACTTTGGTATCATAAGTCCTGCACAGTTCGGTTTTCGTAAAAACAGGTCAACTAAATTAGCCCTAATGACCAAAAAGGAGTTTATATTGCAAAAATTTGAGGAAAAGAAAATGGTGCTTGGAATTTTTCTCGATTTTTTCAAGGCCTTTGACCTTATCAGTCATGATGTTTTGCTTAAAAAACTTGATCGCTACGGTATTCGGGGCGTAGCTCACTCTCTTATTACGTCCTACCTTCAGCACAGAACCCAGTTCGTAGCTATAGCAGGGGACCAATCGGAGTTGAAATCTGTAAGAACCGGCGTCCCACAGGGGAGCATATTGGGTCCGTATCTCTTCATAATGTACATCAATGACATAGTTAATGTTGATTCCTCTGTTAAGTGCGTAATTTATGCAGACGACAAAAGTCTGTTTTTTGACGGTGACTTAGGTGCTGAAATGTCAAATCGAGCCAATAAGACGCTTGCAAGTATATAAAAGTGGGCTGCAAGTAATTATCTTAAGATTAATGTAGAAAGAAACAAAGGCAGTGATGTTTCATCCACGTAACAAACAATTTCAACTAACCCCCATTAAATTAAATAATACTGAAACAGAAATACTATCGTCTTTCAAATCGCTTGGCGTATATTTCTCTGCAACTATGTCGTGAGATTGCCAAGTGAATCACTTAGTAAATTATCTAGAGCAATAGGTACTATGCGTCGCCATTGTAACTATCTTCCTACATCCATTATTATGATGTTATATAATTCAATGTTTCTTTCCCTAGTTCAATACGGAACTCTAGTCTGGGGGACGACTTCAGCTGAAAACATTCACAAGCTGGTGGTATTACAAAAAAGAGCAATACGCCTTGTCTGCAGGGTGCCATATCTTTGGCATACTGCTGCTTTGTTTACAAAGCTTAGAACAATAAAAATTGGATCTTATAAAAATTGGATAATTGGAATTGGAGAATGGAAAAAATTAAGAATGATAACGCTTTTACAAAATTGGTATCCTTACAGCAACATAATTCTTTTTATAAGTTTCGTCATTCCGAGCCTTGGATTGTTAACAAAAACAGAACTATATACGGTGACCAAATGCTACAATCCTGTTTACCTACTGTGCTAAATCAACTACACAAAGAAAATGGTCTCAGTGTATCAACTCTCGCTAAAAAAGCTACGCGACGTATTTATGTGATTGCTTGTGCTGCTAAGGGCTTATTTGTTTGTCCTTTTCTCTGTCTTTAGCACTTCGCTTATTTTTTCCCCTTTTTTTTCAAATGTTTCTATAATGACCTTGTTTATTTATTCCGACCATGGATGTTTACTGTTTTTGTGTTTTTTAAGTTAGTTCATTCATGATGTATACCATGTTTTTGTGTGACCGCTGTGAAGCTGCCCAGTGTATGAGGTGGCCAGGTTCCCCTCAAGCTGCTCAATGCAGCTTTTTTGCCTGCTCATTTTCGCAACTTGTTGTTGTGAATAAACAATTCAATTCAATTAAATTCAAATATGCTGGGTTTATCTACCATAATGCTTAATTTTTTTTTGTTGATGGCAGGGTCACCTGCGTTTTTAATATTACCGGCACACTTGCCGATAATGACCGCTACGGATACTGAAGTGAGAGGGGAGGGCGAACCGTTCCCTCTTCGTCGCCTCGTCTAAGGCTATGCGTCTGTGCTGCGCTTCGTGCGGAGTAAAGCACGACGAGTGGCACCTCAACATTATTTTTAGAATGTTATTCTTGGGACGCGTTTGCGCCTCTCCATCACTTGTGCGAACATTGCAGCTGTCAGTGGATTCAGGTGGCCGTTGAAGCAAGTGATAAGGAATTTTAATAGGACTTTACAAGTGACATTAAAAATTAGAGTAGTTAGAAGCAGCGCCCCCCCCCCCCCCCCCAATTCTTTCCTTCCACTGAATTCGTGTCTTCTAAAAATTTTTTCTGTCAGTTCGATAGCGTTCTACTCTGAGCCAGTTGTGATATTCAATTATAGTGGGCGCAAGTTCTGGTTCCAGCTTGTCAGGAAAGATGAGAACTGTTCGGATTGAAAGTATTTAGGTCTGTGCTTCGTGTTCAGGCTGTTTGTTCTGATGCGCCACTTCTGCGTCTTTTTAAGTTTCCCTTTTAACTGCGGCCGATACATAGTCAACATCGTCACTTCAAGTACCGTGTTTGTTTTACTTTTTTTAGTTGATTTCATGATCGATATGTGGGATTCAGCGTCCCAAAACCACAATATTATTATGATAGACGCCGTAGTGGAGGATTCCGGAAATTTGGACCACGTGGGTTCATCAACGTGCAGCCAAATCTGAGTACACGGGCCTAGTGTATTATCGCTTCCAACTTTGTTTAGTTTTTGCGGTCATGTTAGGCTGTTTAAATGCTAAGATCAGTGATTTTATTTCATTTTATAGCTGACATGAGCGTGAGGAATACGTCGATAAACCAAAAAGAAAATCAATGTCTTCGCAGTTTTGCATAAGCGCTCGTCTGTTTCGTATAGCTGCACGCGCCGCTCGAAATTTCCAGAAGGTCGCTTTTCAATCGCGATATTTTATTACCCCGCTTCGCAACAAGTGCGCCGCCTTTCTTTATACATCGACCTTTCGGTGCTAGAAATGCAGCTGCTAGAAGTGAATCGAAGTAGTACTTGACAGAGCCATTTTTGCGTTTTTTGCATCTTTTTGGTTCTATCACGTCGGTTGCGCGTTATGTACGCCATAGGAAAATATTGCAAAAATATTGCTTAGATATATAGTTCGTTTTTTAGTTACCTACCGTCGTTTAGCGCAGGACTTAGATGTCTCTGCGTTGAAAACATTCTTAAGCAAGTTCATAGGGAAATTTTTTTACGCATCTGTGAACACAATAACACGGGTACGTGTGCATTTGTGGTTCGCAGGAAAAATATTTTGCTGAAGACCACTCATTGGTTCAAGAAAAAGCGTTCTCCACTCCAGTGATATGAGCTGTAATATTGTTTCGTTCACAGTAGGGTTTGGGAGTTTTTGATAGAAAGTTTGGAGGGCGAGAGTGCTCGAAACAAAGCTGCTGTGAGACCTTCTTCAAGTTTCACAGTGCTTGATCTTGTCAGTCCTCCACGTACATGGCGTAATACTTCCGCCTCGGAGAAAAAGAGCACCACGCGTTCTATGCATTGTCCTGCCGACAAACAGGTTTCAGGCGAGCTACGTATGGGCGGCCTCTGTCTTTGTGGATCGTCTTCCTCGGTTGTCAGGGGTGCTATTCTGCAGTCAACTGCACTGATTCGCGCAAGCACAACAAGTGGGCTGGCGTATTGTGTGAAGAGGTTTTGGCGCAAACCATGCCTGCGCAAAGGCACTGGCACGGGGTCTGCTGGTCAACAGGCGATGTGCCGGTGATTGCTGTCGTAACGGAGCTTTGATTGGTCTTGGGATGTGCTATGGTACGCCGGCGGGCAGGATGCGGAGAGTCTTCAGCGAGACAGAGAGTTTCTTCAGCCAGACAGAGAATTTCGGCTAAATAAGAATCTTCATTATCAGAGATCCAAAAGATAGTACTCAGGGTATAACAAGGGGTTAGAACATGCAGAAGAAAGAAAGGGCTGTGGACGGTGGTCGTGTTGGGCAGTGTTGAAGGTGTAGTGAAGTAGCAGAGGAAGAAAGATGCTGCTACATGCGTTACTAAAACCAACTGCCTTATTTGATGGCCCGAGTGCTCGCGTCCTCGCGACTACGTTCACTTCGTTCTCGTCGCTGCATAGGCATGGCAGCAGGCGTTAAAGACCCCTGCCGTGTAGACGGACTTTTAGTCAAAAAATGTGTCCGTTGTACAGCCTTTTTGGGGGGTGCAGTGTGGCATTGACGAAAACGGAAGACGTCAGGAACATAGGCGAGTGCTGACTCGCAACTGAAAGTTTTATTTAAAGAACGGAAGAACGTGAAAGCAATAAAAAAATGAGAAAAAGAAGCGTATGAACATTGCGCAGAAATGATAAGAAGTGTTAAAAATAAAAATAATTAAGAAGTGTTAAAAATAGAGCTAATATAAAAAGTTACATAGCGTGTCACCTAACGGCACATGTGCTAAGAATGTATGCGAACTGTTTGTCCGTGAGAAATATTGATGCCTTACTGACACATGCTTCATCCATTCGTTTAACATGAATGTAACTATGGTTTTAACATGTATGTAAGTACGTAGCATTTATCATTCATTTACAACACTTCTGCACCATGTTGATAGTCTTCTTTTTATTATTTGTTTGTTTTTATTGATTTCATGTTCTGTGTTCATCAAAGAAACTTTCAGTTGTGAGTCAGCGCTCGTGTGTGTTCGTTCCGTCTTCGTCAATACCGCGCTGTACCAAAAATGCCGCAGTAGCGAATTTCAATACCATTCCTTGAGGCAGTCCCCGTAAAACAAGGTGGAGCGGCAAAAGGGCGCTCTGGAAGTCAGGGCTGAAAGTGACGAAGTGCCCAGGGGAGTTATGTCAGGAGTAGTCGGTTTAGGCCTGTTGTAGGCTAGATGGTTACCTGCAAAGGGACTCAGGGTGCTGCGATGAGGCATTTTCGTGGGGAGCATCTGGACGTGCCATTTAGGTGTAAATCGGTGAGAGCACTCGGCAGTAGGAGGCTGCTTGTTGAATTCTGTCGCGTTGATGGATGCACGGGCTAAATGGTAGACAACGTGAAAGAAACACTCCTGTGCTATATAGGCTAGAAACCTCGCGTTGTTCCTGACCTGTTGGCAGGAGCTTCGCGGTAGTAGTGTAGGACAGCGTTTGGCATTCCTCGATTGCGGACAGCTGCACAGCTGCGTGCAACGTTTGTGAGAGCGCGGGTGGATGTAGGCACGTTGAATTCAGAGCTGGCTAACCGTACGTTGTGAGTGGTGTGCTTGCAGCCGCGCTGCCAGTGGTTGGCTTATAGAACAATGCTTCCAGTAGGAACTGAAAGGCATTCTACGTGTCCGTTGAGTGTGTCGTTCGTGCACCTGAACGAAATGAATCCGTTGTGTTAGCGAGTCCTTGTACTGCCCCTGGCACTGACGAATGAAGTGATGCCGCTTGCGTCGTTGATGACTAGAGTGGCTGAAGATGTCGCATGGCGAATTCCACTCGTCGAGCGGGAGCAAGTTTTCTTGTTCCAAAGCTGACAATTCGCGTTTCGCTGGTAGACTCGGAGCAAGTTCGCATTTTCCACTTGTAGATTCGGAGCAATCCACTCCGCGACAGAGCGTTCCGCGTGCTCCGTGTTGCTGAGACGGATTTCGCCGGAACTCCCAGAATGTGTTGCCGTCATTTCCAGTACAGTCAGGCAGCTGAGTTACCCTCAGCGTTTCTTGAGGCGGTCTAGTAACCCTGTGCTCTTGTTTACGTTCCTAAAATTAGAAAGTGGTGGCCCTGCTTTCCGCGAGACTGCGTGGTCGAAATGCGTGCTTTGAGAGGCGACACAGTTGTCATTGAAACGTCGAGAGCACAAAAGAAAATTGTTTCCGGTACCGGTTTAGTGACGTATGCTTAAAAAACTTCCAGAAAGACCTCACGCGGGGCGTTCACGTGTTGCACGCGCATATCTCGTTTAGCGCACTCCGAGCGCTCGCTCCAAGATTTCGGCGGCCACTCCGGATCTACCAGTGGAATTCGCCAGTAGACGTGAGGTGACACTCTCTCGTGGCACAAGACTTGCACAATGTCAATCTGGGCGCCACATCCGAAGCATCGTCTTGCGATCACTGTGTGGCTACCTGCGAACTGAATGATGCCGCAGTGTGAATACTGGTGAAAATGGAAAAGTTGACTTGGCTTCTTTAGGCAGCAAGGTTCTGACAGCCTGAGGTTTGAAACCTACGGTTTGCGTGACAGGTGGTAAGCGACGTGGGGCTGGTGGGACTGCCGGTTGCGGGAGGACTAGTATGAAACCTCGAAGTCGGTCATATGCCTGTGGCCCAAAATGAGACACGACGCATCGCAGAACAGGAGGAAATATGTATACCGTGATGCTTACTTGTGCTGCTATGAGACTTTGTTAGAAGCCAGCCTCCATTTTAATGAGCCACAGGGCTGTGCTTTTCGGCCAGGATTAAAGAACTTCTGGTGGAACAAGGTGCAGGCCGCTGCGGCTTCATTTCGTCGTCACGCCATGGTGAAAGGCGTGTCAAAAATTTGTTGGCTCATTGCGAGTCTCCGGCGGAAGCTTCTGAAATGTTAATAATGATCCGGCGTCACCAATGTAATGGAGAAGCAGATAAGGAAGGACGCTGCTATATATACATGCGCAACCAAAACCAACTGACCTAAACGATGGTCCGTGCGCTCGCCTCCTCGCTACTATACGCCCTCTTTGTTCTCTTCGCTGCGTTGGCACGCGATAAGACATACGTGATGAACGGTGAGAGGTCGTCCCATTTTTTTTCGCTTGGACGCCACTTACGCATAGACAGCATTCACCAGTGTCTGGTTTGCTTGTCCGGTGAGGCCTTTAGTCTGTGGATTGTGTGGCTTCGAATGTCGGAGTTCCGACCTAGGCATACAGAGAGTTCTTCGATAACGTCTGCCGTAAACTGACGTCCGTGGTCCCTTATTATAAAGCGATGAGGTCAATCGCACAGTATAATTGCGTGCAGGAGGAAGGAGGCGACTTGGCCAGCTGACACAGAGGGCAGGGCGGTCGTCTTGCATTATCTGGTAAGATAATCGGCGCGCACTACACTCCATTGATGAGTGAGTTTTGACGAGCGCGAAAAAGAGGCTAGCATGTCAATGCCAAGCTGCTCAAATTCACTGGGAGGCGTCACAAGCTGTAGGAGCCCGGACGAAGCTGTCGTGACTGAGAGCCAATGAGTTTATCCGGAACGTCTCAACATGGTCAATGAGAAATCATCCTAAAATAAACTGCAATAAAACAAAAGCGGTAATTTCTCATGCCAACGGAGCAATCATTCTAAACAATCTCACCTTGGTATTGAAGATCAGAAACATAGAAATAGTTAGTGAAATTAAGGTACTAGGAATGTATTTGTGCAGCACTTTACATTGAAGCCAACACGTGCACTTTGTTTTAAAAATGTAGCTGTATCACAGGCATGCCTAATGGTAACAGACATCGCCTACCAATATCTGTAAAACTATTATCCTATCACTCGCTATTTGCAACACTCATCAATTACGCTCATTTCGTATGGGGTAGTACCACTCAATCAAACGTTAGGAAAATACACTTATTACAAAAGAAAATAATACGTACAATAGCAATTGTAACATACCAACATCACACTGAGTACCTCTTTATTCACCCCGCAGGGGCGCCTGCGCAAGTAGGCGTTTGGTGTGTAGCGACACCACGGACCCGAGCTAACGGGGGAGTTTCGGCTCCCTCCCACGCCTAGCCGTGCGTGGCTTTGCCGTGTCCGGGGAAAAGGGGATCCTGGGGGTTGAGCTGACGCTGGGTGATTGGACCTTTAAGGCCCCCCGGCAGAGGCAACACACCCCTTTGGCCCCGGCTTCACGTAGACGGCACCCCTGGGCTGACCCACCCAGGGGAAATCGGCAGTCGCCGTTTCCTATCTCTCTCTTCCTACATCTTCGTCTTTTTCTCTCACTTTTTATCTGTCCTGTCATCTTCTCTTTTCCGTTTACTTCCGAATTTCCTGGCGGCGAGGGTTAACCCTGTGTAGTTACCCAACCTTGGGTAGTTATATTCGGTTATAGCGGCGATGCATGGCTGGCGTCTCCAAGTGTTCACTATTCAACCTTGTAGCGTCCCCTTGTTGGGCTCGGTGGTGGGTGGCCACCATCGCCGCCAAATTCAAAATGCTTCTTATGGAAAACCCTTTTCCTGCACTCCCTGATCGCCACCTGAAAAGGTGGCGCACCGATGA
This sequence comes from Rhipicephalus microplus, assembly GCF_043290135.1. Lineage (NCBI taxonomy): Eukaryota > Metazoa > Arthropoda > Arachnida > Ixodida > Ixodidae > Rhipicephalus > Rhipicephalus microplus. Next base: position 47,980,450 of record NC_134700.1, read on the forward strand.
CAGCTTCTTTACTGCACAGCCTAAACAGACCTTTCCCAAGTATCATGTAATCCACAGCCAAAATGAAAAAAAAAACAGTTCGATCTATTTCACAATTTATTGTCTCGAAAACGCTCACAGATGCAATTGGCCCTGGCTATAAAGTAACTAAGATGGGGAATGGTGATCTCCTTCTAGAAGTTCGCGACTAGACTCAGTACGACAAGCTCACAAAACTCGTTTCATTTGATAACATCCCAATATCAGTGGGCCCACATAGGTCGATGAACACAGTGCGTGGTGTCATATCTGATGATGACCTTCTCGAGCTTTCTGACAGTGAATTGCTCGAAGGCTGGCAAAAACAAAATGTAGTGAAAGTACAGAGAATAATAATCAGGCGAGATAGTAAACAGATCCCAACAAAGCACATCATAGTTACCTTCGGTACAAGCAACCTTCCCGACTCTATTGAAACTGGTTACTGCAAGCTTCCTGTCAGAACTTATATACCGAATCCTCGCCGATGTTTCAAGTGTCAGCGCTTCGGACACGGATCCCAAACGTGCAGAGGGCGCGCTAGGTGTGCGAAGTGCGCATCTTGTGAACATGTAATTGAAAACTGCACTTCAGAAGCCTGTTGCGCTATCTGTGAAGGAGATCACGCTGCCTACTCCCGATCATGCCCTGCATGGAAAAAAGAGAAACAAATATTAAAACTTAAGGTAAAGTTCAACCTGTCATTTCAAGAGGCACGTCAACGTTTTTGTACACACAATAATTCTGAACCTTCCTTCGCCGACGTGGCGCGTCGAGGCGCCGTGCCACGTTTTTCGGCACCCGCGAGATTCACACCAAGTGTGACTGTGGTTGTGCCAGAAGCGCCTCCGGCTGGAGCAGTCTGTACTGCTCCGCCTCCTGTTCAAAAAGGCCAGCAGACTACAGAGTCTGCTGGACCCCGGACCACTGCAAGTGCAGTCAGGTCCGAAACTGCCATAAATGTGCCTGCCAAGCAGGCACCATCCACCACCTCAGAAGAGGTCATGGACACAAGCCATACTCCTCCGGCACCCCACACGCCGAAGGAAAGGCGCAGCTTTTTGGAGCGAAGCAAACAAGAGAAAACCCGTATTACAGGGCCCCAACAGGCCCTGTAACTTAAGGCAACGTTTCTGTACACACATCACTTAACTACATTAAAAATGGAGACACAAATTTTACAGTGGAACGTCAGAGGACTACTGAGAAACCTTGACGATATTCAAGAACTTTTACATAAACAGTCACCAAAAGTGCTGTGTGTACAAGAAACACACCTAAAACCCAAGATCACTAATTTTCTACGCCAGTATATCATTTTTCGAAAGGACAGGAATGAAGCTGTCACGTCATCTGGTGGTGTGGCCATTATAGTAAACCAAGGGATTGCATGTACTCATCTACCACTCCAAACATCTCTTGAAGCAGTGGCTATTCGTGTAGTCCTCCTGAACAAACTCGTGACCATCTGCTCTGTCTACATACCTCCACACTACCATCTTGAAAAACGTGAATTCCAGTCCCTAATAGATCAGCTTCCAGAACCTTATATCCTCCTTGGAGATTTCAATGCACATAGCAATCTATGGGCTGACTCTCGCTGCGATGCTCGAGGCCGCCTGATTGAACATCTCCTTTTTTGTTCCGGTGCGTGCCTGCTGAATCGGAAAGAACCAACATATTACAACATCGCTAACAATACGTACTCAGCAATAGACCTCAGCATAATATCCCCATCACTCCTGCCTTTACTTAAATGGGAAGTCATTAATGATCCATATGGTAGTGACTATTTTCCTATCGTTATCAGCACATCAATAACAAATACATGTCCTGCACAAGTTCCCAAATGGCTCACCGACAAAGCTGATTGGGGAAAGTTTCAAAAAATGACTTTATTATCTTGGACTGACATGGCGGCATTGAGCATAGAGGATGCTGTATGCTACTTTACAGCTTTCTTGGTTGATGCAGCAACAAAATGTATTCCCCAAACATGTGGACCATCAAGCAAACGACGAGTACCATGTTGGAATAATGAGGGCCGTGATGCTCGGAAAAAACAAAATAAGGCATGGAGGTTGCTTAGAGACTCGCCCACAGCCGAAAATCTTGTAAACTTTAAGAACGTCAAGTCGCAAGCAAGGAGGACGCGCCGACAGGCGAGAAGAGAAAGTTGGCACAAATTTGTTTCGGGCATTAACTCATACACAGATGAGTCGAGAGTCTGGAGCATGGTTGGTGAAGTGGCAGGACGAGGAGCACATTCGCTTCCTCTAGTGAACACACAAGGGGAGAGTTTGGAAGACCAGGCAAACACTCTCGGAGCGCACTTTGAACAGGTCTCCAGCTCAACACACTATAGTGAAGCGTTCCGACGATACAAAACCGCAATAGAAAAACAGAGATTAGAGCGCAAGCCCAGAACACATGAGGCATACAACGAACCTTTCTGTTTGGCTGAAATGCAGGCCTCACTTGCCTGCTGCAATAAATCTGCCCCAGGCCCGGACCGTGTGGCATATGAAATGTTAAAACACCTGCCCACTGAAACCCAGAAAGCTCTCCTCTCTCTGTATAATGCGATATGGTCTTCTGGCGAGCTACCCTCAGCCTGGAAGGAAGCTATCATTATCCCAATCCTAAAACAAGGCAAGGACCCGGCCTCAGTTTCCAGCTACAGGCCAATAGCATTAACCAGCTGTATTTGCAAAGTCTTTGAAAAAATGATTAACAGGCGCCTGATGCACTTCCTTGAAATTAGTGGCCTACTTGACCCATACCAGTGTGGGTTTCGAGAGGCTCGGTCCACCACTGACCACCTTGTCCGTATCGAGGCGAAAATTCGCGACGCTTTTGTTCATTAGCAATTTTTTTCTTTCTGTGTTTCTCGATATGGAAAAGGCATATGACACTGCATGGCGCTTCGGCATATTGCGAGACCTGTCACATTTAGGTGTGCGGGGTAGAATGCTGACAGTTATCGAAAGCTACCTGTCCAACCGTACATTCCGTGTCCAAGTTGGCACTGTCTTATTTCGAGTATTTGTCCAAGAAACAGGAGTGCCACAAGGAGGTGTATTGAGCTGTACACTTTTCATAGTTAAAATGAATTCCTTGCACCTGTCTCTCCCACGAAATATTTTTTACTGCATATATGTCGATGATGTGCAGATTGGTTACAAATCGTGCAACATCTCAATGTGCCAACGTCAAGTTCAACTAGGGTTGAACAAGGTATCTCAATGGGCAAACGAGAATGGTTTTATACTCAACGCGCAAAAGAGCACTTGTGTCTTGTTCAGCCGAAAGAGAGGCCTCCATCCTGACCCCGACATTGACCTGCATGGTCAACCTCTGTCAGTGAAGACCGAGCACAAGTTTCTCGGTCTCATATTAGACACTAAGCTAACCTTCATCCCACACATCAAGTATTTAAGGGACAGGTGCTTAAAAACAATGAACATTTTGAAAGTGTTGTCACACACTACATGGGGTAGTGACAGGAAATGTTCAATTAATTTATATAAAAGCCTCGTACGCACACGCCTAGATTACGGTGCTATAATCTATCAGTCGGCAACACCATCAGCCTTGAAAATTCTCGACCCTGTCCACCATCTAGGCATTCGCCTCTCTACGGGTGCTTTCCGCACCAGCCCTGTGGAGAGCCTGTACGTGGATTCGAATGAATGGTCGCTCCACCTACAAAGATGTTTCCTGTCCTTTTTGTACTTTTTGAAGGTGAAGGCAGACAAGAAACATCCTTCCCATTTCACAATTAATGATTTGTCTTGTTCTGGCTTGTTCGAGAACCGACCTTCGTTTAGGCAGCCCTACACGCTGCGTGTAAGGAGCCTGGCCGAAGGAACAGGTGTGCCTCTTCTTGAACCCAGTTTGATGGCTCCTGCAACATATCTGCCACTGTGGCAGTGGCAGCTTATAGACTGTGATGTTTCTTTTGTTGATGTCACAAAGCACGCACCACTTGCACACATACATACATACTTTTTAGAACTACAACATAAATACACATGCCCTGAGCTCTTTACTGATGCGTCAAAGTCAAACACTTCTGTGTCATATGCAGCAATAGCCCAATCCTTTTCCGAGGCCGGCGTTCTTCATCCTAATGCAAGCATTTTCACAGGAGAAGCTTACGCAATACTGGCGGTCGTAAAACACATTAAACAGATAAAATTACAAAAGGCGGTAATATACACAGATTCCCTAAGCGTGGTCAAAGCCCTGAAAACTCCTAAAAAACACAAGAACCCCGTGCTGGTGTCACTCTACTCACTTCTGTGCACACTCTACACATCAAAACAGCATGTCGTTGTCTGCTGTGTTCCAGGGCACCGTGAAATACAAGGGAATGTTTTGGCCGACAATCTGGCTGCTTGCGCCAATGTCACTACTGTCAATGCGTCAACACCAGTTCCTGCACTTGACTTAAAACCTTTTATAAAACGAAAGCTCAGGGGGTATTGGCAGAGCATGTGGGATAAACAAACAGATAATAAACTCCATGCTATTAAGCCGCAACTAGGTTATTGGCCGCCACTATCAAAATCACGACACACGGAAGTAATACTAACAAGGCTTAGAACTGGACACACACATTCTACACATTCATTTCTTCTGTCTACCGGTGATCCACCATATTGTGAGAGATGTGGAGAGCCCCTTACGGTTCTCCACATTCTCGTCCAGTGCAGTGAGCTAGATGCTCTAAGAAAAAAGCACTTTTTACTGCCCTACCGACAGCAGCTCCCTCTACACCCTGGGATGCTCATCGGTAGGGATCCGCTTTTTAAACTGCAAACACTTTTTACGTTTTTAAAAGAAGTGCAAGGCTTTCACCCGATATTTCGAGGTCATTCGTAGCACGACCTCTATAGAGTGGTCGTGGCTGCGGTGACTCTATCTTCATCATGGTTTTATTATCATGACATTTTGCCATCAGCTATCACCACACATATGTCACGCCACTGTCATGATTTTATTACTTTCATGTTTGAACCCGCGTTAGAGCGAGGAATTTTAAGGCCCCTTTACAGCCACGCACCATATCATTGTTCAGATCTGTAGTCAATTCAAATGGCGCTCTTTGGCCATCAATTGGCCCTTGCGCCACTAAAAACTACTCATCATCATACCTCTTTATTCAGTAAAACATCCTCACTATCTTTTCCTTCACAACCGTTCCCTACTTCGTTTATGGCACTACTATATCAATTCAGAAAAGAGCATATTTAACAAAATAGCCTGTCTACAGAAAAACGCAGCAGCCTATACCACCCGTGAAAATGAAGTATGGGCTATGTTCCACTCACGAATCAATTAGGGCATGCAAATGTTAAAAAATAAATTACTCAGATTGCCTAATTCACTCGAAAATGCTGGTTTTATTACATCAAACATAGCGCAGTCTTAATTAGCTTCACTTATTTAGTCACTTTTGAGTGTTTTTTTCTTTGTTTCAATAATATATCACTGCCTTTGCGAAAAACGTGCTTGAGCAGGTATACAGTTGCGTTGTATAAGAGAGACTGTTTTCTCTCGCACACCTATGTTTATGTTCTGCACATTATATTGATTTTAGTTTACTTTTGCATGTTTTGTCTAGTTTTTTGTCATTGTTATGTCATACTGACTGTAAGCACGTCTTTTGCCATCTCCGCCAACTGCTGCCATCATAGATAACGGAGGACAAGAGCTCCTTAAGCTGCCCAGAGGAGCTTTTTTCTAGGCCCCTGCCATTGTATGGGATTTTTACAATGAAAATAAACGAACGTACGAACGAACGAACGAACGAACGAACGAACGAATGAATGATTGAATGAATGAATGATTTATATGCGCCTTCCACTGGGTACTGGCCACATACTGGCCACTTGCTTAATTGACTGGCGCATGCGTGCCCAGTGAAAGCGCTTCTGTGTGCCATGAAGTGTTAGCCTCACTTTCAGGTGACCCGAAGTTGCGTTCTCGTGCATGGCACGCAGAACAGAGTGGCGTTACGTATCCGGAACCACCACGAGAAAGCGGGAACCCGTTGTCGCGAATGCATTCTCGTAAAGTAGTCCTTCACGAACGCAAAAGCGGCCTTCCGAAGTTGGTGCTCCTGCGCCAGCAGATAACGGCTCCATGCGACGTCATTTCGCTGGTCGATTTCAAAGGTCCAGGAACGTTGGGGTCACTCACGCATTGAGATGCTTGAAATTTTTGGCATCGAAAACTGTTGTATCCTGCGGCATTCACTAAAAAATAAGCGTCAATGTGTTTTCTGCCGATCTTGTACAATACTATAATATCCTACTCTTGCAAGCGTAAGGTCCAGTGTCCAAGACGCCCGTATGGATGGCGGAGGCTACTGGTATGAGAGTAATCGTACAGCGAAGACGAGTGCCAGGCATTCTTGCTCAGTCACTGCGAAATTTTTTCCCGGCTTAATTTCCTCCTGGCCTATGAAATAATGTGTTTACTATTCTTTTTCTTTGCAGCGCTGTACTTTAACTGCGCCTAGGCCAATGCCGCTGCCGTCAGTGTGAACTTCAGTCACCGCAGATGGACCAAAGTACCGGAGAACAGGCTCTGACGTGAGTGGAAATTTGGGAACAATAATAGGTTGAAGGTAATCTCGCAGTTACTTCTCTATTGAAAACAAGAACCTTGATGAAATGGACTGGTCGAGCAGACTGGTCAAAGTAAAGGCAACGGAAGCAAGTGCGGGAACAAATTGGTGAAAATACGAGCACAGGCCCAAGAAACTACCAAAATCCTTCGTTGAGGGAAGTTGTTTAAACGCCTTCACGGTCGCTGTGTTCTTTAGGTCGAGCTTGATGCCATCTCTGTTCACGGGGCGTCGAAACACTAGGGTTTGTCGCTCGTCGTGATGGCACTTCGGCCAATTAGGAAGCAGGTCAGCGTTTCTAATGCATTCCAGAACTATCACCGCTCGTTCGTTATGTTCACTAAATACACGCCTAAAGATCACAACGTCATCAAGATTTACGCCTTTGAGTGAGGTAATCGCGTGCTTACATTGTCACATGTTAGTTTTGCTATAATTAGGAGCGAAGCTCATGGCGAGACCTGGTCGGTCGTCGACCGTCGACCCATCGGGCGTACTACCTAGTGTTCTCTTATCGTACAATAGAAGGCGCTGTCCAATAGAGATGCGCGCAAACTGCACTTGGGTAACGATATACTAGATGGCAGTGTACGTATTCTGTGTAATCTCCATTTCGCTATCTCGTTTTCGAGAGGGAGCTGACCCATTGACATGCGTAAACTATTGTGGTTTGGTGAAGGTACGTTAGATGGCGTTGGCGGTACAGATGCCGTAAAGATGCGTTGGGAGGGCGCTTTCTATTTGAGCCTCGTAGTTCGGGCTTTCACGGTGGATGGACGTGTTTTTTGAGCGCTCCGGATCGACTGCGCAGATAAGTGTTTTTGCATGTTTTGAGCTTGTGTTCATAATTATAAGGCAGCGGTTGAAATATTCGTAGCACTTATTTTATGGTGCGGATTTTTCGGAGGCCAGTCACCAGGTATTTATTAGTTAGTGCGGGTGTGTGTTTGAATTTTTTGTTGTTGTTTTTCTTTTGCCACCCCGTGGGAAAGGTGCGCGTACATTGAACACGCAAATTTTTGTAGTAGAGCTTAGACTTTCTTTTTTTTTTCGTAGTGCGGGGCTCGAGTTTAGTAATTATCGAGTATAGGAACCATTGGTGTCAGAAAGACATGGTTAAAAACACTGTAAAGTGTTCAGGATGTGGAGTGGGTTTGAAAGTGGACCCAAGCGTAGAAGCGGATGGAGAAGAGGCTGACGCGAAGTGTAGGCAATGTGAGGTCGAGGAAAAAATGGTGAAAATTATGGTTGCCCAGAGTGAACCGCTGATGAGAATCGCCGAGCTCGAGACTTCGTTGGCAACAGAGCAAGAGAAAACGAGGGCAATGGGAGAAAGACTGAAGTCCGCCGAAAAAGCACTAGCGAAGCTGAACAAAGAAGCGGCCTACGGAGAGAACAGTAGGGAAGTGGCAACCAGAACGGTGGAGAAGGAAGAGCAAGCAAGTTTGGAAAAAACAGGTTTAGCCGGTTCAATTGTCGCAAGGCCCAGCTTCAGCGAGGTAGTGGTGGGGCTGGGAGGGGACAAAGCAGTTGGCGTCACAGGTGCAAGTAGCCCCCAGGTGCAAAACGCTCCAGCTGAAAAGTCACACCATGTGATAATCGCCGGGGACTCGAATTTAAATCGATGCACAGAAGCCATCAAAGAGAGGGTAAGAGGTGACAAGAAGATTGCAGTAGGGGCGTTCTCAGGACGCAAGCTTGAAGCAGTCATGAAGCAAGCGAGCGCAAAACTCAAAAGTACAGCTGAAAGACGAAACCTCGTGATAATTTCAGGTGGTTTAAACGATGTCTTAAATGAAGATACAGCAGGAATAGCAACAACACTGGCGAAAGGCGTCGATGACATGCGCGCCACTTCTCTTAAGGTACAGGTAGTGATATGCACGATACCGGAGGTACCGGTGCGTGATAGCAATCTACAAAGAGTGGTTGTCAACGCAAGCCAAAAGATATGGCGGATGAGTCGAGAGAAAGGTTTTGAGGTGGTGGAAATAAACAGAGAGGTGCATAGGTGGGGTGGTTTTCAACGAGACAGAATTCACTTCGATGGGCGGCTAGGTCATGAGGTGGGTTGGCGACTTGCAGGACACCCAGCAGCTTTTTGGGGGGGAAAGCGAGCCCTTCGGGGTGCAGGATAGCTAGTAACGAGGAAAAACACCAGGGAGACTCTTCGACTGGTGGTATGGACAGATACGATTCCAAAGTGGCACCAATATCTAAGATAGGTAGAGTCCGGGGTATAAATAGACGTAGCCACGAGCGCTGAGCCAATTCAGACATAGGGTATATTAACATGCAGGGTGGTAGGAACAGGCTGAAGTGGGAATAGATAGAAGAACAGCTAAGGGAAGAGAGGCCGATGGTATATGGTTTTGTAGAAACACATCTCAGGGACATGGAACAACCTCCGAACAATCCGGACTACGCGTGGGAATATTGTAAGAGAACAGAAGGCAGCAGAAAGGGGGGTGGTATTGGGGCATTCATTCATAAAAGTACAGACTGGCAAAGGGTCAAGCAGGAGTGCAAGGAACATTTATGGCTAAAAAGGAAAGTGGCAGGTCAAATGGCACTCCTTGGTTTCGTGTACTCGTGGACGGGAGCAAAGGCCAGAGAGGAAAACCAGGCAATGGTAGAGTGTATATCAAAGGACATTCAGGAGTTAGGAGGAGAATGCGAGATAATTATACTAGGAGATATGAATGCACACAGAGATGATATAGATGGGTATACCGACCTGACAGGCAAAATGATCATGGATATGTGTAAAAGGCTGGATTTGATCATTTGCAACAGTACCGAGAAGTGTGAAAGGCAAATAACATGGGAGGTAGGAAGGCTGCAATCGACGATAGATTACGCACTGATGTCACATAGGATGTATGATAAGCTCAAGGGAATGCACATAAATGAAGGTGGCTCCAGAAGTCTGGGTAGTTATCACAAACCTATCAAGCTAAGTTTTGGAAGAGCAGTGAAAGTGGGAAGGAGAAGAGATGAGCAACTACAGGAAAATTTTTATCCAGAAAGGCAAATTGAAATAGCCACTAAACAAATTGAGAAAGTAATCACGGAGGATAATAAGACAGTGTGGACATACACGAATCCAATTAGACTCTTTGAACTAGAGCTTGCTAAGACGCGTGATAAGTCACCCCGGAAAAGAAGACACAAACCCAAAAGTTGGGGGGATGAGGAAGTTAAGAGAGCCATAGCAAAACGTCAGAAAGCCTCTAGGGAACACAGACATGCTAAGCAGCGGGGTGAACCGACAGATGATGTTGAAAGAAAATGGGAAACCTTTTTAAGCTGTAGAAGGGATGCATCCCTTCTTATCAATGAAAAGATTAGAAGAAAGGGAGCTCAGTGGCTGGCGGAAGTACACAAAGAACATAGAAAGGCAGCTGCGAAATTTTGGAACCATCTAAACTCCCTAAGAAATGAGACGAGTCTAGAGCAGGGTTTTATAACTAGAGCCCCAGGTGCTAGGCTAGAAGGGGACGAAGCTATTGAGTATATAAGAACAAGGGTGACAGAAAAATTTCAACAAAGAAGTACTTTATTCACCACAATAGACAAGGACAAGTCAAGTGGTGCAATGGCTCCATTTTCACAACGAGAGTGGGAAAGGGCTGAGAAGAGGGTTCCAAGTACGTAATACATCAATAGGCCCAGATGGCATTCCAATTATGCTGATAAAGACATTGGGTGCGAAGTCTAAACAGACTTTGAGAGAGGCAGTGAGCAAAACAATAATCGATGGTGAAGTCCCCGATAGATGGAAACTTAGAAGGATGAGCATGATCTATAAAAAAAAGGGGGACAAAGCGGACATAAACCACTACCGTCCTATAACAGTGACATCAGTGGTCTACAGGTTGGCGATGCAGAATATAAAGGAAAGACTGCAGGCATGGATAGGGGATGAGGGGGTGCGGGGGGAACTGCAGAATGGGTTTCGGAAACACAGGAGGTTGGAAGACAATCTGTTCTCAGTGACGCAGTGCATCGAAATAGCAGAAGAGGAACACAGGCCCCCGTGGCTAGCATTTTTGAATATCAAGGGAGCGTACGATAGCGTGGTTGAAGAGGAATTGTGGGGAATACTGGACACACTAGGCGTGGAACATGTAGTCACTAGTCCTTTAAAGGGTATCTATAAAAGTAACAAGGTAGTTATAAAGTGGGAAAAACAGGTATCCAAGCCTGCAGAGGTAAAACGGGGGCTTAGGCAGGGGTGTCCCTTGTCACCCTTACTATTCATGATGTACCTACAAGAATTAGAGGCCAAATTAGAGGGAAGTGGACTGGGCTCTCTTTAGTCAAACAAGGAAAACTTGTTGATCAGGCACTACCAGCATTAATGTATGCAGATGATATAGTGCTAATGGACAACAACAAGGAAGATTTGCAGAGATTGATGGACATCTGCGGTAATGAGGGCGATAGGTTAGATTTTAGATTCAGTAAGGAAAAATCAGCAGTCATGATTTTCAATGACAACGAAGGTAGTGAGCTTAGAATACAGGAGGTCACGCTAGAGATAACAGATAAATACAAATATCTGGGCGTATGGATAAGCAATGGGACCGAGTACCTGAGTGAACACGAAATATACGTGACGACTAAACGTAGCAGGAATGCAGCAGTGATGAAAAATAGGGCACTGTGGAATTACAATAGGTATGATGTTGTGAGAGGAATACTGAAAGGGGTCATGGTTCCTGGGCTGACGTTCGGCAATGCGGTCTTGTGCATGAGATCAGAAGTTCAAGCAAGATTAGAAATTAAGCAACGTGGAATAGGTAGGCTTGCTTTAGGAGCTCACGGGAATACACCAAATCATGCAGTACAAGCTGATATGGGATGGACATCATTTGAGGGCATGGAAGCTAGCAGCAAGATAAAATTTGAGAAGCGATTGAGAGAAATGGGGGAGAAGTGTTGGGCTAGGAAGGTTTTTAGCTACTTGTACATGAACAATGTCGATACAAAATGGAAGAAGCGAACAAGGAAACTGACTGGTAAATACTTAGAAAACAGCAGGTGGCCAAACCAAAAAAGAACTATCGGTTAAGAAGAAAGTGAAGGAAACGGAGACTGACATGTGGAGAATGGGCATGATTAAGAAGTCCGCACTAGAGATCTATCAAACTTTTAAGCAGGAAATTGCCAAGGAAAGGATCTATGATAATACTCAGGGTAGTTCTCTACTGTTTGAGGCCAGGACGGGAGTACTGTGAACCAAGACATATCGGGCCAAGAGAGAGAGAGAGAGATTAATGAAAGAGGAAGAGACAAAAAGGACGCTATTTTCTGCCTCCCGTCGCGGGGGCACGGCTCAGCGCCTTTAGGGATCGGGGAAGGGGAAGTAAAGATGATAGGAAGAAGAGAGGAAGGAAAGAAAAAGTGAATGTCATGGCAAGAGAACGTCTTGTCAGTACAGTCAGTAGTGCGAGTGAAAAGAGTCCGTCTATAAGGCGGCGAGGTCCGCGCAAGCACAGAACTCGAGGAAGGCTCGAAGGGCTTTCGTCTTCGAGCGCGCGGGAAAAAGTATGTCTTCCATTGTTTCGGCAGGTAGTCCAAGCAGACGATAGCGGCTTACCAGTGCGCAACGCTCAGTGGCCAGGTCAGGGCAGGAGCAAACAATATGCTGCAGCGTTTCGTCATCACCGCACCTTCGGCACGCTGGCGATGAAGAGCGACCCGCGGAATACATGCGTGCCGCAGGCCAGACGCTGCCAGTACGCAGGCGAAGCAACAACCGCCGCTCGCATCTGTCCAGGCCGGTCTCCGGAAGGGATGGTGGAGGTTTGCCGCTTGCCACCCGTGTGTCAGGGTGGGCCGTTGGTAAGAGCTTCCGCAGTCGCTGCCGTGAGTAATCCGACTGGGTTACCGCCTTAGTGACTGGCGTGTCGCAGTGGTGTGCTGCCTTAGCGGCGGCGTCAGCCTCCTCGTTGCCAGCTATTCCAACGTGCGAGGGAAGCCAGTGGAGGGACAGGCGCACACCACTCTCTTTGATGGCGGTCAGTTTTGCGTGCAGCAACGCCACAGTTATGCCTGCTTGGTCTGGTTGGAGCAGCGCTTGTAGGGCTGGTCGGGAGTCGCACAGAATCGCCACAGGCAACTGGGGTAACGTGGCAGCAAGGTGGTCGGCTGCCAAGTGAAGGCCGGCCAATTCAGCTGCAGTGGAGCTGGCGTGAAAGGGAAGTCGGCAGCGGATGGTTGTCCCAGTCGATGGTATGACGCAGGCAGCCGCGGCCGAATGGGGGCTGTCCCGAACGGACCCGTCCGTGAATACCAGGAGCTGCCCCTTAAGTCTTTCATGAAGTTTCGCCACGGCTGCCTGATGGAGCTCGCATGCCGGTGTGCGCCTTTTTCTGAGGTTGTCCAGAGTTAATTGTACGTCCAGAGGCTGCTGGTGTGGTGGAGGGGGTTGGATTGGACTGGGGGGATCGGGGACCAGCTCTTCATAGAGAGCGCAGATCTGTGCCATCCGTGACGCTGGTCGGCTCCGCAGTCTCCGAAGGAGGGCAGCGCCCCCGAGGGCCCTGTGAAGGCGATCCACGTGATGCAGCGCCTGTCGTAGCATCAAGAGTGACAGAGGCCAGGTCTGGGCCTCCGCCAGGGTTGCAGCTATGGGTGACTGACGGGGAAGTCCCATGAAGCGCCGAATTGCCATGCGATGTTGCCGCTCCAGTTGCTCCTTGCGGTGTGGCGCTAGCTGCACCAAGGGCAGTGCATAAGTTTGCGCTGTCGTTGCAGCCCCTTCGTAGAGTCTTAGAGCCAGCCGTGAGGTGCACCCTTGGCCCCTGCTGAGCAGTTTGCTTACGGCAGTCTCGACCCTGGTGGCCTTGAGGACGGCGAGCTTAACGGCTGGTATCCAGGTAAGGCGGTGGTCGATCCTTAGCCCCAGGTACGTCACTGCATCGCTCCACGGGATAGGTCGGTCACCTAGCACAAGCCTTCGGACGGCCCTCCGCGCAGTGGCTCTGGGGTGAACCAGCAGTGCCTCCGTCTTCGTGGGCGAAACGTTCAGTCCGATTGCCTTGAAGAAAGAGACGACGGCATCCAAGGAGCGCTGCAGGGAACGCCTTATGGCCGTGAAGTTTTGCCTAGGCCCCTTAACCCACAGTGCCACATCGTCTGCGTACAAGGAGCACTGCGTGGGGTAACGCTTGTCTGCGGGCATCGCGGTCGGCAGCCCCGCTAGCACCAGGTTGAACAGAAAGGGGCTCAGGACGGAACCTTGTGGAACGCCTGCTGTCACTGGCCGTGGATCGCTGAGCGCGCGTCGTACTCTAACCCGGAGGGTGCGTTTTGCCAGAAAGGCACTGATAAAGGTACGTAGGCAGCTCACGATGCCGAGTGTGTCCAAAGCACTCTCTATCGCTATGTGAGGCAAGCTGTCAAAAGCGCTCTGTACATCCAGCAGGACGAGGAGGGCCACTTCGCCGTTGCGCTTGGCCTCCTCCAAGGTAGAGACGACGTCCGCGATCGAGTCTGCTGTGCATCGGTGGCGTCGGAAGCCCGTCTGCTGTTCTGGTAGGAAATCCTTTGCCCCCGCAATCCAATTTAGGCGTGCCAGTGCTATGGCTTCCATGAGCTTGCAGGCAGCAGAGGTGAGAGAAACGGGTCTGTAGGACGTAATGGCGGCACAAGGGCGGCGAGGTTTCCGGATCGGCACCACAACAGCGGTCAGCCAGGCTTCAGGTAGGTTTCCGCTCTGCCATATTTCATTAAAAGTCCTCAACAGGTGTCGTCGTGAGGCCATATCCAGGTTGCGCAGCATCTGGTATGTGATGCCGTCGGCACCAGGGGAACTGCGGCGCTTGGTTCTGGCTAGAGCAACGTTCAGTTCGTGTTCGAAAATAGGGTCCTGACACAGAGATGCGATCTGGCTGGCCGTCCAGGCAGGGTGATGACCTTGCGGTGGCTTGGGAGCAGGCGTGGCGATGAGGGCTGAAGGATTGGCTGGTGGGAGTTCTGTGAAGCGATCGGCCAGTCGCTCTGCCAGTTCTTTTTCACTAATGCCTAAGTAGATGGCCACCGCAATGACGGGTTGCCGCACCATTGGTCCAGTGACGAGGGATCGTAGAAGTCGCCATGCTTTTGCGCCACCTCTTGCCTGACTCAGGGAGAGGCAGATGCCTTGCCAGCTTTGCCGCCTGCGACGGTTGGCATGTCGCCGACATACCGCATCCACACGATTGAAGAGTGTACGTTGAGCTGGGTCATGGGATTTTAGGTACCTTCTCTCAGCCCTGCGCCTCGCAGCCCGTAAGTTCAAGTGATGGAGGTCTGGCACAGGGTGGTGCTCTGGCACCCTGGTCTGGGTAGTTGCCGCCTGCGCTGCCACTGCTACCAGATTCAGGAAATCCTGATCCTCTGGGACGTCTCGAAGCTGCCTTCGAAAAGCCCGCCAATCGATCGTACTACACAGCCTCCTCCTTGGGATCTTTCCGCCCACAGGTGAGATGACGATCGGCAGGTGGTCTGAACCCCAGGAGTCAGGCTCCACTGCCCAATCGTACCGGTCCCCTTCACTGGCCAAGGTGACGTCAATGGCGGAGCATGACGGTCGTGCTGTTCTGCGGACGAAAGTGAAGGATCCGGTGTTCAAAACTTGTAGGCCCAGTTGATGGATAACGTCCACCAGATCCCTTCCTCGAGAGGAGCAGGTGCTACTCCCCCACATGGTGTGATGAGCATTCATGTCCCCACATATGAGGTAGTCTCTTCCGAATTTAGCCGTGAGCTGTAACAGCATGGAGGCGTCCCACCGCTGTCCAGGTCGCACATACACAGAGGCCACTGTCGTGTCCACACCGCGAAGCCGCACCGTCACGGCACAACACTCAAGAGCCCCTCCAGTGACATCAGCCACGTTTATGTGCACATGTGGTAGTTCTCGTCGCACGTACACTGCACAACGTGGTCGACCCTGGGGATGTGCACTCGCTATGCACGGCGCGTCCTGGCACGTGTCTAGAGTACACGACGTGATACTTTGGTAACCGATGTATCCGGGAAGTCGCAAGTCGGTCGCTGCTACGTACACTTCCTGCAAAGCAAGCACATCATACTCGCTCTGCAGGAGATGTGAGGAGAGGTCTGCATGCCGCCGCCGCAACGAGTGAGCGTTCCATTGAAGCACACACGGGCGGCGGCGGCGGTGGTTCTCTGCAGCATGCGGATGAGTGTCAGCCATGGTGGCTGCTATGAGGGTGCGCGCCACCTGCCTGAAGGCAGATGGAGCGCAGCTGGTTTTCAGGAGGCAGCAGGTCCGCAACTGCTCTTAACAGGAGCCTCAGGTTTGCATTTTCCTGGTCCACACGAGGCTGGGAAGGTACCTTCGCGGGTGGACGAGTCGTGGTAGAGTCTGGGTGCTTGAGACCAGCCGAAGGGCCCCGTTGTTGTACGCCTGTCTGGCCTGGATGGGTCGAGCTGACCGTCATCTTGGATGGTGATCCCACTGCGGCAGCATAGCTCTTGCCCGTGGTCTGCTTCAGCTGAGGACTATCAGTTACACTAGGGCTTGCCCGCAAGACTGCTTGAGCCTCGCGGTGAGGCAGGTAGGTGGGAGCTGATGCCTTGATGGTGGCCAGGCGCCGCTCTCTTTGCCAGAGCTGACAGTCTGCGGAATCAGCTGAATGTGGCCTGCCGCAGTGCAGGCATCTTAATTTGTTGGTGCAGTTGGCGTCTTTCCCATGGTGGCCACCACATCGCAGGCACCGCTCTGGTCCTCGGCAAGTGACGGCGATATGCCCATAGCGTCCGCACCGCCGGCACTGAAGCGGGCGAGGTCGGGATGGCCTCACTTCGAACACCATGCGAAAAAGGCGGACCCGGGTGGGAGGCACGGGAGAGGCGAACCGCAAGACTAGTGATGTCCCTTGTCGCCTGGCTGCAATCACCGGCACATCGGACGACACGGCGGCCAGGAGGGCTTCGTCGGTATAGTCGCCATCGACGCCTTGCACCACGCCACTGCTTTGTGAACGGTCAGCAGGGAGGCGGGCAGTCACGGGTATTCCTGCGAGCTCCGATGTTGCTAGTAGGCGATTCATCCATTCTGGTGTAGATGCGTCTGCTGCCACGATGTTCTTTTTCGTGTTTACTCTCACCTCCTTGACTCCGGGCAGCGCAGAGAGAGCTTGCGCAATGGCAAGACGAGAGGTGCGGTGAAAGGAGGCGCTGGCGTTTGCTGGTCGAAAAAGAATAGTGCCCGAGTCTAGCGACGATGAAGCAGAAGCCGGCGTGGTGTGTTCAGTGGCGCGTACCCCTGCAGGAGCGGTCTGAGTCGCAGTGGGCGCATTAGAAGTCCCTGGAGCAACGTGGGCAAGCATAGCCGTCGATTCAGTGGCGGGACGAGGACCAGTGTGGGCAGCGGGTCCTTGAGATGTCGAGGCTCGCTGTCGGCGCTTCTTAGACTTGGAGAGGACGGTCTGAAACTCAGACTGACTGATTTCGTCAGTTGCGTGTGTGACGGCGTCTTCGTGGGCAACCGCATCATTTGACGTTGGGGTAAGACACGCAACTGTGGCACGTTCAGGCGCTACTGCGTGCATCTTCCGCGAGCCACCCTCATCGTCGCTGCCCGACTCGCTAGGACGCGAGCGCTTACGCGTTGACGTAGTATCCATGTCTGCAATATCAGGTTCCTCGTCTAACGGCAGTGGTACGTTCTGCGGATCGGTGACGTTCACGCACAGAATTGACCCGGCATCTTCGAGTTGGGCTGTATGATGCGCCGCTACAGCGGTCGAAGATGCTGTGGTGCTAGTGGTAGGGCTGGAGGCCGCCGAGGACGTCAGGCCCCTTGCAGTTGTCTCGACGTCGGCAGCAAGCACCGGTAGGCGAAGTGATGTCGGTTTCTCGCTGACGACTCTGCACAGTTTCTGTGCCTGTTCATGATGCAACCGCACCGCTTTGGCACTGGAGATGAGGTTCCACAGCACGCGGGTGCACGCGACGCTCGCTGAGCGTCTGTGTGACGATGTGGGAACCAGGGAACGCGACGGGCGTTCCAATGGCGTAGCCGAGAATGGAGGGGACTGCTCTGCCATGGTAGTCGGGATGACAGCTGCCCCAGCGACGCGCAGGAGCAGAGGACGCTGTCACAGGGCTCAGGTCACCGAAAGCGGTGGCAGGGATCCAAGGGCATAATCTGTAAAGATTACTCTCCTTGACAAGACTCGAACGGGTATGAGAGTCCAAGAACGCGAGGAGCACTGCGCGGAACGCGGTCGCGTCTCTCGCGGGCTGACGCGGTAGCGTCTCTCGCAGAATCGGGAGCACCGGGCAACACGTCTGCTCTCTGTGAACGCTCGAGAGAGACTGGGCCAAGTACGAAGGGGTAGACACAGTATGCAGTGCGTGTGGAGAGGAAGAAGAAACTGCCGAACACTTGATAATGTTCTGTAAAGGGCTTCACCCTATAGTTCAGGATGATGGCGCAGAGTTTTTCAAAGCACTGGGGTTTAGGGACCGGGAGGGTAAAATAGACTTTAAGCGGGTAGACTTAACTAGAAGGAGGTTATCTGATTGGTGGCTAAAGTCAAGGCACGAGTGAAAATTAAACTTTTCACTGCAAAGTACGAATCCTCAAACTCACTTTTTAAAGAAAAAAAATAAATCTAGTTTTTGGTTCATTAAGTATTACGACTTGGTGGCGCTAGCCACCGCCCGATCTAAAGGGTGCAGCCATATCCATCCATCCATCCATCCATCCATCCATCCATCCATCCATCCATCCATCCATCCATCCATCCATCCATCCATCCATCCATCAATCCATTCATCCATCCATCCATCCATCCATTCGTCCGTCCGTCCGTCCGTCCGTCCGTCCGTCCGTCCGTTCGTCCATCCATCCATCCATCCATCCATCCATCCATCCATCCATCCATCCATCCATCCATCCATCCATCCATCCATCCGTCCATCCATCCGTCCGTCCGTCCATCCATCCATCCATCCATCCATCCATCCATCCATCCATCCATCCATCCATCCATCCATCCATCCATCCATCCATCCATCCATCCATCCATCCATCCATCTATTCATCCATCCATCCATCTATCCGTCTGATTGGCTGCTGCGCGTGATCTCGCATTCTCCTAGATCGTCGCCGTACGTGGAGTAATTCGCTTGCCGGATCGTCCTTGGTGGATCGTTCTTGGTGGATCGTCCATGGAAGCACGTATGGATGAATGCGTGGACGGATGAACGCGCGGACTAATGAAAGCAGGGATGGATGGACGAATGAAAGAACGCATGGACGGATGGGTCAACAAAAGCACAGACAGATGGACAGAAGCACGGATGGATGAACGCATGGATGGACAGACGTGCGTTCGTCCGTCCGTCCATGCGTGAGTTTTCGTTTTGCCCATGCAGTGACTTTTTGTTCTGTCCATGCAGTGAGTCCGTGTGTAAGTTTTTGTTCCATCCATGCAGTGAATTTTTGTTTTTCCTTCTTTTTTTCGTCGCATACACAGCCCCATCTCGCTCGCCTTCTGTATTTCTTATTTATTCATTTTTGTCTATGAGTACTGGCCCCACCTCTTAAGTTTCAGCAAATTGCAGTTCTGTGTGCATGTTTCTCTCTCTCCTCTGACCTATGTTGCTGCTGCGGATCTTCTAGTACCTCCCCTCGTTCCGTTACAACGAATAAGGAAGCTTGGTTTGTGCATCTGTGTATGTATCGTGGGAATGTGGGCTTAAATCCGAACTTATATACTGACCACATCCCTTCAACTTTCTTTCATATACATTGAAACCAGTTAACAGGGACTTTTGTTTTGAAAGTTTATATATATATATATATATATATATATATATATATATATATATATATATATATATATATATATATATATATTATTACGAGGCAGTGGGCATGGCTCTACCGTCGTGGACAACAGTTCGATGAAAAAGAAGTGGACTCGCCGCGCGAGAGACTGGCAGCTCTGAAGCGTCACTTTGGCATGTAAATATAGGAAATACGCTCATTCCTCTCTTCCGTGTGTTTGCGAGTTCCGTAACAAATTGGTGGGAGTGCTGGGTAACGAAGCGCCATACAACGGAGCTCCGCAGTGGTCGTCAAATCGGAGTTTCCGTGATGGAACACGGGACTGATCCCACGGCCACCTCTCCATCGGCTTCGGCGACGCCCGCACCATCCACGGCAACGCCTCCACTGGCCCCACCCCCACCCACGTACGTGCTGACGCATCCGAAGCATCCTGGAACGTTCTGCGGTACGGACCAAGTTGATGTCGACGACTGGATAGCCGACTACGAACGCACCAGTGCTCTCAACCGGTATGATCCGACTCTTATGCTGGCCAATGTGCTGTTTTACCTGAAAGGCACGGCCAAAGTCTGGTACGAAAACCATGAGGAGGAGATCGGCAGTTGGGACACCTTCAAGGAAAAGCTTCGCGACTTATTTGGGAAGCCCATCGGTCGAAAGGCGGCTGCAAAGAAGGAGTTGTCTATACGTGCTCAGACGTCCACAGAGCCGTATATCTCATATATACAGGACGTGCTGGCTCTATGTCGTAAAGTTGACAACGACATGTCGGAGTCTGACAAGGTTGGCCACGTCCTCAAGGGCATAGCGGACGACGCGTTCAACCTGCTAATGTGCCGGAACTGTGCGACCGTCGACGAAATTATCGAGGAATGCCGGCGTTTTGAACTGGCCAAAAGCAGGCGGATTTCAAGATCATTTACTCGACTGCCGAACACCGCAGCGACGTCCTCCTGCGAAGATGGACTGTCCTCCCATCGGCAGTCTTCACCAGCGTCTGAAATTACGCGAATTGTCCGGCGGGAAATCGAAGCAATTACACCTACTCTTCCCGCCAACGGCCACGTCGATTTGCAAGTACCTCAGGTTTGCTTGGTACAGTCGATTGTGCGGGAAGAACTGAGCAATTTGGGCTTCGATGTCTGCGCCGTTGCTCAGTCTCGACCAATTGGCTTCCGTTCAAGGTCGCCGCCTCGCCCCAGGTCACCACCCCAAGAAAGGTCTTATCCACGCTCTCGCAATCCGGCCGAATGGAGAACTGCGGATGATCGGCCGATCTGCTTTAACTGCCGCCGCATAGGTCACGTCGCACGGTATTGCCACAACCATTGGTCTTCGTCCCGAAACCAGTATAACACTGCTCGCCGCACCGATAGCTACCGTCGTTTCCAACCTCCTGAGCCGATCGCCGACAACTACCGCCGGCCTCTGCCCGTCGATTCCTACGCCTGCGATGCCCCTGATACGCAGCACAGCCGCTCACCGTCGCCTCGACGTCACCAGTCTCGTTCGCCGCCAGGACGTCGCCCGTCGTCCCCTTCTCCTCTACGACGACGCCCGACCTCCCCGCTCAATTCTCACCAGGGAAACTAAGCGGTGCAGCTCTTGGAGGTGAAGCTGCATCCTCGGTACCGACCTCAAATCCTCTCCTTGTACTGCCGACACGACGAAATTTGATCGACGTCGACGTTGACGGCCTGACTGTTTCTGCACTTGTTGACACTGGGGCGCATATTTCTGTGATGAGTGCCCGACTTCGTCGCCGCCTGAAGAAAGTGCTCACACCGGCTGCCCCTGGCGTTATTCGTGTCGCCGACGGAAGAAGTCTTGCCATCACAGGAATGTGCACAGCACGCATCACTATCGCCGATCACCCCACATCTGTTCTCTTTGCAGTTATTGAGCAGTGCCCAAATGACCTAATTCTTGGTTTAGATTTCTTGTCCACCCATGCTGCTCTCATCGACTGTGCAACCGGCGTTCTTCAACTTGAACTGCCTCGACTTGGACCTGTGCCGTCCTCACCGTCACACCGCTTGTGCGCTGTTGATTATGTTCGGCTGTCACCGCAAGCCACCACGTGTGTTGCCTTAACGATATCACCAGCTCTTCCTGACGGTGACTACATAGTGTCTCCATTGGTGGATGTGCTCTTGGCTCGAAGTGTTGCTGTGCCGCATACAATCGTGACTATTGTGGACAACTACGTTCAGCTTCCGCTCCTTAACTTCAGTAGTTCGACCCAAGTTCTCCCGCAAGGCATTTCGTTAGCCCACGTTTCCCCACTTGATGCATGTAGCATCGTGGCATTGGACCCTGAAGACTGTTCGTCCCCTACTGCAGCCAGCCGAGCAAACGCACCTAGCGACGAAATCACGATGATGATCGCCCCTGATCTTCTGCCCTGTCAGTTGGCGCAACTTCACCACGTTCTGACTACCTACCGAGATATTTTCGACTTCGATGACCGCCCTTTAGGGCAAACGTCCTTCGTGCGTCATCAAATACATACCGGCGATGCTAATCCTGTTAGACGGCGACCGTATCGTGTTTCCCAGTCCGAACGCCAGGTCATACAACGAGAAGTCGAGAAAATGCTCTCCAAAGGAGTCATAGAGGCCTCTTCAAGTCCATGGGCGTCACCTGTTGTTTTAGTGAAAAAGAAGGATGGCAGCTGGAGATTTTGCGTTGACTACCGTGCCTTGAACAAGATAACCCGCAAAGACGTATATCCGCTGCCACGAATCGACGACGCCCTTGATTGCCTTCATGGCGCGCGATACTTCTCATCTATTGATCTGCGTTCGGGCTACTGGCAAATTTCTGTCGACGACTTAGACCGAGAAAAGACTGCCTTCATCACACCGGACGGCCTTTATCAGTTCAAGGTTATGCCTTTTGGGCTGTGCAACGCCCCGGCAACGTTCGAACGCATGATGGACTCTCTTCTTCGTGGTTATAAATGGTCCATCTGTCTTTGCTACCTCGACGATGTGATTGTTTTTTCCCCAACATTTGAAACTCACTTAACTCGTTTGTCGACCATTTTAGCCGTTTTTCGTCGAGCAGGACTCCAGCTGAACTCGAAAAAGTGCAATTTCGGCCGACAACAAATCACGATCCTTGGTCATCTTGTAAGTGCTGCTGGCGTCCGACCTGACCCTGACAAGATTAGCGCTGTCAAGAATTTCCCTCTGCCTTCTTCAACCAAAGATGTTCGGAGTTTTGTGGGCTTATGCTCGTACTTCCGCCGCTTTATACGCGATTTCGCTACAATTGCACGACCACTAACTGATCTTCTCAAAAAGAACGTGCCCTTCTCGTGGGGCCAAGACCAAGCAGCTGCGTTTTCCACGCTGATCGACCTGCTCATTTCACCACCAATACTGGCTCACTTTGACCCGTCTGCGACGACTGAAGTACGCACAGACGCCAGTGCTCACGGAATCGGCGCCGTCCTCGCTCAACACCAGGGAGGCCAAACGCGTGTTATTGCGTATGCCAGCCGCCTTCTCTCCACATCTGAGCGAAACTATTCGATAACAGAGCGCGAGTGTCTTGCGTTGGTCTGGGCTGTAGCGAAATTTCGCCCCTACTTGTATGGCCGCGAGTTTTCAGTTATTACGGACCACCACGCTCTGTGTTGGCTGTCGTCGCTCAAGGACCCAACTGGTCGCCTAGGTCGCTGGGCTCTACGTCTCCAGGAGTATAACTTCGACGTAATTTATAAGTCGGGCAGGTTGCACCAAGATGCTGATTGTCTCTCGCGTTATCCGGTGGACCCTGCTAGCCTCGCTGTCCATGAAGGCGATTCTTGTGTGCTCGCCATATCTGATTTGCACGACATCGGCACAGAGCAGCGCCGGGACGCAACCCTCAAGAAGGTCATTCAGCGAGTATCTTCAGGACATTCCGACCCTTCTCTCCGTCAATATGTCCTTCGCAACGACATTCTGTATCGTCGCAACATGAAGTCTGATGGCCCGGAATATTTGTTAGTTATTCCCCAACACATGCGTGCCACTATTCTTCAACATCTGCATGACGCACCGACGGCGGGACACCTGGGTTTTTCACGCACCTATCACCGCGTGCGGCAACGGTTCTTTTGGCCTGGCATGTATAAATTTGTGCGCCGTTATGTCGCTGCTTGCGAGCGCTGCCAGCGTCGGAAACGTCCTGCTCTCCGTCCGGCTGGCCTGCTCCAACCTATCGACATTCCCCCGGAACCATTCTTCCGCATCGGCCTCGACTTGCTCGGACCTTTCCCGACGTCCGTGTCAGGCAACAAGTGGATCGCTGTCGCAACCGACTATGCGACCAGATACGCGATAACTCGTGCATTGCCAACTAGCTGCGCTACAGACGTCGCAGACTTTCTCCTAAATGACGTCATTCTGCGGCATGGAGCTCCGCGCCAGCTTTTGACGGATCGGGGCCGCTGCTTCCTCGCAAAAGTTATCGACGAAATCCTCCGGAGCTGCTCTACCGAACATCACCTTACTACTGCCTACCATCCCCAGACTAACGGTCTCACGGAGCGTCTCAACCGAACTCTTACAGACATGTTGTCTATGTACGTCTCTGCTGACCACCGTGACTGGGACGCAATGCTCCCCTACGTTACATTTGCATATAATTCGTCAAGACATGACACCGCCGGCTACTCTCCATTCTTTCTTTTGTACGGCTGCAACCCTGCGTTGCCATTCGACACACTCCTTCCTTCTGCTACTATCCAACCAACGGTGTATGCGCAGGACGCTGCTTCTCGAGCCCGCGTCGCTCGCCAAATCGCGCACACTCGGCTCAGTGCTTCTCAGGCCGCACAAAAAGTCCGCTACGATGACTCGCACCGCGACGTTGACTACCCTGATGACTCTCTTGTCCTACTCTGGACGCCGTATCGACGTGAAGGTTTGTGCGAGAAGCTCCTCCCACGATACACAGGACCCTACAAAGTTCTCCGCAAGGTCACCGACGTCGACTACCTCATCACTCCCGTTCAACCGCACTCATCCTCTGCTACACCATCTACTGATGTTGTTCATGTGTCGCGCCTAAAGCCCTACTATACTGCCAGTCCTGATTGACTTAGGGGCGCCGTGACGGCGCTTTGTTCGCCGGGGGTGATATTACGAGGCAGTGGGCATGGCTCTACCGTCGTGGACAACAGTTCGATGAAAAAGAAGTGGACTCGCCGCGCGAGAGACTGGCAGCTCTGAAGCGTCACTTTGGCATGTAAATATAGGAAATACGCTCATTCCTCTCTTCCGTGTGTTTGCGAGTTCCGTAACAATATATTCATATATATATATATATACCGGATTTTTTGAACGTTATTCACGCTGGACCCGACCTATTGTATGCAAGAAAGAAATGACGAAAATTTCACGGAAGCGTCTTTACATAACGTTTTCAGCTGGTGGAACAGCCTTTGTCAGAGTAATGTGACATTACTCTGATGAAGGCTGGTCCGCCAGCTGAAAACGTTAAGTAAAAACGCTTCCGTGAAAGTTTCGTTGTCTGTTTCTTGTATATATATATATTTTAATGTGGTGACGTTTATTAAAACAGAGAAGTTGCAACGAGGTCGCAACGGAAAACGGCCATGCGGCAAGTCTGGCAAAGGCGGCACACGTTCTCGCGCAATCAGAGCGCGGGGTTTTTTGTTCTCTTCCGAAGGCGCATACGCGTTGGTGCATATGCTCCACTACAATACCCCCAGGGTGAAGAGTAGCCATCCTGGCGACTCGGGGTGTAGACACAATAAGGGGGTCGTAGTAGGGTTGCAGATGGTTGACGTGTACGGTCTCGCATCCTTGACGGCGCAAATCTGGCGGTTGTGTTAGGGGCTCGATGATTTAATTCACCGGCGAGGTCGCTGTAATGACACGGTACGGACCATGGTACCGGGCCAGAAGTTTAGAAGAAATGCCACGAACGTGCGGGGGCACCCAAAGCCACAAAAGGGAGCCAGCACAAAACGTAGGAGCTATGTGATGAACGTCGTCATGTCTGGTCTTTTGTAGATCTTGAGCCTCACTTGTCAGAGACCTAGCCAACTGACGACAGTCTTCAGCGTATCTGGCTACTTCCGAAAGCGGGGAGCACTCAGATGCATCAGGGCTGTACAGGAATATAGTGTCGAGCGGGTGGGAAGGTTCGCGGTGGTACAACAGAAAGAACGGAGAAAAACCGGTAGTCGCTTGCGTCGCGGTGTTATAAGCGAAGGTAACAAAAGGTAATACAGCGTCCCAGTTAGTGCGGTTGGAGGAGGTGTACATCCTCGGCATGTCACCAAGTGGGCGATTGAACCGCTCAGTAAGACCATCTGTCTGTAGATGGTATGCGGTAGATTTCCGGTGGATGATGTTGCATTCAGCGGGGATAGCTTGGATCACCTCCGAAAGGAGCACTCGACCCATATCACTAATTCCCGTTCCCGCGGCGCAGTTGGCGAAATGCGTCGTCACATGCAGGTGACCATGCAGGTATACTTTTGGTGTTGGAAAGCAGACTCGTCAGAGGTGTGATGATGGACGCGAAGTTGCGCACGGAGCGACGAAAGTATGAGCAGAGACCAAGAAAAATTCTTAAGGCTTTCAGTGAAGTGGGCATTGGGAAGTCAGCGACAGCTCGAAGCTTATCGGGATCCGGAAAAACAACGTCTCTTGTGGCGATGTGTCCCAAGATGGTTAGTTTTTGTGCTGCGAAGTGGCACTTCTTGGTGTTGAGTTGTAGGCCTGCAGAGGTTAGACACGTCAGAATCTCGTGGAGACGACCAAGATGTGTCGGTAAATCAGCTGAAAAGTTACGAATCAGCTACAATGTCATCTAGGTAACACAAGCAAGTTTTCCACTTGGGGGCACGCAAGATGGTATCGATCATGCATTCAAATGTCGCAGGCGAGTTGCAGAGCCCAAATAGCATGACTTTGAACTCATATAGGCTATCCGGCATTACAAAGGCGGTTTTAGGGCGATCACATTCAGCCATTGGCACCTGCCAATACCCAGAACGCAGATCAAAGGATGTAAAATACTCGGCGCCTTGTAAACAGTCAAGAGCATCGTCTATTCGTGGTAGCGGGTAGACACCTTTCTTCGTAATATTGTTTAAGCGGCGATAGTCCACGCAAAATTGAAGGACGCCATATTTTTTCTTTACCAGAACCACAGGTGATGACAAAGCGCTTTGAGAAGGCTGTATGACTCCACGTTTAAGCATGTCATCTACTTGCCCCGTAATGACGCGGTGCTCTTCGGCGGAAACGCGGTAAGGACGTTGTCGCAGAGGCGAATGTGAGCTGGTGTCAATAGTATGTGTGATAGTCGTGGTGCGGCCCAAAGCAGGTTCTTGAAAGTGGAAAGAAGAACAAAACTTGTTAAGGAGAGCAACAAGTTGGCGGCGATGCGAGGGGTGAAGGTGTGCGTCAATAGCATTGTCGAAGGCTGACGAACTTGATGGCTCAGACGTATGAGTGATCGCGGCAATGTGACATTGGATTTTGTCCGGAAGAATAATATTTTCGATATGGCCGACAGGTTGTACATATCTAATGCTTCACCACGGAGTAAGCCAATGGGGTAGTTGCAGTGGTTGGTAACCTGCATTAGGTTAAACCAGACGCAATTGTAAGAACGGCCAATAGGATAATGATGCCCTAGCGTTCAGTAAAAACCAGAGATGGCGTAAACATCACCGTGGCGTCAGGTTGCGCCACACATAAAAGGCTATTAGAGACTGAATCTTCCGGAGGCAAGGTGATGTCGTCGTCAGCGATGAGTTTGCAGAGCAGAGAACTGTCGGGCGATGGAAATTCACATGTTGGCACAAGGGACACTTCCGCACGTGAACAATCGATGATAGCTTCGTGATGTGATAAGAAATAGCAGCCCATAATGACGTCATCAAGGTCAACATGGTCATCAGGTGCCGGAACTGTAGGGAGGGCATCGCAAATTTCTGTGCGTATGCCCTGCTGCAGTGTCGAAGGCAGGCTTGCGGAGGGCGCGTGGCTATGCGGCAGCAGAGAAAGCTGTCGGGCGACTTCCTCTCTGATGAAGTCTTTGATCTGGTTGGACAGAGTTTCTTGGCGAACGTTGCCATTTGCGAGAGCCACGGCTGATATCGAATCTGTTGGTGGGACACTCTGTCGGGCGATGGAACGCTGACGGCTCAATTCATCGAAGCTCTGGCACAGGCTTACGAGGACTGGTACCGTGGTCGGGCTTTTCGCCAGCCACACCTGGAATGTGCCATCCCCGATTCCCTTGAGAATTTGTCGAATTTTCTCTTCTTCAGGCATAGATGGGTTAACACTCCTGCAGAGGTCGAGGACATCCTCAATATAACTAGCAAACGTCTCGCCAGGCTGCTGGGCTCGGTGGCGTAGACGCTGGTCAGCGCGGAGCTTGCGGACCTCTGGTCGACCGAACGCACGGCCACGAGGGTCTTAAAGGCGGACTAGTTGGCGATGGCGGTTTCGCGGTTGGTGAACCATAGCTTAGCGATGTCAGCCAAGTAAAAGGTAACATAGGCGAGCTAAGAGTCGTCGTCCCACTTGCTGCTGGCGCTTACGCATTCGTACAAGGAGAGCCAGTCTTCGACGTCTTGCTTACCACTGCCGCTGAAGATTGGTGGGTCCCGCTGACGGGTAGCGCCGGGGCAGGTAGACGGAGCAGCCGATGGTGCTGCCTGTGCTGGGATGGGCTGGTTGGCGACTGCGTCGGTCATGTAGTGCGGTGGTCTTTCGGCCAACTTGCGAGACTGGAGCTGCAGATCTGCTTGGGGATCTCAGCAGCCTCCACCAAATGTGATGATGTTTATTGAAACAAAGAAGTCGCAACGAGGTCGCAACGAAAAATGGCAGTACGGCAACTCTGGCAAAGACGGCACACGTTCTCGCGCTATCAGAGCACGGGGTTTTTCGTTCTCTTCCGAAGGTGCATACTCGTTGGTGCGCACGCTCGACTACAATATACATAGTTTGTTTCTGTTTGTCCGCTACGGACTGGCGAACAACCAGAAACATTTCACTGCAAACGTGCAAACTACGCACTCGTTCCTTGAAGCGTGATACGTTCACTGCAAAGGTATCCATTTTCCGCCGGTCAAGTGCAAAGCTTGGATCCGAGCCTCTATTCTGCCCTAGGCGTTCGGTAACAGTAAAGGGCCCCTCGAACTTCGCGACTACCTTCGCGCTTGAGCAGCTGCCACCCCTTTGCACCCACACTCCGTCTCCAATGTTGTACTCCGGGGCAGGTAGCCGGCGGCGGTCATAATAGCGCTTCTGTTGTACTCGTGCTTGTGTGACTCGTTTCCTCGCCGCAGCTCTGAGCTTCTGGCAGGCGTCTGTACGGTTGTCGTAGTGTGGGACGCTAACAGGAGCGTCCAGGCTAAGAATGGCTTTTAGTTATGGCAGCGTTCCATACATGATTTTCTATGGTGTCGCGCGAGTAGACGTCCGCAGCGCCTCGTTAACTGCATAGCCAGCCACCAGAAGGTGTTCTCTTCTTCTTTTCAGCCCAAAACAAGTACGAGTCACAGCGGCTAGTTCATCAATGGTGGAATTACCGCCTCTTCCAAGAAGCATCGTCTCGATGCTGTACATGAAGGAAAAAAAAAGAAAATAGACGAAAATTACCATGTAAGCAAAATGAATGACGTAAGGTGGAATAACGTAGTCGATTGTGGAGTCAAGAGTCAAATGATAAACAAGAAAAATAGGAAAGAATGTAAAGAAAAGACGAAACAAAAATAAAGATGTGAAGCTACCGATAAAGTCAGTCACTGGTGATTCACAGTGCGAAAAGTATGGTTTGAGCCGTGAAACGTGAATGACTTAAGTTGGCTGGGGGCAACGGGAACGTCTCGAAGTGCCTTCTGGGAGAACCTCGTAAGTAACGTTGCTAACACGTCGTACGACCTTGTAAGGGCCGAAGTAGCGGCGAAGAAGCTTTTCTGAACGGCCACGTTATCGGATAGAGGTCCACACCCAGACTTCATCACCAGGTTTGAAAATAACTTCACGGTGACGAAGATTGTAGCGGCGGGCGTCTGCGGTTTGGTGATGTTGAATACGGTGACGAGCAAGTTGACGGGCCTCTTCTGCTTACTACGCGAATTTGGCGGCATCCGTGTGGTATATTGCTAAGTTGTCGCGCAAGAGGATGGCGTCGAGCATCGTCGTGACCTCGCGACTGTGGACTAAGCGAAAAGGTTTGAGACCGGTACTTTCTTGAACGGCAGTGTTATAGCCAAAAGTTATGTAAGGAAGGATGGCGTCCCAGTTCTTGTGAGCGTTGTCCACATATGTGAACAGCATGTCTGCAATTGTCTTATTGAGTCGTTCAATCAGCCCGTTTGCTAGCGGGTGGTAAGCCGTTGTTCTGCGATGTTCCGTGACACTTAATCGCAAAACTTCCTGCAGCATCTCTGTGGTGAAAGCTGTCCCACGATCAGTTATGACGACAGCTGGCGCACCGTGACGTAAGACGATGCTGTTAACGAAAAATTGGGTGACGTCTGCCTCGATGGCTTTTGGAAGTGCCTTTGTTTCACAGTAGCGTGTTAAGTACTCAGTAGCGACCACAATTCACCGGTTTCCAGACGAAGACGTGGGGAATGACCCCAGCAAGTTCATGCCAATCTGATGAAAGGGCGCCTTTGGGGGCCTATTGGCTGCAGTAGTCCCGCTGGTCGTAAAGGTGGAATCTTACGTCGCTGACAGTCGCGACATGTGCGAAGGTATTGCTTCACAGTCTTTGCGAGACGTGGCCAGTAGTAACAGCTTTGAATCCGTTGCAGCGTGCGCGTATAGCCGATGTGTCCAGACGATGGCTCATCATGACAAGCACGTAAAATGTCATTACGAAGCGTAGTTGGCGCAACAAGCAGATACATAGCTTGTGTAGGATTAAAGTTCTTCTTAAAAAGCACTGCATCGCGAAAACAAAAAGAGAATAGTGAGCGTGCAAAACTTCGAGAAGGGTGGAAATTGCTTACTTCCAGGTATTCTATGAGTGGGATGAGCTCCGGGTCATGACGCTGTTGCTCAGCCAAGCTGGTTGCTGATATGGCAGAAAGAAAAGTGTCGTCGTCTTCAAGGTCATTGTTGGCATTTTCAACCGGTGCACGTGAAAGACAGTCGGCGTCGGTGTGTTTCCGCCCAGATTTGTGGACGATGGTGAAATCGAAATCTTGTAGCCGAAGACTTCATCGTGCTAGACGACCTGAGGGATCTTTGAGATTCGCGAGCCAACAAAGGGAATGGTGGCCACTAACAACCTTGAACGGGTGGCCATAGAAGTATGGGCGGAACTTTGTTATGGCCCAGACAACAGTGAGGCATTTCTTTTCGGCTGCAGAATAGTTTGAAAGAAATTTGTGTGGCGCGAAGCGAAAAAACGAACACAGGAAAGAATAGACTGAGAAGACTGAGCGCTTTTTTAGATTTAACTGTTCAATGTTCTGAAAACCTGCGATGCTGGTGATATGATCCGCGTGCTCAGAAAGCTTTACTCCCATTTCATTCTGGTCATTCCAAACTAACCAAGAGAGCCATCGCGACGACTTGTCTCAAAAACGCATTGAACAAGTCATGTGCGCACCTTATGAAGCAGAGTTGCCATAATCAGATCACACGTTTGCAAGAATCGGGCTATCCGGATCATGTTTTAGTTTCAGTTGCGGAAAAAGAGTTGAAAAGGATTCGTGCAGGGTCAAGCCAATCTAATGTTCATGTCGATTCACCGGCAAAATCAAGACGCACGGCCGTAATTCCATATGTTCACCAGCTGTCACATAATCTTAAGAAAGTGGCACTTCGGGACAATATTAGGGTGCTATTTTCAGTACGTGATAAACTTGGGAAATTGTGTGTGCTGACGAATCCATCACGTGAGGAAAGGGTGTTGTGCACGAAAAGGCATACACACAAATTTGTGGAGTGCATTTCGTTCGTCATTTATCTTATTCTGTTCACATGTGGGAAAAAATATGTCGGCCAAACCAGTAGGTGTGTGAATGAGCGATTGAGAGAACACAATTACAAGGCGAATAAACTGCCGCCAGGTTTTCTCGCTCTTCACATTCACGCGTGTGGCTGCCGGCCTTTGTTCCAGAGTACAATCATTGTTGGTCGGCATAAGGATGAGATGACTCGGTTGATCATAGAAGCCGAACCTATTGATGCTCTTGGAGATGTATGTATTAGCAAGCCTTCAATTGCCTTGTCACCCAAGGAACTGGCGTTCCTGCGTACGCAGTGACACGTGATTTTATCTGTGAGGTTTTTGTTGTCCTGTTTATCGTTTTTTTCTTGTAGGTAGATGGCATTGTCGTGCATGTATCTGAATTACACGTGCTTATCTGCTTGATCGCCTGACGATTATGGCTTAAAAGCAGTTTGGAGGTCAAAAATAAACATGTTGTTGATAGTAGCGCTTTGTCTTCTCAGTCTATTCTTTCCTGTGTTCGTTTTTTCGCCTTGCGCTACACAAATTTCTTTCAAATGTTTCACCAACAAGCTCACATCGCCACTCTTGCAGAATAGTTTTTCTCCGCTGGTGATAATGTTCTGGTCGCATTAGTGATCACGCGCTCTACGCCATTATGCCACTTAACTAGTACCGCACCTAGTCCAACGTTGCTGGCGTCAGTGTGTAATTCCGTGTCGGCGCTTTCGTCAAAATGACCCAGTACAGACGGAGCTTGGAGGAGGTTTCGGAGAGTGTCGAACGCATGGCACTGATCTGGATCCCAAACAAATGAGACACCGTCTTTTGTAAGCTTGTTTAGCGGTTCAGCAATCTTCGAAAAGATTTTGACAAAGCACCTGTAATACGCACAGAAACCCAGAAATCGGCGTAGGTCGCGCTTATTTGTGGGCGCTGGAAAGGCGGCAACGGCGCGGGTTTTCTCCGGATCTGGACGGATGCCAGCATGGCTCACAACGTGACCAAGGAACTTCAGTTCTTCGTATCAAAAGCGACATTTCTCGGGTTTGAGAGAAAGCCCCGCTGTTCTGATTGCCTGAAGAACTGCCTGAAGGCGTTGGACATGTTGTTGAAACTTGCCTGCGAAGACCATGATGTCATCAAGGTAAACAAGACATGATTGCAATTCGAGCCCTGTGAGAACCGTATCTATCATTCTTTAAAAAGTAGGTGCCGCTGAGCATAGACCGGAAGACAACACTTCGAACTCGTACAGGCCGTCGCGAGTAATAAAAGCCGTCTTTTCGCGTTCGCGCTCATCCACTGCGATTTCCCAGTAGCCGCTGCGCAAATCCATCGAGGAAAAATATTTAGCGTTGCGTATGCGGTCCAACGAGTCATCTATCCGGGGTAGAGGATAAACGTCATTTTTGGTGACCTTGTTCAGTTTACGGTAATCAACGCAAAAACGCAACGTACCATCCTTTTTCTTTACTAGCAGAACTGGTGAAGCCCAGGGACTGGTAAATAGCTGGATGACATCGCCCTAAAGCATCTGCTGGACTTGGTCACGTATAGCGTCTTGCTCTTTTTGCGACACTCTATAGGCATGTTGTCGAATGGGTCTCTCGGTGGGATCCATGATGATGCGATGCTGAGCAAGTGGTGTCTGTTTAACATTTGACGTAGTGGCAAAGCAGGCTTGAAATGAGCCGAGTATATGCAAATGGCTGTGTCGTTGATGCGAAAGTAGTCTCTCGTTTACGTCTAGAATGCTCGCGAAGGCGTCGTCAGGGTGGCCATTCGATGAAAATGAAGATAACGTGGACGAACTTTCGGCATCGGCAAGTTCTTTACAATATGCAATGGCAGTGTGTCTCGTTAGGTGGCGATATTCGTCGCTGAAGTTCGTGACCAGCAGGTGAACATGCATGTGGCTAGGCTGAATGATTCCTTGGGCAACACAGATTTGTCGTGAAATAAGGAGAGACAAACTGGCCTCTGCAATTACCGCATCTGACACGTCCTGTCCCAATTCTACTCTGACAAAGAGGCTGCTTCGAGGTGGGAGAGTCAAAGAATCGTCGGTAACACGGAGCGCTGTTTTCCGGAATAGTGTACTGTCAGTTGCAGCGCAAAAAGGATCCGCGAACGACACAAGTAATTCACGGAGGTCGACGACGGCGCCGTATTCACTAAGGAAGTATATTTCTGGAATGACTGGTCGAGAGCACACGCGCAATACGAGGAAAGAGCCCGTGATGGTCGACGTACGTATTCAATTGCTTGCCGTGCACATACCAGTAGGCATCATCAGATGGCCACCTGCCGTGCGCAACTGGTGTCCTTGCCACGGTGTGGTAACCTTCCTTAGTTCAGATGCCAGTGGGACGCTTATTACGGAATAGTCGGCGCCGGTGTCGACGAGGGCGTTGACAACAATGTTGTCGACGAAGACGGTGATTTCAGCATAAACGATCTTTCTGCTGTCGGAGAACACTGGAAGGGTCCTCTTCGGGTCGTTGCGACGAAGGAGGGTCTTCTACAGTTCGTCGGGCCGTGACTTTACCTCCAGAAGTAGCCGTTCCTAGTTTCTCCTGTGGGGACTTGGTGAACGGCTCCTGAAAGGAGCGCTAGATGATGAAGGTAAACTGGCTGACGTAGAGCGGCGAGGCGATGGTGATCTCGACTGGTGGTGCTGAATAGTCGAAGGAGTTCGCTGGCCCGTGAGATAGGCTTCGATTTCGTGTGGCGCTCACCGTAGTTTGGTCATCGAGCATCAGGTTGGAAGCCGCGGAGACCCAGTGGCCGGAATTGACAGTTCCGGTATACGTGACCCGCGCCGCAGTGATAGCAGAGCGGATGGTTATCCGAGATGCGCCACGGGCTTGCTTCGCTACCACTTCGTCTTGAGGCAGACGGCAGATAGGAGGGTGTGCTCGGAAACCTTGAGTCGAGAGGCGGGCTCGACGCAGTGTCCTGGAATGGTTGCATAGCTTGGTACCTTGGCCGCATAGTGGAATCTGTAGCCGGTGGCGCAGGGGCCGATGCGTATGTCAGGACTGGGGCCTCGGGAATCGGTGGTGCGATTGGGGCCAGGGGTGTGACGGCCTGTCGGACTTGTTGTCTGATTGCATCCGTGAAGGCTGACACAGGTGGACGGGGTCCCACTGCCTGAAGCTGTCGCAATTCGTCCCGAACGATACTTGGAATGAAGTCTGCGAGGGCCTGTCTCTCGATGTCAGAGTCGATAGAGCATACGGTGGCCGGGATCTGGCGTTGGTATTGTGACGACCGCTGCTGCAGAGTACGTTTCATCGTAGTTGCTTCACTGATG
Organism: Rhipicephalus microplus; assembly: GCF_043290135.1. Lineage (NCBI taxonomy): Eukaryota > Metazoa > Arthropoda > Arachnida > Ixodida > Ixodidae > Rhipicephalus > Rhipicephalus microplus. The sequence continues at coordinate 48,015,208 of NC_134700.1, forward strand.
AAATCGGCGACTGTCGTTGGTGGATTGCGCAGGAGCCCAGTAAAAAGCTGTTCTTTTACTCCGCGCATCAGATGCCGCACCTTCTTTTCTTCCGGCATGGCAGGGTCCGCGCGCCTGAAGAGCCGAAGCATGTCCTCGACAAACATGAATACTCGTTCGTTCGGTCGCTTGTTTCTGCAGGATATGGCTTGTTCAGCCCTTTCCTTCCTCTGGGTGTTGCGTTAGGCGTCATGGAGCTGTCGGCTAAACTCTTGGCAGGTTGCAAAGGAACCCTCGTGGTTCTCGTACCACGTCTTCGGAGAATCTTCCAAGTAGAAGTAAACTCAGTGCAGCTTGCTGACATCGTCTCATTTGTTGGTACTGGTAACCCGATCAAAGTGGTCGAGCCAGCCATCAACATCCTCGATAAGGTCTCCATGGAACGGCTTTGGTGTCTGTGGCGCATGAAAAACACGCGCGTGAAGAAAACTTTAGACTGCGTGGCTTGTCATCGGTGTTGCCATCTTTCTGGGTGTCGATGCCAAGGGACCAAATTCAGGGGGTAACCCACGCAGGCAGCGGCTGCTTCTCGCTCTGGGAGATGTAGCTGTCTCCACGATGGCCGACACAGCCGAAGTTCACGTACCCAGCGTCTCCACCAGTAATGTCGCAAGCAAAACAGTGCCGATTGATATTGTTGATAGCTACAAAATACTCGGAGTTTATTTTTCCTCCAATCTAGGCTGGGATACACATGTAAATTTTGTTTGTAAAAAGCTTTCTTCGGTAACAGGAGTGATGTCTCGTTGCCGGAACATTTTGCCGCTCAAAGTGAAACTTCAGATATATTATGCGCTATTTAATTCACATCTAATGTATTGCAGCCTTGTATGGGCCACGACAAGCAAAGCAAACATCAATAAAGTCATTACTTTGCAAAAAAAAATAGTCCGCCAGATTGGAAATATTGAACCGTTCGGAACGACGCGTGGAGCTTTCCAAGAATTTAATATAATACGAGCTGACAACCTTTACACATTTCGCTTATTGCACACACTTTATTTCTCGAATAAGGAGTTCTCCAACTTCATTAGATTACTGTCATGCCTACAGCGTCGTGTCATTACGTTTCCTACAAGAAATACAGATATTTGGTTCGTACCGCGTTTCCGCACTACATATAGACACCAAGCCTTGGCCTACAACGTTCCCACAACACTTAACACGCACGAAAGTACAATCTCCTGCAACAAAAAACAACTACACTCACATTTCTGCTCTCTGGCTCCATAGGAACATTCCTAGTCCAGTCCAGTGTAAATAAATTGTATCATGTTATATCTCGTTATCTTGCGTTGTATTAGCGATATGAATGTATGTGTTTTCACATAAATGTATATATGTTTCTTTTTAGGTTGATAAGTGTCAATGTATACGATTTGTCTGTGCATGGTGTATTTTGCTTATTGAAAACCCTTTTTTACACATTTTATAACAGGTATTGTAAAATAATCAGTTAAAAAATCATTTTTGAATTGTGTATTGTTCATATTTTTTTTATTATACTTGCATGTTATGTACTTGTAATCATTTCCGCACTACTGCCATGTGTATATTCAGGTCACCAGGGCCTTTGTCAAGCCGTTTCTCACGGCTTTTAGCCTTGGCGACCTTCCAGTTTGGTCTGGTAAATAAATAAAGAAATTGAAAATTGAATTGAAAAAACAAGACATACAGTTAGGAGTTCACCTGAATCAGAGCAACGAAAATGTTCTGTTCTTCTCAGCCCAAAATGAGTATGAGGCACAGCGGCTCGTTCATCATTCGTGGCAATATATATATATATATATATATATATATATATATATATATATATATATATATATATATATATATATATATATATAGTGGGAGTAATAATTCAATGGGCCAGTTTGTCTTCGTGAAGGTATGGGACATGGCACAACGGGAGCGTTGTCAACAAGGATAAATATATTTATTTCCCGACAGTTTCGGGAGGGGTCCTCCCTTCATCAGGGGATGAGTGCATCCCCTGATGAAGGGAGGACCCCCCTGACAACGCTCCCGTTGTGCCATATCCTATATATATATATATATATTAACGGCATCGATGAAGTGATCGAGGCCCAGACCACGGCCCAAGTGATCCGCCTCTCCTCCTCCAAGGCAGGCCGCCGACTTCTAAGCGAGGCCGGCATGTCCCCACACCCCTGCCTTGAACGCGCAGTAACCCTCCCCAGAGTTGTCCGAGCTACTTACATGGTAACCCCATTTCCGCGAAATGTCCACCCACAACACAACAAAGGCAGACGGCTGGCCCGCGCTCGCGCGATCCTAAACCGTACCGCCGCGAATCGCAACTCTACCGCATTCGTCGACGCAGCGCAATACGGTAACTCCTCCTCTTTCGCACTCGCGGTAGTAGATGGCGACGGAGCCCTACGCTCAGCCGCCTCGGTTAGGCTATCAACAAGCGCCATAGCCGAACAAGTTGCTATAGCTTTAGCGATGACCGACCCCTCACTCACTAATGTCTTCACAGACTCTCGCGCCGCCATTCGGGCTTACGAAACCGGCAACATCGCTCCAGAAGCAGCCCGCATTTTACAAACACGGAAATATACGGGCTCGCACTACCTCTCTTGGTTCCCTGCCCACATGGGCAAAGACGTTCACCCACAACAACCCAACCTCAACGAAATGGCTCATGATCGAGCACGAGAACTGACCCGCCGTGACGATCAATCAGCCACCGAAGAGCTGGGCCCAGACGTGCAGTTTAATGACCCACTACTCACCTTCCATGAAATTACCTCCCACTACCGACACAACAGAAGCCGATACCCTTTACCCCATTCAAAACTCGAACGCGCGCAAGAAGTAGCCTTTAGAATGTTACAAACGAGATCGTACCCATCACGGGGCCGACTCAGCCATTATAACTCAGACATAAATTCACAGTGCCCAGATTGCACAGAAGTGTACTGTTCACTCGCGCACATGCTCTGGCAATGTCCCGCGTTACCTCAGGGACCTCTCACCAGTGAGTCCGACTGGGAGGAGGCACTCAGGAGCCCCAATCTCCGAAACCAACTTAAGGCAGTCCAGAGGGCCCAAGAACTGGCGGAACGCCACCACGTTCCAGCCCCGACTCGGGCGTCGCCTACGGTAGCGGCTGCTAGGATGTCCCACGTGGGCACCCTGGTGGCTTAAACTCCTCAGGACCATATATTAAAGTTCTTGACTGACTGACTGACTGTGTGTGTGTGTGTGTGTGAAAGAAATAAAGTCGGAGTGAAAAATTGGCAGGATGACATGCAAAGCACGAATGAAGAAGGTTGATATGTCACTTTAATATCGGCACAACGTTACAAGGAGTACTTAAATTATGCTGTACATGACTTTTGTGTCAGGACCATTGTGTTTGCACATGTTATTAACCTTCATCGTCTATTCACGTCCCGTGGTACTAAATTCGGTATATGTGCAGCTAGCGAAACAGCCATTAGTGCGCTATGAGTGTAGCATGTAGTCATGTTTCACATGACACGCATATCATGACTATCATGTTTGGATGTGTCATTTACCTTCGTCGTCCACTCACGTCACGTAATACCAAATTAGGTATTTGTAGAGCTAGTGATAAGGGCGTGAGCACGTCATGAGCGTATCATGCAGTTCATGTTTTACGTGACACGCATATCATAACTATCATGTTTGGACGTGTCGTTTCCCTTCTTCGTCTGTTCACGTCACGTGATTCTAAACTTGGTATATGTGAAGCTAGTGAAACGGCCGCGAGCGGGCTATGAGCGCAGCATGTAGTCGATTTTTTCATGACACGCACATCAGGATTATCATTTTTGAACGTGTCATTTACTTTCGTCGTCAACTCACGTCACGTAATACCAAATTACGTAGATGTGAAGCTAGAGAAATGGCCGCGACAGCATCATTAGCGTGGTATGTTGTCATTTTTTTGCGTTAAACGCATGTAATTATTATCATGTTTGAACCAGTCGTATACCTGCGTAATCCATTGACGTCACGTAACACCAATTTGGTATATGTGAAGCTAGCGAAATGACCACGAGCGCAGTATGAGCTCAGCTTGTAGTCATGTTTCATGTGACACGCATGTCGTATTTATAATGTTTGGGCGTGTCATTTACCTTCGGCCATTGACATCATATATTCACGTCCCATAGTGCCAAATATGATATATGTGAACCTAGCGAAACCACCACGAGCGCACCATGAACGTGTCGTGTTGTCATGACACACATGATATGCATGTCATGATTTCCATGTCTGTCACTTGAGCTTGCCATGCAGTCGTGTAATACCATACTAGTTTTGCAGTATGACATGTGAATGAAACCACTGCAAGAGCAGCAAGACCATGAAATGTAAGTCAAGACATTCATGACATACATGTCAGGGTTTTAATGTTATGACTAATCACTTATGCTGGTCATACAGTCATGTTATGCCGTACTAATTTTGGTATCGATACCATTATCGAAACGGCCAGGAGAGCTAAATGTCGTAGGCGGCTGAAAACATAGATAGATAGATAGATAGATAGATAGATAGATAGATAGATAGATAGATAGATAGATAGATAGATAGATAGATAGATAGATAGATGCGCTCAAAGTCGCCGAAGTTCGCAAAGTAATGCTTCTCATTTAAAACATACACAATATATATTGAAATGAATAAATAAATGTATGTTTTTCACTGTGACTTTGTTTCGTATATTTAAACCGATTTCCCAGGAATATTCTTCCAATATATATATATATATATATATATATATATATATATATATCGTTGTAGACGCTGCAACAAACCCCGTTGTAAAGTTTGTCCTCATATAGAACCATCATTAACAGCCACCAGCACATCTAACCAATTCATTTTCACAATTAGGGGAAGCTTTAATTGTGATTCATCCAATGTTGTGTATTTGCTTGAATGTGGCACCTGCCATATGCAATACATAGGCCACACTGAAACCCCTTTCAGAATACGTTTGAACAATCACAGATCGCACGCTAAAACCCAACCAAACCTTCTATTATCAAAGCATGTGAACATGCCCGGCCACTCATTTAGCAACCTCAAAGTCACAATACTAGAATCGAGATTCCGCACCAGCCATAATCGTGAACTACGCGAATCATATCTCATTCATAAATTTGACACTGTTTCAGCTTGAACCAACGAAACAAAGGAAAACCGACCTGTCTTTCACTAGATTAAGAGCGATGATGCACTGGTTTCAAATAGTACCGCCTAAATCACGCCTACTATGTCCTCTCTTTTTATTTTTATTTTATAAATTTATCTTCAATAATTTCACAGTGGCTTCCATTATACGTTCACATATCACTAAGATTATTTTTATGCTGCCTTGCAATGTCATTAAACCACTGCGCTTCTACATCTCTTGACTACGTGTAAGCATGGTATCACGTCTCAGTACGTGTAAGGGAATCTTCAACCCTGTCTTCAGTATGTGTGTACCCTTCTGGTTTTTCCATTTTTTTGTCTTTTTTGTTTTTTTCTTTTTCTGAAGCACATGACATTTTATGATGCACAGTGTAATGCTAACCAGCGCAGATGGTGCTGACCTGTTATTGAAAGGAGTTTTTAAAGCCATGTATGAACTCTTGTCACATTACTCTGACGAAGGCTGGTCCACCAGCTGAAAACGTTAAGTAAAGACGCTTCCGTGAAAGTTTCGTCGTCTCTGTCTTGCATACAATACGTCGGGTCCAGCGTGAATGACGTTCAAATAATCTGGTGTATATATATATATATATATATATATATATTTATTTATATATATCGTCAAGAGTCCGACGGAATCCCGTCTGGTCGGGGACAAACATAGTGCAAAATAACAAAAACGCCGACCACACAACACACACTTACACACAATACACAAGACTGTGAACATGGCTCCCGTGTGGGGAGCCGAAACGTCGTCTTTTTAATTTTTGTGTATTTCACTTTTGTTGGCGTTTTTGTTATTTTGCACTATATATTCGTATGAAGTGTACCCGGTGAATTTTCGACCACCGGCACTGAAAAAGATCCTGCCCGTATATCTGAATGTGGGAAGTAGGTATTGATGTGTTATATTTCGCAAAAAAAAAAAAAAATCTGTTGCCCACAGGGTGCTTCAAACTATGGTCACCTGAGTGAGTCAGTGTCGCGCTCGATACTGTATATATTGTAAGTGGTTTGCACAATCAGTACTGAACAGTTTTATCTCACGGCACCACTCTTTCATGGCTATATGTTCTTCATTCTCGTTCTAACGCTCCTTATTTTTTCGCTTTGCCGACAAATCGCAATATGCTGTATGTTTAGCGCTGTTTATAACGATCAGAAATTATTTCTGAGTAATGTGCACTTCTGTTTTTAGGTCCTTATATAAAATGATCAAAGTAATTTTTTGTGAAATATAACGTCCGATGAACTACTTCTCATATTCACATAGACCTGCGCGGTTTCTTTCAGCATGATCGGTTATGGTCGGAAATTGAAGGGTACACTTGAAATAGAATGTGTGTGAGTAAACCTACATGCAAATAACGAAAGCAACTGATCATTTACTAGGATAGCGCCCTTCGTGCACTGTGGTGGAGGCGTTCCACTGGGATAGGAGGCTATCAGTCCGGGTTTAGCGAAAATGCCTAATAAAACTGTATACTGTAAAATGCCGATCAAGCGCTCCCATGTATACAAGCGCACCCTATCATTACGATAGTGTTACTTCATGAAGAACAAAGGAATTTCGTATGACCTCACTCATCTTGTTTATCTGCAATTTTTCTAACCTCGGGATAAGTTTCGGTTAATCGTATGGATTGTACATCGTTCTTAAGCGGCTCGGATGCAACGAAATCAAGTCCTGCCTTCTGTCTGGTATCTGCGCTGTTATTCGCAATGCCCGCGAACTATAGGTAGCGTGGTGTACGACTCGAGATGGCACCCGTAGAAATGTCAATCTGTTTGTTAGCATAGGGGCAGCGCCTAGAATGTGTTCTAGGCATTATGGCATAGATACAGATAGGAGGTGTGGACGGACGTACGGCTCCTGCCACTTTCACTGAATGATGTCATGTGTGACACTGAAATGTATATGTGACCAAAATACTTTCCCAGACTATGGAAGCTCATCACCGAATAACCTATATGCGTGTTATAGAAAACCTTATAACTAGAATTGACATATTAACTGAACTGCCTTCCCAGGTAGCGCACTCCGAGCCTGCCTAACAGGAGCGTAGCCAGACAATTTTTTCGGGGGGGGGGGGGGGGGTTCACACTGACTCGACTGGGGTGGGGGGCACAGACATCACGGTCACATTAGCTTTCCTCTGTTGCGTGACTATTGGCCGTAGTTTGAGCAGATTGTGTACATGTATTAACAGTCACGAGACTACCCCCCTCCCCATGCGAATAGGCTTGTGAAGAGAGCAAATAAAAGTAAAGTAATAGCAGTAAAATACGGTAAACAACACGTACAGTTGTCATTCGGAGCAATGGCCTCTCGTCGTACCATTGAATGGACTAGTCTTTAAGAACGCAACATTGCGATGACCCGCTCGATCGGAGAAGACATCGTTAATTGTTAATCTTTGTTAAGCGTAGATGGCGTAGTCCTCGTTATTCAGGCGCAGAATATTTGTTAAGCGTAGATAGCGTAGTCCTCGTAGTCCATGGCTTACGCCGGCGCGAACAGGATCAGCCTCGTACCACGCAAGATCTCGAATGCTCGGTTTACTAGTGATGAAGGAATGATCTCCGGTCTTGTTTAGAGCATACAACACCACAAATGATTTCTCAGAACTAGTGAACACCGAAGAGAGCTGCTCCAGCATGCAACACTAGTTAACTTCCGCTGTAGACTTTTCATGTCTGGTGGTTTTCTGTTTCGGGAATTCTGATTTGAGTCGCTGGAATTTCACTACTGGCATTCACTTCTTCGCATTCATTCGCCGTTGTTGTGGTAGATCACAACGCAGGAAAAACTACCAACCTTCCGTAGGGGCGCAATCACAAACGCGAGACGTTTCGCGCGCTGAGCAAGCGTGACCTTACCGAAACCTCAAGAGAAGAGGAGGAAATTATGCCCGCCAATCTTTCTGCCAGGGGAAAAACCACCACTTGTGTTTAAAGTGGAACTTCACTATCCGACATGTACTACCGGTAAAGTTCTCGTTCCTCGAATTCAGTGTCACTACCCGAACTTTGCTGAGCGCATTGCTTCCTTCCTAGCAATGCGAAACCACCCCTGTGAAATACGCTACCTACCTGTAATGCTGGGTAGTTCGTGTTCTGTGTCAATCAGTGCGTCTCTTTGAGACTCGATAGCTGCGCCGAAACGCCGTAAGGTAACGCTTGATGATCATTTCTCGAAAGGCGACGTTGGTCCCATTGCACACTCGACAACTGACGATAAAGCTATAGAGGAGCCGAAGAAACGTTTCCCAGCAGTAGTCCTGCGCTGCCTACAGTACGACTCATGTGTCGAAAAAACTACTGAAAAGCGATCGGAGCATGATGCATGCACGGAAACCGCGATTCCTGGCAATGACGTTGGGTTTTACGCGTTTAACGGGCCGAGACGCCAGGAGTTGCAGCACAACGAGACTAGATTGCATTTGCTAAAGACGACATTGAAACCAGGCGCTAACTACAGGTTTCGCTGAGTTAGTAAGCGAAAACAGAAGTTCCAAATTCACTGGCAAGAAATCTTTTCCTGGCTGTTAGTGTATTCGAAATATCACGATGGAGCAAGCCATGTGTGCTTTTTGGAAAAGAAAGTTCAGGCAAGGAGACTCACCAAGCTCTTGGTGCAAGCTTCGTCACCTCGTTAAGACGTCGGAAGAACGCGCTTGAAAATTTCAGAAGCCACAGCTATTGTGGCTACCACAAGGCCGCTGCTCTATTCACGACAAATTTTCTAGAAGCACTCAAAAGCGAGTCAATCGCTGATAAGATGGAGTCATCAGCGCGTGCACAAAACGAATTAAACGAAAAAGAAAACTGATATCCCCCACAGACACTTTCATCTTCTGTGGGTGGCAAAAGGATTGTGATAGATGATTATGAGAACCACAATATAATTATGAGAGGCGTAGTAGTGAGGAGCTACGGAACTTTACCGCTTTAGGTATTTAACTTGTAACTAAATCAAAGTGCATGGACCTCGATAATTTTAGCCTACATTGAAAACACGACAGGAATTCGATTGCACGACCTGCGGGTTAGCAATGGAGCAGCATAACCACTGAACCATAGTGGCGGGTAGTAAAAAAAGACGGTTTGGGTAAAATCACTATGCTCTACGTTTCGTCCAGCTGTTAGGGCGTAAGTTCATCTGGTTGAGATATATTGCTGAAAATCAATTCAACACTGGGGCAGATTGATGAAAGGTGTGAATGGCAACGCAACAACCCAAGTTTTCTTGTTATAACTCTTGTAAATTTTGGGTAACTTATGTGGCATATAATATGGCATGCATTGCGCATCATATTCTTCAAGTCATTTGAAAAAGGCAATCAACAGTATTCCGCTGTGTTACGCATCTCTTCGCTGCGTGAAACATTGCTTTCACAGAGTTTATTTCATTTCTCACGAAAATTCATGGTTACTATGTATACTGTTCTTAATTTTAAGGATAACATGTCTACGTCCATCCACTCTTCATGCTGTGCATTTCTTGTGTGTTATGTCAGTAGTTGCAGAAATCGCTTGATGTGCCCTTGCAGTCATGTCAATGTAAAGGGACGAACAGATGAGGCGAATCAATATAAATATTTTACAGCTGAAGCTGTTATAATATCACTACTCGGGTCACGCGCTATCGTCCGCTGCCGCCACCGGTGTCTGCAAGCACATCGCGCGAAGTTAGAAAAAAAAAAAAACCGATCGCCAATGACTCAGTGGGGCTCGAACACGGGTCCGCTGGTTGCTAGCCTAGTTATCTACCACTGAGCAACGCGTTTTTTTTTTGCTTTATAGCCTGTTTCCGATGCTACGTACATTAAAAATGCCGTAAAGGTCGCGAAAACAAGTGGTGGCAGTCCTACGGAATGTCTGTGATACAATTTTACCCGTTCTAGTGTACGGGTTCATATACAGTGGAGGTCAAGGGCAGGATGTGCTAAAAAACAGTTATAATAATGCAAGTGACTCCTGCCACAAAGATGCTCTTTTTTAGGCTTCACTGCGGCAATTTGCACTTCAAGGTATTTTTAGAAGAGCGGGACGTCTTTCTACCTTGGGGATCAGACTGTCTCATTTGTAATAAGCCAGAAACTATTGACCACGTTTTTTTTACATTGCTGGGAGGAAGTGTATTTTTGGGATGTATTGCAGAGGACAATCAAAAAGCGATTCCCGCTAGACCTATATGGTATCAGATTTCTTTCTGATCGAAAATGAGAATGGTTTGCCATTTGACTTACACAGGCTTCCATGTTAACAGGCTTCCACTGTTTATGGTGGGCCCGTTTGACAGGATTTCACTGTGATTCAGATGCACGACCCGCAAGAATGTACTTAAGAGAGTGCGTGGCGAAATTTGTGGAACTTACGAAAGCACAGGACACTGAGCTACGACGGTGCTCATGACTTCTCGGCAAACTTCCCTTAGACAGTCTTGATGTCTGGAAAGCAGTTGGAAAGCATTAATACGACTGATAAAGCGTTTTAAAGCAACGAAAAAACAACCAGTCGTCTCATAATGCAAATAGAATAACAAGTGAACCGTCCAATGCTCCAACCCATTACAAAAGCTTCTTCTCGTTTCCCTATTAACTGTGGCGCGTGTCCACTTCAGCCGTAATTCCTCATTGTCGTCAGTCACTGCATGGACCGTCGATAGCTCAGTTGGTAGAGCGGTGGACTATAGAGGTTCCAGTCACTGCATGGACAATTGGCGCGAAAATTTCTTGCAAGTGTTTAGTGGATACCACGCTTCTCGGAAGAATGACGAAAAATAGCATAGCGAATGCTGACCTACTGCCTCCCGCCCAAAAATTATTAATAATGCCCTAGCGGGTATAAAGCAAGTGTGCTTGCAGTAGTTGTCCAATGAGTGTTCTGAAAAGGCTCTCAAAGGCCGCTCTTTTAGCTTTATCTTTGACTGTGCTGCGCCTTCCGCGCAGAGCTGGCGTTTTTTTAATTTGTTGTATATTTTTTCAGTTTTATGTTGTTTATTTTTGCCCTGTTTACCACGTTGCTGAACAACAAAACTTGTGCCCAAAACAACTACCCACACTTAGTTGCTCTCTATGCTGCTTTAGGTTTTTGCCCATCATCGTTTTATTTGTAAGCTTAAGTTACATGATGAGTATTTTAGTAGGCATTTCTATGGTTGCGATTGGCCTGCACGTTTACCTATGTTGCACGTCCTGACCAGACAACGCTTCGGAGTGCTTTTATCAGTTAGGGTACAGTCGTCAGCACCTTTGACACGAATGCTCCGCCGCGTGTCTCGCAGCAGTTTGATTGACGCTGACACCACGTACGTTTGGGTTATGTTGCCAAGATGCTAGGCATACATGCCAACGTATTATCCAAGCCTACCGAGGTATTATCTCGGCAAAAGCGCCCAGCAGTTTGCGGCTGGCATCAATCAAACTAGCCTTGGCCACGCATATAAGTGTTCGTGTAAAAGGTGCTGACGGCTAGCTGTACAAGAGGAATGCTGTAACCACTTCAGTAATGCAAAATTAGTTTCTGCTAGCAAATATTTTCTCTTGGTAACAATTTGTCAAGAGTAGCTGGGTAATGGATAGTATGATTTCTGTGGAGGTGGGCCATTAATTTCTTCTTGTCACTGTGTGTAACACGTTGAAACCTCTAATTGACCAGTTATACGCCACTTGTTTTTGTACGTTTGTTCATAGGTGGCAGCGCACTGCAGGTGATTTGCTTGTTGCCGGGTGTGAAAGGGAAATATTCTGTGCCCCAAACGTGGTGTCATCGCGCAAAATGTCATGGAATTCATGCTCTACCAGAGCACGGACGATTGAGATGTGTTAGTAAAACAATGTGAGCTTGAACTGAAAAGTTCAGACGACAACATTTAACTAACCTACGTGGCTACCTCACAAAGCTGATGTGTGTACCCTGTTGACTATCTTTGAAAGCGCGAGTCGCAACGTATTTTCGAAAGAACTAGAACTAATATTTATCGCGTCAGGTGGCGCCAGCTTTGTTCAGACTGTGCCGCCTACTGGCTCTCCTAAAGAGGAGGTTCCTGCGAGCTATTCTGCGAGAAAAAAGAATGTAAGTAGGTTAGAGGGGGGAGGAGGCTGTGGATGTTTCTTTGAATTAGAGTAGTGATAGGGAAGAACCATGTCACAATGGCAGGTTAGAAATTTTTGGAAGACACAGCCTAACTCTCACGTTCGCCGTGCTCTGACTGAATGCCGTGTTGTTTGGCAGATGTTGGATGCGTCCAACGCTTGACCTATGAAATCGTTGTTGTGCGCAGGTCGAGCAGAGGCGTGTGCGCAGTCTTGGCAGAAGAAAGAGTGATGGACGAGGAGCTGTCGAGCAGCTGAGCGCGGGCTGCAACACCGACCTGTATGTATGCTGATTCCTTGCATTTATACTCTGACGTGAGAGAAGGCTTGCTAATGTATAAAATGGACAGGTTTCCGCCTATGATTCGGCTAAAAATACGGAGCTCAGTCATATTCACGCATGAAATATATTTTGAAATCGCACTCAGACTCAAAACGTTTGCTCAATCGAACTCTTTCGGAATCAAAACCACCATAGTATTACACAGTTCGGCTGTCACTGGTCCTATTTATTAAAGAGGCGATCGCCCGGCTATTTCTGAGGGACGACGTATCAGCTGCCTGAACTGCACCACGAAAGCACAGACAATTTAAATTTGGTCCAATGGGGCGCGCCAGCGAACGCAGGCTGTGGTCCAACGAACGAGTCAGAGACAATAGTTGATAACAAACAAAAGTATATTTTCAAATACGGCATATCAAACAATACACAAATATGCACACTCGGCAATATTTCAATACAGTATGTCACCAATCGCAAGATACTGAGATCAACAAGCTACAAAACACACCAAGCTATACTCAAGACAACGGGCGGAAAGAACACGCGCTACACTGCAATCTCATGCACTAACCAAGACACTTAAAGACTAAAATGCTCTTCAAACTTATTCAGTCTAAGGTTCTTGAAACAAAGTTTGAATTATTTTTTTCGACAAACCACTAACTCAAGTCCAGTGCTGCTACCGTCCCACTGCTACCGAAATTTCTCTTCCAGGAAACGTGGCCTCGTCAAATGTCCGCACTCCGATAAGAAAACTTCTTCGCCGGTAACACGTCGGCCACTCACGCGCTGCGACTGCAGAACGTGTATTCGCCCACTAGCGGTAAACACACACTCTTCTGCTGCTTGTAATACAAGCCTTCACCCGCACGTGGAAAACTTCTTTATCTCATCTGCTTTGTCACTGACGACATAAGCCTTTACCCGATGGCAAAAAAGCTCCCATCTCCTGCTCTACGCACGCTGACGCAAAACTTCGTCTCGTGCTCACCACCATTCGCTGCTCGCTTAAACACGTTCGTCCTGAGTTCTGGAAGGTTTGAGCCGTTTCGTCGGCGCGCCTCACCGTCGAAGCTGTGGAAAGGGCGGGACCTCTCTCGTGAGGTGGTGCAACTCTGCATCACCTAGTAGATTTTTCCAGAGGTCGCTCTACGACAGATGCGAGGAGGTTGGTAGGCGTATCGCGGCGCCTTCGAGGTGAGAGACGGCGCGCCCGAGAAGTCTGTTGATGTTTGTTTTCTTCTTTTAGCCGATTTCGGGCGCATCCGAATAGCGCCAGGTATTTTGTCGCTGTCGCTAGTACTCGAAGGCGCGCGCTTTCATGGAGGCTCGTTTGTGGCATCGACTCAGTCAGACAAGGCTCTTACGGCTCTGTCCGAGTCTGAGTGAGCCTAGATGGGAGCACATGTAGTGAGTTCGCCGACATATGGCTCAGCTTCATTCTTATTCCTCCGAAGTTCAGCTACGCTGTGCAGAAAGATCAGGACAGTTTATTACTTTGAAGGCCCCCTTTTTTTGGACGAACGTTACAGAAGGGGTGGGGTTTTATTATGTTAACAATATGCAGTGAACGTAGTTTTTAATGTTGCAAATGATCCATATACAGTCTAGAAAAGCAGACGATGACCCAATGGGGACGATATTCCGGGGAAGGCCGTTCCAGTCCGTGGCTGCTCGAAAAAAAGAAGGATGCAGGGGAAATTTAGCAGATCCGATGAACCTTGGGAATTTATGTTTTGTGATAGAAATGGTGTGAGGGCAACTATGTCGTAATTTTATTGCTGAGTGAAAACTTACGTAGTGGCACTAAAACATTTACAAATGCACGCAAAGGCACACGTCTATATAAGTTTCGTGTAAGCAGTTGTCTACAGTTGCGTAGCGATGAAACCAGCAACATAGCAACACCAGAAGCGGTAAGCTTATATGAAGCGCTGGTTTTCGCTACAATGGTAGGCCTAGACACTGCTACATCAATCAACTTCAGCAGATGGCGTCTATTTGCAATGTACGTTAACCCAACGGGACAGGTGTATCATAGGAGTACATATGTAATGTTTATAAAATGGAATAGCCGGCAGTGCAACCACGATTGACGTTTCATAAACATTAGGGTCTATTTGAGAAATAGTTCCAAAACCTAGCGTGGCTCTGTGACAGAATAGTTATTGCCATGCGAAATGATGGGGGTTCAATTCCTGCTGGGACCACAACATTCATACTTTGCATTCTTTGAATCAACGCTGCTGATTTCAGTGCTTTCTTAACGCCTACGCTATCAAATTATCTATGTTCGTTCTCGCTGTTCCTCTTGAAGTGGTAAGCCTAAAAGATTAAGGAGGTGAAGCGTACGTGCCGAACATTTGCCGATTATTATTTCGAGAAGAAGCAGCTTCAAGCCACGCGAAGCCAAAAGAAACGTAAAGTATGAAGACTAGGCAAATCCGTGTATTACCCATCATTCTCATCCTCGCTGAAGTGCCGTGCGTTGCAGATCTTTTAGACACTAGTGCCAGAGTTCACTCTAATGTATATTTAGAATATTCTATGTTCACTATTCCTCTCTTCACCAACTTTGAGCGTGATGTTTGATATGGAAGCAGTGTCTTGTTGGCGCGAGGATCGTTCTTCTTGTGAATGCATTCGTCATCGGATAATACGTTGACGTGAAGAAAGCGAATACTACCGCCTTCCGGCAGCTCGTTTGTTTACAACTAGAGGGGATAAGTGCTCGCGTATGCAGAAGAAAGTGTTATAATGGCTAAAGAATTAAAACAGTCAGCGCTGCAGCAAAGAAAAAAATTAAAAAATCACCGGCATATCAAACAATATTTTAATCTTGAAATCTGGGGACTGATCATTCATGTTTTTCTCAATTTCTACTAATAATAAATTGCTAAGAGTTGGCGCAATACAGGAGTTGATGCAATGCCTTGTTTCTGTGTATGGGGCTGCCCCTCCCATAGGATAAACGTAGTTTGCAGACAAAAACTCGGAAGTTTCAAAAAATGCCCGTATTTCATTCCAGTAGCCTTCATGAAGGCGACATTTCCAGACAAGACTCTTATCGCTTGTGTGTGTTACGCCTCCATTAGTACGTGTTTTTTGTGCGCTATAAGACATGAATTAAACCAAGTCGACCTTTTCTCTTTTCTTGTGTTTATATTGCACGCAACCGCCGGGTTATAGTCGCAACAGACTACCTAGCCATCGTATCGTGGAACAAAGGCTATCCAAAAGAGCCCCGCAGCAGAGCTGGCGAGATTTTTCATAGTAAATATTGTGCTGTGCCACGGTGCCCCGACTATCGTGATAACAGACCGCGGAACAGCATTAACGGCAGCTCTTTTATTTATTTATTTATTTATTTATTTATTTATTTATTTATTTATTTATTTATTTATTCTTTTATTAACAAAACCTCCACAGGCTCCATCAGGAGTATTGTGTGAGGGGGGGTATAGACAGTGCATATTCACATTATTTGAAATATCAAAACATGATTATACTCGTTATATAACATAAAAATAACGTTATATAATTGTTAGCGAGTACAAGCATGACATGCAACTACTAAACAAAATGCAGATAGACTCATTTGTAAGCGTGCAACCCATAACAATAACAAATGATTCAATATGCAGCGAAGACTAATATACATGGTTTAGTGGAAGGTTGATGCCGCTGACGATGAAACAATGGCTGTTACTTCTTGACGAAACAATACGGGATTATGAATGTGGACAACATTATCGGGAAGACCATTCCATATTTCGAGAGCTGCTGGTAATGCTGATGAGTTGAATGCGTTTGTGTGCCCGAAAATGTGTTTGAAAGAACGGCTATTGTGCGAATGGCGAGAAGTGCGTGTTGGCTGGGTGAGAGGGAGGGTGGTTTCGTGCATACCGGATGCTATTTTGTGAAACAGGCAAATCAAGGCGATTTTTATGTGAGAATCTAAGGGAGGCACTGATAGTGATGATTTAATGTGAGTGATACTCACATTCAACCACGTCCTGATGCTAAGTGGAACTATTCACCGTAAGACCATTACCTACTACCCGCAAATGAATGGACGGACAAAGAGCCTCAACAAGACGCTTGAAGACATGCTGTCGAAGTACGTGGATGCCCAACATAATGATTGGGACGAAATTTAGCACTATATTACGTTCGCATACAATGCAGCTAAAGAAGAAACGACTCGCATGACTCCATTCAGCCTGGTTCACGGACAGGAGGCATGAACAACGCTGGATGCGATGTTGCCACAAATGGGATGGCACCGACATGGGCTCCTGGCTAAAAGCGCGGAAGCCGCTGAGCAGCTCGCGCGCTTATTGATTCGCCAGAAACAAGACTATGACTGAGGCTGCTACAATGCCCACCTTAGAACGGTTACCTGTGACAGAGTGTGAATTTGGACACCCATACGAAAACGTTGACTGTCCGAGAAAGTGCTAAGGCGATATTTTGGACCATCGCGAGTATTGCGGCAGCTCAGTGACGTCACCTACGAGGTCGTCCCCGACAGCCCCCACTGCACGTAGCGTCTCCAGCACTGGGCTGAACTTGTGCATGTAGTGCGTATATATGTGAGGGACTGACTGCACGTTGAAAAAAAAATATTGGCCCCATGTCTGCATGTTTCATTGAAAATGTCAAAGGACGATAGTCTTGCGTCTGGAGAGAATCAACAGAACGTTTATTTGATGTTCTGCGCGAGAAAATTGGTGAATTGTGTTCTGGAGGCACTGCATTGTAGAGTCTCGATCCGTGCAGCGAAGGCGAACGAGCGCATCGAGGCACGTTGTACGCGAGCGCTATCTGGCAGGTATCTTCGAAAACAAAGGAAGGCGTGCGCGCCTGTCTCGGAGGTGATAAGGTGTGCACCGCAAAGATGATTGATTAATATGTGTGGTTTAACGTTTCAAAACCATCATATGATTATGAGAGACGCCGTAGTGGAGGGCTCCTGAAATTTTGACCAAGTGGGTTTCTTTACCGTGTATGCAAATATGAGCTCGTAGGCCTACAGCATTTTCACCTCCATCGAAAATGCAGCCGCAGCAGCCGGGATTCGATCTCGCGATCTGCGGCTCAGCAGACGAGAACCTTAGCCACAGACCACCGCGGCGGGGCAGAACGCAAAGCGACGGGCGGGTGCCACACCGTGTCGTCTAAGCAAAGGCGTTGGAAACATTTGGCTTTTTGAGCATCGCGTTGCATTGTCAGCGCAGCGTGATAAACGCCAGGGTTCTTAGAATTACTTATGTATGTCTCCTGTAGTATAAATACACACATACAAAATCTTGACGTGTTGTTATGGTGCCTCAGATATACGTAATAATTGCATTTTAATTGACAATCGCACTAGTACGAACGCTGAAACTTGAGCAATATTGGTGGGCGCAGTGGATGGGGTTGGCCGTTTAGGTATCGTTTGGGGCCGTTTGGAGTATCGTTACGGCAGACAAACAGACAGACAGACCACAATTTTTCGTCGAAGTACCCCAAGAAAGACTATCGTCTTTATAATACGGCTGTTCTGCTCATATAGGCAGAGGCAAGGAATACGTGCGTGTATGTATAAAAAAATGACGATGCGAATCTTTCGCCGATTTTGACTAGTGGGACTGGTGAAGGTTTTGGAGAAAACGACGAAGGCGTCTGGCCGTACAACTGATCCTGACACACGCCCCTCTTCTCACATGCCGCTGTTTTGCCCCACTCTGTTAAATAACGCTCCAAGGGCCGATTGGTATGCTGGCATTGACATTTATACATCCACGCTTTTATCTTTTGCAGCCAGTGAGTTTGGTGCGGGCTGCACTGCTATTCTGTCCTAGCTACATAAATTTATTCAGACAACTGGAAGAATATGTTGCTAATGGTACCGCAAGATGAATTCAATTATTTGTCCTTCTTCTTCTTCTTTTCTCTCTTTTAAAATCTGGTTTGTCGAATTCTTTTGCCCTTTTAACTTTCTTTTTCTTTTTAATTTAAGGTATTATTCATCTAGTTTTTATCTGATTCCTCCCTCTCTTTACAAGCCACGTATATAAAAACCCTTATAAGGTACAGTGTGGCCGACCTTCTTGGGAGTATGAGCCAAGATCTTTTAGGCGACAAAACAAAACACGCTATTTCTCTGCCGCACAGTCCTGCGGTCTGTCTATCTGTCTGTCTATCTGTCTGTCTCTGTCTATCTATCTATCTATCTATCTATCTATCTATCTGCTTACGTTTGGGTGCTCTCGTGGTCACCCCCTTGGCATGAACCAAAATTAGCATGGGAGGGTAGGATGGTTTAAGAAATATGACGCGCTGGTAAAAGCATGAATAATGTCAATTCTATTGCGTACGCCGTCAAACACTTCCCGCAAGACAGTGGCACATACCCATAGGCTGGTATCTGCCTCTGGTAGGCGGGTATGTGCCACTGGTGATGAACACTTAGTATCTATCAAAGAACAATGAGAACACGCATAGGCAATTTTCGTGCATGAGCGGTAAGAAATGCCCGACATCGGCAGCGTGTACCCGACGAATGCAAAGAATAAATGTGAGGGTCATAGCTGGAATCGAACCCAAGCATTTTGCGTGGCAATGAAGCATTTTACTACAGAGCTATGCCAGGTATCGGAAGTACTTTTCAAGTAGACGGTAATCTTCGTGAAACGTCAATAGTGGTTGCAGTTCTACCTACCCAAGTTTATAAACATTACATATGTACTCCTTTGATACAGCCGTCACGTCGGGTTAGTGCCAATTGTGGTTAGTTGCCATGCGCTGAAGTTTACTTATGTAGCAGTGTCCAGCGTCAGCATCTTCGCGAGCATCAGGGCTTCATATCAGCTTCTGGTGTTGCTAATACGTATGTTCCTGTTGGCATCGTCGCGCATGTTCAGACAACTCGTTCTATAAACATCTGCAAGTCGTGAGCATATGCCTGTGCGTGCATATTTGGCGTCATTTTATGACGTGTCGCTCAATATAAAAAATGCGACACGGTCACCTTCCGTCCGCATGCCTCGCATAACGTCGATTCCCCGGTACGTGGGATTTGCCAAAATTTTCATTTATTTATTTATTGTTTTGTATAGTTTATTTTGTGTACGCCACTCCCCTCGGTAAAACTATGTGCGATTGAGGGTGAAATAAATGAAACAAAAAATTAATTTTTAAAATGGTCATTCCTTCACAGGCAGGAGTTTATTTAGTTCGCGTAAACAGAGAAGTAGGGCAAGAAAACGAAAAATATCGAACACATTTTGGTAATGCAATTACAGAACATATAAATGACATAAGGTAGCCACTGGTAGATTGCGAGTGACTGCAGGGCGACCAGACTGTCTTTGAAGTTAGTTTTACTGCGTACGTTTTCTTTAAGAACGTTGTTTGCTTTGTTTTCTAGATGTTAGGTGTGGCGTCCAGACAACATCTTGATTGTTGCTTCGAATAAGTCTCGTGTGGAGGGTCGTATATGGTGGGCGCAATCATCATACGTTATCCACAGACAGCCCGTGGGCCACGAATAGTAATTGCATGCAGCGACGCAGCAAGAAAGAAATGGAGTGAACAAAGACGTCGACTGGCAAATGCCGGCGCAGCTGCAGTCGTTTATCACGACACCGGCTAACTAGATTGGCTTTTTTGCGTTGTTAAGTCGAAGATGTCGTGGTTTCGGGTTACCATGGTTTCTCTTGATCGCCCGCACTGTCAGATATGTTTTTACTAGGGTGGTAATGCACACTAAGTGCGGTCACCACTCGTCTCTGCCACATATCAGCGGTCAACGCGTCTAGCAGCTCATCCCAGGTTAAACACGCACTGACAGTCCTTTAACGTGCACTGAGAAGTTCAAACAACTGACATCGCCTCCAGCATACGCACGGGCCTCTCGCTCTTCGCCTCCATCGAAGCACACGTGTGTCCAGTCAGCAGCTGAGCACCGCAACTACTGAGCCATAAGTAGTTTTAGTTATAGTGTTACCTCTTCAGTTTGTGAAAGGGTGGCAAGTGGTAGCGTCTCGGCTTACCGTATATTCTCGAATTCGGCCCGTACTCGCTAACTTGACCTAACGTTAAATAAAGCATGGCTTGGGTCGCGTAGTGCTGATTAAGGTATTCTTGGGTAAATACGGTCTAATGATCGCTAAATGCTGTGCACAGCTGTTATTCAGTGGCTGGATAACGTCGACTGATGTCTCATGTCGGGTAAAGTATTAAGCAGTAGTATAGTAACTCGCTTGTCTGGCAATTTTACACGCGTTTAGAATATGTCATATACGTCTGATACTTGGGTATTCGCTCGCTCAATCAATGTTGTAAAAGACGTGCTTTCAGGATGTGAGAACATGAAAAGAATAAAAAAAAATGTAAGCGTCACACTGTGAAGATTATACACAGACAGTGAACTTCGGAGTAGTTTACAAATGTACTTATTTCGTCCGGACAGAGTTTCAGTGAGGTGGATCTGTATTTTTGAGTGTTTGCCCCGCTGTTTGTTCATTGTATGACTCCCTCGACGGGTTACGACGCTCGAAGTATTTCTCGTCCATCGATCTAAAGAGTGGCTATTGGCAAATCGAAGGGGATGAACGAGACCGAGAAAAAACCGCGTTTGTGACTTCAGACGGACTTTGTTAATTCTGAGTTCTTCCCTTCGGCCTCTGTTCTGCCCCAGCCACTTTTCAGAGAATGATGGACACTGTTCTCGCTGGCTTGAAGAGGCAAATCTGCCTTGTCTACCTCGATGATGTGGTCATCTTTTCCGAGAGCTTCGAAGAACATCTGAAGCGTCTGAGAAAGGTTCTGGAAGCCATTCGCACAGCTGAACTCACGCTGAAGCCCCCAAAAATGCCATTTCGGCTATGAAGAGCTGAAATTTTTGGGACATGTCATTAGTGCGGATGGAGTGCGAATCCAGAAAAAACTGCTGCCGTCGCCGCCTTCCCTGTTCCATCATATAAAAGAGCAGTACGCCGTTTCCTCGGCTTGTGCGCGTATTATCGCTGATTTATCGCCAACTTCTCGGAGATAGCTGAACCTCTTACGCGACTCACCCGAGATGACGTGCCTTTTACTTGGAGCGCAGAACAAGATGCAGCGTTCACAGAGCTACGGCAGAGAATGCAAACAGCCCCTGTTCTTGCCGATTTTGATGAAGACGCTGCTACAGAAATTCATACAGATGCCAGCAACGTCGGACTTGGCGCTGTCCTTGTACAACGACACGGTGGCGTTGAACATGTAATAGCTTACGCCAGTCGTACTCTTTCTCGAGCCGAGACCAACTACTCTACATCGGAAAAAGAATGTCTCGCAGTCGTGTGGGCGACGACCAAATTTCGGCCTTACCTCTACGGTCGTTCCTTCAAAGTGGTGACTGACCACCACTCGCTCTGCTGGCTGGCAAATCTCAGAGATCCATCCGGCTGTCTCGCTCAGTGGAGTTTACGTTTGCAGGAGTTCGATATTACGATTGTGTACAGGTCAGGGCGCAAACACGAAGATGCCGACGCGCTTTCTCGAGGCCTGTATGGCACGCTGTCAGGGGCTCCGAGGATGAAGATGCCTTTCTCGGAGCAGTCAGCGATTCCGAATTTATGTCAAAACAGCGGGCAGACGACGAATTACACCCAGCTATTGATTCCCTGGAAGGCTGGAACTCTCAGGTCCCTCGACACATTGCTCGCGAACTGTCCTCTTTTTGTCTAAGAATAGGCATTCTTTACAAGAAAAACGCCCGTGGTAGCGACAAAGCCTTACTACTCGTTGTTCCTACCAAAATGCGGGACGAGATCCTCCTTGCGTGCCACGACGAGCCCACGTTAGGACATTTGGGCTATTCGCGAACTCTTGCCAGAGTACGCCAACAGTATTACTGGCCGCGACTATCAACTAGTGTACATCGATACGTGAAAGGCTGCCGTGAGTGCCAGCGCCGCAAGACTCCGCCTGTCAGACCCGCGGGCCTGCTCCAGCCGATCGCACCACCACGGACACCGTTTGACCTCGTGGGAATGGACCTTCTCGGACCCTTCCCTTTGTCGTCTTCTGGGAACAAATGGATTATAGTCGCGACAGATTACCTTACTCATTATGCTGAAACAAAGGCGTTACCCCGTAGCACGGTCTCTGAAGTGGCGCAGTTCTTCGTGCACCAAATCTTCCTACGGCATTGTGCCCCGTCATGCGTGATTACGGACAGAAGGCCGTCGTTTACAGCACGAGTGATGGAGGACATTTTCAAATTGAGCTGCACAAGTAATCGAAAAACGACGGCTTATCAGCCGCAATCCACTGGACTGACAGAGAGGCTTAGCAAGACCATAGCAGACATGCTGTCAATGTACGTGGACGCACAACACAAAACCTGGGACGAGATTCTTCCATACATCACGTTTGCCTACAATACGGCAACGCAAGAAACAACGCGATTTCCGCCTTTCCGACTTGTTTACGGACGCAACGTGCTAACCATGCTCGATGCTATGCTTTCATGTGACCAAAGCAATGTACTTGCTCCAGACGCTGAGCAATACACTCAATACGCCGAATATGCTCGTCAGCTAGCTAGCATAAACACCAGTCACCAACAAGATGCCGACGCACGGGGTTACAACCTCCGCCATCGAAACGTCACCTACCACCCTGGGGACCGAGTGTGGGTGTGGATCCCTGTCTGGCGACCAGGCTTATCCGAAAAACTCCCAAGCCATTATTTTGGACCGTACAAGGTTCTTAGACGAGTCACAGATGTTACCTACGAGGTATTTCCGGACGGCGCAGCGTCTTCTCGTCGACAGCTTCGGCCCGAAACCGTGCATGTCGTTCGGCTGAAGCCCTACTTCACACAGTAGGCCATGTGGTTTCATGTGTTACGACAGGCCGTGACATTGCGTTGCTGCTGTTTTTTGTGTTCTACTGGGTTTTTATGGCTTTTCTTTTTGCGCTTGAAGCAACTGTTTGCGAAACTTCCTTATTTGCGCGTTGAGTACTGGTGCTCTCCCTCTTTTGGTTCTCTAGATCTGCGTGTGTATGCCTTCACTTTTTTTTTCTTTCTTTACGAGCATTGAGTCGATACTTTCAAAGGGGGGGGGGGAACTAGTGCCACATGGTCTGCTTGGATGAGATCCATAAGTGAAAGAGGACAAAGGCGATCTATTTAAGCTGCTGCTTGGTTAACACCTAACATTATTTGCACGGCCAGCTTGTCTTCTGGAGTCAGCATGTGTAGCATGCAGTTCATCACCGTCGGGCTTGGCCTGATGCCTGCTTTATCGATTAAGTCTCCAAGAAACTCAATTAATTTTCTAGACGCCAATACTGCACTTCTCAGAATGGAAGGTTAGCCTGGTGCGTTGTGCAGCAAGCAATACCGACTTAAGGCGCTCGTTGTGCTCTTCTACAGACGAACCCCATACCAGAATATTGTTCACGTATATATCAACGCGCTGAAGGCCTTCAAAAATTTTATTCGGCGTTTTTTGAACACTTCCGAGGCGGATATGCCGAAGGGTAATCGTAAAAAGCAGTAACGACCAAATGGGGTAGAGAACGTGCAAATCTGCGATGTAGAGTCATCCAAGGGGACATGATGAAATTCGGAGTTAGTGGCCAAACGAGAAAACACAATTGCACGAGCTAGCTCGGCTTCTAATTCTTCTCATCCCGGCATCATATAGTGCTCCCTTTTTATGCACTCAGTGACTTTCCGAGGGTCAATACAGAGGCGAATCTTTCTGTTCTTTTTTCGAACGATCACAAGGCGACTCACCCAGTCAGTAGGCCCGGTGGCTCTCGTGATGATTCCGGCGTGCTCCATCCTGTCAACTTTGTGCCCCAGCGGTTCTGTCAGGGACAACGGTACACGTGGCACTGGTTAAATGACTGACACAGTATTTTCTTGAAGCACCATGTGATACACGTTTTTCATGCAGCCATGTCCAGTGAAAAGATGACGAAAGTCTTTCAATGGCTCTTCACAGCCGTCTTTTGATACGCTGTGAACGCGTGAGAGCAATCCAAGGTGTTCGCTTGCTTGTAGACCCAAGATTTTTTGGCGATGTTTGCGTACTACAAAAAAAAAAGAGAGAAATAGCTTGGTCACCGAGCGTCCATTTCGCACGGACGACTCCAACATGTTTGATTGTGTCTCCCCCGTATGAATGTAGCACCACACTACTCTGCTTCATTTCAGGGCTTGGGTGCATGCTATTGTATATTCCGACAAAAAGCAAGTTTGCCTGTGACCCTGTACCTATTTTAAGTTCGACCGAGACGTTGTTTTCATTAATTCGAACCGTCCAGTCACGTTGGCTCACCACTGCTTTTGTCGATACCTCTAGAACGCTGAAATCATTTTCGGGACCTTGTATTTCGCCAAACAGCGCCGAGGACTGCAGCAAATTGCAAAATGGTTCCTCTTTTGGTGTTTTCTGGAAGTTTGTCGCAACGCAGGACACTATCTAGGCTGACGTGTGGGGCCGCACTTAGAGCATGTGTACATCTTCAATTGCGCAGTTTTGGGGTTCGGGCCTGCGTTGCGAATGGCGTCTACTTGCTTTCGTCTTCGTTCCCAGGTTTCTTGGCGAAGCGTTGATGTTTCGGCGCCTTGCAGACGTGCTCAGCCTTCTGCAGAGTCAATTCGCAATCCATGAGCAGCTTTTCTCTGACCTTGTCGTCATTTATTCCGTACACAATATGGTCTCGGACCACGGAATCCAGAAGCGTGCCGCAATTGCATGCTCGTGCTTGCGTATTCAGATCCCGCAAGAAGTGCTCGGATGGCTCACCTTGGCTTTGAATTCTCTTCCGACATACGTTGCGTTCGTGTTCTTTGTTAGTTCGCAACGTGAAATATTCGTCGAATTTCTCGATTGCCGTCGCGTAGTCAGTCTTGTCTTCGTCTTCCTTGAAGTTCAACGTATGAAATATCTCAATGGCGTCTTCACCTGCTACACTGAGAAGAAGGCCTGATTTTGACGACAGTGATCGCTTCTTTTTACTGGGTTCCGATGCCGCGAGGAAAACCTGGAATCTCTGCTTGAATGCCTGCCAATTCTTGCTTGCTTCTCCAGTAGTGTTCAGCGTGCCAGACAGCCTCAACGAATGCATTACGTAATACTCGCAGCGCTGGCCGTCGAAGATTAAAGCCCTGGTTTGATACGCATTCCACTTCTGACACCATGCATCGTCTGGTACATGAAGCCGAACATGCTGCGCCGGGCACTGGTGGAAAACAGAGCAGGCTTTAGTGTACACGTGTGCGTATATAGGATTTAGAAGTGGTGTGTCTTCATGTCACTAGCAGATAAGTGCTCTGGGTTGTGGGGATCTGAAAGTGGTGTTCGCCTTCCACGCTCTTGGAGAGAACGGACACAGTAGACGGGGTCGGAACAAACCAAACAACACACTTTTAATTGACGATATTGTCAGCCGAATTATTATAGATCAATCGGGATCAACACGCTAAGACATCCTTACACAAGATAAACAAACTCAACGACAACATGATGAACAAGGTGGTGTCGCCAACGCCTGACTCACCACATTGGCTCCCGGCAGACGGCCCGCGGTGCCGTGCACCGGGCATCCACTGCAAGCGACAACCGTTCGCGCTAAACGCCAACAACCGAAGAGCCTCGCTCAATGCTCTCCTGCCGCCAGGCGTCACCGCCCACCTTACCAATTTAACCATGATGATGATAGCCGTGATCAACGCTCGCGAACACAACGCCACCTACCGCTGAATAGCTATGACCTTGAAATATGTCTTCTGTGTGAGATACGTGCGCCACGCGGCGCAAACAACTTTACAGATGTTGTCAGCACCCACAGAGGGTAAAGCGTTAAACTTATATGAAATGCTTTCGTGGCGCACGTGTAGATACGATACACTGTCAAAAAAGCGACTGAGGAAAACAACAAAATGCAAGCTTGCTGTCATTCTTATACTTTCAGAAAGGCAAATTTTCTATACCACAACACATTCCCAGATTGTACATTGATTCAGACAGCTAATATGTTCTGGCAGTCAGTATGAGATGGCGGGATTCAATCAGAGCTCTAGGAGCCACATTTTGACGGAGGAATAACAAAAACAACAATAATAATAAATGTTGCGCTAGTAATCGTATGCAATGATATCATTAATAGGCATGCCGCAGTAGTGAGTTCTGGCAAGTTTTACCATTGGGTGTCGTTTAGTGTGCAGAGACACCGCACACGGGCCTTAAGCGATTTGCCTTCATCGGAATACGAATTCCACAGCCCTAATTGCACCTACTACCCTCAGGTTAGTAGTCAAGCACTGCAACCGCTACACAATCGAAGCGAACAGGCATAACACCTTCGTGCCCCACGTGTCTTCGTTGGGAATCATACCATATTACCCCAGGGGGAGAAAATACTAGAAAGTCCTCTATGTCGCGCATAATTCATTATACCTTTTGCAAGTGAAAATTCAGCATATAATGTCCAAAAACTGTGTTCTTTGATAAAAAGTGAAGAGCAGAAAATAATGTGGCTCCAGACAAGAGGTTGTATAACTCACCACGAAATGAGTCGTACCACCTTTAGATAATTAAAACTTTCTTACAAAAGCTTTTATGAGCTCGCAAGAGTTGCGTGCGCTGTAGTTGTCCGCCGCCGCCGGTGTCCGTGATCACTATGCCACGAAGTAACAAAAAAACTTAGTCAAGGAAAAAATGTCAGGCCTGCGTGGAATGCGCAGCACAGTCACAGCCAAAGCTAGACGAGCAACCTGTCAGAGCCTTTTCTAAACACTCATTGGGTAACTGCTGCAAGCATACTTGCTTGATGCCCACTGAGGCATTGATAATAAAAATTTTAGGGTAGTAGCCTGGCATTCGCTATTTTATTTTTTCGTTCTTCTTCTGATAAGCGTCGTATCTGCCAACTATTGCCAGGAATTTTGTACTAATTGTTCATACAATGGCTGACGACGACGAGGAATTATGCCTGAAGTGGGTATGCACCACAGTTTATAGCTGAACAAAACCAAGATTTTGTAATGAATTGGAGCATTGAAAGGCCCACTCGTTACGCTATTCGCATTGTGTGACGCCTGGTTGTTTCTTTGCTGTTTTAAAATGCTTTATAAGTCGTATTAACGCGATTGCTTTCCCGACATCAAGCCTGCCTAAGGCAAGTTTGCCAACAAGTTTCAAGCACAAGCGTGGCTCAGTTGAAAAATACTGGGCTAGCACCCAGCAGAACCAGGTTCGAGCCCCACTGTGTCATTGATACTAGGTTTTTGTTGTAATTTTGGGTGATGTGGTTACGGACACCGGGGGCGGTGGCAGCGGCAGACAACTATGGCGCTGCACGAAAATCGAGTTGGGATCTTATAACAGCTTTCACTGCAAAACGACCAAGGACACAGTATGATTCAAACCTGGGTCCCGTGCATGGCAGCCCAGTGTTCTACCACTGAGCCAAGCCTCTGCTTGAAACTTCGTTCTCAACTTGCCCTAGGCAGGCTTGATGTCGGCAAAAGAATCTCGGTATTTATAAGCTATAAAGCGTTTTAGAACAACCAAAGAGCAACCAAGCATCACAAGATGCGAATTGCGTAACGAGTGGTCATCGAATGCACTAACTCATTACTGTTCCAGGCATAATTATTCACCGTCGTCAGCAACTGCATCGACTAACTGCAACAAAATTTCTTGGAAAGTGTGTAGGGGGCACCACGGTTCACCGAAGAATGACGAAGGATGGCATGGCGAATGCCTGCGTGCTGCGCAAACGGGGCAAAGTACGCATGGGAGATAAGCGCGCGTTGGCGCATCACGACGAGCTAGGTGCCGAGCACATGTGGCATTTTGAAGACGATAGTCTTTCTTTGGATCCTTCAACGCGAAAATTTCGGTCTGTCCGTCTGTCTTTTTGTTTGTTTGTCGAGCGAAACGGCGCAAGTACGCCAATATCTGCAGCGCCCATCAATATTGCTCTGGTTTCTGCGTTCGTAAATATGCTATAGTTGTGCATTAGAATATGAGCTTGGCTACCTTCCACGCTAGTAAGCTATCTAGGGAAACCAGACTAGCTGTCCTATTCGAGGAATTAGAGGGTGTTCAATGGGATATAATAGGGATCAGCGAAGTTAATAGGACACGCGAGGCTTATACAGTGCTGACTAATAGGCACGTCATATGCTACCACGGAATCATTCATAAAAAAGAATTAGGGTGGGATTTCCTATACACAAAAATATTACTGGCAATATCGAGGAGTACTATAACATCAGTGAGAGGGTGGCAAGTATCGTCATCAAGTTTTTGAAAAATTCGAGATAAAAGATGTGGTGCAGGCCTACGCGCCAACATCGAGCCAGGATGATCATTTGGTTGAACGCTTCTGCGAAGACGTAGAGTCAGCGATTAATAAGGACACACTGTACTGTACTGATGGTCGACTTTAATTCCAAACTAGGCAAGAAATAGGCCGGAGACTACGCAGTTCGAGAATATGGCATAGGCTCTAGAAATACCAGAGGACAGTTAGGAGAGCTCGCACATCTTAATGATTTACGGATCTTGAATACCTTGTCTAGAAAATGGGCTAACCGCAAATAGACGTGGATAAGTCCTAATGGCTTTACTACAATTTAAACAGGCTTCATTCCGTGTGCACGCCTAGGCATTGTACAGGATGTAGAAGTAGTTGGCAAGATCCGATGCAGTGACCATAAAATGGTAATAGCTCGTATTCACGTAGATTAAAACAAAGCGAAGACAAAAACTGATACGCAAGAAGCCAAATTATGAACTAGTGGTGAGAGCGAAAGTACAGGAGTCCCGGGTTTTCCGAGTTCACTTCAGAATAGATTCGAGGCACTAAACGAGGTAACTGTCGTTAACGTTGACACAATGAACTTACTAATATCATCAAAGAGTGTGCAATGGAAGTCGTGGTACAGTCACTATAGAGGGAACACTGGCAAACTATCTCAGGAGAAGGAAAATTTTATTAAGGGACGAGAAACCATGAAAACCTCGAATGCAACCGACCAAATATAGCTAGTGGAGCTTTTGAAGCTAATCGATAGGCGTAAGGTAGCCGACGTCAGAAGGTATAACATGAAGAGAATTGAGCAGGCTGTAAAAAGCGGCAGAAGCCTAAAATTAACGAAAGTACGGTTCTGCACGGGAGAAACTTGAATGCATGCATTAAAAAACAAGGAAGACAATATCATAACCACAATGGATAGAATAGTCGAGGTGGCGGAGCAGTTCTACAGAGAGCTGTACAGAAACCAAAACAACCAGGATGATATCGTGAAAAAAATTAATAGCCTAGGTAAATTCGACATCCTACCAGTAATGAACGAGGGAGTAAGGAAAGCCCTATAAGGAACGCAAAGAGGTGAAGCCACTGGTGAGAATAAGGTAATAACAGACCTCCTGAAAGATGGCGGAGAAATTGTGCTAGGAAAACTGGCCACCTTATATACGAAATGTCTCCTGATGAGGAGGGTACCGGAATCTCGGAAGAACGCCAACGTCATCCTAATTCATCTTAAAGTGAGAGAATCCCAATAAAGAAGGGCGTAAAGCAGGGAGACACGATCTCTCCAATGCTATTCAACTCGTGTTTATAGGAGGTTTTCAGGACCCTAGATTGGGAAGAGTTTATACTGATAAGAGTAATAGAGATAAGAGTTGGTATAACAGTTAATAACGAGTATCTTAGTAACCTGACATTCGCTGATCACATTGCCTTGATGAGTAACTCAGGGGGCGAATCACAGCTCATGATTACAGAAATTGACACGGAAAGCAGAAAAGTAGGTCGGAAAATTAATATGCCTAAAATAAGGTAATGTGCAACAGTCTAAGCAGAAGAAAGCCCTTTGCGATAAGTGGAGAGACGCTGGAAGTTGTAAAGCAATATACTTAGGACAGGTATCAACTGCGGAGCGGAACCATGAGAGTGAAATAACTAGAAGAATAAGGGTGGGGCGGATCACATTCGGCAAGCATTCTAAAATCTTGTATGATAATCTGCACTGACCCTCAAGAGGAAGGTATATAGCAGCTGCATCTTGTCAGTACTTACCTAGGGAGCGGAAACCTGGAGGCTTACAAAGAGAGTTCAGAAGGCTAGGTGGGTCGATGCGATTAGAAAGATTGCAGGTATAACGTGGCAACGGATAGCACAAAACTTGGTTGATTGGCGGACCATGGGCGGACCATGACTACGCTCATTGCCCTGCAGTATGCGTAGTCAGGCTGATTCCATTTCATTTCCTTTTTATTCCTTAAAGATCCCTTTGAAGGGTTATTACATGAGGGGTGGGCACATACATGAAAAACAAAAGCCATATTTTAGTAAATTGTAAAGTGATGTGCCAAAATGGTCAAAATTGTAGAAGGACAGGTAGTGGCTGTGATGTCATTGGAAAGGCCGTTCCAGTCAGTTACTGCACAAAAAAAAGAAGACGAAAAATTGACGGTGCAGGCACGTGGGTGAGCAACTTGTTGCGGGTGACCGGTGCGATTGGAGATGCGTGTCGGGGGAAAATGTACGGTGGCTTACCGAGGAAGCTGTAAAAAAACATGCGAAAAATACAAATGCTAGCAGTGCGGCGACGACATGTGAGTAATGATAAACTGGATCCTGTTTTCAGTGCCGATATGCTGATGTCATATGTGTACTCAGAGTGAATAAACAGCAAAACCTTGTAGCTCGATTTTGAAGTGACTCGAGTTGATTGAAGAGATATTGTTGATGAGGGTTCTAAATTGAGGATGCATATTCTAATTTTGACCTGATGAAAGACTGATAGGTGAGTAGTTTTACATATTGAGCGGCATGGCGCCGATGGCGTTTTAAAAACACGAGTGTTCTATTGGCAGATGAAATGATGTTCGTTATGTGAGTCACCCAGATTTAATCAGTGCAAAGGTTACTCCAAGATATTTGTAGGAAGGGACTAGTTCAAGGATAGCGCAAGCAATTCGGTAAAACAAAACAAGTGGATTTTTACGGTGGTTGAAAGAGACAGTCTTGCATTTATTAGGGTTTAGTCCGCCCCGCCGTGGTGGTCTAGTGGCTAAGGTACTCGGCTGCTGACCCGCATGTCGCGGAATCGAATCCCGGCTGCAGGGGCTGCATTTCCTATGGAGGTGGAAATATTGTAGGCCCGTGTGCTCAGATTTAGCTGCACGTTAAAGAACCCCAGGTGGTCTAAATTTCCGAAGCCCTCCACTACGGCGTGTTTGAAAGGTCAATTATGTTTGACAGGTCAATTATGTTCGTCATACACTCATGTTATATCATACCAACTTTGATGTCAATACCATTATCGAAACGGCCAGGAGATCTAAATGTCGTAGGCGGCTAGATAGATAGATAGATAGATAGATAGATAGATAGATAGATAGATAGACAGATAGATAGATAGATAGATAGATAGATAGATAGATAGATAGATAGATAGATAGATAGATAGATAGATAGATAGATAGATAGATAGATAGATAGATAGATAGATAGATAGATAGATAGATAGATAGATAGATAGATAGATAGATAGATAGATAGATAGATAGATAGATAGATAGATAGATAGATAGATGCGCTCAAAGTCGCCGAAGTTCAAAGCGGCATGAGGAACAGAGATTGACACTTCAGTTTCATGAGTAAACACTGATGCAAAGGTGGTGTTGAAGACATGGGCGCATCCAGCGTCCATAAGGTAACAGAGCGCGTGTCATGAGGGTTTATAACTTGCCTGAATTTTTTCGGGTGGTTCTTAAGCACGTTGGCTAAGTCAGGGTGAAAAAATGAGCGTTTAGCATGACGGATAGCTTCAAAGTAAGCAGTTTCAACGTCTTTGTAGGAACTCCATGCATCAGGGGTGTTACGGGATTTGGCTGTGCGCAAACATCGTTTCTTTTTATTTTCTAAACGATTCAGCGCTTTAGCTAACCAGGCTTTGGCGGAATTTGTTGAGATTGTAATTGTTGGAATGTATCTGTCTACTAAACTTCTTAGTTCATTTTTAAGAATGTGACAGTTTTCGTCTACAGTATGAGATGGAAAGGTGCTTTCGATTTTGGGATAAAGCTACCCTAAGTCATGGTTAATTGCTTCATAATTTCTTTTATAATATAAACGAATAATTTTTTTAAACAGTTGGGGTCAAGAGAGGTTTTACCACAAAGTGTATATGAATAACGTTGTGGTCATTGATTTTGGGAAGATATGTAATAGATGGGACGCCTTCGGGGCAATTTGTTAGGACAAGGTCTAGAATATTGTGGCAGTTACCTGTGACACGAGTCGGTTGTGCGACCACTTGGGATAACTTTAAGTCTAGGCATGCGTCAAGAAACTCGTTCGATTCCTTTGCGGTAGCCACTGGAGCGTGCGCGATTGACCAAACAATATTAGGAAAAGAAAGTCTCCAAACAGAATCACATGCATATTAGGGTGTTTGGTTGGTATCTCATTAAGTAGGTTGTTCAACTTTAAAGAGAAGTGTGCCAGATTGGGCTAGTTGGTATGACAAGATGATAGTTATAGCGCGAGAACGGAACGACGACACAGAGACAAGGACACGAAGCGCTTGTATTCTTCGTGTCATTTTCGTCTCTGTGTCGTCGTTTTGTTTTCGTACTATAATTATCGTCTTGAAAGAGAAGTCGGGAGCACTTTGAGGGGGCATGTAATAAACGCCTAGTAAAGTCGAATAAGGTGGGACATGACAGTTAAGCCATATGATTTCTAGATCAGATACAAAGTTTACAGATTTACAGGATATGTTTTTTACCCACGGCAACAAGTACCCCTCCGCCCCTCGTGCCCTGTGATCGTTTCGAAAACGTTGAAAGTTTGACAGGACAGCGAGGACTCCACAGTCTGTTACGTCTCCTGTATGCCAGTTAATTATTAAAGATTGCTGCGAGACGACCAAACCAGATTAGAAATGATATTGTCACAAAGGCACAGGGACGCAGGCACAAAAGCAGGGTGTTTACTTTCGTGACCAAAGGCCAGAAGCACGAACACCAGAGCACGCGCCCACACAAGCACTTCGTTATCCTCCTCAAAGACTGGCCACTATAGTTGCCAGCCTACCTTGCGTCAATTCCCCCCTTTCAAGAGCGATCGTCCCGGTCGATTACTAAAATGCTAGAGATGGCCATGAAAAAAGATGGTCACGTCAACGAAAAAAAAAAGATAAGCCCGCGCTGTTGTGGATAATTAAAAAAGTTGGAAGTGTTCATAACTCGCGGGCGTGGTACGGTTTCATCCGTACTACATGGACTACGTCTGGGCGTGGACGTCTTCGGTTTAAACTGGTATCCGAGCTTTAAAGAACTACCTCGTAATTCACGTCACTGAGGCAGCGCACAGCTTCGTAAGGGCCAAAGTAGCGCCGCAATAGCTTTTCCGAAAGCCCACGATGTCGAACTGGTGTCCACACCCATACATAGTCACCTGGTTGATCGTGGACGTTCCTTCGGACTTGGTTGTAACGGCGAGCGTCGATATCTTGCTGCGTGCGAATGCGGTTCCGTGCAAGCTGGCGGGCTTCCTCTGCTTTCTCAACGAAGTCGTCAACGCTGTCATTTCCAATGGTGCCCTGGTCTACGGGGAGCATAGCGTCTAACGGTGTTGTGACGCGACGGCCATATATAAACAAGCTCGAATGGTGTTAGGTCTGTGGTCTCTTGCACAGCGGTATTATAAGCAAACGTGACGTACGGCACAATTTCGTCCCACGTTTTGTGCTCTACATCTACATAGATAGCATGTCGGTCATTGTTTTGTTTAACCGCTCTGTCAATCCGTTCGTTTGGGGATAATAAGTTGTTGTTTCCTGGTGGTTAGTGTGCGTCAGCTTGGTGACTTGTCGCAATAACTCTGCCGTAAATGCTGCTCCGCGATTGGTTATTAGAACAGCAGGTGCACCATGATGCAAAACAATGTTGTGGACGAAGAATCTGGCGACTTAAACTGCAGTTCCACAAGGCACAGCTTTGGTTTCTGCAGAGCGAGTCAGATAGTCGGTTGCGACGATTATCCACTAATTTTCTGAGGATGACGTAGGGAATAGACCGAGAAGATCCATTCCCACTTGCTGAAACGGCGCTCGAGGTGAATCCAAAGGTTGGAGGAAGCCGGCGGGCTTTGCGGGTGGAACTTTACGCCTCTGACAGTCACGGCAGGTGTGGACGTAGCGCTGAACGAACGAATACAGCTGTGGCCAGTAGTACTTTTGTCGGATGTGCGCTAATGCCCTAACAAAGCCTAAGTGACCTGCAGAAAGATCATCGTGGCACGCCTGCAAAACGTCCTCACGCAGTGCCGTTGGAACGGCGAGGAGAAAAGTTTCCTGGCTGCTCTCAAGATTTCTCTTGTAGAGAACATTGTTCCGCAGGCAATACGATGTTAATCCACGTGAGAGCCGGCGTAAGACGATAACTTCTTCTCCTTGAAGATGCTGGATGACAGGTAGTAGCTCAGTGTCCTCACGTTGAAGCTCAATCATCCGGACCACATCGACGATGCCAAGAAACGATAAATCTTGTTCAGTGTCAGATGACGTCTGGAAAATAGGAGCACGAGACAGGCAGTCAGCATCTGTATGCTTACGTCCTGATCGGTAGACGCCTGCTGTTATGTCGTATTCTTGAAGGCGGAGGCTCCAGCGGGCGAGGCTGCCTGATGGATCCCGTAGATTGGCAAGCTCTTCTTAGGACGGAATGGCAACAACAATCGTTCGTAGAGCTACGCAATCTACTGCAGACAGCTCCAGTGCTAGCACATGTTGACGATACTGCCGACACTGAGATTCACACGGACGCCAGCAAGGTAGGAATCGGAGCCATTCTTGTTCAATGGCAGGATGGCGCAGAGTGTGTGATCGCTTACGCGAGCCGCAGTCTCACAAAAGCAGGGCGTTTACTTTCGTGACCTAAGGTTGGTTGGTTGGTTGGTTGGTTCCTCAACACCTTGGCGCAACCCACCTAGGGGGATAGGCCATGAATGGGACGGTGCCTTGCTTTTTAAATTAATTCACTTCTTGAAAGAGAGGGTTGGATTAATTAGGTAATATAGGTAATAATAAAAAGGTGTTAAATTTCTAAAAAGAACTTGAAAAGAAAACATAAAGATACAAAAAAGAAAAAAAATTATACATAAATCAACTGAAGTTACCTATTTTTAGCATTCCATTCCTTTAGATTCTCGTAAGAAATTTGTAGCAGCGGTAAAAACGCTCCTGTGGCTGAATCCAAATGCGACTGCGCCAAATGAAAGAATCACCGGAAGTGTCAAGTTTAAGCCCAACTTTCCTAGGGGTTCTTCTAGTAGATTTTCCCTTTGAGTTTTCAATTTTCGGCATGACAAAAAGAAGTGCTCCAAAGATTCCCTCTCATTACAATAAAGGCACAAAAGCGAGTGTGCCAGACCTAACCTGTGAAGGTAAAAGTTCAATGAGGGGACTCGACAACGCAGCAATTACTATTTCTTCCTTCCTTGATGAACACCACTTGTTCTTCCAAGGGAACTTTAGCTGTGTGAAGTCTGATACAAAGGCCAAAAGCACGAACACCAGAGTACGTGCCCACGCAAGCACTTCGTTATCCTCCTCAAAGGCTGGCCACTATAGTTGCCAGCCTACCTTGTGTCGATATCACGTTTCGGAAGAAAGCTGCGTATGTTAGTAAAGATAGCTGAAAGCGACAAGTTTGATTGTGGAGAACGCAGTGGGCGGGAGGGCACATGTTGATGACTGGGCACATAGGCGCATCGGCGGGGGTGGGGGGGACAGGGAAGCCCCCACTTAGAAAAGTTGGGGGCTGAGCCCCCCCCCCCCCCCACACACACTTTCGACGGTGGTCACTGCCGGCTACACACTGGGGAAAACAACAACTAAGGCCAAGTTTTCCCTGACCACGGTAATCACTCAATTAAATGTTATGAGAAAAAGAAAATATTATGAAGCAAAGGTACAATGTAGTGATAATTTTTCAACATTTCAGCAGTGACGATTTTTCTCGAAGGCTTTTTGCGACGCTTTCCGCCCTGTGCAGTAGCACTGCAGAGCAAGCTCGCGCTGAACAGGGGCCCTATGTGTCACATCACTCGTTCATGTTGTTATTCTACTGCAACTGGCCGATGCGTGATAATATATGGTAGTGCGGACAAAGTACACGGACAAGAAAAGGCACATTCAAGACAACACAGCGTTGTGTTGTCTTAAATGCGCCTTCTCTTGTCCGTGTACTTTGTTTGCGCTACCATATATCATCATGCTACCGTACCAACAAGCCCAAATCGCCACTCTCATTGGCCGATGCAGTTATAGATGGGAACAAACTATCATTTTATGGACCAGTCAAAGCATTTTATGCTTCAGGAAAAGCATTTTCTTTCATAAAAAGGATTACCATCAGTGCTGCTCTGTCGAAGCTGCTGTGAGCACGTGATTGCGACTAATGTTTCTAAATATTTTAGTTTTGTCGTACTGGAAGCGTCAAGAACGCTTTCCACTTTATTCTCCGATAAATCTGATCAACCTTGCTTATGGTAACTTGGAGCGATGGAGGCAGCTCGGATAAAACAGTGGACTTCAGCTCAGGAGGAATCAGTAATAAGTAGATAGAAGTGGTCAAAATACCCTTGGTTCCTCTACGAGTGCATTGTATTTAAAAACTAAACTGAATTCTTTGTGAGCTGATTTTAGTCAATAAAGTTTCATTCAAGCGTACAATATTCACTGTTGAGGAGGCCGCCATCAATATAATCGCATTCATGCGGAAAGTTGTCGGGTAATGCATAAAAAGCGTCGCGTGTAGTAATATTTTATGCATCATACACGACAAACATATGCGTGTTGTCCCAGTGCAGGCTATATATATATATATATATATATATATATATATATATGCCGGCTGAAAAGTGCGATTGGTTAGCCCCTCCCACTCGCGAAAGAGTTGGTACGCCATTGACTGGGCAATTGGGCAATTGCTATGATGTTTCTTCAATAGATTCTGTTGAATGGTGTGGGGAGCAGGTGCGCCCAGCCTCCCTTTCCCTTTTAGGGCAGCGCACGCGCCTGGTTGCGGGGACCCCTTCCCCCACGGCCGGCGCGTGCGATTCCCCCCCCCTTTCCCGGCGCCAGGAACAGGTTCCCCTCTCCCTCAGCGAGGAAAGGTGCCATTCTCGTCAGGGAAAGGGAAATCGGGTCGGGGAACAAAACGAGCGGGCAAACGGGCGCTCGCTCTCTGACACCAGCGACCATCCCAGGAGGACGAACCCGCAACCCCTCCTGCGAGCCGAGGACGTCCACGACCGAGGTGTAAGCGTCAACACCTTTGTTATCTGTAGTATCTCCCCGCGACAGTGACGCGCGATTGCTAACGCTTAGCAATAAAGTGTTTGTTGTTGATCTGGCCAGTTGCCTTATTCGCCCGAACCCGTAGTAGTAGCTGCAATGAGGCAAGCTACGGTTGGGGGACGTTAACCGTGCACGGAACGACTGTGTGCGGCTGAAACATTAGCTATAGGCTTCTGCGTCAGCCGTACATAGGACGGTCCCCCAACATCTGGCGCCCAACGTAACGAATTTGGCAACGCGGCTAGTTCTGTGGACGCGAGCAAGTGCCAGGGCGCTCTTCCACACGTAGGATAATAGGCATGTCGGAATTCCAAGATTTGTCAATGTTGTCGGATGTCGCGTCGCAGAGTGGCGATCCTTTGGCTAACGCGGGGGTACTGTTAGGACTTTCCGACAGCGTAGAGCTTGGTCGTTTCACGCGGGATGATCAGGAGGGTGCAGAGACCGCGTTAGCAGAGAGTAGGCCTACGACGGAGAGCGGCCCGCATGGCGCTCCGGCATCTCGCGACGCGAACAGAGAGGCGCCGCCACAAGTTACGACACGCGCCTCAACTATAGGCGAGTCTTCGGGCAACAGTTTGCCCTCGAGCGAGGTACTCTTACAGAATGCGCTGTCAGTTATGCAAAGCCTCGCGAGCGCCCTGCAGAACACAGCGCAGGCCCCCGTGCAAAATGTGCGACCACGTGTCAAGGTAGACGTTCCGACCTACACGGGTTACCACGACTGCAAGAGCGCCAACGAGTATCTCGACCGGTTGCTCCATTATCAGCAGGCGACGGGTCTTTCTGATGCCGAACTTCTCGAGCGCGTGGTCCCGGTGTCGCTCACGGAGCAAGCGGCTCGGTGGTTCCGACTAACCGGACATCGCGCCCGTACGGTAGAAGAGTTCCGCGAAAGCTTTCGCGGCGAATTCCTACCGGCTAATTATGAGTGGCGTTTGCGGAGGGAGTTGGAGCTGCGCACCCAGCATCCGGACGAATCCTTGCTGGAATACGTACGGGCGATGGACGAATTGTATCGTCTCGCGAACCCTCACGCCACCAACGCGGAAAAGGTCGAGCGTGTTACCCGACAGGCGCACCCGACTTTCGCGGCGCACTTCAGGGGATGCAGGTTCGCAGACCTCGAAGAGCTCGCCACCGAGGCGAAGCGCATACAAGGGGACATCCTCGCAGCGCGTTCGTATCGCCCCCCTCCGCCCGCCGCGCAGTCAATCGAGCCTCGCTGTGCATGGAACGGCGGCGCAGTGACTTCAGAAGCGTTTAGGGGTAACGCATCAGCATCGTACGCTGATGAGCACGTGTCACGCGGTTGGGAGCTGTCAAACCGCGCTTTAGACCCCTACGCTTACGCGCTCCGTACGGCACACGCCGCCCCTGCGCGTGACATTCCAAGGCAGGAGCACGTGGTTGACGCGAGGCCTAACGAGCGGCGCAATCCAGAGCGAGGACCACCTGATCGAGGCGAGTTACGAGCGAACCGGCGTGGTGTCCGCGGTCCTTGCTATCGGTGCGGCGCGCCAGGGCACATCGCTCGCGAATGCGACCGCACGCCGGGTCAGGAGCAAACGCGCGGTTCGGGAAACGGACGGCGCCGCCGGTGATTCACATGGGACCCCGCGCGGCGATTAGTAATCCTACCGATGCGTTCGGATCACTTGCACCGTCGGTCTGTCGCGCAGGTGATGCCGTAGACTCGCCCGCGCCGCTAATCGAGTTAACGATAGCTCGGAAAAAGTTCGTAGCACTTTTGGATACTGGGGCAAGCGCTTCTTTATTCGGTGACGATGTGTTGCACCATCTCCGCGAGAACAACATCCGCTTGAGGCAAAGCAACACCATCTTCCGTCTAGCTACGGGCACAGCACAATCGAGCGGCGCGGCTAGGCTAGTGATCCGCTGGGACAGACGCGTGAGGCGACAACGTTTCGTGCATCTTCCAGGGCTGTCAATGTCTCTAATCCTGGGTCGAGACTTCCTCGCTAAGTCGGGTATTGTCATTGACATTGCAAACGGTGGTTACCGAGAGCGCGACGGAGACGCGCTGAAGCTTTTCTCGAAGGCCTCCGCATTGACAAAAGCATGCCAATCGCAGGGAGAGGCGCGAGTACGCGAGGAGGAAAGCGCGCCGAGAAAGCGAGTAAACGCCCCGCCGGAGCAATGTGCTGCGCTGCAGGAAAGGGCAGTGCACCCGCTTTTGGTACAGGCACAGAGCCTACTAGAGGGGGAACGAGCGCAGCTGTCGTCGCTGTTGTACGAATATGACGCGATGTTTACTGACTGTCCCGGCCGCACTACGCTGGTTAAGCATAGAATTGACACGGGTGATGCACGCCCTTGGAAATGCAATCCCCGACCAATCAGCTTAGCTAAGCGGAAAGCACTAGACGCCGCCTTGGACGAACTCATCGAAACAGGCGTAGTTGAGAGGTCAAACAGCCCATGGGGTTTCCCGGTAGTTCTAGTTCCAAAGAAAGATGATACGTATCGCCTTTGTGTAGACTACCGCAGGCTGAACGAAATTACGAAGAAGGACGCGTATCCTCTTCCCTCCATTTCATCGTTAGTATCCAATCTAGGCGGGGCGAAGTACTTCACAACGCTCGATGCTAGCCGCGGATATTTTCAGGTTGAGATGGACGAGCGGGATAAAGAGAAGTCAGCTTTCACGTGCCACAGAGGACTTTTCCAATTCAGGAGAATGTCGTTTGGCTTGGTGGGCGCTCCCGCTACGTATCAGAGGCTAATGGACCGTGTTTTGGGAGATGCAAAGTGGCAGCACGCACTCGCATATCTAGACGACATAGTGGTTTACTCGAAAACGTTCGAAGAGCACGTGCGCCACTTGAGAGACGTTCTAGAACGGCTGTGGTCTGCGGGCATCACTTTGAACCCAAACAAAGCTCAGATAGCGGCGACCCGAATAACATTATTGGGATTTACGCTTGACGAGGGTCGCATTTTGCCGGATAAGGGTAAGCTTGAAGCGATAGTGAGCTATCCATCGCCGAACAATGTCGGTGAGCTGAGGCGCTTTTTGGGGATGGTGAATTTTTATCGCCAATTCATTCCAGATTGCGCGGCAGTGCAGGCGCCTTTAACGAAGCTCTTGAGGAATGGTGAGCGTTGGGCTTGGAGCCAAGAGCAAGAGGCCGCACTGCGTCGCCTCACGAAGTTGCTGGCCAACACGGCTCAGCTGCAGCTACCCGATTTGAACAGGGAGTTTGTTATTCACACCGATGCAAGCGACCTGGGCTTAGGAGCAATTTTGCTTCAGGAGCATGGAGGTTCCCTCCGACCGATTGCGTTCGCGAGCCGTACGTTGACACCGGCGGAGAGGAACTACTCAGTAACCGAGAAAGAGTGTCTGGCGATAGTTTTTGCTCTCCGTAAGTTTGACTTTTACATAGACGGAGTTGCGTTTGTGATTGAAACGGACCACATGGCGCTCACGTGGTTGAGGCGTTTGAACGAACCAAGTGGCCGATTGGCGCGTTGGGCATTGTTGCTGCAGCGTTATGACTTCACCGTCCGCTACCGCAAGGGTAAGAACAATGCCGCGGCCGACGCACTATCGCGTGCTCCAGTTCGACACGAGGCAAGTCACGCGACTAATTCGGAACGAACTGAGAGCGAGACACTCGCGCTAACGCAAACAGCGGAGCAAACGTTAGTTCGAGCTAAGAGCGTGAACCACGTAGAGGCTGTCGTTAGCGCAGGGATTGTTTTCAGCAGAAGGGAGCTGTTAGAAGCTCAGCAGAAAGATCCATTTTGTCGAAAGGTGTTCGACGGGCTCCGGGAGCCGGGTGGTAGTGAGGCCACCGCGCACAAGGGGGCAGCTGGTATTGCTGTCGGTGCGGAGCGCTCGGCAACAGCTGGTAGTGCTGTGAGCGCGCTGGATTCATATCTGCTAGATTCTGACGGCGTCCTGCTGAGGTACATTCCATCCGACGATGACGCAAGTGAGTCATTTAAAGTCGTGATACCGCGCGCGTTGAGAGGAGCGCTTCTTCGCTACTTTCATGACTCGTGCATTGGTGGGCATGCGAGCGGCCCTAAGACTTACGCTAAGTTGTGTCGCCTCGCTACCTGGCCAGGTATGAAGCGGGATGTGATTCGCTACGCCCGTTCATGTCGTGTGTGCCAAAGCGTCAAGCCGCGAGGAGGACGTCCGCCCGGCCTCATGCAACCGATTAACAGTCAGACTCCCTGGCAAATCGCAGCGTGTGACGTAATGGGCCCGTACCCCTCAACTCCTAGCAGAAATAAGTTCTTGCTGGTGATCACGGATCACTTCACTAAATGGGTAGAACTTTTTCCCCTTAGGAAGCTGACGGCTCGAGTGATTTTAGAGAAGTTGATGGAGGTTTTTACCAGGTTCGGGTTCCCCGAGCAGTTGATTACAGACAACGCGTCTTATTTCACTGCGAAGGTGTTTGTTGACACGTGCGCCGCGTTGGGCATTAAGCACAAGAAAACAACCACCTACCATGCTCAGTCGAACCCCACGGAGCGAGTCAATCGCAACATCAAGCACATGCTTGTCGCGTTCTCTGAAAGACATAAGGACTGGGATACCTATCTTCCAGAGATCGGTTTTGCATTACGATCGACCGTAAACCGATCGACTGGGTATGCGCCTTCTTCTCTGAACTTGGGGAGAGAACTGCCGAATCCGATGGAGACCGTACTCGCGGACCGCAGTGGAGTGCCAGTGGCGACATCAGCACGCGCTGAATACGCAACGCAGCTGCGCGAGAAGCTAGCGGAAGCTTTACATAAAGCTCGACATAATCTCCGCACTGCTAGGGCACAGCAGAAGGCGCAGTATGACCGCACGCGTAGGAACGTACACTACGAAGTGGGCGATCTGGTGATGCGGCGCCATCATGTTCTCAGTAATGCTAGCAAACAGTTTGCTGCCTCGCTGGCACCGAAATGGTCCGGGCCGTACCGAGTGCGAGAGAAAGTTTCTTCGCTCGTTTATCGACTCGCGAACATGAAAGGCAAACCGAGCGGCGGACCGGTGCATGTATGTGACTTGAAACGCTACATAGCACGGGAGGCGCATGAGGACTACGGTCAGTCCCCCTCCAAGCCGCGCGCGGCGGGTGAGATGGTTCGACACCGGGTCAGGAGCCCAGAACCGCGCTACTTCCTGCGTAACAGTCGGAGGCAACTATGCACGGTAGGCCGCGTTTGATATGTTCGACGCGGGGTGCAAGGGTTAGCGCGCAACACATGTGCGATTGTTAACCTGTCGTTCTTTATCTGTATCACTCTCACCGAACAGATGGAGCGCCATTGGGAACAGCACCGCCGGAACAGCAAGGAGAGGAGACCACCTCCTTACGGCCAGCCCCCACCCCCACCAACGTCCACATGGCAGCCCTACCCCACTGCGGCCCGGCCGCGAA
The DNA here is from genome assembly GCF_043290135.1 of Rhipicephalus microplus. Classification (NCBI taxonomy): domain Eukaryota; kingdom Metazoa; phylum Arthropoda; class Arachnida; order Ixodida; family Ixodidae; genus Rhipicephalus; species Rhipicephalus microplus. The sequence continues at coordinate 48,058,639 of NC_134700.1, forward strand.
CGCCGAGGCAGAGCCACTCGAGCCGCCGCCACCGAGGGGGTCCGCGCGCGCTGCCGCCTGGTCACCAACTCTCGGCTTCGCCGTCACCATCACGACCCGCCGGTTCACAGGGAACGAGACCAGGGTCCCAACGCGGCGAGCCGACCGCATCGCCTCACGGCCGCAACCACCGAGACGTGGCAACCTGGACCAGCCAGGATGGAGGCGACCCTCCGGTGTCTTACGTCTCCTCGAGGCCCTGGCGCCGGCAGGAAAGGGCCCGAGTTGGGGTCGCCCCAGCGCACCTGTATCGCCCTTTTCAGGGGCGCACGGTAGAGGACGCGGACCGGAGGGCTAACGGGGCTTGCCTTCCAGTGCCCGCAGGGACGCGGTTCTGCGAGTGCGGCGCCGTGGTGATCCATAACTCCCACGAATTGGGGAAATTACACCGGCACCGCACCCAGGCTACCCAACCATCCAGCCGCGAATCATCCCAGGAGCGCTCCGGCGCCGCGGTTCGGGCCATGCTGGCGCGGGCGGCCCAGGAGGCGGACTTCGCGCAGTGGCTGCTGAGAGTTGCCTCAGGCCACGCGTCCAGCGAGAGTCCGCCTGCGCCGCTATCAATAACGGCTACCGTAGAGCGGGGGGCGGCGGGGCCGGGAGAGACATTGGTGGCGGCTGCATTGACACCGGAGGTGGCGTCAATGACCTTGGAGGCGGGTGAGAGAGCGGTGGGGGCTCCGGCGGTGCCCGCGGCAGACACCGAACGGTCCGAGGGCATGGACGTAGACCAGGCCCTTCTGGCCTATCTAGAGGACGAATAAAACGAATTATTCCCTCTTTGCAGTCTCTGTCGTTCGGGGGCCTTCTTAAGGGGGGAGGAGATGTGGGGAGCAGGTGCGCCCAGCCTCCCTTTCCCTTTTAGGGCAGCGCACGCGCCTGGTTGCGGGGACCCCTTCCCCCACGGCCGGCGCGTGCGATTCCCCCCCCTTTCCCGGCGCCAGGAACAGGTTCCCCTCTCCCTCAGCGAGGAAAGGTGCCATTCTCGTCAGGGAAAGGGAAATCGGGTCGGGGAACAAAACGAGCGGGCAAACGGGCGCTCGCTCTCTGACACCAGCGACCATCCCAGGAGGACGAACCCGCAACCCCTCCTGCGAGCCGAGGACGTCCACGACCGAGGTGTAAGCGTCAACACCTTTGTTATCTGTAGTATCTCCCCGCGACAGTGACGCGCGATTGCTAACGCTTAGCAATAAAGTGTTTGTTGTTGATCTGGCCAGTTGCCTTATTCGCCCGAACCCGTAGTAGTAGCTGCAATGAGGCAAGCTACGGTTGGGGGACGTTAACCGTGCACGGAACGACTGTGTGCGGCTGAAACATTAGCTATAGGCTTCTGCGTCAGCCGTACATAGGACGGTCCCCCAACATCTGCCCGGCTAGCTCAGTCGGTAGAGCATGAGACTCTTAATCTCAGGGTCGTGGGTTCGGGCCCCACGTTGGGCGCCAGATGTTGGGGGACCGTCCTATGTACGGCTGACGCAGAAGCCTATAGCTAATGTTTCAGCCGCACACAGTCGTTCCGTGCACGGTTAACGTCCCCCAACCGTAGCTTGCCTCATTGCAGCTACTACTACGGGTTCGGGCGAATAAGGCAACTGGCCAGATCAACAACAAACACTTTATTGCTAAGCGTTAGCAATCGCGCGTCACTGTCGCGGGGAGATACTACAGATAACAAAGGTGTTGACGCTTACACCTCGGTCGTGGACGTCCTCGGCTCGCAGGAGGGGTTGCGGGTTCGTCCTCCTGGGATGGTCGCTGGTGTCAGAGGGCGAGCGCCCGTTTGCCCGCTCGTTTTGTTCCCCGACCCGATCTCCCTTTCCCTTTTAGGGCAGCGCACGCGCCTGGTTGCGGGGACCCCTTCCCCCACGGCCGGCGCGTGCGATTCCCCCCCCTTTCCCGGCGCCAGGAACAGGTTCCCCTCTCCCTCAGCGAGGAAAGGTGCCATTCTCGTCAGGGAAAGGGAAATCGGGTCGGGGAACAAAACGAGCGGGCAAACGGGCGCTCGCCCTCTGACACCAGCGACCATCCCAGGAGGACGAACCCGCAACCCCTCCTGCGAGCCGAGGACGTCCACGACCGAGGTGTAAGCGTCAACACCTTTGTTATCTGTAGTATCTCCCCGCGACAGTGACGCGCGATTGCTAACGCTTAGCAATAAAGTGTTTGTTGTTGATCTGGCCAGTTGCCTTATTCGCCCGAACCCGTAGTAGTAGCTGCAATGAGGCAAGCTACGGTTGGGGGACGTTAACCGTGCACGGAACGACTGTGTGCGGCTGAAACATTAGCTATAGGCTTCTGCGTCAGCCGTACATAGGACGGTCCCCCAACAATGGTCAAACACGTATCGTTTAGTTCCAATGTGCAATGTTTTGAAGCGCAGAGAATAGGACGAGACTTTTAATGTGGCGAAAGCGATAAGGTGTTTGCGAGCAGGTCTGATGGACTGCGAGAAATCCTCACCGACGCTGCATTGGGTCCTTTAAACTAGGGCTATTGCGAAGGAGGGTTCTTAGGTTTTGAAACAGTTGAATTTTACAATGAGTGGCTGAGCATTGCGCTCTGAATGGCGTCCAAGACGATGTGCACGTTCAATGTGATTGTGATCAACGATGACGTTCAAATGCTCATTGCAGTGGCGAATGATCATTTCCTCCGATTCGGCAAATGTTTCTCTCGGATTGGGATCAGGGATGTCGTAAAATATAAGATTGTTCCGGCGTGACCTAGTCTCGGCATCCTCCATGTGGGAAGCAAGGCGATCGTGCTGGCCTGCTATTAGAGTGGTGTCTGATCTTACTGTATCTATGTCGGTTCGTAAGGTTGAGGTGGCTTTGTAATGCTCTTCTAAATCAATCATGCGTTTACATAGGTCGAATAGGGTTTGGTCTGTTGCTTGTAGCTTGCTATTTAGGCCTAACACTTCGTTGATTAGCTTTGACTGGTCAGCAGTTAGCTTTCCTAACTCCGTCATTACGTCTTTGATATCGGGAGGGCCAAGGTTAGTTTCTATATCACCCGACAAGAGCAACAAAACATATAGGACATGAATGCATTAAGTGTAGCACAGAACCGCGGTCTCGGCAGCTGTATCAGAAAGTAGTTGCTTGGTTTCGTCCCGAATGAACGATACGGTCCACTAACCGACTTGGCAAAGCACAGCGGATTAGTGGTCTGCGCTGAAGCACAGCCACTGAGCCCACAGATTGCGGGGGACGCCAGGAGCGGTTTTATAACTGATGTGGACGAAGATGTTGCAGACGATAGCACTTTCCATGGAAAATGCAGATCCAGAGTTGGTGGTAGCAGCGCTGTTGAACACGATGAATAAGTCGGGACATGTGGAGGCAAGAGGCTTGCGCCGGGCTGACTGTGGTAGATTGTTGGCATGGCGGTGGCTTGAGGAAACGCTAAGATTGTGGGCAGGACAATTCCGGTCAAGTAACCGAGTACCTGCATGGCGAAGCACAGCGGATTAGTGGTCTGCTCTGAAGCACAGCCATCGAGCCCATGAGGATATGATTTAGTATTTTATTCACAGAATACTGAAGGCCCAAATCAGAGCCTATGCAGGAGTGGAAACAAGCACTTGTACAAAAAAGCATAATCTATCTGTAGTTTACGCACGCAATGTACACAGAAAGTTATTGCTCTCATACAGACAAGTGTACATATAGCAATTCATATTCGACTGTATTTCCACCTCGTAAATCAATAGCAATTCGTGATGAAGTTGAATATGTGTACACAAAACTGTTTACACCAATAGATACTTGCAATATAACACATGACACAGCAATAGGAGTATTATTACTTTAACATATTCGTGTAGACGGCTGGAATTACACGTCCACATACGTTCCTGTAAATACATACCAACAATGGATAGTGCTTAGGGTGATGATGGGAGGAAGTGTATGTGTTGTAGTGACTCAAACGGCAAGGCGCTCCGTTTTCTTATGGTCCGAGGAAAACCTAAATGTGTTGGTACGTGTCTGGAATGGTGTTATCGACGCAGCATGGCGATTTTTTGCTAGTCGTGACGTCGGTGGTTGGATAAACGTGGAGGCATCTAGTGCAAAATGTTAGTCTTTTAAATGAAAAAAGAAAATTTAATCTCAGAATTTAGCGATGAAACTGAAGTTCTTTTATATTGTAGCCAGTCACTTCAACCTTCAGCAGTAGCCAGCAACTTCAACCAACAGGACCACAATTCCTACCCATCAAAGCTTTACGTTTTTTGGTCAAAGTTTCGGTCACCACGAGAGAAACAATAAATGCATTCATATTTGATACACAAATTCAAGTCCCTACAACCATCAGGAATCAATGTTGCACGTGGTCACTTGGAATCACTGAAACCCATAGGATAATTGCGATGATATTTGGAGAAACAAGATACGTTCAACCTTCAAACATAACCGGTACTACATTGATCTGCTCCTAGACTACTTACCTTCTTATTAATGTTCTCTTTCCATTTTTCAATCTTTAGATTACGAAGTCTTTATTTTCTAGAACTATTAAACCACTCCTGTGTTTCCTCTGTCCTCGCTTCTAAAACCACTCCTACCGCGCATGGTTAAGGGCATTGTCAACCCAGAAAGTTCTCGGCATTTTTTCTGTCCTTTTTTTTCGTTGCAATTTTCTCCTTTTTTTCGTTTGTTTTTCGTCGGCTTACTCTAACGTCCTACTTTTTTTCTTTTTCACCCTTTCTGTCTTCTCGTCCCACCTTCTGAGAACATATTGAATCACTACCACCTAGCTTGAAGCGAGAACTGCACTCCTCTGCTTTACAGATTTTTTTCTTTTCGGACGGGGATTATTAACAGGGACACGCGCCACCACAAGGAGATGACGTCACTACTAACCCCTTTAAAACTAACACGCTGAGGATGACACGGCGCCTTTGGGAACAATAGGTCCTCGAATTGAAACGTCGATCAGCCTGTCTTAGGCACTTCCACTGTTCACCCTGATTATCCCACTAAGTCTCTGTGGTGGCTTTCGTAGTCTACTCGCACAGCGCTGCCACGCGGCAATGCAGAGTGGCGGCTAGAGTAACTATATATGCTACCTTTAGGTAGCAAAGTTGCACATGCTTTTCCTTCGCCGCTCACGCTGCTATTCGGCCAGCGCTGTCACGAGGTTCAAAGTAACGTCAAATGTTGATATTCACGCGGCGAAGTCAACTTTACGTGCAGGATAGCGCGGCGCCCGCGGGTTCTCTGCTCGTGCCGACTTCAGTCTCATTAGGGAGTTCTAGCTTGTACTTATATTTCTTTACGAGAACGGGTTAGCGGATACCAGTTTGAGTTTACCGTCTAATACCCTGTCACACGGACAACCATGAAGACCGTTAAACTCCCTCGTCTTTACGACAACGAAGATGCGGTCGGTGTCACACGGCCACCCTTACGCAAACGAAGGTGAACGGAGCATTTCGCAAAGGACGTTCAACGATCTCCCTTCGCAGCGAAACGAGGTACTCTCGTCCTCAGAAGTCTAGAGGTCGGAGAAAAATTTCGAGCACTAAGTGGCTGCAGTGAAAGAATAACACATTTTAGCAATCTTAAACGTTCTTTCGTTGTAGTACTCATTCACAACGCGTGTTTGTTCACAATATTTACGCCCGCCAGAGTTCACTTACTCTCAACACCGATGCCCTACACCGTGCCTCGCGAGTCGGGCTGGCCGGCGCCAGCCGATCAACGTCATTACCAGCGCAATATCGCACCACTTCCTCACGTCGTCCGCCATGTCACTCATGGCTGAAGAACACAAAATGTGCGCTCACGCGGCAAGGAAGCATAAGAACTTTCGTACCGGGCATGTACACAGGCAAGAAAACAACTAAAAGCACAATGTGGCCAGCGTCACTAGCAGCATTGCTACATTTAGCAAATGCGTTTTTATTTGAAATTATTTTTAATGGTTTGCTAGTCGCATACCTACTTAATAGTGCTTTTTTGTAAAAACCGCATAACGAGGATTCACAAAAAAATCAATAAGGATCAAATTAGAATACTTTTCCGAAAATCAAACAGCGCCAGCTGAGCCCCCTCGCGGCAACTGTTACAACCTTGTCATTGCCGTGTGGCACTGCCACAACTCCTTCTCCGTCGAACCCCCTAGGGGAGATTTACGTTGACGGTGTTCAATGGAGTTTGGTGGTGGCCGTGTGACAGGGGTGAACGGATATCTTTCAACGTGTTAGCTCCTCATACGTGAACGTTTACGTTCGTAGGTAAACGCGCATACCTTTACGTTTTGCAAACCATAATCCTAATTGCATATAAACTGCATTTAACTTAGATATGATTGAATCACCGTTGTGGCAAAATTATGACACATTCTTTAATTGGGTACAGTATTCTCGTATGCGCAAAAGAGTGAAAATACAAGGCTACTGCAACAATGGTGTCAACATCTTGTGACACTTTGTGCAACCACAGTCATGAACACGTTGGCTTACGCGTGAGGTTTTTGAGGTGAAAATGATAAAAAAGCAACTCATTTGTAATAGCACCACTGTGCGGTTTTCGTATGAGACGTACAATGCACGATTTTTCTGCAATAACAATTTGGTGATTACCTGGTTCATTATTGCTTTGCTAGATGGCGCCACCTATCCAGCTTCACGAGAGCATAGATGTTTACGGTTTTATGTATTAGGCCATTCTACATTTGGTAATCCAGCTGAAACAATTTAATAGCTATTGGAGCTCGCACTTCGGCTTATTTCAACTCGATGGCTCGAGTCCCCGCAATACGGATTCCTCGAGCTTCTACGAACGAAGGTGCATTTGAGAGAGAGGGCGAAAAACGTAAAGCCTATACAGCGGGAAACGTGAATTTTTAAACCACATCCGACGGGAAACGTAAAGGTTTACGTTACGTAAGAAACCGCGCATGCGCAGATTCTATCTGCGCATGCAGATATTGCTCCTATTGTGACCTATTGCTCCTATTGTGACCGCGTTTAGGGGAATTTAGCTTGTACGTATACTTCTTTACGTTACCGTGTTACCGGATAGAATCTGCGCATGCGCGGGTTCTTACGTAACGTAAACCTTTACGTAACGTAAACTACCCGCCGGATACGCTTTACGTTAGCGGCGCTATCTCACAAGTTCAGCTTCGTTCGTAAGAACTCGCGATATCCACATGACGGAGACTCCAGACATTAGGTCAAAATAAGCAGAAGTGCGAGCCCCAATAGCGAATACATTGTTTCAGCCAGATTACCAAAGCTAGAATGGCCAGAACATCAAAGCCGCCGCAAACATGTTTTCCCCGACAGACTGGATAGGTGGCGCCATCTAGCGGTAACGGAATGAACCGAGCAATCTCGAAATTGTTATTTCAGAAACATAGTGCGTAGTACGTATGGTGTAAAAATCGTGCAGTTGCGTTATTTCGGATGGCTAGGACCAGCGGAGCCCTGGAATGATGGCTAGGGCCAGCGGAGCCCTGGAATAAGGACCCGACCATTTATATTGCTTAGCGTTATGCGCAAATAAAGTTTTTTTTCTCTCTCTCTCTTTCTCTCTCTGCATTATCTCTTAAGAGTTACCTTTCCAACCATTTTCACCTAATTTAATTTATTCTTCAGCTTAACGTCTCAAAACCATCATATCATAATGAGAGATGCCGTAGTGCAAGGCTCTGAAATTTTAGACCACCTGGGGTTCTTAACGTGCACCTAAATCTAAGCACACGGGTCTTAAGCATCTTTGCAACCTGTGGTATTATACTGCCACACTGTAACAGGGCAATTTTGCTAAGCACGCGCGAATACTTGTGCGGCACGCTCCCGCGCCGGCACATCGCGCCGTATTATCCCCCTGCGCGTGCGACGAGCGGCTTCACTGCAAAGCCGTTGAACGACCTATGCGCAACTCTGATTGATTGATATGTTGGGTTTCGCGTCCCAAAACCACCATATGATTATGAGAGACGCCGTAGTGGAGAGCTCCGGAAATTTCGACCACCTGTTGTTCTTTAACGCGCACCCATATCTGAGCACATGGGCCTACAACATTTCCGCCTCCATCCGAAATGCAGCCGCCGCAGCCGGGATTCGAGCCCGCGACGTGCGAGGCAGCAGCAGAGTACGCTAGCCACTAGACAACCGCGGCGGGGCCTATGCGCAACTCTGCACCTTCCGTAACTCTAGAGGTGTCTAGCGCGCTCGACGGCCGTAGGAGAGCGCACTCGCTCTCTGGATTTAATTCGTGCCGACCAGTTGTGCCCCCGCGATATCCGACGACAGCGCAGCTCTGGCCGACTGGCTCGCCCTACGCCATCTCCTGCCGCCGACAAGAGCTGTGGCTGAGTTGTGCTCCATCCTCGGACTCCTGTGACTGTGTCCATCTTTCCTATCTTCTCCTTGCTTATTGGTGTCGCTGTCCCTGCGCCACGTTCTCTCTTTCCCCCTCGCTATACCTATACCTTTAATCCTATCCTTTTAATCCTTCCTTACAACCATTCCTCGTGAGCTACTGTTGAGGTGTCGCCCTGTGAGCAGGCAGTTGCGGGGCTCACTTTTATCTTCTTTTCTCTTTTAAGAATCACATAGTAAAAAGTGTTCGCTCAGACAAAAAAAAAATAGTGAAGGCACTGCTTGGGCACGCTTTCAAGGTCGTCTTCTCCACGAAGCGCAGCCTCCATGAATCCTGGTCTCTCCTGTGCGCACGCTTAGTTACAGTGGCTTAGTAGACTCGTAATTCAGGAGAGGATAGATAGATGGATAGATAGATAGATAGATAGATAGATAGATAGATGAATTCTTTTATTGGGGAAAGGGAGGATTTAAGGTCACTAAAGGGAGGGTGGAGGAGGGGGATGGGTGATAGGCACACACTAAGTCACGTGCGCCAAGCCACTGCTTATTCCGAAATGGGCTAATGTGACAAGCTGATGAGGGTTCTCGAGAATGTCCTTTTGTACAGCTTCCAAATTGGGATGTAGCAAAATTCGTATTGTTCTCGTGATAATGATATAGGGCAGGACAGTGTAGAATGAAGTGTTCCATGTTGGCCAAACACGAAGAGGGGCAAAATGTACATATGCAGGAAATGGAAGTGTCCAGCTCCTCTTTCGGTCCACAAGACAGCCATTTATGAATGATGTGAGCGGTAGTGGCTGCGTTTGCAAGTACTTCAATTGTTAATCAATGTTTCCTTGAATTGGGTGAGGGTGAAATTCTGAAAGATACGAGGAGGGGTGACATCTTTGAATCGCTCCCGGTTAATGTGCTTGAGGAAGCGCCGAAGGCGTGCCATTTCAAAATAGGCGCTTGATGACAAATTAGCGTAAGGGTGGCCAACGAACTGGGAAGATGCACGCAGGAAAGGTTGGAGATGATTAGGTAGAACTCCTGTATTTGAGGTAGCAAGACTGTGTGCCACCTCGTCACCTCCCCACGGATCCCCACTCGACCAGGTGTCCAGGCGACTATAGTGTCAATGCCATTCTTCTGTTTGTGCAGGAGAATTTTAAGGATGCGTATAGCTGTGACATCTTCTGTATTTGGATTTTCCATGTCCCTTAATGCCTCAAATGAGTCTGTGTAAATAGCTGACTGTGCAATGTTATTCTGTAGGGCTGTCCAGATGGCCAAAAGTACTGCTTGTGGAGGCATCACGTAGTCTGTTCTGCATGTGTAGCGCTTGGCCTAACCGGTTAAGAGTTTGTACCATGCTAAGGTCAAGCGCGGTCCATCGAGAGCGGCGTCGGTGAACATGGCATTGGGAGTATACAAATTGTGCCACTGAGACAGCCATTTGTGGCCACAGAAGCGGTATTGCGAGTGGTGCGAGGTCTTGGAATGGCACAGGTTGCGGAAGACCAAGGCAGTGTCTTCACTAACAGTGTCCGGGAGTGCCTTGCAGACACGTCGAGTGTCCCAAAGCAGGGTATCGTGTCCCTGTATACTTAATTGCAATTGATTATGTAGAGATGTTTGGCCATTTTTCAAAATATTGTCAATGGGGACATAGGTGCTAGATCCTGGAGTTTTTGCACATTGGTAAACTACGGCAGTCCCGTGATTGCCCGGAGGACATGTCGGTGAAGGACTTGCAGGGTTTTTCTGGTCTTTTTCGTCAGCATTATCACGGTGCCTCCGTATATGATTTTGCCAACTGCGATTGATCGCACTATGGTGGCGCAGGCTGATTGTCGTGCTCCGCCAAATTTATTAGAGATGCGCTCTATTGTGTTTAGCAGCTTTGGCCATTCTTTTTTGAGCTCGGTGGTCCAAAGATGTTCTGTACTACAGCTGTGGATGGGAATCCCGAGAGTTTTAATGTGCCTGTGCATTGTTGTGACTTGATGAGCTCCTAGTGTCAGTGTTATCGCTTGCTCAGGTGGAAAGACACTACGTCTGCGATTGATGCAGAGAAGTTGAATTTTCTCTGGCGCCAAAGTCAGCCCTAATTTCAGAAGGGTACCCTTGAGTGCAATCAGAGCAGCTTGAACTTAATTTGCTATATCTTGAATATTTCCACCATAGCCCTGTGCTTTTATCCAAATGGTTATGTCATTCGCATATATGGTATACCGGGCGCCAGTGTTCGATTCCAGTTCTTGGGCTACTGTGAGCATAGCAATATTAAAAAGTAGAGGAGCCAAAATAGATCCCTGAGGAACGCCCCGATTGAGATAGTAAGTAGTACGGGTTGTAGATGTATTGATACGAAGTCGTTTCGGTCTCGGTTCCAGAAATTTTGCGATCCACTCAAGGGTTTCTTCGCTAGGATATATTTTTGCAAGATTTCTGAGACTGTGGTCCTGCTTGACGTTATCAAAAGCTTCCCGCACGTCAACTGCTAAAATATAGTCGTGAGTTACGATTTATGGCCCTTCGAAGCAACCAGGGGCTGTTGTGCGTTCCCATATTGGGTCTGAACTCTGAAGCCGGCTTGAGACGGGTGTAAAGCTGAGGTTTGATATTCGATATAGTTTGTTATCCTCGTATGGATCATCTTTTCGATCAGTTTACGTATGGTTGGGGTAAACGGTAAATGATATGAAGCGGAGATAACCGTACAATATGCAGCGGAGATGATCGTAGGATCCTTTTCTGGTTTCGGTATAGGATTGATGATTGACAGACGCAAATGTTCGGGAACTACTCCCTGAGACCACTGCTTGTTGATGACTTCTAGGAGAGCTGTTTCGGTTTCTTCGGACAAATTGCGTAGGATTTTCCAAGTGATGCTGTCATGTCCCGGTGCAGAATCAGATTTGCCGTGTTTTACTGCTGCATGAAGCTCTCCAAATAGGAAAGGAGCACCTAGGCCTGACTTTGTGAGTTTGATTTTAGGCGTTTCGAGTGGAGAAGGTGCCATAATTCTGGCATGAGGAAAGAATGTTTTAATGATTTCCTCTTCGTGCTCATCGTTTTCATATCGGAGTGCCAATGTCTCGTGTGGAGAGGATGCTTTGCTTTTGCCCACCATTTTGCGAATAATTCCCCAAAGCTCCTTCATGCCTTTAATTTTTCTGAGTCGCTCACAAGTGGAGACCCTCTGGGCTTGACTCAGCTCCTCCCCGTGTTGTTTAATAAGCTTGAAGATTTCTCTGATGCGATGGAGAGTCCAGTAGCGTCTGCCATTAGTCTTGTACTGTTGTGTGAGCCCGTTGGTTATTCTCTTTAGAAATATCATACGCGAGTCAACGCCTGCATCATTTTCCTCACCAAGGGTTCCTTCTATGGCAGTGCTAAGGCTGTTGCGCAAGACTTGAGCGAATTCTTCAATAGCTTCGAACTTTGCTTCGAAACCATCCCGTAACTGGGACCAGTTTATAGACCAAATATGTGCATTATGCTTGCAAATTTTCTTACTAATATAAAAAATAATGAGCTAATGATCACTGCCCTATATTATAGAGTGAGTCTTCCAACTCTTCAGTGCTTTAGGGGTGGCGATGGTTAGGTCTGTTGTGGTATCGCTCTACTTTGCATGCAGCCCAGCCCTGGTTTGAACCCTGATTTGGTTGAAATATTAAGTGGTAGTGATTCCAGTTGTTTAGTGAGAAGGCGTCCTCTGGAATCGACAGTAGCATATCTCCAGATATCACTTTTGGCGTTGAAGTCTCCGAATATTATGATGGGAGTGCCACTGGCCTCGTGCAAAAGCTGCTGTATCCACACGTATTCCTATGGTGAAGTGGCGCCGCGACAAGGGCTACAGTTGATCGAAGCAACCACCAGTGCGTGCTGTCTGCTTTTCCCTGGCAGAGCGAGCTTGACTGCCACGATCTCCCTGTACTGATTGCTCACTCATCTGGTTTCCATAGTAGGGTAGGCGAATGTCTGATAATTTTGCAGCGAGATTGGACCGCTTGTTTCTTGAAGCAGAATGATGAGAGGTTTATATTGGTCAACTTGATACTTTATTGCTTGAACACTCTGAGAGATACTCCTGCTGTTGCATTGTATGCATGTAATATTAGGAATTTTCTTTATTATTCTCTGCTGTGATTGTGGGTGCACCGGTACTTTCTCTTGCATTCATCTGCAGTAACTTTAATGTGTGTGATATCTCGTTCATTTACCTCTTGATGTTGCATAATTATGTGTTTCTGTTGCGCCATGGCTCTCTCAATCACTTTCATGCGTGAGTTCAGTTTCTCGAGAAGATGCATGATGGCGTCGAGTGCGTGTTCTTTAACGGGTGGTGCTTGTTTGAGGGTGCGAGGGACCTTCTAATGTTCATGTTGCTTTTCGATGCGCGGCTGTGTGGCAGCGTTAGATGGCAAGGGGTGCTCTGCAGCGGGTGGTGACGATTTCTTTGGGAGTGGTGGTCCACATGATTTTTTAGGCTTTTTTAGAGTAGAGGTGTTGACCGCTGTTTGCTCACAAATTCCTTGCGAGGCCTGCATCGAAGATGTGATCTGTAGTTGCATTGCATCAAGTTTCTGTTGCATGAAGTTTTTCATTTGTTGCTGGAACTTGGTCCAGGTACCTGTTTACGCTGCCTGTGCTTGTTCGAAACGCTCAAGTCTCTCCTCAACCTTACTGACGTTTTTTGCCGCAGGTGATGCCGTCCCCTGCGACCATGTCGGCAACAGAGTGTTCAAGTTTTTCGCGATTGTTGCTGATTGCTATCCTTGTTTTGATTGATTTGTGGCAGCACTCTTCTTGGGCAATGGTAGCCTTGTAGCTTTAAATGCTCTAGCGTGGCAGTTGGGGTTCAGAGAAATGTGGCCTGCTGCTTGACAGGCCATGCAGAACGGCGTCTCCTCGCACTGGCTATCCTGCTTGTGCGTTCGGCCACAGTGACGACATTCAGCTTGCGACGGGCAGAACGTGGCCATATGACCCAGTCCGGGGCTCCGAAAACAGGCTAGGGCCTTAGGCCTTTGCTCATACACTGGGACAATTTCGTAGTCCAAGGATAGTCGTCTCGGAGGACGTGGGGTATCGAAGGTGATCAGAAGCATCTGTGTCTTGCCCATTATCCGAAATCCCAGAATGTTAGCGGATTCGCATTGAATGTTATTGGCAATATATTCCTCAGTGTGCCCAGCTCGTATCTTCACGACGCCCTTGCTAGTAACCTCAGCAAGTTGGGTGGCGTCCACTATCTAAACAGGAATCCTATGCGCCTCAACTGCGATCCCAGCGTCAGCTCTCCTTGTGCTAGAAAATTGTTCAAGTGCTGCATATCCCCAACGGACAATCTAACTGCATTAGCCTTAACTACATACTTAAATGCAGAATGTTCGGCGGCAATGCTAGTGGGAGTAGTCTGTCTTATAGGGCGAGCAATCACCGACTTTGAACTTTCCTCTATAGACATTTAGAGTAAGCCTAACGAAAAAGTGAGGCCTACTCACCCGCTCCAACCGCAGTTTGCCCTTGAGTCTTGGCGTCGTGTATTTGTGGTAGTTGACCGTATCCCACTCTGATGGCTCGTTGTCCTCGTGATCCATGCTGTCCTCGGGACTCGTTGTGGCGAGTTGCGCCGGTGTCGAGAGCACTGAATCGTTTGACGCTGCCACAGCGTAGCGGGTGCATTCCAGGCCTCGTTGAGCAGGCGTTCCGATGTTACGTTGCGATTTCGTCCGTACGAGAGGTTGCGAGTCCAGTAGAGGATGAACTTCACTTTCCTCGGTGCCGCTGCTGCGTTTACGAAAGGAGCGTGCTGCTGACACACGACAAATGAAGAATAGTGACAGTTGTGCGCGCTTGTCCTCTATTTACTTGTGTGCTCGTTTCGTGCGTCTTTCTTTTTGTTTGAACAGCTCTCTTGTGTCGCGCTGTGACAGTTCCTAGTCCGTGCTTGTGCTGTGTATAAATATTTCGTGCATGCTTTCTGCTTGAGGTGTGCGCTGGACGTTTCGAGCTACTTGTCATTCTTTAAGTGACTTTGCAATTTGATGCTGTTGCTCTGAAAGAGTGCACAATACACGCTCAACTACCTTTGTGAAAACACGCTTTACTTTCGTGTTAAGCGGATTTCTATATTGGCCTGGCGTGCGACAGGTGGCGCGGCGAAGGGAACAGCGCTTGTATGAAGTTAATTTGGGAATTCGTGGGCTTTTGTTTTCAGATTTGGCGCCGTATAGAAACCACCGTGCGTGTTAAAGCTCGACGAACAAGCAGTTCAGTTGTTCATTTTGTGTGTGGCGGCTACCGATGCTGTTCGAACAACCGTGCATCATCACTTTTAACTCATTTTAAAACACGGGGCTTTGTTTCCTAGAACTGCATGCGGCCTCTTCTCTCCGTGGCGAGTTCTGTGCAATGTGAAATTTTGAACGATAAAAGAGACGTATCTATTATGTTATCTACAGTACATTGCAATTTTATTGGCCTTCCAGCCCCATGCAAACATTATGAATTTATACTCCACCTCTCCAACCTGCAGTCTTATGTTGTGATGGCAACACAAATTTTAAACCTGTGAACTATTTGTGGCCTCTTTTCATTAACAGGAACAATAGAAATTTGTAGCGCTGCTAATAAATATTTCATTATTAGGTTAAGAATGGTACAAACAATGAATACTTAAACTAGTTCGGAGTTGTAACTAGGTTCCTCTAGTAGAAAGATATACAAAATGCAGAACGTGATATGAGCTCGACAGCAACTGCGGACCAGGAGTGAACATAACTTCTATGTGAGGTTACACGAAGACATTGCCCCAACCTGCTTCACGTATGTTGCATTACACGCGTAGACATTGCCTCACTCTGATTTGCACGAACAGTGAGCTTTTGCCGCTTCTCCGCAGTCGATCACAATAGAGAGACGTTGTGTGATGGGACTCTTGTCGCAGGACGAGAGTTGCAATGATGATCCAGTCTCCGTTGACAGTCTAGAACACGCATTGAACAACGTTGTCTGTGTCGTACACCGCCACGCCCTCGATGAGACACCACGACGTTTCTCAAGCCTTATCTACATACTTGTAGATCCTTGTCAAAAGCACTTTATACTGAAACGTCAAAAATAACACCTGAGCAAATACGGCGGAAAGTGTGAATAACGAGCTAGAACACACGCACCACACACACATTTATTTATTTATTTTCAAATACTGCAGCCCAATACAGGGCTATAGCAGGAGTGGGGTACATTTACATGAACAAAATACACTGATTACAACGTTGACATAAAAAACAATTGCAGTATATCCACGGAGTGAATGATGGGGAGTGGGGCGAAGCATTCGTTCGTCCATTCGTTCTTGCTTCCGTCCGTTCCTGCGTATGTCTGTGTAACCGTCCATGCGTCCATCCACCCGTCCGTGCGTGCATCTGTTCGTGCGTCCGTCCCTGCGTTCGTCCATGCATTCGCGCCTGCGTCCGTTCATGCGTGCATCCATGCATCTGTCTGTGTGTCCGTTCATCCATCTATTCAGCACTCCAAGTACCACCATCTCGCATCTTTTCATCATATATTCTCCATATAGAAGCACCGCCATCCAGCGGATTTCAAGGACTAAACGGGAGGTGGCACATGCACACTTTCTTACGGCTTGCGCTTCGGGTTTACTTCCCACCTTTAACCACCTCGAGTTCATGGTATATACTAGTTCACTGTATTCATGGCAATGCGGCCCAACGCTCGCTGAACCTTTATAAAAGCAAGTAGGTTACACCCAGCGAGTATAACGTAGCAACCCTTTCTTGTCAGATCGTGCTCAATGTACACGCCAATAGCTGCTAATGGGGATCGCAGCGTACGCGTTACCTAAAGGCCAAATGCTCCTGTCTCTCATTCCTCCTTAGCAGCCATTAACATGTGCATTGAGCACTATCTTTTATTGTTCAACAACGCACAGAAGAAATCTCTCACCGGAACCACCTTGGAGGTCAAAATCGTAAGGACCGCTATTTCGAGTATGTGCCACTGGTGGTTACGTATTACGAGGGACGCGCAAGCCATGCCATAAGGAGCTTCGCCCCTAAAATGATTTATTATAACAGTGCGTCTACAAATTCCGACAAAGATAATTCACGAATACTACCGGGTAAGTCATTCCACATTTCAGTAACTCTATGAAAAAAAAACTGTTCTTGAAAATGTTCGTGTGTATAAAGAAAGGCTTTAAGTTGAGGCTGTGGTAACCTCTAGTTGAAAGAGTATCAGCATATGAGATGTAATCATCTGAAGATAGTCGACAAGATGAGTGAAGAAATGAATGCAATAGCTTCAAAGAATCGGTATCCCGTCTGGTGGATAGGAGAGGGAGTTTCAAGGAAGTCATTGCTGATGAAGGTGAAAAGATATGATCGTAGCGATGGCAAATGCAACGAACCACCTTCCTTTGAACAGATTCAATTTTGTTGACGTCGCATGTTATATACGGGTTCCAGACACATGAAACATATTCTAGTATAGGGCGTATGAGCGTTTTATACAACAATAACTTGGTGCATTTCAGAGATTTGGATGACGTACGACGCAGGTAACCTAATTTTTGCAGTGCTTTGGGTGTGATGTAATCAATATGCTGCGAGCAATGTAAGTTGTGTGATAAGATAATCCCAAGGTATTTACACTCTTGTGCCCGAGGAACTATTGTGTTCTCAGAAGAGTAACCATGCAGCAACGGAGAACGGCTGTTAGTGAATGATACCACTGCAGTTTTCTGAAAGTTAATGCGCATCTGCCAAAGCCTGCACCATGTGCAAAAGCTGGTGAAGGAATCCTGAAGTAAGGCATGATCGCTAGGAGAAGAAATTACTTGATATAAGACGCAGTCGTCGGCATAAAGACGGACCTGAGACTTCAGATTGTTCAGAAGGTCATTTATAAATATTAAAAATAATAAAGGTCCTAGAACGGATTCCTTTGGAACACCCGAAGTTACATCGACAGTTGAGGACGAAGTGGAGTGGAATGACACATATTGAGATCGAGATTTAAGAAAGCTAGCTATCCAGTTGGTTAATCGAGGGTTGTTTAAAATAGCATCAATTTTACTTAGCAGCTTATTGTGTGTAACGGTGTCGAAGGCCTTGGAAAAGTCTATGAATAACGCGTCAATCTGATTGCCAATGTCAAGATTGCTGGATATGTCATGCGCCAATTCGACCAGTTGTGTTAGTGTGCTGAAACGACGACGAAAGCCATGGTGAATGTTCGAGAGTAGGTTATTTGACTCAAGATATTCCGTTATATGATTCTGAATGGCACGCTCAAGCAGTTTACCACAATTCGAAGTAAGTGATATCGGTCTGTAGTTGGACAGGAGTTGCTTGTTACTAGACTTATGCAAGGGCAAGACTTTGGCTAGTTTCCAGGACTGGGGGACAGTGCTTGAAAATACAGATTTTCGAAAAATGATTGACAAATAACGTGCACACCACAGAGAGTATCTTACAAGAAAGCTGTTTGGAATGTCGTCGGGACCAGTGCACTTTTTTGTGTCTAACCTAAGTATCATGTTAAGGATGCCGTTCTCGTTAATCAACACATAATCAATAGTGAGCTCAGTATTAGGGTTTCTGAATACTGGGAGAGAGCTGTTGTCATGCGTGAATACAGACTGAAAGTAGACATTGAAACCGTTAGCTATTTCAAGTGGGTCTGAAATAACCTTACCGTCTAGCATAAACGATATGGTATCAGTTTTAGTTGGTGATATGGAAGTCCAAAATTTACGTGGGTTAGATTGAAGTAATCTTGGAAGCTCAACTTGAAAATAAAAGTCTTTAGCTTTTTGCAATTCGGTACGTAGTTGCAGCACGGTATTGTTAAATCGAACGATACTGTCAGGATCTTGCATCTTTTTTTGGCGCCGCAAACAACGAACGCGACGTGATGTATGCAGTAGAGTGCGATTCATCCAAGAGACTTTGGGATTTATTTTTTTAGACTTAAGGGGGACAAAGTTATTATCGCATAGTTCAACGATGCGCTCAAATTCTTGAATCAGTTTATCAACGTTGTCGTTTTCGCGAACACCAAGTGCTTGAAAAGAATCAAAATTAAATGCAAGGGTGTCCGTTATTGACGCGTTATCAGCACGAGAAAAGTCAGGGAAATGAGTAATATTGGGGTGTACTTTAGTCGTTGGAGAGAGGATTGAAACGAACACAGCTTTGTGGTCAGAAATGCCATCGATTACTTCGTACTGAAAACCAGTTTCAACTAGATGAGAAATTAAGAAGACCAGATCAAGGACAGATGTGTTTCGGGTAGGTGTTTGCACGATTTGAGTAAGACCAAGGGATAATGAAAGAGATAAAAGTTCCCTACAAATGGCCAGACATGGCCGGTGCAACACAGAGTTCGCCAATCAATACCCGGAGCATTAAAATTCCCCATGAACACAATCTCCGAGGTGCCGAAGTCCTGTTCGTGCATGAACAAGCTAAGCTTTTCTAAAGTTTTTATTGGAGAACCAGGTGCTCTATAGCACACACCAACAATCATAGACAGCCCTTTTAAACATAGCTTACACCAAGTAACTTCGACATTAGGCGTATCAGGGAGCACAGAAACCTTTATGCCCGAACGAAGAACAAGAGCGACACCACCCCCTTTACCTTAAGATCGGTGGTTTCGTATATCTACATAGTCTGGGGGTGTAAATCCGGAATCGTACACGTCGCTGCGTAATCAAGTCACTGTTATCGCAATTACATGGGGTGAATATGATGATACAAAAGCGAGTAAAGGTATAAACTTGTTCACAATGCTTCTTGCATTCAAACACAAAAAACTTATACTGCTGTTACATGGCTGCAGTCAACGAGAACTTGCTCCGGCCGTAGAAGTAGAAGTGTTTTTAGCAACTTTGTTGGTAACGTGCTTTAGCGTTTCTGTATCAGTGTCCCACATGTAGCGTACATCATCAATATAAGCATGATCGTAGCGTAGTTTAACTCTGCATCACTTATCACGAAAACTTCCGGTAGCATCCCACAGTTTCTTATGTAAGGTGCGCATGTTTGGTGATAAGTCCTCAGTGATATGAAAACCATAACCTTTCAGTTTCGTGACATTTCTTATAACCCGCATTTTTTCCCGGAAGTCAAAAATTTTCAGTATAACAGGACGTGGTCTCCCATCCCGTGGTCGGCCCACACGGTGACAGCGCTCAATATCTGGACATGTTAGTTTAAGATGCTCTGTTAGTATTTGCGAAACAGTATGCAATAAAGAGTCAGTATTTTCGTCGTGAGTTTCTGGTAAACCATGCAAAAGGATGTTGTTCCGGCACGAACGGTTTTCTAAATCGTCGGATTTCGAAGCGAGTTTACAGACTGATTGCATAAGACAGACAATTTCAGAGTTAAGCTTGTCGTACACTGCACTGCAGTCAACAGCAGCTGTGGAAGATTCCAGTGAAGATGCGCGCGCTTCAAGGGCATCAAAGCGAGAATTAAAAGACTCCTTTATATCTGCAATGTCAATAGCAATTTGCTTTTGACCAGCCAACAATTGCACAAGGAGATTAGCCGTTTCTGGAGTGGGACTGTCTGAGCAGTGATTGACACTCGTATTATTGGCACTAGCCCTCTGTGCCTTTTATGTATTTGTTGAAGGCACCCCCCTAGACCCAGGGTTAAGCTCAACGTCCCCACTCAAGAGAAGGTCATCGTAGCAATGCAACATACGAAAACAGAAATCAACAATACTGCTCGGGCAGAACAGCAGGAACAAAAAACGGTCATCTGATCGATAAAGTTTCACTTTCAGCATAGTTTCACTTTCTTACCCCAATGCAGTGGGTGGCTTCGGTGCAGTTGTTGGCCTCCAGGTCGGTTCCTTGGCCCTTTCAATTGGGCCGCAACTAAAACAAGAATATAATCGCAATCGAAAACAGTCGTTGAAGCTGTTCGATGACCCTCGCAGGGCTGTTAGTTGGAGGAAGCGCCCGTCTGCAGCAGTACAGAAGCTGCGGTGGCTGCAGCGCGGTTGGAAGTGGAACCTTGAAATCGACGTCACACGCGAGAGGGGGCCACTCCAAGATCTCATAGTTAATAAGGGGTCATCCACGTTTTTTTGCAATACTGTCCGCGTATGTCTACACGTATACGTGCTTTTGCCCGATACTCTATCGAAAAGGTCTGTTGGTCAGCGCAGCACACAACGATCAACTGTGTGCTGTATGAAGTGTGTTTGTGCGATAAACTGTTGGTCAAGATAAACCGTACAGATAAAAAGAAAGAAGACTTAAAACATACATGTGCTCCGGTGGCCAGCCACCAGAGCACATGTATGTGCATGTATGTGCAGGCGATCCCATGTAACCAAGATGACGCCTCCCCGAATCCCCATGTGATGATTCGCTAAGTCGTCATTAGAGCAACAACGCATTTAAGCTTAAACAATATTGAAACATCACTATTCGTACAAACATACATCCTTAAAAAAGGTCTGCATATTCACTAACGAAATAAATACTAACCGTTTACATAAAAAGCACTCACCTCCTAGTAAGTGAAGGTTGTAAAATGCAGATTAGTGAAACTTTCTGGTTGCTAAGTAGTTCTTGGATAATGCTGACTCGAATGAGTAATACTTTACTGAATTTTGAGTGACTTACGAAATTTTATGTACATGTACATTGCCACATTACGATACTTTTATTACAGAAGTATATATAGGATAATAAGCGAAGTACCATTGTCCACGTAGATTAATTAGCGGTCACTAATTGCTTCATGTAGCTATTATGACAAGTACACAGCACGGCAACATACATGGAGGCATTAGCGAATCACTTACGAGGACATACACGCAAAGGCGCACATAAATATCAAGACTTAGCGGGTATCTCTCATATCAGCTGTTTGAAGGCTATTTAGGATCTAGCTTTGGAATGTCACACTGTGTACTGGTTAGCAGCCATGGAATTTAGAAAATAATGGTCGCTTTGTACACATAATCATCTGACTTTCTATTGGTTCATATGTGTGTCATCACTTAGGACGAAATTTTTATTTCAAAGCAATCGACAAAATAAAAGTTGGTGTAAATTTTTTAAAGATTGTCACAAATACTGCAAGATATAAGGTAGTGTTTACGAGAGATCTGGCAACGTATGTCACTTAGTAGTTACCTTGTTAAAAAGGCCAACAAAGCACTCCTGCATGGTTAACAGCGAAAGTGTCAAGCTTTCCTAGCTGCTGGCTATAGTAAATAGATAGCATGAAGGTAGTGGAATAAGCTCGAAAGAAGTATATACATGGCTTGCCAACTGTTTACCAACTTTTTTCCCCCTGAGATAGTGCTGACCTTGCGAATGCTGCAAGTAGTGAAAGAATTGCACCTATGAGAAGTAGTAGTGTGGTTGTACTGCACGACGTAAGTCGCCAATCCATGTCCCTCAATTGTGGTAACTTGTTTTGCGTAGCTTTGCAGTTCTTAAATGTATCTGATGGCAGCTTTATGTTACAATCATTCTTACCTCGATAAAGCTCTCAAGATATTTTTTGCCTTCGTTAAGGAATTGTAAGATTGGAATTGATGGGCCTGGTCATTCCCAGAGTGCGAATGGGCTAACCTTTTTCATTTGGAAGGTTGTACAAGAATGCAATCGCAGAAAGGTGCAATTTCCCGAAATGGAATTAGAATAAAGTGGAGGTGCCCATTTCGCAACACTGGTACAGAGTGCTTGGACGGTGATGTATTTCGTCCCCGCAGTGTGTCCTCTTTCTCTGCACGCTTGAGGTCGCCTATAGAACTGCCAGAATATTATTCTCAGCCATGTTACGTCATATTTGGTCTGTTGATGACGGTCTTGAAGCGCTCTCAAGAGCTTAAAAACAGTACTGGAATAACGATCGAGGTGATATGTGCATGGTGTGTGTGTGTGTGTGTGTGTGCATGTTCGTGTGCGTGCGTGTGTGTGTGTGTGTGTGTGTGTGTGCGCGAGAGAGAGAGAGAGCATTCATTACATCGTTTCTGTAAATTTGAGAACCTTGGGGACGGATGCCTTGATCTTTTTAGGCCCTTTACTGGTATGTACGGTCTCTACTGATGTTAGTTTTTCCGGCGTTGGAAAGTACGCCTGTGCTTTCCAACGCCGGAAAAACTAACATCAGTGTCCTGCAAAGCATTCAAGGCCAAGTCCTCCGCACATGCTTGGGGCTACCTCGGTGCGCTAATACGTTAGCAACAATTGGTATTGCTAAAGACCATCCGATCACGACATATATAACTGTTGACACACTCCGGACACATATCCATCACATATTTAGAGTGCCTAACCACCACCTTGCTAGCTTGCCACTAGAAAGACCAAAGGCAGCGTTTTCCAAAGTTGTTGCGGCTAACCAGAATTCCATCTCGTGGAGATTCTCGCCCGCAACCATACCACTATCTCCAGAGTGGTGCATGAAAAGGCCGACTGTGCACCTTGAAGTGCCGGGGATATCTAAAAAGGCAAGCCTGTCATCTGCAGCCCTCAAGCATATCTCACTGGACCTTTTGCAGTTGTCATATGCTAACCGAATTCATGTTTACACGGACGGTTAGGTCTCTGGAAGTTCGACAGGTGCCTTTGTCATACCATCTCAATCAATCACCGTCAAATTCAAGACATCACACGTCACGACATCTACGGGATCTGAGTTCGCCGCTCTTCGAGCCGCTGTGGAGTTTGTTACGCAAGAATCCTCTAGTAGATGGGCCATTTTCTGTGACTCCAAGGCAGCCCTTCAATGCGTGCGAAGTCTACGACGTGGAAACTACCACCAGATGGTGTATCGTAATAATGAAATTTGTCATCGCGCTGCTGATCAAGGACACGACATTGTTTTACAATGGTTGCCGGGCCACTGTGGCATCAGTGGTAACCACCTCGCCGACGACGCTGCTCGATGTGCCCACGATGGAGCGCCCACACTGTTAATACCCTTGTCAAGAGTAGACGCAGCTAGAGAACTTCGTCACATCGCGCATAATGCCACGCTCGCGCACTGGAATTCTCCACCTAACTCCAATCAACGCCCTAAGAATCTGAAGTTATTACTCCAGAAACAACTGCCATCCAAGATTTCTCGACATGACGCTACAATGCTGTGCCGGCTGTGGACTGGGATAGCGTTTACTAAGTCATTCAGCCATCGCATTGGCATGGCGGATTCATCCATGTGTGAAAGCTGCAACTGTATAGAGACTATTGAACATCTCTTGTGTCACTGTGCCCAATTTGATGAAGATCGCTGGACTCTCCAGTCTGCCTTGAATAGGCTCGATGACCGGCCATTCAATGAAGCAAAGATCTTAAGAGCCTGGTCGCGCAGCACAGAAAGCCACACGAGCCCTCCTGAGATACTTGACAGCAACTTCATTGAGGGACCGCCTGTGAAACTCGGCATTGTGTGTGCGATGCGACATGTGTCTATCCTCTCTCTCTTTTACTCCCCTCTCCCCCTCCCCATGTGTAGGGTAGCAAACTGGACGCATAGTCTAGTTAACCTCCCTATGTTTTCTACATTCGTCCTTTCTCTCTCTCGGTCTCTCTACATTTCAGCATAGCTTGGTTGATCAGTATTCGCAATGCCCACGGGCTATATGTGGCGCGCCTTACAATCCAAGATGGCTGTGGGAAGAGGATCATCGCGTGAACGTGCATAGGAAAAGATAGGACCCACACACGTATGCCCCGTGCCGCTTTCACCGGATGAACTCTTGGTTGTCAAATGAATGTATATCGAACCAAAGTACTTTCCCAAACGACAGGAACTGCTAAATGTTCACTAGCTGATTTTTTGCCGCAGTGCTAAGGCTGGTGGTATCAGCTGATCGACCGTGCATCAACTATGTCATGTGTGATTTTGTGTGTGCGACAGAAAACTGCACAAACTAGAATTGACTATCAACTGAACGGCACTTAGAGGTGGTATGTAACGAGCCTGCCTAAGGATTTTCTGCTGTAGTAGGCCGCTAGCGAGTAGCGCCATCGCAACTGCATGGGACCGACTGTTTAACGTGGCGATGGTTTGTGAACATATTACGCCGTCGCCATTACTTTCGCTGTCACGAGCATGAAGTTGCTTCTTCAATAAAATGCAAGCATTTAGCATCCCTTTAAGTATCGCTTGTGTCACAGCCATGCTCTTACTCTAGCTGTGCCCGATTCACTACACTCGGATGTTTTAAGTTCCATCAGCGTGATCGAAACAAGAATATTGAGAAGAATACTCATGTATACTTTTCACAACTTCGCAATAGAAGAATTCGTAGAACAACAACACTTCTCGGAAGGTACAGGTGAAGTACAGGAGAAGCTAGCAGAGACGCTTGCGTTGTACTCGCAACTAAACATTTACTCGCTGTAATCATTTCGTTTTAGTGGTCGAGCTCGAGCATGTTGGCGACATGCAGCGTATCATGATATCCACAGTAATCGCGCAACATGCAATGTATTAGAAAAAGCATGCTTATATTTCGATTTCGCTGAAGGATAATGTACACTAAATACAATCAGAACTGCTTACGGCCATGAAAAAACAATAATGCAGGGGGGGGGGAGTGAAGTGCAGCTCACTCCTTCTGAGTTAGCAGCTGATCGTTCATCGTCGCTGTCAGTCTTGCTGCGTTGACAGCCACCTACGTCCAGTGAAACATCGTCGTCGTCAAGATGGCTTGCTTCAACATCAGTGCTGAAAGCAGTCTGAGGAATTCCCTCCGCGAATGATTTCGACCACACCGACACCGCTCACATACCATGTACACCAACAAGACCGCATCACTCACTGCGTTTATCTGGGCGCGGAGATTTCACTCAAAACCCGCCATCAAGCAAATAGCTTGCAGTGTGCTGCCTTATATCTGTGAAAAAACATGCCAAAACGAGCGGCGCAGCATTGGCCAAGTTTTGTAAGAGCTTATCATGAGCCCACGTGGCTTTGCACGGTGTACAATGAATGTTAAGGATCCATGCACTACAAAAGCACGGACAAATTTTATACGCACCTAAGGCGAGTTGAATTTCAACTGCAAAGGTAAGACGATAACGTTTAACTAGCCTACGTGGCTACAGAAAATATTGCGAATGTGTACTTTGCGGGCTATAATCCAAAGCACGAGTTGTCATGTATTTTCACGAAAACTTCGCTTCTCGGAAGAATGAATCATATTTATTGTCTCACCAACAATCACGTTTATAGATTGATGCACGAAACATGCAAATAGGTTAGTGTTCTTTTCTCGCGCACGTGTTAGCTCTGAGGATAGCACAGCCCAACAAGCGAGCGTCTGCCTATACTGATCATCCTCGAGAGGACGCTCCTGAAATGCACTTGGCGGTGCAATGTTCAGTCTATGAACATTGCGAATATGTCGCTCCAAATAGTCCTAGTCATCATTCGGTCTTGTTCCCTCTTAACACGAGCTTATATTATGCCATGTGCAGGACAATAGGGTATGATCTTTTGCTAAATAGAGGTGCTTGGGGGGCAAATGGGTACGCCTTTACACACGAGAGGTGCCACTAAAACGTAGAAATATAAAAAAAATGAGGCGGAAAGCAGAGACATTGGCACGATAGCAAAAAGTAGTTTCCAGGATTTGGGGTGGTAGTGGTAAAAACTTTATTGGACCAAGGGATTCGGGCACAGATGGCGCAGAGTCCCCACACAACCCCCACTGCGCTATGCGTTCATGAGTTCATGTAGTTGCATGGCGTGGATTGCCTGGCAGGGGCGGTCTTCTGCTTGGCCGGGTCCATCGAGCGCAGCAGGGTCTCCGATTGCTACCATGTGATCAGTGGCTGTGGGCCCCACGAAAGAAGGTGCGCCGGGCATTTGAGAAGGATGTGAGCAAGCGAAGCGTGGGAAAGAGCGCATTGAGCACAGGATGGGGAGTATGCTCCTGGGTAGATGCGGGAAATGAAATAGAAGGAGGGAAGTGTGTGGGTCTGGAGGCGACGCCAACTATAAAGGAGCAGCGACCATCGCGACCGATTTGTGGGCTCGGTGACTGCGCCACAACGCTGTCTTCTAACACGCTGGTTTTCGCCATGCAGGCTATCTGCGTTGAAACGTTGGAGCACCCACTTATCTACAGTCATGGGAACCAGGATTCTTCAAGTTTCAGCGTTGAATCTACCAACGACCAAGGATACATGGAGACCTGCGCAGCCGCTGATTTTAGTCAGTGCCCAGTACCAGTCTGCAAGCAATGGGATGATCCGGAGGCGGCCTGTTGCGACTACACCGTACATAACGGAGCAAGCGACAGATGACATACTGGGCGTGGAATTGGCACATCGATGGATCAGTCGGTCGGTCATGCAATTTTTGCTGTTCATGCAGGCTATCTGCGTTGCAACGTCGGAGCACCCACTTATCTACAGTCAAGAGAACCTGGGTTCTTTAAGTTTCAGCGTTGAATCTACCAACGACCGAGGATACATGGAGAACTGCGCAGCCGCTGATTTTAGTCAGTGCCCAATACCAGTCTGCAAGCAATAGGATGATCTGGAGGCGGCCTGTTGCGACTACACCGTACATAACGGAGCAAGTGACAGACCACAAACTGGGCGTGGAACCGGCTCATCGATGGATCAGCCGGTCATGCAATTTTTGCTGTTCACGCAGGTTAGTTACTTACCACACCACGAGAAGTTCGTTCTTTTCCTTTTGCCGGTTCCACCCCAAGTGTTGTATCACTGTGTAAGGTCGCACTCTATTGTACATTGTCGCACAAAACGGCGGTTCTGGTTGTTGAGGCGATAAAGTTTTTATTTACTTTTGCTCTTGTTGTGTGGAGATATTTAAATGAACCGGGGGCCTGATGCGGCAACACTGCAGAAAATTTCGGACGGACAAAGTGAAATTAAGGAACAGCCTAATAGCATTGAAGGAAACAAAACAGCACAAAAAGCTGCTCTAGAAGACTTGACTAAGCGCATGTCATCCTTGGAATCAGCAGTTGCTGGATTTCCGAAAGTAGAAGCAGCAGTAGATGAATGTAAAAAGCTGTGCGACCATCAAGAACGCAGTATGAAGTCTCTGATGTCAAAAGTAGTCGACCTGGATAATCGCAGTAGGCGATATAATCTTATTTTCTACGGGATAGCAGACAGTGATAGCAGGGAACCGTGGTCAGAGTCGGAAAAGCACGTCAAAAACATATGCACAAGCATGCTCAAAATCACATCTCAGTTCATCGAACGAGCGCATAGAATCGGCAAATTCATCCCGGGAAGAAATCGGCCTGTGATCGCTAACTCTGCATCTTGCAAAGAAAAACAAGAGCTTTTGATGAGTGCAAAGAATCTAAAGGGAACTAATATCAGCCTATCAGAAGATTTCTCGCCTCAAAGGTGAACGATAAGGCGACGGCTTTGGAAATTCTCACATGAACACAAAACTGATGACACACATGCTATAATAAAAAACGACACGCACTACTTGAACAAAACCAAATACGTTTATGATGAGAGTACTGAAGAAGTCGTACGAAGCAAGTGACCATGCAGCGATCCGTCCAGCAAAATATCTTTTCTTGTAGTCAATTGCCGCAGTATTAAGAATAAGGTTGATGAACTAAGTAGTCTCTTAGAAACTGTTAAACCGTTAGTCGTAATCGGATTAGAGTCGTTGCTTGATGAGAGTGTAGCTGACAGTGAAGTGTTCCCAGTTAACTTTGTATGCTTCAGAAAAGATCGAAATAACCGTGGTGGGGGCGTAATCGTTCTGGTTGACGAAAGCGTTGCGTCGTGTCAAACTATAGTGCGGGAAAACACATGCGAAGCTGTATGGTGCCAAATAATACTTCGAAATAGTAAAATGTTATCTGTGTGCTCCTTTTACCGCCTACCGCACGCCTCTGTAGAAACATTATCGGAGCTCACGAGCCAATTAGAAGTAAATAAAACTGATTACATTGTTGTCGCTGGAGAGTTTATCCTTCCAGATCTTGATTGGCACAGCCAGCCTGCCTATTTAAGAATTACTGGCAGGCTATATACTGCTACGACCAGTATTGTTAGCTTATTTTTACTTACGCAGACTGTTTTGGAGCCCACAAGAGAAAATCATGTTCTTGATTTATTTTTCACAAATGTACCAGATAAAGTTCTGTCCACGATAGTCATACCAGGAATTAGTGACCACGAAGTTGTTGTCTGTAAAATGAACATGAGCTATCAAAATACTACTGCTACTAACAACCGGTGTATATTTATTATGCTAAGGCAAATACTGATGAAATATGAAATTGGGGCCAAGCTTGACAATTACTTTGTTGTCTTCGAGACACTTGCAGAATCACTTTCAGTACCGCAGCTTTCGTCAAATTTCAAAGATAAGTTTTGGAACTACGTGACCATCACGTGTCGTCCTCGCTGCTATCTAAAAGGCGTCAAAGAAGCAAGCCATGGTTTAAAAAAGAATTACATGCCTTAGCACAGAGACGGAAAAGGGCTTATCACCATCATTTGCGCAATCCGTCCATTCAAAATTTTCGTAAGCTTAAGGAAATTGCGTCTCTATTAAAAGATGCTACGACAGCTGCGAAAACTGTACATTTTCACTCATTTCAATCACGACTTCAGCAAAATAAAAAGGAACTATGGAAATATGTGACAAGAAAGAAAAAGGACTCTGTTTCAATCCCTGCTCTGGAACAGAATGGCGTTGTCATTGAAAGTGCTGCTGAAAAAGCTGAGAGCTTCAATTCGTATTTTATCTCTGTTTTTTTCCCTACCAGGTACGAAAAAAATGCGTATTGTTTATCTGTACCTTCTCCAGGGGAGACTCAGATGGACGATATTGTATTTTATAGCCAAGGAGTTGAAACTCTGCTAAAGCGCCTAGATTTATCAAAAGCTTCTGGGCCTGACGGACTGGCTAACGCTCTCTTAAAATCCTGTGCGCACATAGTGTTTCGGTATTTAGTAATAATCTTTGAAAAATCTTTACGCGATTGTGCCTTACCTAGTGATTGGAAATTGGCTGCTGTTGTACCTATTCACAAATCAGGACCACGAGAAATTGTTTCAAATTATCGTTCTATATCGTTAACAGCCATTTGCTGCAAAATTTTAGAGCATGTCTTATACTCATCAATAATGAAGCATTTAGAAGCCAATTCCATGTTAAATGAACGACAACATGGCTTTCGCAAGGACCATTCCTGTGTGACCCAGTTAATTGAATTGACTCATGAGGTAGCATGCGCACTGGACAACCGAACCAGTATTGATTGCATTTTTTTGGATTTCAGAAAAGCGTTTGATTTGGTTCCCCATAATTTATTATTGCAGAAAATGACCCAATACAAAACTAACCTGAAAGTTATTAACTGGATAGCAGAATACTTAAATTCCAGGCAGCAGTACGTCGTCGTGAACGGTGAACAGTCACCCACTACCAATGTGACGTCCGGGGTCTCTCAGGGGTCAGTACGGGGCCCATTATTGTTTTTAATGTATATTGTTACGGTGCGATGGATGCCTTTATTTACAGGAGATGATCAATGCGAGAGTCCAGGGATCTGGCCGATCACCGCTCGTGCCAACCTCGTTTTTCTCTTCTTCCACGCGCATCCTCAGTATCGTAGCTATTCCCCCTTTGCAGACGATGCCCACCGGGCGAGTTAGGCTTCGTTGCGATGATGATAGCGTTTTAAACGGGCAACATGAACGACGTTGGTCTTGCTTGAGCGGCGGCCAGTTGACAACAGCTGAGATATCACGTACGTGACATCGCTTAGACGTTCCAAGACAACAAACGGACCGGTGTAGTTGGCCAGAAACTTTTGGCAGAGGCCGCGCTTGCGAAGCGGCGTCCAAAGCCACACCAAATCCCCTTTCTCAAACCATACGTGCCGGTGACTTCTGTCGTAACGGTTTTTGGAGCGTTTCTGTGAGACGAAAGTTCGAAGACAGGCGATGCGCCGGGCCTCTTCTGCGCGGCAAATGGTTTCGGCGAGAGTAGGTGGTTGATCAGTCTCGGAAAAAGGAAGAATAGTGTCAAGAGCTGTGCGGGGTTGGCGTGCGTAGAGCAGATAAAATGGACTGTATCTCGTTGTTTCGTGCTGTGCAGTGTTGTAGGCGAAAGTTATAAATGGCAAAATCGCGTCCCATGTTTTGTGTCCAGAATCAACATACATGGAAATCATGTTGACGAGAGTCCTATTTGTTCGTTCCGTCAAACCATTAGCCTGCTGGTGATACGGGGTAGTGTGACGAAAATGGCACGAAGCAAGACGAAGGAGGTCTTCAACTACATCGGCAACAAATTGCCGCCCGCGATCACTGATGATGACACGGGGGGATTCATGGCGTAATATAACGTGTGACAGCATGAACTGTGAAACTTGAGTGGCCGTTGCCGCAGGAATCGCCGCAGTTTCGGCGTAACGTGTGAGGTGGTCAACGCCCACAATAATCCATCGGTTGCCGTTCGTTGATCGCGGAAAAGGGCCGAGCAGGTCGACACCTACGACGTCAAATGGTGAACTCGGGGGTGCTCTGGGATGAAGTAGTCCGGCTGGCGGAGTTGTAGGACGCTTGTGGCGTTGACATTGCTCACAGCTCGCAACGTATGCAGTCACACTTTTACGCATCTTCGGCCAGAAGAAGCGTTCTTGCGTGCGATAAAATGTCCTAGAAAAACCCATATGGCCAGATGTTGGGTCGTCGTGCATTGCTCTAAGTACGTGTTGTCGAAGACTTGTAGGCACAACTAGAAGTAGGCGAGGGCCTACGCCGGAATAATTCTTTTTGTAGAGAACGCCATCTTTTACGACGAAACCACGTTGATCGTTCGTTCCAGAAATAAAGAAAGAAGCGAGACTGTTGTCATTGCGTTGCTCTGCTCGAAAAGTTGTTAGGTCGGGGAACGGAGTATCCACTACAGCCAAATATTCATCAAAGTTGTCAGCGTCACACTCGGTTGTCGGAAGGGGAAGTCGTGAAAGGCAATCAGCGTCGGCATGACGACGACCGCTCTTGTAGCAGACTTCAAAGTCGTGTTCTTGCAATCGTAATGCCCAACGAGCAAGACGACCAGATGGGTCCCGTAGTCCAGTGAGCCAACATAAAGAATGGTGGTCCGTGACAATCGAGAATCGGCGTCCATAGATATAAGGGCGAAACTTGTGCACGGCGAATATGACCGCGAGACATTCCTGCTCTGTGACAGTATAGTTTCGCTCCGGCTTACTTAAACAGCGACTGGCATAGGCAACGACGTGTTCAGCAGCTCCATGGCGTTGGACCAATACGGCGCCAATACCTACACCACTGGCGTCGGTATGAACTTCTGTGGCAGCAGATGGGTCATAGTGGCGAAGTACGGGCCCTGACGTAAGAGCAAACTTGAGTTGCGAAAAAAACGACTCGCATTCCGCTGACCACCGAAAAGGAGCGTTCTTGTTGAGTAGGGACGTCAAAGGGTAAGCGAGGTCGGCGAACCTGGGCACGAAGCGACGGAAGTACGAGCATAGGCCCAAAAAGCTTCGCAACTCTCGTACCGACTGAGGTTGTTTGAAGCTGCTGACTGCTGCGACTTTCTGGGGGTCGGGTCGAACGCCATGCTTGTCCACCAGGTGACCGAGAACGAGAGTCTCGCGGCTGCCAAAGTGACACTTCTTAGAGTTCAGGGTGAGCTTAGCTCTCTCAAGGCAGGTGAGAACAATGTCTAGACGATGGTTATGTTCATCGAATGTACGGCCAAATAGTATAATGTCATCCAGGTAGCAAAGACAAACTTCCCACTTTAGTCCACGTAACACAGAGTCCATGAAGCGCTCAAACGTGGCTGGAGCGTTGCATAGGCCAAACGGCATTACATTGAATTCAAATAGACCATCTGGGGTTATGAAGGCCGTTTTCTCTTTGTCATTCGGGTGCATGGGTTTTTGCCAATAACCAGATCTCAAATCCACGGATGAGAAGTACGATGCCGAATGTAAACAATCGATGACATCATCAATCCTGGGAAGCGGGTACACATCCTTTTTAGTAACAGAGTTGAGCCGTCTGTAATCCACGCAGAATCGCCATGTACCATCCTTCTTTCGGACAAGAATCACAGGGGCAGCCGAAGGGCTACACGACTCTTGAATAACCCTTTTCTTTAACATCTCTTCTACCTGTTGAGTAATGACCTTGCGCTCCGCAGATGAGACACGGTATGGTTTCTGCCGGATAGGGTGAGCGGATCCTGTGTCAATCCCATGGCGAGTACGCCACTCGGGTACACTTATTTGCTCTTCTTTCTGCGCAAAGTCAAATATAGTAGCGTGCTTCGCAAGGACTTCGACCAAAGCTTGACGTTTTTCTGATGTTAGCGACTTGTTTACCATACTCAGAAAGTTGGCTTCTGTATGGTACGTTGCACAAATAGGATCTACTCTCTCGTCACTTAAAGATGCAATGAAACTAGTCACATTTTGTTCGAAGCGGGCGAGTCGCATTCCGCCGGGTAGCATAACAGGTTCATTTGAATAGTTCGACACCCATAAGGCCGATCGCCCATCACTGATCGACAGAACACAATGTGGAATGAGCACATTTTTCTTGGCGCAATTAAGAGGAATGGGCTCCACAAGAACATCAAACTTTCCGGCGTCCGAGGCAGAGGCGTCAACGCGTACGGTCTTCATCGAGTTGGGCGGCAAGACAACATCCTCAATGACGGTGATAGATCCTTGACAGCACCTAGAATCGTCAGTAAATGCCGATAGCATAATCTCGCCAGCACCGCAATCTACAGTAGCCCCGCACTCGCGTAGAAAATCGATGCCCAATATGATGTCATGGGTGAAGCTGGTCAGGACGGCGAATTCAGCCTCGAAGACCTTGTCACCCAAAGTGACACTAACAACACACACACCGATCGGGCACAATGTCTCCCCGCTCACTGCACGAAATGATGCACAACTGTCCCAGCGAAACATCACTTTATGTCCTAGCCGCAATTTGAAGTTAAGACTCATCACTGAAACAGCTGCTCCAGTATCTATCAAAGCCATCGTAGGAAGTTTATCAATAAGCACGGGGACCCTATTTTGAGTCATAAAAACAGGTGGAGGCAT
The DNA here is from genome assembly GCF_043290135.1 of Rhipicephalus microplus. Taxonomy (NCBI): domain Eukaryota; kingdom Metazoa; phylum Arthropoda; class Arachnida; order Ixodida; family Ixodidae; genus Rhipicephalus; species Rhipicephalus microplus. Next base: position 48,092,156 of record NC_134700.1, read on the forward strand.
AGGCGGATGTAGTGACAAATGTTCGGCGACCTCACCTCCATTGGCCGCACCACCTAGTTTCCCGGAGGCGGGGAGGTGACGCGTCGACCAGGAGATGGGGAACGGAACCGGCGTGTTGTGGGGGGCGTCAAGCTTCGCACGGAGGAAGGTGAGTCGTTGCGTAAATTCCGGTGGAAATTGCGTCCTACATGTGTATCACTGTGGGTCGTTTGCTGGAAACCGTCCCCAACGTACGCGTCCCGCATTGAACGCATACCACCGCGCCAGCGGTTTTGTCGAGAAGAAGGTGATGGTCCCTCGTAGTAGCGTTGCTGGGGGCGACGCCTTTGACCACAGAATCGAGCCACATGTCCACGGAAACCGCAGTTATAGCACACAGGGGCCTCACGCACGTCGCCAAACCTTCCACGAGGCGCCATGTGCCCATGATCGTCCCACGAAGACACCATTGTAGGTGGTTGGCGGGAGGCGTTCTGGAAACCGCGGCGATGATGTAAGTTGTCGGTTGGGGGCTCTGGTGCTCTTGATTGGGGCACATCATATAGCGTGGCATCAACGGCAGCACACATTGCATCGTATGGCGGGGAGGTGTTGATAGCAGGTGCTCTCGGCGGGTTGACAGCATCACGTCGTCCAAGTTCTTCGCGTACGATTTGCCTGATCATTGAGGCAAGATCACAGGGGGATGTTGGAGGGACGTCGACACTTGCAACGGTGGTGACGTTGGCAAGTCTACCAAATTTAGGAGTGATGCGCCTAGCCTTCAGTGTCTCAAACGTGCGGCAGTGTTGTATTACGTCCGCTACAGACGCCAAGGTGTCCTTGCCGATGAGAAAATTGTAGACATCCTCAGCAACCCCTTTGAGAAGATGCCCTACCTTGTCGTCTTCTTTCATGCGTGGGTCTACAGACTTGCACAATTTCAGGATCTCTTCAATGTAAGTTGTGCATGTTTCACCGGGGACTTGAGCACGCTGCATCAAAGTTTGCTCAGCGCGCTTCTTCTTCATCAATGGGTCCCCGAAGCAGCTCGCTATTTCTTTCTCAAATGCTTCCCAGGTCATTATTGTTTCTTCGTGGTTTTCAAACCACACCAACGCCGTCCCTTGAAGAAACAATCCGACATTGGACAACTGGGAGGCCGCATCCCAACAGTTGTATTTACTCACACGGTTGAAGTGTTTCAGCCATTCGTCGACGTCTTCTCCGACCCTCCCTGAGAAGCTTCGTGGTACCATGTGCCGGGGCCACGCAGCGCCAGACGAAGAGTGCGTGGTGTCGCCGTCAGCAATCGGTTCTATAGAGAGCGGTGGTAGACCAGCCAGTCGGCGGCTTTGGCGTAGTTCTTGGGGTAGCGCTTCCGTGATCGTTGGCCTTGGATCGCTCCGCTGTACCCCGCACCTTCCACCAATTTTGTTACGGTGCGATGGATGCCTTTATTTACAGGAGATGATCAATGCGAGAGTCCAGGGATCTGGCCGATCACCGCTCATGCCAACCTCGTTTTTCTCTTCTTCCACGCGCATCCTCAGTATCGTAGCAATATTATTAACATCACCCTGGACGTACAATCGTCGATGAGAATGTTTGCAGATGACTGCATCGTTTATAGAGCAATAAACTGCGAAAGTGATCGGGGCGCAGTTCAAGACGACTTGGACAAGATAAATGCATGGTGTAAAAAATGGCAAATGCAACTTAATTTGGAGAAGACAATGTATATGACATTTTCTAGAAAGAAGGATGAAGCCTCGCCTTCGTATACTATAAACAAGAAGGTTTTGAAAATAGTCTCTGAGTACAGGTATTTGGGCGTATTTTTCACGCCAACTCTGTGTTGGCACAAACAGGTTGATTATGCGACAGCTAAGGCTTGTAGACCGCTGTGGTTCCTGCGGCGAAACACGCGTGAGTTTCCCTAGTCCACGCAGGAATTACTGCACAAATCATGCGTGCGGTCGATACTTGATTACGCGAGCAGCGTATGGGACTCGCCCACTGCCCTCGATAAAGATAAATAGGAAAAAGTGCAAAACATGGGCGCCCGTTATGTCCTGGGAAACATTGTTAAGAACCACAACTTCAGCATGACGCGCTGCAAGCAAGCTTCAAGATGGGAACAGTTGGTCACACGCCAGGCTAAGCAGCGTCTGAAGCTTTTTCATGATGTATACTTATCTCGAACTTGTATTCCTCGTGACAGTTACATCTTTCCACCTCATTACGCGTCTGGACGAGTCGATCACATTTACAAAGTGTGGGAGTACTGATGTAAGACATCAGTGTTCAGTAATTCTTTTTTCCCTAAAACGGTTTCCCAGTGAAATCGATTACCTTCAACGATCGTTGTCGCTGTTGGTAGTGATTCATTTTTTCCTTTGTTAGAGTCAAGTGAATTGTTCAGTTGATGATGGGTGTTTTGTTGTGTGGTATACATATTGTATTTGTTTTCGTCTTACTGTATGTTACCCGCTGGCATTTTTCGTACATTTTTGTCAAACTCCGTTACGTTATGTATTCAGTGTACTTCCTACTATCAGGTTAGGCTGTACTGTACTTGCCGCAAATTGAGCTTGTGTTCTGTCATGTAATCATGTTGTATTCCCCCCACTGTAATGCCTTATGGTGCTGTGGGTATCAAATAAAAAAAATAATATCTGATGAAAATTGTTCAGGGATCGGTGGGGTGGAGGGCATAGCTGGCGTTCCACGCGGTATGTTTCAGTAATCTTGCTCGGGGAATGCATGCGCTCCCTGAAAGAGCCCGACTCCGAGTCTGCCGCCGCCCGGTTGATGAGACCTCAGGCGTGGTAATTGGCGGCTTCGTTGCTGGGATTTCCAGAGTGAGTTGGCACCCAGATAAGCTCCACATGGCGGGCCAGATGTGTGTGTGGGAGGGGAGCTGAGTATGCCGAAAGCGGTCTCATGGACTCAGTTTCGCCCAAAATTTAGAATTGCGGTTTTAGAGTAAAAAAAGACGTACCGGGCATCAATGCAAGTGAGGGCAAGTCCGATCTCCGCTTCTCCCGAGGATTGCGGGTTGGGTGCAGGAGTTGGGCGGAGAGTTGGGATGGGCTTGAGTGTGCGATAAATGGCTGGAACTGCCGCGTCATCGTCCGTGCAAGCTGCATCCACTGATAGGGCATCCCCCTCAGAACCGTAGTACTTTTGGAGAGGTTTTGCACGGGCCTTGTGGCGGGCCAAACAGTATGCAACGTGGGTGTTTTTAGGGAGAGGCTTTATGGTGAGCTGTGTGTATATGTGTGGAGGGACTGCTAGGAATGAGGGTCCGGCTGCTGGTATGTGAATGTTAAGGGTGTCAAATATGTGGCGTCTAGTTAAAGTCTCAGCTAGACGAGTGTATTGGGCTTGTCTGTGGGCCTCTATCAGTTCGTGTGTAGTGTTATGAAGCCCAAGTTGAAGAAGTTTAGTGGTTTAGGTGTTAGGAGGGAGATGTAAAGCCACCTTGTGTGTCTTTCGAAGCATGGCATCCAGGTGGCTATTTCTTCTTGTCGAAGTCGGAGATATGGGACTGTATAAAGGAAGCGGCTCAGTATGAAGGCACAAATGAGTCGACACAAATCGTGTTCTTTCATTTCATATTGTTTTCCGGAAACTCGGCGGACAAGGTGCGAGGGCGCCTCCGTTACCCGCTTCAGTTTCCGGACGATGAAAGTGTTACAGCCGTTGTTTTTTATGTGGAGGCCAAAGATCGGGAGTGCGTTGACCTTTGGGATAGCATGGCCGGTTAGAGTAATAGTGATAGTGGTAGTGGAAAGAGTACATGGTGAAGGGCGTATGAGAAGATGCTCAGATTTTTTCTGGGCGCAGGAGAGACCAATGCATTGTGCGTGTTGCTGTGTGATGTTGGTAGCAGTTTGTAATATTTCTTCTAAGTCTCCATCACTACCGTGGGTAGTGGACAGAGTGATGTCGTCAGTGTAGTGGGTGTGGTGAAGGTGAGGGATATTGTAAAGAGCACGGGCTAAGGGAATGAGTGTGACATTGAAGAGAAAAGGGTAAAGGGCTGAACCTTGCGGAGTGCCAACTCCGCTTAGGTTGTATGAAGGGGACGCATGGGCACCTTGGCCGTGCGTCCCGAGAGGAAGGATTGTATGCAGCCTTACATGCAAACTCCCAAATTGAGGGGGGAGAGAGCCGCCATGATCGCTTGGTGTTCTACGCGATCAAAGCCTTGAATAAGGTTAGGGCCAAGACGGCTTTAGTATGAGTGGGGATTGTAGGATCAAGGATGTCATGCTTCAGTTGAAGCATGACACCTTGGGCGGAGAGACATGAACGGAAGCCCACCATAGTTTGCGGATGTGGATTGTGGTCATGCATGTGTTGAGCTAGTCTGTTTGATGCAATCTGTTCGAGAAGCTTCCCCAGACATGATGTCAGTTAAATAGGCCGAAGGTCTGACATGATAAAGGGTCTGTTAGGTTTAGGGACAAGGATAATCTTAGCATGGTGCCAGGACTGTGGCAGGGTACCTTCGTTCCATCATTTATTAATGTATTCTGTAAGCTGGGCAACCGATCGATTGTCCAGGTTTCAGAACATAGAGTTAGTAATCATGTCTTTTCCCGGTGCAGAGTTTGTGCGGACGCTCTGGAGGACCATACGAACCTCTTGCTCTGAAATTTTCTTGTCCAGAGTCTCATTCAGGGCTCCTGTGTAGGGTGGGAGAGGGTAGGAGGTGTGGGGTACTGCGTGTGTTTTGCGGAGTTGCTCCAGAAGACTGTCAGGGTAAAGCATCGAGTTGTGAAGTAGTCGTGTAATGTGATGTTGTGACGTTGCCCTTGAGTGTGTGGGATTGATAATGCGCCATAGAAGGTGTCATCCATGTTATGGGGAAAGGTTGCTAGGTTGGGGACGTATGGGGGGGGGGGAAGTGATGGTGTGTTCTTGGTAAGTAACGGTGCGGTGAATGAGTATGGACACTCGGGAAGCCTTGGTGATGTCTGAGTGTAGTGCATTTTAACTGGGAAATTTAGCTTGTTGTTGTGTATCTTGTAACAAAAGAAGTTTTGGTATGGTAGAAAGGCTAGATACTAAAAGCTAGAGCGGCGCGTGCTTATACCAAAAGCCGCGGCAGTTCCACTGGAGCAGTGATAAATGGTTAAAATGATCGCGACCGGCCATATTGAAGCGTGGGCAGTGCAAGGATTGGCTGCTGTGGCTGTAGGGAAAGTGACGTAGGGGGAGGGTGTGTGTATATGATGGAGATAAAAGACCCCTCACGTGATGAGCTGCTAGTGATGTCGAGCCTCTGCAGGCGGGTCTTAAATTGCGCGAAATTAATTTCCAGGGTTTGGGTTAGGTGTGTGAATAGTGCATTAATTTGTTTCTAAAAAAGGATTAGACAGCTCGTCGGCTAGTATTGAGAATTAGTCTTTGAAGCGCGCCTCCAAAGCTACTAATTTGGCATCGAATTTCGCCTCCAAGTTTTTGAGGTCAGTTTGATAATCATCGTCGTCTTAGCCTGAACAGGGCTTCTTTTTATGAGGGGCGAGGAGTGTGTGGCTGAGCTGTTTGATAACTCCGTGGTTGGCTGGATCTAGGTGGGTGGGTGGGAAGAGGCAATTGTTGCGGAGATAAGGAGGGAGCAAGGTTTTGGGTTATAAGGGTCATAAGATGGCTTACCTGCACATGCATTGCCCCCAGCTCCTGGTCACGGGGGTCCGGGGCAGATGGTGTGTTGGTCACTTGTATGCTGGTCCTCTTGGGCTTTGGAGCTCTTGGAGTGGTATCTGGTATTGTGTGGTCTACCCGTGTGGTGTGTGTGAGGTCTACTCTCGAGCTTCACGCTCTATTGTAGGCCTGGTGATTTTAGGTTCCGGTGCTTGCACTCCTGGCTTCCCGACAGATGCGGACCTTCGGGGATAATACAAACTGGAGTACATTAGGGGTTTGCTTCCTTCGGTTGTAACTCGCCACATCTGGGGCATTTGTAGGACCCAGGTTGGATACATACAAATGTGCGGTGGCCTATGGTCCGGCACTTACTACACGTCTCGAACCTTGGTGTGTAGGGCGTGCACAGATACAGTCCTCCACCATTAGCGATTCTCCGGAGGAGTATGGCTTGACCGAAGGTAATAAGAATTGAACATGTGAATCCCATTGGTCGAGCGTCTAGTATGGTTCAATGAAGGTTGCGGGCGATCAAGTCCGCGGGTAGTTCTTGTGACGATTTTTTCCAGTAGGCGTTTGTAATAACTCCCCAGACCGAGCCATCGGGGGTGCGATGTATGTCGTTATGGCATACTCAGGCTGTTTGTATGTTATTTGACGGTGCTGCACAAGCTTGAGTGCATTCTCTTGATTCATTGCAGACACTGTTCAAGAGTTGTTGATGGGGTGAATCCGAAGGGTCAGCATAGATGGGTCGGTGAGCTCAGCGGCCTGGGTGAGAGTGGCGTGGAGGTAGCATGGCTGCTGTGTCGTAAGGTCGAGGCCTCTCTGGGAGCGGAATACCCCTTTATATACGTTGCGTAGAAGCGGTGGTAGTTGCTTAATCTTTTTTGCAGTTGTATGAAGAACGCGCAGCTGCAGTGATGGTGTCTGGAGCGCGACAGCTCGGGGGTACACCAGCGACTCCTGCGACTGACTCGGTCTCTCACACAGAAGGATCGGCGTTCATATCGCGGGTCTTTTTTCGTGTATCCTGTAGGTGTGTGCCTAGGCTGTGAGGACTTGGGTCCAGTCCTGAGGGTTATACTGGTCTGAGTCAATCAGCGTACCTTGAACTTGAATCTCCATGCTTTTTGAGGACATCTCTATATGACGTGATCTCTTGGTGGCAACAAAGTTCTGCCGTGAATGAATGGGAAGCATGCGTAAAAAATTATGTCTCCCGACAAATTTGGTTATCAAAAAGGACTCCCGGATCTATTCAGCGGAGACCTACTAGAATACTTGATAAAACTGCAGTGACGCACTACAAAGCGAGTGACTTCTCAAGACTATTCAATACCGCCTCTTAGCAACACATTCGGCCCCATTGTAAAGTATTACGCCTGGAAAGTCACAAGATTTGTAGTGCGACTCATGGAAAAGTGAGATCAGTTAGCTTGTTATATCTTCTCGTACTCTATACGCTGCAAAGTACGTCGTATTATGGTCGGTACTAATTAGCCCAAGGCTCTACCGCACCACAAGGGAGGACTGATTACCATATCTTGTGAGGAGACCCCTTCCTTTTTTTTCACACGTGCTGTTTGTCTATATCTGTGTGTGTTTCAAACACTACAGCGTATACCGCGCGAGGATTGTTCATCATAGACAGAGTTTGGGGATTGCTTATCCTAGCCCCCTCCCCATCACTGTGACTGGGGAAAATATTGTACTATTTTTGATGTGGTTCTTATTGTGTCTCTCTTGTAGTAAGGGGATGGAGAGCGGCCGGCCACAGGTGGTGTCCGTAGGTGGTTCATGGCTTCCCGCGCCGCGGGGCTTTCTTCTCCCGCTGGGAACGGGCATCACGTTCGGCTTCGGCTGCGCCTACCTTCTTCTAAGCGTCCTCTCCCTCGACCACCCCGCTGTGGCGCCGTGGCTGCTAGCCCGCAGGAAGCCCAACTCCTTCTTGTCAGCCACCGGCCCCCACTCTGACCACTGGGAGGACGAGGAACCGCAGGCACCGGAGGTTCCGCTGGCCGGACACGGACCGGACGATGAGTTCCACCACAGCGGTCAGTTTATAGACAGTGTGTCACACGGCTTTTCGCAGGCTGAACGCAGATCGAGGTATAAAAATGGGTAGTTAACAAAATGCAGAGAATTCTGCAAGCACTGAACAACGGGAAGGTGATCGGCGAAAAAAGCCAGTGAAAGAAAACGGGTGAAAAAAAAACGCAAAAAGTGAAACGAAAGAAGATGATCAAGCCATGCACGCGTGAAATAGGGGTGATGATGTTGGAACAAGTTTTATATTATCGCTGAAGCTAATACTGTGACTGAATGAAAAAAAAAACAACTGGAGGTTCCCTTGAAAGAAAAGACACTGTGTCTGTAACTTGTTTCCTTAGGTAATTAATGAAAAGTATCTCTTTCATGGCAACTAGGCTCCTCAGTTGAAAGCAATTGCTTGGTGCAGGCCACGCTAGAGTGAACAGGGGACTTTTCAAATATTTTATGACCTTGCTTGTCAAGCCTCTTATGCTTCCACCTTGTCCATTGTCGGTGACGTGTGCACTAGTTCTCATTGCTCCCGCTAGAGGCGCCGCTTTGCTGTCGCAGATAAAGCCTTCATATTTTGGAAAATAGCGACACTCCTTGATCTACGCCATCTCACTCTGGCAGCGCCATCAACCTCCTCTTTGTTCACCTCGCCTTTCACGGAGCCGGTGAATCTACAGCACTGAATGGCTGAGACAAACACTGCCAGCTAGTCAGGTGACCTTGACGCCTCGTTAAGCACGCGCAAAGTTCTTTTCATTCAACTCGCACGCCATGAACCCTCCAGGCTACCCACTCCAAACGTGCTTCAGAGTTGAATTCCGAGCTTCGTTCTTCGTGACAATGTCTGGCTGCTATGACTTCTAGTGCAGCAGCACGTCGAAAAAAGGGGTAATTTTATTTTATATTCGCCGAGGTGAAAAAAATTGCCATGTGCGGGAAGCAGTGCGTTTAAAACACCGAGAAAAATAACTTCATTCTTTCCAAGCACGCCGTTCTTTGCGAAGTAATTGCTATAAATTTTCTGATATATACCTGAATATCTGGATGATTTTGCATGGAGACTATAATGCACATTGCATAACCACACTCTCCGTTAAGTTCTGTAACGAGCACATATAAATGTGTACTTAGCTTCTTCAGAGTGAGTCACTGTGCATTGCTGTTTTCTCTGTTCATTGAAAAAGCTTTGTTGGGTTTCATGCTTTCGTTAAATTTTAAAATATTCACTTTGTAATCTAATGTCTGCAATCCTTAACTTGTAGTTATAGACGCATATATATGTGTGTGTGTATGTGAGTGTGTGTGTACTTGTTTATGTATGCGTACGTGTGCGCCGCATGTGCATGCATTTGTGTGTGCACGTGTGCGCCTGCGTTTGCTTGTGATTATGTATGTCAGCATAGGAAGCCAAAGCAACGCATCATGGGGCTGTGACTTTGTACAGGCAGAGCCATGCCTTGTAGAAAAGTAGAAATCGGAGATGTATATCGCACGTTTTCCCTTCCCGCCAACGCGCTGCCACTCGCTTACGTGTTCGTGCAGAGAGCGCACACTGCGTTTGAGTCACCTCACAATGTACCGCCTGCAGTGCGGCTCCACAAAAATCTCTGAGCTGGAGAAGGACTTCCGAGAGGCGAATGTAAGAAAAGGAGTAAAGCTCGTTAGTCGAGTTTATGTTGAGAAGAAAACGACGGAATACGAGGACGCCTGAGTCACTGCGAATTGCATTTGTCAGGTCCCCTTTAATAATACCTTCTATGACGTATGCCTCGAGGTAAGTTTCATTCTGCCGACATGAAGCCACGTACGCTGTTGATGTGCTGTGTTGAGGTTTATGAAAACTGTATAATTGTTGTTTTGATGTAGTATCTAGCAGTAGCAGCTGTGTACTGTCATGCGGAAACATTTGCGGCTTGCTAAAAAATAAACAAAAACTGAAGGTATACTGTTATGGCCATAAAGCATCCGAGAAGTGTTAGAGTCATGTCCTCCGTACCGCGGGAGCATGACCCACTGACTTCGCCACGAAGCAGCAAGCTGAGTTTAACCACATTCTTCATTGTGAGGGAAGGAAAACAAATGCTTGGCCCACACCATGAGCATGTAGCAGGCAATGCCAATTAGAAAAGAAAAGTGAACAGGGCAGAGCCAAGTGAAGTTTTGAGGCAGAAGGATGTGTAGGAGAAGCAGACTCTATCCGCAGTCAAACCGGCCGAAAAAAAAAAGCTATTAGTTTGATGTACATTGTTGATTTTGCAGTTAACAAGTTTGACGGAGTTGTTTTTCAGAGACGAATCCTACGATGCGCAGTTTAATGGGACTGTCTTGAAGATCTTGATTTCCTGTCAGTTGATCGAGTAGAAGTTTTCTGCTGATTTAAACTTATTCCTAAATGACTGTATTGCTCTGTAACAGTAAAAGAGTTTTTATTACTGCCCCCTTCACCCCTATTCCTTGATGTCGAGTTGGTTTGCATATTGATTTCATTAATTTTCTTTTAATAGTAGATGCAGAGTAGGTACGTAGAGTAGAAGTTATTCTTGGCTTTTTGTTTCATTGTTTATATATAGTCATATTTAGCAGATTTGAAATGTGACGGTACGTCGAGTTGCTTACAATATTCGTGGTTAATAAAGTTTTTTTTTAAACTTCAGAGCTATAGTTGCATGATTCTAATATTGAGGAAGAAAATTTTGAATTGTTGCAGACGGTCCTCGATAATTAGAATTTGACCCTTCGTGAGTGATTTGTATGTAGTTTTCACAATTGTTTATTCAAGTTTGTTTGTTTTCTTTTTTGTTCTCGCTTTTTTATTTCTTCAAGTTTTTTCCTTTTTCCTGTCTCAATTTTTTGTTTCGTTTTTTTTTCTCTTTTTTTTTCTTTCATTTTTTCCTTTTCTGTTCTAGCCGTTTTGTATTTTTTCGTTTCTCGTGTTTTTTTTCTTTTGCATCTTTGGTTTTTAAGTTTTTTCTTTTTGCTTCTTTTTTTCTTCTCTTTCTACTTTTTTTCGTTATATTTTCTTTTTCCTGAATTTTTATGTATCTTTTACATTCATTTGACTAGCTTCAGTTTGACAGTGAACAATATTTACTGGACATGTACAATTACTTCACAATAACAATAATAATACTTTTTTTGCTCGTAAATTACGTCAGGAGTCAGAAGGAGCATTTGTTTGTCAGAAGGAGCATTTGTTTTCAGTCTTTTATTATCGATAAATCCAGTATAGTTATAATCTCTCCCCGTTTTTTCTTTTCTTGCTTTTTTTCTTTTTTTGAACCGTGATGTTATCATGGGGTGAGTCTGCGTTTGCAATAGCTTTAACGTCAGCAAGTGAAATTGAAGTGTTCGCCTCGTTTTTTTTTCCGGCTCTCTTGTCACGCTTGCTGGGTCTTTCACGAACGTGGGTGTGCTCGCCGGCTGGGACTTTCGGGGGAACTTATCCAGCTTTACACGGGGAGAACGTCTCTTGGTGTTGTCTGCATTGTTGTGGCAGCCCATAAAACAACAATACTCTAGACCTCACCGACGCTTCCGCAGGAAAGGGATCTTCGCACAGCGAGCTTCTCGTTTTAGTGCGCAAAACTGACGAGACGGCACCAAAGTTCTCTGCAACCGCTCCAGACTGCGTCCCGCACGTGTCGCACGCGCTCTCGTTTGGCGAAACCACGAAGGAAGGAAAGGTGGGCGAAATGGGCTCAAGCAAGTTCCTCATCTTTTAGTAGAACAGACGCTTGGCTGACGCAACTGTCACCTCCTTTCCTAAATCTATATGCTTCCATTATTTCCTTCGTCGTCCGCTTCTTGTGCCTGTCAATTATTCGTGTGTCTGAAAATTTCCGTTGGCAGGTGTACTCCTTGCAGTGCATCGCCAAGTGTGACTAAGGGGCCCCCTTTAGTGGGTTTAGTGTCGCCCCGATCTTGTGCAATGTTTTTTTTTTATTAAACTCGACATAGCAGTAGGTAAAGAGCTAGATGATATGGATCTGAAGCTGTTCTGATTCATAGATTACCACCATTTTTTGGTAAAAAATGATCCAGCTATGAGCACGTTAGTGACGGTATTGAGAACTTTTAAGGAAAACGGGTGTAGTTTACAGTTTACCTTTGAAGAGCCAAAGGAAGGATGCATTCCGTTTGTGGACCTAAAAATTATGTTGTCTCCTTTTCACTCGTGTTGGATGTATTATCCTAGATCTAAAAAATCATTGCTGAGATATCATTCGGTACATTCGAAGATAGTAAAGAATGGGATCGCAACTTCTTGCATCAAAGCTACCCTCACGAAATCATGGGTACACTCAATGAATGAGAGCGTTTCCACGCAGATCAAGCACTTGAGGGAAGCTGGTTACCGAGATCATTGTATCCTATTGATGATTGTATCCTAAAGATGAGGAATTTGCTTTTTTAGATGCTACATAACCCAGTGCATTTTCTTTTTATTTTTTACGTTTTCTTGTTTTTAGGTCTTGACACGGTTGTGTGCCATCGATCATGGGAGTGATTATTTTAGTGTATCAAGATATTGATGATGACATGGGGAGGTTGGGAATGATGTACATGCGTGTTATGTATTTATTAGTGTTCACTCCGAAATAAAAATTTCAGTTGTTCGTAAGCGCTCGTCTGTCTCCTCTCTGGGTGTGTGTGATGTTTAGCGCTTATTTCATCATGCACTGTGTTCTACCTGAATCCCACTTTCGCTCAGAACCTCCTATAATGCATCAAGGAGCTGAACGAACAAGCGCACACATCGATTCTAATGCGGCTACAGTGAGCAAGTGGGGGCCACGCTGGCCAGGAGAGGGTGAAAATTCGGGGAGAATAGAGGAGAAAAACGCGCGCGAGAAAGAGAGTGTCTTTACTCTCTTAATATAAGGGCTTTACCGCCGTATTCATGAACTGACCTTGACCCGTTGTGCTAAGGCTACTTACAAAAGGACAACAAAATTATAAGTATAAGAAATGTACAAGATGCGTCTCAGAAACCTCCCTTTTCCTGTCATGAGGGCGCCTTATGAAAGATGCCCTCAAGTCGTCAAGTGTAGGCCCTGGGAGCGAGGGTATGTAAACTTTTCCTACAAAATCATTACCTCGAGCAGCAAGAAATTAGCTTTACTGTAAGAAACCAACAACAGTAGGCACAGAAGCAGCCAAACGTAAAGAATAACAAAGTTTCTTTAAGCACCGGCAGATTTCGGTGAAATACATGTTTTTTGCCTAACCACTCTTTTGTAACGTCCGTCGACGCAGTTCGTTTTTTTGTTTAGACGTCTTGTATGTTTTTGTTGTGATAGGTAGGGTTGTTATGCTCTCTTTTCTTTTTCACAAGGTTTACCTGATAATTTGAGCAGTTGTACAGCGATTTTTTATGATGTTGCATTTATTGTGGAAGGGTGCACTGAATTGAACTTCCCCGATGAAGTGGCCACGTCCTGACGGATTTTGACAACATACCTAGGTGTGTTGGGAATAGCGTGCTTTATTTGGAACCTCGAGTCAGTCCACTAGGTGCAAGATTTTGACAGCTTACCGTTCATACATTTTTGAAGCTCTATGATGCGTCCCTGTCCCGTTCCCAGACAGTTTTCATTGAATCTCTAGATTCTTTATCTAAGCAGCCGTGGCGTCGTTATCAAAGACCCCAAGTCTTTTTTGTCGAGTCTCTGTTATCGATTCATATTTATCTTCGGAATTTAACTCCCCAAACCCTATGCTCGTTGGAAATTCACTTGCTTTTCGATGACATTTTCACGAAAAAAACTTTCACTTCCAAAGCATGTACTGAAGGGCCTCCTTTAAGACCATCTAAGTCATTTACCCACTCACGGATGCAACAAAAGTTCTTCAGAAGGTCAAAGTAGGCATTTTTTTTCTCGGCAGCTTAATCAGTCTTTTGCACTCTGACTGCCTGAGATTACAATTATTTATCTCGCAGAATTCTAAGCAAATACATTGGCTCATAGAGAACTAAGTTGTCAGCAATCAAAAGCTAATATTTTTTTTTCAAATTCCTTGCCTGTTTGTACACATTTAACGTCCACCAAGTGGTCTTATCTACTCAGCATATTTTGATCTTTTGTACCACGTAGTCTAATCGGAAGTTCGGTTTCTTTGGCTCCCCGGGCATACTGGACTTGTACTAAATAAAACGGCTGACTCGCTCGCTTCGGCGTTTCTAAATTTCTCGGTGGTACTAGTAGCTTCACAGTTTTCTTTTATTACAGCAGAATGATTCAAAGGCCTGTTAGTCTCGAAAAAAAAAAACAGCGAGACATCGCTCTGTACAATGTGAAAAGTTTCGGCACCAGCAGTTATCATGGAACACCGTAAAATGCCTTTCCTGTCAATGTGAAGCGACCCTCCCAAGCTTTCGCTGTAGAGTTCTTCGGTGAAAATATTATCTTGACAAATCTGGATTTTCATTAACTAATTTATGTGGAGTCTGCAATGAACCAAAAACAATAGACAATTCCTTCTCAAATGCCGCTGTTTCGCTTCAATCCGCCGATTAATTTTTGAGAGGCCGATCGGTATGCTGTGATTTGCAGTTAATACATCCACCCTTTTATTGTTGGTGGCGAGTCAGTTTGGTGTGGGCTGCAGTGATATTCTGTCAGCGCTACATAAATTCATTCAGACAACCGAAAGAATACGCTGCTAGTGGTACCACCAGATGAATCCAATTTTCTGTCGGCCTTCTTCTTTTTTGCTACCTTGTAAAAATTTGGTTTCTCGATTTCTTTCGTGCTTTAAACTTTTTAATGTATGTAATTGTTCCTCTTGTCCTTATCTGATTTCTCTCTCTTTTTAACAAGCATGGTATCAACAACCATGGTTTTAACAAGCATGGTATTATGGTAACAAGCAAGGTACAGCGTGGTTAATCTCCCTTGTGGGTACTAGCCAAGATCTTCAAGGCGACGAATACTAAGTACCAAGACGGACGCCGTGTGCCTTCAGAGAAAACAAAAAAATGTGGAGCAGCTCGCAATAGAATTCAACACACTGTGCATCCGTGAATGGCTGACCAAACAGCTATAAAAGTGTTCGGTTCACTTCGACAAGATTTAGCTGTATGGGAAAAAGTGTTTTTGCAATCATAGCAGATATACGCTCGACTGTATATTCGTGGCACGGTCGGCTACGCGACATTGCCAAGGACTTCGCTCCAAAGGGGAAACATGCCCACTCCATAAAAGAACGATGCGATGAGCAGCTGCATTTGACGGGGCACAATGAACCTATGACCATGGATAATTTCCTGCAAAAACAGCACAGTGAGCAGATTCTTCACGGAACTTTATGTGAAGCTGAGGCGGCACGAAAATTCCTGCTTGTCGTTGGTCCCAACCAGGTTCCGTCGATCGTTAAGGACTCGACATTTACGCGTGCGCTGTGCCGTTGAATATTTCTTCATTGCCGTCCACATAAAAACAGACTACGCAAAGTTGTCCTCCGTTATGTTGTTTAAGGAAGCCTTGAGGTAGATCATAGGCTACCTTACCCGAGCCTTACTTGAAGGGATACTAAAGGCACCTAATAAGTTGATGTTGAGTGTTGAAATAGTAGCCCAGAAACATCCTAGTGTTACTTTTGTGCCAAGGAAGTGCACATTTTGAAATAAAACCACGTTTTAGTGGTCCGCATCGTGTTAGCGCACTCCGAATTACCCGCTGCACCGTCTGACATCACTGTTGCAATGCATAATGTTGCCCGGCTTCCCTGCGTGCCCGCCGAAACTAGTACCAGTAGAACAAAACCAGCACGAGCCACAGCGAGAACAATGGCTGCCTTCGACTCCGAGATGACAGACGTCTTTTGGTTCAACTGGACCCCGCTAGATGGCACGACCTGTTCAATAAACGCAGCTGAACATTGAAGTTTGCAGCACTCGTGCCTTTCCCAATATTTATGCTGACGGTTCTCTTTTTTCGTGAAACAAATAGAAACGAACAAGTGGCATTTTATTGCGTCTCTTGATGTACAGAAGGTTCTTTATTTAGTGCAGCTAGTTTGAATACTAGTGGTTGATTGTAGGCGCTTGGTGTGACGTCATCGGGATCACTTTGAGACTGAAATATCTTACCGTAGTGCATGTGTTCACGTGCGTTTACTTTGTTTCGATAAGTAGGGCTCACTCCATAAAGGAACATGCCGTAAAAGAACATGTTGATAATGTTGCCGTTTTAAAGGTGATACTTTGAGCTTTCAGTCTCATGTAAATTGTTATTTGACTTAAGTGTCTGTTTAAGTACGAGGAATGCTCTGCGATAAGTACAAGATAGGTTCTTGAAACGCCTTAAGGGCGGACTTATGGTTAAGATCAGATTGCTTTCGCGCAGCTCAGTTTGAGCGTGCAGACGCTACGCAGTAAAGAAGGCGAAAAGAAACAGACGATAGTGTGAGTGCTAACTTCCATCTTTTGTTTATTGCCTTGTCTTTCAACACATTATATAGCTCATTCCACGTGACACCACACATGACATAACCGTACACGTGTGGCACAGCACACGCTACCAAGGAAACCTAGTTGTGATCTGATCTTGAATTAACAATCCTATATCAGTGCTTCACAGCAAACGCTTCAGAAAATTGAGCTCTTTTTGAGAGAAGGCCTAAGACGGCATAGTCACACAAAGCACTGGCACGCTTCAGCCACATCGAAGCTCACGCGTCCAAGGTTGAGGCGCAGTGTTGCTTGATCTTTTGGCTTAAAACTTTCTAAGCTGTAGCGGTTTTCTTCATGCTCAAACTGAGCTGTGCTAAAGCAATGTCATTTTATTATGCACCAACTCGCCCATTCAGCAGCACTTATAGTTAAAGTTGGCTTAATTCATATGAATAAGGTAAGTTAGGTTTGTGAAGGCATAGGTTACTCGCAGATGCGCTCTCTCTTTGGTCAGTTACGCAAGCGGCACACTGCCGTTCAGGCAGCGTCTGCACACTCAGCGCTGCGTGTTCTTGTTAGATAGGCGCCTGCTAGAGTCCTCCCAATCTCGGCCAGGGTAAGGCCCCTAATGTGCCAATCTCTCCAATGCGTATGTTCGCGCCTACGCGTCAAAAGCACTTTGTCGCGCCCGTGGAGGAAAAGGGCGGCCAACCACTGGCACGCGTCGACCGCATCGACGCTCACGCGTCCGAGGTTAAGGTACAGTGTTGCTGGCTATTCTGGCTTAAAACTCTCTAAGTTGTAGCAGTTTTGAGGCTGCTCGGCGCAGAACACTGCAGAGAAGACGTGGAGCCAAACCAGGAGCCTTCTCTATTAAATTAATCTTCTCCGATTCGCGTCCATGGGTAGATAAAAACTTGTATAAATGTATAAAACATAAGAATTCAATATTTCACAAGTTTCTTAGAAATCGCGATCCAGAAGTGTTAAAGGAGTATAAGAAATATAGAAATAAATTAAACAGCGATAATAAAAGGGCGAAAGACGCATACTTTGAAGAACTTTTCTATCGGCTGCAAAATCAACCTAAAAAATTGTGGGAAGCAGTTAACAATCTAGCAGAAAGAACAAAAAGTGACCAATCCCACACAGCCCTGACGACAGCAGAAAACACAAAACTAGTTGACGATATGAACAGACATTTTATAAAAGCGGGGGCTTACCCACCTGGTGCAGAAAGCAGTAGAAATAATAATGAAGTTATAACCGAGGTCAATGAAACTATTTTCTTGAGATCAACAGATCCCAACAAAGTAGTAGCATACCGAGGTCAATGAAACTATTTTCTTGAGATCAACAGATCCCAACAAAGTAGTAGCAGTAATAAAAAAGCTAAAACGAAATGTAGCTGCGAGTATAAACGGAATTACTTCGAATGCAGTAATACATGTCGCGCATGATATTAGCGAAGTGCGAGCATATTTACTAAATTGAACATTAACTGGTGGAATTTTCCTGGAAGAATTGAAAATAGCCCGAGTTACGCCAATACACAAAGGGGGGTATAATGGACAATTTAGTAATTACAGACCAATATCTATCTTAACTGTGTTTTCAAAGATTTTCGAAGATATAATTTATGTCCAATTAGTTACATTTTTTAACGCACGCAAGGTAATTACAACGAGTCAGTATGGCTTCCAAAAGAATAAATCCACTGAACAAGCACTCTTGTATATCAAAGATAAAATAATAACTAATATTGAAGACAAAAACTATACGCTTGGTCTATTTTTAGATCTAAAGAAGGCATTTGATTCTATAGATCACAAAATTTTGTTACAGAAGTACGAAATTAGGGGTGTTGCAAGTCGGTTGCTGATAAGCTATTTAAATAATCGTCAACAGTTCGTACGTATGCAGGATGTTTCGTCTAGTTATCTAACAATTGAACGAGGCGTCCCTTAGGGCTCTAAGCTAGGTCCGTTATTGTTCATAATTTTTGTAAATGATATAGTTAATATACCTGAGTGTTGAAGATTGGGCGAGTTGGTTCATCGTACTTGAACTGGTATAGCGCATTACGGGGAAGATGAAACGGCCGAGCAGACCGGTAACATTAACTGCCGTCTTGTGTCGGTCTGCTCGGCCGTTTCTTCTTCCCCGTAATGCGCTATACCAGTTCAAGTAACATACCTGATTCCCCAAAATTAATAATGTTCGCCGACGACACCAATCTATTTTTTAAATCACAGGACCTGAATGAATTAGAATACAGTGTGAATCACTACCTTGTATTACTAGCTTGTTGGATGAATCGAAATAAATTGCAATTAAACAATGAAAAACAAAATACATTATATTCAGGTCGCGCAATACACCCATCGATAAAGAAATAACCATTACTTATGCAGGAATGAAACTGCAGCAAGTGACATACCAGAAGTTTCTTGGAGTGACGTTTAATGAAGAGTTAAGCAGGAATGCGCATATTAGCCAACTATGTGTAGACTTATCAAAAGGCATTGGTATTATATACAGAATTTCTAAACTGATTCCCCTATGGCTGAAACAACAGCTATACAATTGCCTTTTTTATTCTAAGCTGTGCTATGGAGCTCCGGTGTGGGGAACAACTACCGAAACTAACTACAAGAAACTTGTACTTCTACAAAAAAGGGTTCTCCGCATATACTGCAAACACCAAGGAAATTACGCAAACTTGAGGACAGCACCTTTATTTCAAAGATATAATATGCTTCCTGCCGATCAAGTCTATTATATGAAAAAAAAAATTGCAAATCATATACAGCAAAAAACTGTATGAGCCCAACGAAGGAGCTAGACAACATACTTATCCTATCCGCCAAGTCTTACCCCGTCCACAACGAACAAGAACAAATTTTGATAAACAACCTTTTACCCATCAAACAACTTGCATATTAAACAAATTAGAACTTAATGTTAATTTTGATTGTACAGAAAAAGCATTTAAGGTACAAGTTAAAGAAGTCCTAATGCAGGAAAACATACTTTTTGATGGATCCTAAAAATACTGATATTAGCAATGATAGTAGTCGGGTGATGGAAATCTTGTACTGCATGAATTTATAAACTATAAAATATAATGGTATGTATCATATGTCTATAATGTTCGAGTCTGATTCCTTTCTCAGTGATTGTTATTTAAGTATGTTATGTAGTAAGTATGTTACAAGATTTTTATAATCAGTCAGATTCAATGTAAAATGATATTTTTTGTCTGCGATTCTTCGCTCTGTTGCTTCTTTTGTTCATGAAGGTCTGGATGCCGCGAAAGCTGTTTTTTATTTTTATTTTTTTGATGTATGAACTGTGTACAAGGGTGTTGGGTCCTCTGTCAGGCTGTATGCCTTTAGCCCCAACATCCTTTTGTTTCTTGTGTCTTGTACAAGAAAACAATAAAACAAACTTTGAAAATTGAAATTAAAATTCAATTCTTCGAAGCCTCGGCCGCAACTACCCGCTGCTAGCGGCTACCGTGCGCCATCGAGCTCACTCTCGATTCGTGTCCTCCTCTTCTACCTCCGATCAGTGCGCTCGCGATCGCCGCTTTCATACTGCCTCCCCCTTTATGAAAAAATTGGAAAGAAGAAGATAGAGTGGCTATCCCTGGCCATGGCGGACCGCACGTGGGACACAAGACCACATGCCGGCACAGTCAATCTGCGCAGGGAGGCCAACTGCGCAGGGAGGCCAACTGCGCCGCCGCCGGAAGATGGAGGCGCATCAGACCCGCTTAGGTTGACAACTGTGGGGGTCAGCAAGAGCATGACAGAGCTTCGACGATCCTGCTGCAGCATTGGTCTTGGCGAGCCGTAAGCCGTCGTTATTATCGTATGTTTATTTATTTATTTATTTATTTATTTATTTATTCATTTATGTATTTATTTCCATACCCTCAGGGCCCGAGGGCATTACAGAGAGGAGTGGGTTACACAACATATTGAAAAAGCGGAAAATTGGTGGTTACATGGATCAGTGAAGGAAACCAACAAAGAATAATGCACATTATAAGTACATATACAGGTATTAAAGAACTACAAAGGTTAACAGGTCTACTTAAAAATGGAAATACTATATACCTAAAAATAATGGCGACAGGTTAGTTATAGCAGCCTTAAACATGGAGGTATTAGACATCTCGACTACAGATCGGGGTAGGTGATTCCAACTTGCTGATGTACGGGAGATGAATGAATTTTAAAAATCGTTGGTGTGGCATGTGGGAATGCCAACCTATGACGATGGTCGATGCGAGTGGATACGTAAGAAGAAGGGGTTATCAATTTGTTCTTAAGGACTGAATTGTGGTAATATATCTTGTGAAACAGGCAGAGGCGAGATATTTCTCTATGTTGTGAGAAATATCTCTATGTTGTGGTCTTTATGTTGTGGTCGTTGTTGTGGTAGCTGTCGGCACTGTTCACGTATCGGGGGCGGTTGCTTCTCCTCGAGGTAGTCTTCGAACGCTGGCGACCCCGGCATTCAAGGAGGTGTGATGTCATAATAGAAGCTCTTACTGCTACTGCTCCGGTATGGAATCGCCTTTCACACTCACTCGCGACGTAGCTTTGGTCGTCGAGGACAGCCACCTTGTATGCCAGGTCAGACATGCTGGTGTGGTTGTTCAGTTTAGCTTGAGCTTCCTCCAACTTCTTCACTTTTTCTGTCACTATCTCCATGGATTTTTGCAGCTGTCTCACAACATCTTCCAGTTGGGATTGATATTTGTCTGCCCGCTCCTCGGACATCTTTCGAGCGAGCCCGCGGCCATCTTTCGGTTCAAGTTTAATATCGCAGTCTCAAGGGTGTGCAATTTGTCACTCCAGGATGTCTTTGGCTCGACGAAACGCCGCTGCGACTCATCCAGCTGCTTCTTTAGCTGTTTCTCTACAGCACAGGCCTTGTCCTTCAGGCCAGAAATGTGATGGTCTTTCTCCCGAATCATGGTGGTTGGCTTGGCTTTGTAGACGTCGTGCACGCGCTTGAGACTATCATGTTCATCAGTCAAACTTGTCAACACATGCTCCAGTTGGCTGATGCGGGTAGCCTGCTGCAATGTATTCCACTGGAGGCAATTGAGGTCAGCTTCAAGGGCAGCCTTGTCCCTCTTAAGGTCACGAGTGCGAGCCTGCTCTTCGCCCTGCTTGTAATACCCGACCGCCTTCGCATCCTCATTTTCGCTGCCTGCGTTGCAGCCTGCTTCTTCCTATCTTGCAGCGCCGTCTCTCTCTGTACAATAGGCGCTTTCTATGTTCTGCTCGCTGCGGTGTATTTTACCTTTTCTTTTCTTCTCTTTTCTCCTATTATCAACGTTGTCATTAGCGCCATTGGCAGCTTCTTCTCGGACTGCAGCGCTGTCTTGTCGCGCGACGTCTCAACGCACGGTGTCCACCTTCATGCCTGCGACATTCCATGCATGCTGGCGACACCAATGGGCCTCTGCCGTGCTTCCTTGGAGTTTACCTCCCACCTCTGCGACAATGGATACGATCGGTGTAGACGGCTTAACAGTTTCCTGAGCAAAGCCACCATGATTCTCGAGGGACGGAAAGAAGGGGCCCAACAGGTATACCTGGAAATGGGGGTGGCGTCGCTGCATAACGTGCGAAACATTAACGGTCTCAGGAATCACTAGTAGGGTGCGCCCGACGGAAGAGCTCCTGCATTGCCCGATCATAATCACACAGACCCTTTTCTGGATGTTGCATTCGGGCGTCATGCTTACGCCGGATACGGTAGTCGTAGGCGACCGGCAGGAACTCTTCCCAGAATACCGCAGCGAACTGGTTCCACGACTGGAAGGGAGGTAAAGACGCCGCTATCGTTCTGCGGCACCGCGTAGGGCAACTGGTGGGACCCGCCGGAGCACGTCGGACTCCAAGAAGCCGCTAATGATGAAGTATACGTAAAGGTTGTCAATGAAATCAATGGCCGTTTCTCTCGCTTCTTTGCCGTAAAAGCTGGGCATAATCGGTGGCGTCATGAGGGCTATGGTCGCAGACTGCCTTGATGTCTGTGACCCAGGGGCAGTGTTCTTCTCGTTGGGCGCCAAATGTAGAGGTTTCGAGGCTGCTCGGCCCAGAACTCCGCAGCAAAGACGCGGAGCCAGGCCAAGAACCTTTTTTTTCCCTCTAAGTCTTGGCTACAACTGCCCGTGCCAGTGGCTGCCGCGTGTCACCGAGCACACTCGATATTCTTGTCCTCCTCTTCTATCTCCGATCGGCGCACTCCTGGTCCTCGCTCCCATAAATTTTAACAAAGGACAACGAGTTCTCAACTGGAGCGAGTACATACTTTTTCGAAGATATGAGAGCACATTAAATAATTGATTGTTCTTCACTCGCCATAGTTTTGTCTATTTTAGTCAAATTGACTTTGCAGTGACCAAAGTAACTACAGCGGTATGCACCAGAAATCAACATCGCTGCGTGCGCCGCTCCCGGAAACTAAAATTCGCGTCTAGGATACTTTACGTCTATCATAGGCATGGTTCTTCTTAATGGGGGGGGGGGCAAGGGGCAAAAGTTCATTGCAGTGCCCCCTCCCTGTTATGTTCATGTTGGGGCTTACATAGTGCCCCTACCCTAATATGTAAATTTATGGAGTCGGAACTGCGGCCTCGCTCCCCTCTTCGATGTCTAAATAGGTGGCCGCCTTCATAATCAGGTTTTCAAATCACCAGGTTCCTATAATTACACTACCGAATTCAATAATATTATTGTGAATATGCTCGTACATTCACTAGATTTAGACTTCATATTTTACAGCACTCATTAACCTAAATCGTGCCTGAAACATCATGATGTGACAGATTTAGGTAATGAAACTACAATTGAGCCCTCTGTAGAAGGCTCTCAGATGATATCTGCGGTAGAAATATCCTCTAATGCAACAAACCATGCCTGGCTATTAATGATGCAACAGGTATTGGTCGTAAGATAGGAACCAAGCACTGCGTAGGATGCCTTTAGGCATTTTTCATAGACGAAATACGCTCCAATGCAATTGACAGTGCCACACACTCCATGATGAACAGATATCGGTCATGAGACTGCAACTGAATCTTGTATGAAAGACTTCCAGAGATTTTCTCTAGTCAAAGTATTCTCTAAAGCGACAAATCGCACCCAACACTTCATGGAGTCAGTAATATTGGTCTTAATATTGCAAGTGAGCCATGTGCGGAAGGATTGGAACATTGTCTGCAGCCAAAATGTTCTCCACGGCAATGAATCTTAGTCGAATCTTCATGATGCAACGGATTTTGGTCATAAGATTAGAACCGAGCACTGTGTGGAATGCTTTTGCATTTTATCTTTATTTGTTTTCAAACACGACAGCCCAATACGGGGCTACTGCAGGAGTGGTGCACATAAATAAAAAAGTTGAAGCGTTTAAACAGTAATGTCATAATAAGTGCACCTAGAGAAACAAATATCGCTACCTCCTGAGTGCAGCCTCGCTAAAATGAGAGAAATAGAACATTATTATCATACAAGTGCCTCCAAAAAGTCTGACACACTGGTATCAAGAACCAAATCAGGTAGACAATTCCAGTGTTTGATAACTTTATTTAAACATGTTAGCACTAAAAATGGTTGTTTCAATTGAGAGCGCACCATGTAGACGCGGACAGAATAGACAGGGACAAGCGCGTACTACCAACTGGATGTTTACTCGGAAACCAGTGAAATATATACTGACACATGACACAATTTCATAGGCACATACGATAAGACCAACCCTTGCAAAAATGGGTTTGGCCTTCCTGTCACCCCAGTCACCTTTCTGTAGACTTGATCTTACTGTACACCTGGTCTGCAGATTTTCTGCAGAGGCCAAGCAGACGGCAAGCATACTTTTCTGATGATGTGCATTCAGAGTGCGTGTGCGTAGACCTATGTAACATATATGTACGTACCTGCACATTTTAGAGGTTGGCGTACTTGGTCATGATGATTTAATGGGTTTCACCTTTCAGTCACCTATAAGACACCGACCAGTCGAACCTGGACAGACCTCGTCTGCAGATTTTTCGCAGAGGCCGAGCAGAGGGCAAGCGGGCTTGCCTGTTAAATTGCATATAGTGTATAAGTATATATTCATACTTGATTGCATATAGTGTGTATATTGAATCAATCATACTTGATTGCACATAGTGTATAAGTATATATTCATACTATATTTGCATATAGTGTATAAGTATATACTATAATGCATATAGTATATAAGTATATATTTATACATTCTGGGTCATGACACAATTGATAAAGGGACTTCACCTTCCAGTCACCTTCAGTCACCCACCAGTCACCCCCCTAGAAACCTGGCCGGCAGATTTTCTGCAGATAGCAGGCTTGTCTGTTTATGTCATGTGTGTGCTTGTGTAGATGTATATATCACATTTTCGCACACACACACACACACACACACACACACACACACACACACACACACACATATATATATATATATATATAGTGCTGAATAGAATAAACGTGGAGTATGAGGCAGGCCACGTCTCCCATTCATCATAGCGTCACACGAGTCAGTGGGATGAAGACCTGCCAGTCCCTTCATCAGTCGCTCATCATCTACACAGTTCTCCGCAAGACACCCTGACCATAAATGAACTACCGAACCAGCACCAGCAGTACACATCGACGAGCATCATGACGGCATCATCGACTGACCTTCCCATCCCCAAGTACACTGGAGCAGCGGAAGATAGACCTGTACAGGACTGGTTCAACCTGTTCGAGCTCCACGCTACTATCATGGTCGGAACGGGAGATGGTCGCCAACTTTACCGATTGCGTCTCCGGTGAGGCCTTCAAATTCTACCTCACCCACATATTTCAAAACGACGAGTCATGGGAAAAGATCAAACAAGAAATGGTCATTTGGTTTAAAGAATACAATGACGACTATGACGAAGACTTGCTTATAACCCACCATCTACAGACAATCACACTCGGTCGTCACAGTCAAACGCAAGCTTCGCGCATGAACCCACCTCCTGCTTTTCTATCGCGTGGATCTCCGGTCGCTCAAAACGACCAGCTCACGTCTCACACGCTCAGTATGGTCGGAATAGAGCAGAGGAGCTCGCAGCGTACGCAGTTAAGCCCGGGACCAACAGTTCAGTTTCATGCACCAGAAGAGCACGCATCGTTCGTTGCACAGAAAGGCGGCCATTCTCAACTGAAATTTGACCAAACCACGCCTGTTGCGGTTTGGCCATTGAGAGCGCAGTCATCTGAAAGCCCAAACACAGGAGGCCCGGAAGTGACTCCGACAGGTTGCCAGGTGCCAGAAGGCTACGTAATCAATGCTGTCGAAGGCGCCTCTGATGTTCCTGCAATCAAATCTGTCCTACCGATTTCGCTGCCTGAAAAGCGTTGCAACAGCTGCCGACTAGACACTACATCAATTTGTAAAGAAAACGGGCATGATGTTCAAGAAGCACTCCCACCTCAGCAGGTTACAGTACAACCGCAGCAACGCCAGCAAAATCTAGTCCAAGTATTTGAGACACTCCAACGAATACACCAACAAGGACAACGAAGCAAAGCGGGCCTCTTAAGGCAAACTCAAGACGTGAGGCATATACGCATAAGGTATCGGCGCCACAAACGCATTTGGCACAAGAGATCAATACTGTGCCTACGATTACAGCTCCGAAACCACAGAAAATGACGCAAGAGGCGAAAATGCATCATCTGTAGAACGCAGAAACCAAGACATCATTCCGTCAGCCACGACCATCGCACTCGCAAACTGGAAGCACACCGTCTGTTCCCGCCACGACACACAATTCGATGCATGAGACATCTAGCCTTCCAACGCTACAAGGACTCCCAACCTTGTTCGTTTTTCCCTACTATTCTGGCTGTGTCATCCTCAATTTCCACGTCGAACGCATGGTTATGCTCTCCAGAATGCAACAGTCAACCTCGCCCACCTGAGTTTTCCTAGATGTCACTTGACCTCTTTCCTGTGAACGTTTCTGTGCAAGTGCATGGAACTGCCGTGTTACATGGAACTACTCCATTTTGTGATATTTTTTTCCTATGATGAGACACCACTTCTTCATGTTTCATAGTTTGTAGCTCACGCATTCTTTCGGGGGGGGGGGGGGGGGGGAATCCTGTGACGTAGGAAGGCAGTGACTGATGGTAGAGGATGAGGAAGAGAGTGCAGAATAGAATAAACATGGCGTATGAGCCAGGCCACTTCGCCCATTCATCACACACACACACACACACACACACACACACACACACACACACACACGCACGCACACACACACACGCACACACACACACACACACTCACGCACGCACGCACGCACACATGCACACGCACACACTCACACTCACACACACACACACACACACACACACACATTCTGGGTCACGGCACAATTGATAACAGTAGCTTAATAAACTTCACCTTTCAGTCACCCACCCGTCACCCGGTACAGACCGAGTCGGCAGATTTTATGCAGATGCCGTGCAGACGGCAAGCAGAATTGTCTGTTAATGTGGGCCCCGTGAGTGGCTATGTGGATATAGTATATAAATATATGTCTACTGTAGTGAAGAGGAATGCCCACTACTGCAGCGACATCGACACGTTGGCGCGAGGCACGTGCTAAGACTGCCTGGTTGCTGCTGCGACGCTGCCCGTACATTCGGCTAGCTCTTGATGCTTCTGTACCGACGCTGATACCGCTTGTGACCTTGCATTTACATTATATATTGGTGGAGAGTGCTGCGGTCTTCCCCAGTCCTGGAACTGCGTAGCCGAAAGCTGCCGTCCGTCATGCCTGACGACGCTGTCTTCACACCCCCACCGGCTTTGCCACGCAGGAGCTGTCCCGGTGCCCAGCTCTTGCGAGAACACGACATCTTCAGCGGCACAGACGAGAAAGACGTTGAGGATTGGCTGGAATCTTATGAACGAGCCAGCGCTACTAACAAATGGGACGATCCCACAAAGCTTGGTACCGTGATGTTTTATTTAACGGATGTGGCCAAGCTGTGGTACAGAAACCATGAGGCAGATATCCCCACTTGGACCACCTTCAAAACCTGCATCGCAGATGTTTTTGGACGCCCTGGTGTGCGCAAACTTCGTGCCTACGAGGCCGGTCCCAACAAACTGCTGAGACATTCACCAGCTACATATAGGACATCCTCGACCTCTGCCGACGTGTCAGCCCGTCGATGGCAGAAACTGACAAGGTGCGACATATCATGAAAGGCATTTCCGACGACACCTTTCAAATGCTGCTCTCCAAAAACCCTGTCACTGTCTCTGAGGTCATCGAGGTGTGTCAAAGTTTCGACGAGCTGCGACGACAGCGTCTTCTCACGCGACGTTCTGACGTCCCGGATGACACCCTCTCAAGCCTGACCATCACCTCTGACCTTCAGTCGCTGCTATCGCAAATCAAGGAGTTTGTTCGTGCTGAGGTCGCTCGTCAGCTATCGCTGCTATCAACAGCCGGCCAACCGCCGTCACCTCTGCCAGAAAACTTTCGCCAAGTCATCCAGGAGCAAGTTTGCGCGGCTCTGCCATCTGCCCGTGACACTTCACCATTGCCGAGTCCTGTTGCCTGTGCCGAGGTAAATGCACCTCTAAGCTATCCTGAAGTGGCGGCTCGACCACCTCTTCAGACTTTTACGACACTTCCCTTAGCCCTGCCGCTCCGACCCACTCCTCGGTTCGCTCAGCCAAGGTCCGTCCAGAGTTGTGGACAATGGCGTACACTCGACAATCGCCCAATATGCTTTGCCTGGGGGCTACCTGGCCACATAGCACGACACTGCCGTCGGCGCGTCCCTGTCTACCGCTAGAGCTACGACCAGACCTTCGAACCTGCCCATTATGTGCCACCGCGCCCTTCGTTCACAGGCTCTCAGCACCCCGACCAGGCGTCATCGTACGCCGACCACCGCCCTCCTGTTAACCGCCGCTCGCCATCACCTCGACGCCGCTCACTATCGCCAACGCGTCGTTGTCCTTCATCGCCGGAGTGGCAAAACTAATTGCCACAGTTCCAGAGGCAGGAACTGTGTCGCCAGCGAAAAGACCAAGGCCTCTCACTTCACCAACGAATGTTCTGGACGTACATGTGGACGGCGTCGCTGCACTCGCTCTTGTAGACACTGGTGCCACAGTTTCAGTGATAACTATTAGACTCTGCCGCTTGCTCAAAAAGGTTATGACGCCACTAGCAAGTATATCACTTCGTACAGCCAGCGCAGATCACGTCACACCGGCCGCTGCTTGTACTGCTCGCATCCCGATTGATGGCCTCATTTATGTCGTTGAATTGCTAGTGTTGGATTCCTGCTCCCATGACCTCATTTTGGGCTGGGATTTTCTCTCCGCTAATAAGGCCGTCGTCGACTGCTCTCGCGCTGAGGTAGCATTTGAAATGTTTGACGATGCTCCATTATATGATGCTCATGAAACCGGGGACAAACTATTTGTTGCTGAAGACGTCATCATACCGCTGCCCTCTTTTGCCCTTACCATGGTGTCTTGCAATTCTCTCGGCGAGTCTAGTGCCATTTTCACGCCATCTGCTCTTTTCGTTCGTCGCAAGTGTTCGCCGCTACCTTATGCCCTTCTAGAACTTCATGACGGCGTCAGCAGACTGCTCATCTCGAAACTGTTGTCATGTTCTGTAACACTACTTCGGGGTGAGTGCGTCGGGCGTGTTTATAGTCTCGACCCTTCTGCAATTATCGACATGCCGGCTGGTCCTTCCGCCGAACACGAAGTCGCCGGAGTGACCCCTGCCTCTTCGCCGCAGACTACTGGGCCGGACGAACTGAGCAGCTCCATCGCCGACACGTTAACCGTTTCACAATGTGCTCAGCTTGTACAACTGCTGAACAGGTTCCGTTATTCCTTCGACTGCCAGCATACTCCCCTCGGCCGCACGTCAGCCGTGTGTCACCGCATCAACACGGGTACCAATGCGCCATTGCGTCAAAGACCCTATCGCGTGTCCGCAGCCGAGCGCCAGGTTATCGATGACCAAGTAGCTGACATGCTCAAGCGTGGCGTCATCCAGCCTTCGAACAGCCCCTGGGCATCTCCAGTCGTGCTCGTTAAGAAGAAGGATGGCTCAATTCGCTTCTGTGTTGACTACCGTCGTCTTAACAAAATAACTGAAAAGGACGTTTACCCGTTCCCGAGAATCGATGATGCCCTTGACTGCCTCCAAGGTGCGGAGTTCTTCTCTTCTATTGACTTACGGAGTGGCTACTGGCAAGTCCCTCTGGCACCTGAAGATCAGCCTAAGACGGCCTTCGTCACACGTGATGGCCTTTAGGAATTCTGTGTCATGCCTTTTGGTCTTTGTAACGCACCCGCAACATTTGAGCGGATGATGGACAATCTTTTGCTTGGCCTGAAGTGGAAAACATGCCTGTGCTACTTGGATGACGTGATTATATTTTCACCGGATTTTCCAACGCATCTCCGCAGGCTGGATGAAGTGCTGCAGTGCCTAACTGACGTCGACCTTCAGCTCAACCTGAAGAAATGCCGCTTTGCGCAAGTCAGCTCACCATCCTCGGTCATGTTGTATCTAAAGAGGGTATTCTTCCTGACACCGCCAAGCTTCGGGCAGTTGCAGAGTTCCCTAAACCTGCGTCTCTGAAGGATCTGCGTAGCTTTCTTGGCATCTGCTCGTATTTCCGCCGCTTTATTCGGAATTTCGCTATGATCACCGCCCCCTTGACTGAACTTCTACGTAGTGACTCGACTCGAAAAGTTACGCTTGGTCACCCGCCTGTGACGATGCTTTCGAAAAGTTGCGCCGCCTGTCAACCTCGCCGCCAATCTTGCGTCATTTCGACTCGACTGCCCCGACGGAGGTATACACCGATGCCAGCATTGTTGGACTCGACGCCATGCTCGCGCAGCGCAAATCGGGATTCCAGGATTACGTAGTCGCATACGCAAGCCGTACTTTCACCAAAGCGTAGAAGAACTATTCTGTGACAGAGAAGGAGTGTCTGGTAATTATATGGGCTCTAGGTAAATTTAGACCGTACCTATATGGTCGCCCTTTCGACGTAGTCACCGATCACCATGCGCTTTGTTGGTTATCAACGTTGAAGGACCCCTCCAGCCGTTTAGCTCGCTGGGCTTTGCGGTTGCAAGAGTTCGACATGCGCGTTGTCTATAGGTCTGGCCGACGTCACACTGATGCCGACGCTCTATCACGCTCACCTAAGTCCTCCGAAAGCTCTGCATGTTTATCTGCCGTGAAAGAAATGGTTGCGTTCCCAGAAAACTGTGACATGGCGTCTGAGCAACACAAGGATGACTGGATCAGCTCTCTTCTGCGATTCCTTTCAGATCCGTTGACTTCTCCATCTTCTCGAACGTTGCGCCGTCAAGCGGCTCACTTTGAGGTCCGCGAGGGCCTCCTTTATCGCAGGAATTACACGTCTGACGGCCGAAAGTGATTACTCGCCATCTTCGTGCTGCAATATGTTCAGCTTTCCACGCTGACCCTCAGTGCGCACATGCGGGCATCTTCAAAACATACGCTCGGCTTTCCTCCCGGTTTTATTGGCGAGGCATGTACACCTTTTTGCGCAAGTACATTCAGTCATGCCCGCAGTGCCAACGACGGAAAGCTCTGCCTCATCATACCTCTGGTCCGATCCAGCCGATCCCTTGCCCAGCCAGGCCTTTTGACCCCATCGGGATCGATCTGTACGGGCCTCTCCCATTGGCGGCTTCCGAAAACCGTTGGATTGTTGTCGCTGTCGACTATTTGACGCGATACGCAGAAACAGCTGCTTTGCCTGCTGCCACGGCACGCGACGTATCTTCTTTTCTCTTGCGGCACTTCATTCTCCGTTACGGCGCACCGCGTGAACTTCTCAGCGACAGAGGACGTGTATTCCTCTCTGAAGTCGTCAACGCACTCCTTGCCGAATGCCGTATCATTCTCCGGAATACCACCGCCTAGCATCCGCAGACGAATGGATTGACGGAAAGATTCAACCGTACCCTAGGGGATATGATATCAAAGTATGTTGCCTCAGACCACTCCGATTGGGACCTCAACCTCATTCTGCCTTTTGTGACATACGCCTACAATACTGCTCCACAGGCGACTACGGGCTTTTCACAATTTTTCCTGTTATATGGCCGAGACCCTTCACACTAGATACCATACTGCCCTACCACCCCGATTCCTCCGAGTCTACGCCCATCTCTGAAGCTGCCGGCCGCGCCGAGGAATGCCGTAAGCTCGCCCAGTCATTCACAACCATCGACCAATGGAGACAAAAATCTCGGCGTGACGATAATCACCCGTACCCCAACTTTGTTCCGGACACTCTTGTGTGGCTTTGGGTTCCCGCTGTGCCTACAGGCCTTTCCTTGAAGTTTTTTTCAAAATACCAGGGACCCTACCGCATTGTCTCGCAGACTTCACCAGTTAACTACATCGTCGAACCCGTTACGCCATCCACAGACCAGCGCTTTCGGGGACGTGAAACTGTTCACGTACAGCGGCTGAAACCTTATTACGATCTGCTCGTACTCTGTTCTCCGGGAGTCGCCAGGATGGCTCCTTTTCCGACGGGGGACGAAGTGTAGTGAAGAAGAATGCCCACTACTGCAGCGACATCGACACGTTGGCGCGAGGCACGAGCTAAGACTGCGGGGTTGCTGCTGCGACGCTGCCCGTACATCCGGCTAGCTCTTGCTGCTTCTGTACCGACGCTGATACCGCTAGTGACCTTGCATTTACATTATACTACATATAATGGATAATGACACATTCTGCAACAATAAGTAAAGGGGCTTCATCTTTCATTCAACCACCAGTCACCCTAGTCTGCAGATTGTCTTCAGAAAGGCGGTAGCTTTTCTGCCTCCTCGCGCAACAGCTTGTCAGCTGGTAATTGAATGTCACTAATTAAAAGAACGTTGCACGTTTCACCAGTGTACCATAAATGATCTGTGTATTTTATTTTAACCTCATGGCCACCATAATTCTAAAGGTACTCTGTGCACGTATAAATGTGAAATTGTGAAGCACGGGAATTTTCTTTCGGCACTCAATGGCTGGTCGAAATACTATGGCCAGATATGCCAGATGGTTGGCGTTAGGTTGTGAAGTGTGAGCTATGTGTTCGATATTTATATGGCTGTTGTTGCGTTTATGTGTCGGGCACGTGTTTGGTTGGCTAGGGGAGGAGAGAACTCTTTATTGCAATGGAGAGAATTTAGGCGGCGTATAAAATTCGCTGACTTGCTACTCTGCGTAGGGAAGGGGATCGAGGATTGAAAGTATGAATAAGAAGAGAGATAAAAAAGACAAAATGTAAATATAGAAGATAAAATAAGAAAAAGAAAGGAAAAGGCCACCTCTTTGACCATTGAATGAGGATGGACGTTAATAGTTTTGCTGTGGTGTCAATCTACAGCTACAGCTTGTCTAGCTGACCCATGCTGTTCAAGTGCGCAAACAAAAGTTTCGTAGCACGCCTCTGTAAAGTTGGGCAGGCTAAAGGTCCCAATACACAGTCAAGGGAGAAAGTTCTCTCGGTTATAGAATGCATGCAATGTTCATAAAGTGCACGCTCATCGGCATACGCTCTGCACTCATACAATATATGTTCTACAGTTTCAATGGAGCCACAGTTGTTGCAATATAAACAGGCTGACTGACCGAAGCGGTACCGTAGGCTGTTAACATAAGCACTGTTTAGAAATAGACGACAGTATATTGATTCCAGATGGCGAGGAATTTCGAATGGGAGTCTTGTTTTTAGATAGTGCTCGATTAAGTAAAGGAACGTATAATAATGTGTCGGATGGTTCCAGCGTGTCTTATTTTCTTCAAATGCCGGTCTCTTAGCCAACCGAGCAGTATCTAATTTAGTGAAATAAGTTTGTCTGTTGTTGTGGTGTCGAAGACCTTTGCGTGCTGTTTTATCTGCTTTTTCGTGCGGAACTGCCACAATGAGCCGGTATTCATTGAAATGTGATTGAGTTCCCTATGGTAACATCCAGGTGATGTAGGTATGCAATGTCGAATGAAACGGAGTGAGAAATCATTTTCTTTAGGAGGTTGAACAATATCCGTAATACTCCCTTGGAGTCGGTAAAAATTACCTATCGGTTCAGCGTTTGGTGCACGATGTAAAGGACAGCTTCTTTGATGCCATGAAGTTCTGCTGCTGTCAAGGATGTCTTTCGCTGCAGTTGATAGGATAACATTCGTATTGTAGAAGGGATATAAAGTCCATAAGCGGAAGTCTCCTGAGTGGTTGAGGCATCGGTGTAAATATGCGAGTGCTGAGCATAGCTCTAGGCTAAGAAGAGAAGAGTACTTTGCATCAGCGCAGCCTGTGACATTCGTCTCTTTTCCCTATTGATGCCAGGTACAACTTTTTTTTTTAGTTAGAGGCGAAGATGTCCAGGGAGAAAATGCTGCAGGCATTTTTATGGCTGATTAACATTGGAGAGTTGAAGGATTTGCACAGCTTGGCCAAATGCAGAATTGCTGTGCGTTAGGTGAACTGTGTACAGGAAATGCTTTTTACCTTGTAATACATGTCCAAGAGGAGTACGCATGGTTTCTTGGGTAGAGTTGACATCTACTGGGAGACATCCTGCTTCCGCTACACTTCCCATGTAAAGGACAACTTCTTTGATGCCATAGAGTACTGCTGCCGTTGAGGATGTCTTCCGTTGCAGTCGACAGGATAGCATTTGTCTTGTAGAAGGCATATAAAGTCCATGAGCAGAAGTCTCCTGAGTGGTTGAGGCGTCGGTGTGAATATGCGAGTGCTGAGCATAGTTCTCGGCTAGAAGGAGAATAGTCTGCCACAGCGCAGCCTGTGAAATTCGTCTCTGCCCAATATACGCCACGTACAACTTGTTTTATAGTTAGAGGCGAAAGCCCCAAGAGAGGAAATGTTGGAGGCATTAATTTTTGGGGCTGACTAACATGGGAGAGTTGAATAATTTACAAAGTTTGCCCGAAAGCAGAATTGCTGTGCTCTAGGTGAACGCGGTACAGGAAATGTTTTTTACCTTGTAATACACGCCGCAGATGAGTACGCATGATCTCTTGGATAGAGATGACATCCAGCAGGAGACACTCTGCTTCCTCTACAGCTGCCAATGCTGATGAACTCTTCGGGAGCCCTAGACATATTTGTAGGCAGCTGTTGCGTGCAGCTTCTAAAATTCTCTTATTTACTGGGGATAATCGGTGAAGCACCGGTAGACGATAGCGTAATGTTCCTTCAACGTATGCTTTCTGAAGCAGTACTATTGAGCGGCACCTACATCCCCATCGTGTTCCAGCGGTGAATTAGAAGAGTTGAGTTGCTGCTACTATTCTAGTTCGAAGTTTCTTCACCTGAGGAGACCAGGACAAATTTCTGTTCATGATGATTCCCAGAAATCTTTGAGACCGTGCATAGATCAGCAGCCGTCCACCGAGGAGTAGTGCATACTTGCTCATTTTCTTTGTCGTGAAAGCAATGGCTGTGCTCTTTTCTGGTGAAAGATGCATTCCCCGGGCCCTAGAATATGTGGAGATGTTTTGTAAAGCTTTTTGAAGTCGCTATTTGGTGATGTAACGTGACCTTGAAGTGCTCCAGATACAGATGTCATCGGTGTAAATTGTGCTGTGTACTCCTCGAGAAAATGACTAATATGTGTATCAGGGTAAGGTTGACAAGGAGCGGGCTGAGCAAGGCACCCTGCTGGGGTACACTCTTCTCTACTGTATAGAACTGTGTGGGACCATTTTGAGGTCTCATATATATTTTCCGCTCTGTTAGATAGTTCTCAGTCTATTTGTATAGATTCTTTTCTAGGCCAAGACCGTCCATGGTTGCGAGAATGGCGTGGTGAAAGACTGAGTCGAATGCTGCCTTGATGTCAAGGAATACGGCTGTCGGGATTCGACCTGCAGAGAGGTCCTTCTCAAGGAAAGAGACAAGTGTGATGACATTGTCGTTTGCCGACCTGCATTGGCGGAACCATTTAATTTCTTGCGGAAATTTGTTGCGGCTTTCTAGGAATCATGTCAATCGTTTGTAAATCATTAGCTTCATGAATTCACCAACGCAACTCAGTTGGGGGACAGGCCAAAAGAGGTGTGGATTGTTGGCTTCTTACCAAGCTTCAAAACGGGCACTATTTTTGCCAGCTTCCACTCAGCGGCGACCACTCCAGACATCCACGAGGAATTATATTATTCTAAGAGTCGTAGGTGGGATACGTGAGGTAGCTTGGCAATGGCTTTATAGGTTGCTTCGTCATGGCCAGGTGATGTGCGCCTGTTTGACTCACCGATAGCAGTTTTCAGTTCCTCAATTGTAAAAGGTATCTCTAGGGCTGGAACTGCCGCCCGTGAGTTGTCAGGCTGTTTACCTGCATATGAGGTCCAAAGCAATGAATTTGTTGACAATAGTGCGGAATATCCTTCTGAGAGCTGTTTGAGGGATTTTCCTTCGTGCAGGGAAAGTGTGGCAAATGCGCATGCCTATAAAAAACCCGCCAGATTTTGGACACAGGTTGAAGAACATCTATTGTTGAGCAAAAGTCACGCCATCTTTACCAGCTACATTTACCCAGGTACCGCCGAATATGACGCTGTGCCCGACGGCAGGCACGGAGGTAGTCTAAACTCTTTGTGCTCAGAACTTTCTGTTCAGTTGGCCTGCGAATAGCACACAATCTTTCAAACTCGTCTCTGTTTGACGGAAACCTGTCGTTTTTAGTTCAAACGTGTGTGCATTCTTTTAAGCAATGAGCCATCGTAGCAAGTAATTCATGATCCTTTGTAGGGGCAGTGATTTTCTTTCCTGCCACGTCTTTGTACGCATTCCAATCTGCTCCGCTGTGGTGGTCTAGTAGATAAGAAACTCGGCTGCTGACCCGCAGTATCGGGATCGAATCCCAGCGGCGGCGGCTAGAGTTCTGATGGAGGCGGAAATGTTGCTGGCTAGTGTGCACGTTGAAAAACCCCAGGTGGTTAAAATTTCCAGAGCCCTCTAGTACGGCGTTTCTCATAATCATATGGTTGTTTTGGGATGTTGAACTACACATATCAATCGATCAATGCATTCCAATCTGTGGATCTGATGACGGTCCTCCTTGATGCCATATTTGCACCAGCAGCTGATATCATGATTTTAGTAGTGATCACTCCGACGCGTTTCCAAGTCGGTGCACCAGTCAAAACTGTGAGCGACTGTACTTGTCACGAAGGTCACGTTGATGCTGCTGGTAGTCGTGGTGCTTCGTAGTTAGCTGATGCTGCCGTTATTCAGAGGTTCAATTGAATGTTTTGAGAGCATGCAGCCATGCAAGCTTAGCTCCTCGAGAACAAGTGTGTGAGCTGCCCCAAATTTCATTGTGGGCATTGAAGTCTCCACAAATGTTGTGTGGGGAAGGTGTCCTTGAAATCAAGTTTTTTTTTAAGTCTTGAAGCGTCAAAAGGCCTGCCTGGTCTGTTGAGAAAGTATTCCTGTTTACCTATTATTGTTATGGCACACACAAATTAGTTGTCGCAATGGGGCGGGATGTCTATCGCGGAGGCTGGATTGTCTTTACAAAAGCCAGGGAGTAATCTGCAGATACTGTCAGGTCGCTTTGAGAGATGAAAATAGCATCCGTCCATTTTAAAATTTGGGTCGACGCACGATTCATAAATGACGATGAATGGGAATCGGTATTCTCACACCAGTCGCCGGAAATCTGAGAGCTTCGAGTGAAGGCCAAAAGCGTTCCACTGGAATGTAATGCATGTGCAGAAGATTATGTGAATGGTCAGTTCAGGTGAAGACGTCGTTGGGAAGACATGATTACTGCTGCTGGGCAAAACGCCCCTGCGGAGCGTAAGACGTCGACACCTATGGCTCCATTGTAAAAATTGCTTCTATGTTTGGGATATTTCTTGACAAAAGATTTGCGTGGTCAAGGGCTTTGAGAGCTGCGAACAGCATCGAAATCAGTAGGCACGCATACTCTTGGTCTGTGTTTCCGTGTTGTTGCCTTTCAGAGATCCCCCTGTCGTGTTGCGGTGGCTGAGGGTGTTGACGGCTGTAGTCGACTGATGGATCTTGTGAGATGCTTTGCGGGGGTTTTGAAAGATGCGGCGTACCAGTTGGCTTCCCACGTTTATTTTTCGTCACATCAGCGTACGTGTAACCAGATGCCTTTTGGCTTCGTGATAATATTTCCTGGTAAAAGTCTTTCATATTCGTGAGTACAACTTCTGGATTAGGCGGTGGTTCGTTGCGTCTTGGTGGTTCCCCTTGTGGTTGTCCGACGAGCGCGCAAGTGTTCCAGTCTTCTTTTTAACGCACCCTCCATATGAAGCAGGGTGAGGACCACCGCAGTTAGCACATTGAGGTTGTGTTCTTGAAGTACACTCTTTTTGCGAATGAGGACCAGCACAGATTTTGCAGTGCACCGGGCCATTGCAATGTCTCGATATATGACCAGACCTCTGGCATTTATAACACTGTGTAGCTGCTCCGTCGTACTCGGCCACCGGGTAGCTGCAGAACCGAAGCGTAACTCGTTTAGGTAGGGGTGAATCCTTGGCGAATTTAAAAATAATGGATGGCCGATGTACCTCTTTAATCTTGTTGCCATCTTCAGATGTGTAGGTGGTGAGTCTTCTTGCCGACACGACGCCCTGATCACGTAATAGTCTTGTAAGTCTTCAATTTAGTAACTCAGAGAGGCATCTTATATTTTTTCAAAGTTCGCTGTGTAAGAGTATGGAACCCAGGCATCGACAGGTACGCCTGCTAATTCAGTTACCGTTGGTAACTGAATTAGCAGGCGATGGAAGTAACTGAATTAGCAGGCGAACAAGGATGGAAGCCTGGTGGGTGACCACCAGGCTTTCATCCTTGTTGAGGCGATGGTTAAGAACTTTCTCTTCAAGCCGACGTTACAACGGGTGATGCGACAGTGTTAGGGTTGACTTTCCATAAGCTTCTCCATCTGTGGTGGGCCTGAAGACAACAAAAACGCCAGTACTTTTTTTTCTTGTAGAATAAAACTGTGAAATATGCCTGGTTCATATTCTCTGCATTTTCATCCGAAGGATCGGAGCCGTCTTGTTCGTCCCATAGTCTCTTATTCGCAGAGTCATGGTCTGTAGTTCCTTCTACAGATGCTCTAGGAGTAGTAGTTGCCGCCGCTGCCATAGATGAAGCGTCGAGTGCATCTGGCGGCGATGTTCCGTGCCGTGGCGGGTAAGGCACAGGCCGTCTAGAAGTCCGTTTGACGTGCTTGTCCGGGTGAGCGGGGACCTCCAGGTCGTCACGGTGTGAGTAAGAAGCACAAGCAAGTAATACAAACTGTTAGACTGGAAACAGTAGCAAAAAATTACGAAGGGATCTAACACAGGCAGTGCTTCAGAACATTATACATTTCGGTGCTGTATGTTCCTTGAATGATTGTGCTAGCGCAAATAGTTGCTATTACTTTTTTGTTCACCGCGACAAAACAATAAACGCTGCAGAGTTTTCGTAGACTTTCTCCAGATGCACCGCAGACATTCTGCGGGAATGCTGCATCATGGGTGGCTACAAATGCTCTGCAGACTTTCTGCAGAACGGGTGTACCGATTGCCTACTCGGAGATGACAGGGGATGACAGAAAGTTTTTCACTTGTCTTCATTTATTCTGTATCGCGGGTAAATAATGGTCTGTAGATTTTCTGCAGATAGGATGCAAGGTTTTTTTGTAAGAAAACTCGCAAACCAAAAAAAAAGAAGAAGACAGATAAAATATCTATATATGCCAGCCCAACCTTACCAAGGCCCACTATGCCTTAAAGGGATTACTTCATGCCTATGGCATCTGCGACTGTCCAAAAACCATCATCACCATCATCAGCCTGACTACGTCCACTGCAGGACAAAGGCATCTCCCATGTTCCGCCAGTTAACGCGGTCCTGTGCTTGCTGCTGCCAATTTATACCCGCAAACTTCTCAATCTCCTCTGCCCACCCAACCTTCTGTCTCCCCCTTACCCGCTTGCCTTCTCTGGGAATCCAGTTAGTTACCCTTAATGACCAGTGGTTATCCTATCTACGCGCTACATGCCCGGCCTATGTCCATTTCTTCTTGATTTAAGCTATGATATTCTTAACCCCCGTTTGTTCCCTAATCCACTCTGCTCTTTTCTTGTCTCTTAAGGTTACACCTATCATTTTTCTTTCCATTGCTCGCTGCCAAAAAATTTAGCTCCTTTTCAAACCGAGCTGTTGAAGCTCTGCTGCTGCAAGTTAAGTTTTCACGCGGTACGTTTGCTGCTCCAATTATAATCCTTGTGCGCTCATCTTTGTGTACATTAAGTATGACTGTGTTGTTAAACTTAAGTTCACAGCCACATCTAGTGACATGTAGGGCCAGAAAACTATCGTTGCCGCTGCGAACATTGCGCGGATTCTCTTGCAATCTGTCGTTAAAGCATCTTCCAGTTTGTCCAATATAACAGGCAGCGCATGAAAGTGGGATCCTGTAGACAACGTTGCAAATGCAACTGACGAAACGGTTCTGCGCTTTGTTTTGCACAGCTGTTTCTTGCGTCTAGCGGCACATGTCAGCTGGCTAGGCCCAGATGTGCAATCAGGTATGAATGTAAACCAAAGAACTGTGGGACGACGCCTCGCGTTGCGCGCTCACGGGAAGACGACGAATGAGGCCGTGAGGGGGAATATGGGATGGACAGGCTTTAAAGTAACGGAAGCTCAGAGCAAAATGAGATTTGAAGGTAGGCTTAGGAAAATGAAGGAGAGTAGTTGGGTAGGGAAGGTGTTCAGGTATTTGTATAAGAAGAACGTGGACACAAAGTGAAAAAAAAAAGAACTTGGAGGCTAACCAGTAAATATACAGCTGGCAGTGTGGGCGACATGACAACAAGGGGCAATAAGCGAAAAGTCAGAGAAGTGGAAAGGATTTTATAGGATGACAGAAATGAAAAAGAAGCCGGCCCTCAGTAAATACAGAAAGGGCAAAAACGAAGGAGGGCGATGTTTATGATAATTCGAGGGGAAGTGCTTCACTGTTCGAAGCAAGGTTGGGTTGCCTAAGAAAGCGTAGTCATAGAGCGATATTCAATAAAGAAGAACAATGTACATGCTGTGGGGAAGTTGAGGAAGTGATGGAACTTGTCTTGTTCGAAGGCGGAGATATCCACCTAGGTATATCTGTGGGAACAAGCCTACATGAGGCTTTGGGTACCAGGGACAAACATGAAAAGCTTAACATGTCTTTGATAGAAGCAAGTAAGAGATGGCGAGAGCGTTGGTGGCAGAAAAGTACAGATTAAGGACAGAAATAGTAGGAAACAGCATCATTCTGCCTGAGGAGGCAGAAAGATGGAACGCAAATTCATATTTTTCTTTTTTGTTATAATAAGATCAATTTTATCGAAGTGGATAAGGCAATAGGCCAACATAAAAGGGAATGCTTGTTTTGTTTTTTCTTGCGAGCCTTGTGGCACGCATGTCACGGCTACTATATAAAGGGGACGCTCATAACATCCATCCATCCATCCGGTGGCAGCAGATACCTCGGCAGAAAGCAGAACAAATGGCATACCGGCGTGCACAGTTCGTTCGAAGGCTGCTTTTTAGAAGCGAAGCAGCTTTTGACTAGCCTGTGTAAAGCTGTTCGTCCTTGTCTGTAGGGAGCCTTCATGTGCGCGCGTCTCCGTGTTTTAGGGTGGTGTCAGCCTTTGACCCACCACTTGCCGCCACCCGCTATTACCCAATGTTGCCAGTTCTGATTTTCATGGCAAGAAGCGCCATGTTGTTTCTTGCGGCCAGGCGTTCCTGCTCCGCCGCACAGCACCAGCTGCGTGTTGGCGCGGGTGTGCAAGCTCCGTTATGAGCTGCGTTAGACTAAATCGAAGACGTAGCTTCCGCTACGACACCATCCTCGCGCTAAGCACACCTGCAAGAACTTTGAAGGGTAAATGCCAGGGTGCTGCGTGCCGCAATGCAAGACCATCTAGAGACTTTCCCGCTTCCCGACTTGCTCTAGCCAACGGAAACTCTGGATTACACAAGCAAGTGAGACTGCTGGGAGCAGACTACTTCTCCCCGTACTTGTGAGGTGAGTACCCATTGTATTGCAAGTGGGTTGAGCATATTACCGCACATTTCGTGAAATGGCTGGCTTATTCATGCGATGAAAAGCAGTTTGAGCAAAGTAAACATGACAACGTGCACAGTAAAAAAAATGAATCGCGCTTCATTCAGCTACGCCAGGCTATATGAGCGGAAACTGGTTTCGTATGCTTGTTTATCCTCGTAGTGGAAGCGCAGTTCACCAATGGAATGATATGACTAGTCGAATGCGTGGTCCTGCATGCATTCACTATCTGCGCTTTGTGAGTTTCGAAAGCCGTCACAACATTCGTCGCGGAAAACGCCTGGCCCGTAACCTCTCACCCCCCCCCCCCCCCCCCAACGCTCGCGTTTCCGTATTCTTTTGCTGGCAGATGTTCGCGTTCCTTCAATTGCACCTCGGAAAGGAAGGGCATTTGGAGAGGTAGACAGACGAACCGACGAACGCGTTCCCTGTATACTCTCAAGCTATAGCACAGTTGCAACACAACTAAATCTTGTGTGGCTTGCCATAGGGTATTCGTTCTTCCCTTCAATGACACGCGCAACCGCACCGAAACTCGCTCAATAATTGCAAACATGACTTCTCCTCAATAACATAGAATGCGGCAGATTTCCTGTTCGTGTCCTTCCGTCCTTCTGTCTGTCTGTCGGTCTTGAACGGTGCAGTATATGTGCACTAATCAAGTTGGTTGTTAGTTCATAACTCAAATATGCGCTATGTGCTGCATCGTTATTTTTGCCGTTCGTTTGTTTCTTGACCAGCCACACAGATGATTTGATATCGTGAACTCAGTTTTATTTAGTGCTGGTAGAGAAAATGTGTATGGACTCCGTATATGTGGTAGGAGCCGTGTATGACTTTTCGTCTTATTGCTTTATTGTAGGCCCACTGCGAGGACACAAGCTTCCAGCAAAGGAGGCAGGATGGTTTCAAGACACAAGACCAGATGCCGTTTGGATGCTGTTTGCAATAAAATCTGACCTGGAAAAACTTGATTTGTCCCTCGTTGCTCCCCTTTGCTTTTCTTCTAGTGTAATATACAGGCTTGTGGGCATAGGGGGAGTGTGGTGTAATGTCCCTACTTTTCGGTGACTGCCCTACTTTTTCGGGCAATGCTTACAGCTTGTAACGTTTTTAAGCAGTCATTGTACAGATTCGTTCGCAGGAACTAAACTTGCTGTAGGAAATTATATTACGGAGAAACGCAATGTTTAGGGTATGAGAAACAGGCTAGCTGAGCTATTCGGTTTGCAAAGAACATTGCGAGCTACCCGGTTGTTTGTTCTGCCTTCCCTGTCGTTACGAGTTCCATCATATAAACATCACAGTTTCGAGCCTTCAACTAGAAGGCCTTTGAAGTGTTTGTAGTGCTAAGGTGAATTTACTTCAGGAATGCCACGCAGACATAGAAGTCCGTTCACAGTGACATCGAGGTTCTTCCCCTCGCAAATATAGGCTCCCTAAATATCCTCACTCCACCAACGCAGTGGGTCTACGAGGTGGGAGAAATGAACTGTTTTAACAGTATTTTATACAAACTCGAGTCACGAAAATGTATTTCCTGGTCTGCCAAACCGTGGCTAACTTCAAAAAACAATCATTCAGCCTTCAGAACTTTCCATGTAAAAAAAAATTGCCCGCAGCTTCCCTCGGGAGAACACTGAGGAGGATGCGGAGCATATAATTGGTTAACGGGGTGTTAAAGTGCGACTTACTTGGGTCGATGGCTAAATTGGTTAACGTGGTTGTGAAATGGGGTGTTAAATTGCGACTTACTTGGGTCGCTGGCTAAATTGGTTAACGTGGTTGTAGGAGGGGTGTTAAATGAGTGAACACGTACGACACGTATGCGAAAGGGCGGTGTTTATTTATTGCGACGAACTTTGAGCACGATGGCTTTTAGATGCCACTTTGGCCGGCGCTGGTCGAAGGGACGTCGACGCGCCGTACAAACCAACCGACGAGCGGCAATTGAGCGAGCGAGCACCGACCTATAGTATATATACAGCGCGACGGCGCATGCACTGTCAGCTGTCGAATGTTCGAGAAGGGGGAGAAGCGCAACGGCGCATGCGCGCGCGTCAGCTGCCGATGTTCTTGAAGCGCGACGGCGCATGCGCGCGCGTCAGCTCCCGATGTTCTCGAAGCGTGACGGCGCATGCGCGCTACATTATACAGCTAGCGAATGTTCGTGAAGAGGAGAAGCGCACGCGGTGTGTAGAGGAGTAAGGGTGCACAGATGGTGGAGGAGTGAAGCGCGCGCGGTGTGTAGAGGAGGAAGGGATGCACAGATGGTGGAAGAAGGAGGAGGAAGCTTGCGGATGGCGCCGCACTACAAGCCTCGAGTATTAGATGCTCTGCATCTAAAACTACCCCCTTCATGTTGAAACCACGCTGCCTTCAATGTGAATGAGTGACCGCTTAGAAGCAACATGGCGGCCGATCAAATATGGGGGACGCGTTAGTCAGTTGTAAGCAACCATGATCGGAGTTGTCACCACCCTAAAACACTAAGACGCGGGCACATGAAGGCTCCCTACGGTCCTTACCTGTCTCCGTGTCAACGTGCCGCACCAGGCTCCCCTCGCAGCAGGTCTTGGGGCGGTGCCAAGTAGGTGACGCCTTCCCTTGCAGTGCGTGGTGACGTCACTCTCCTCCTCGCCTTCCGCACGCTTGCCGCTTGTCACCTTTCTGTCGCTTCACCCTCTCCACCACTCGCAACATCCGAGCGCACATTGGGGGAACACTCTTTCAGCTCGTTTATCTGCGATGGCGAAGACGCTGGTAAGCGAAGCTCCTTCGCCCGCCGAAACATGTCCCGAAGCGCTTTGGCCGAACCCGGCCGTT
Organism: Rhipicephalus microplus; assembly: GCF_043290135.1. Lineage (NCBI taxonomy): Eukaryota > Metazoa > Arthropoda > Arachnida > Ixodida > Ixodidae > Rhipicephalus > Rhipicephalus microplus. Next base: position 48,136,308 of record NC_134700.1, read on the forward strand.
ACTGGCGTTGCGAGGGTTAGCAGAGCCGATATTCGCGATTGTACACCGACGAAAAGCCAGCCAGAGAAGCAGAACGCAAGCGTCCATAGTGGAAGACCAACGACACTGACGAGGTGCGAGTCAAGCAGCCGATAGCGTTCGAGAATGGAGACGGCGCACGGGAGACACCGATGAGACGCGAGCCGACTAAGCGGAGGGAAATCGTCTTCAACGCGTCGGCAGCGCGCAAGGCGCGAGCCAAAGAAGCCGAGCGGAATTGTGGACAGCGGATGGCCAACGCCGGTGAATTTACTTGGCTTTTGCCTGGTCAGCGTCAACGCCGCCGACAGTGTAAGCATTAGCGCCCGCTGCTCCGAATCTACACATGGCTACCTTTAGCGGGAGATGCCCCCAAGTTTTTTAACACAAAAGTGTTTGATGCCGCGGTTCACAAAAAGACGCGGCCAGTAGATTATTCATGGTTTGCCGATAAAACCCTCTCAAGCTTGGCCCCACTCATCATCATTCACTCCGTCGATATGCTGTGAGGTTGTTACTACATACCGCGACCTCCTCCTATAAACTTACGACCTGCTCATGCCACCACTCCCCATGTCACTAGGTTTGCTTTTGCTTGTTTAGTTTTTTAGTTCTCGAAAGTGCCGCAGCACGCCGTGGCGCCACAACTAACCCTCATCGCTGCAGCAACCAAAGCGCTTTCCCGCTTGGTGCGTGTGTGTGTGACTCGTTCTTGTGCCATTTCAAGGTTACCGCTTGTAAGGATATTTGTTCAGGACTCGGGAGCGTTAGGGTACAACAGGTATAACACCTTTAAAACAATGGTGTACTGCTGCGGTCTCTTCTGCAAGTCGAGCGGCCGGCGGTTAGCTGGGATATCGTTTCACGAGTTTGCCGTCACTCAGATTCGACATGAGGGGTTAAACAAGATCTCTCGACAAGTATGCATCGAGAATAGTGTATTAAATGCGAAGCCTTTCTTGCCAAACTTCGGCGACTTTGAGCGTATCTGTCTAGCCGCTTACGACTTTTAGCTCTCCTGACCGTTTGGATAATGGTATTGATACCAAACTTGGTATGACATAACACGACTGTATTCCAAACAGAATGACTAGTCACAACATGGAAACCATGACATATATGTCTTGAATGTCAACATTTACATTTCCTGATCTTGCTGCTCTTGTGGTGGTTTCTTTCACATGACATGTTGCAAAACTGGTATGGTTTGACATCACTGCATGGCAAGCACAACTGACAGACCCTAACATAAAAGTCATGACAAGCGTGTCATGTAGCAACATGAGTGCATGCCACACTCATGATGTGCTCCCGCCCGTTTCGCAGGTTTGCATATAACAAAGGTGGTATTACGAGGCGTAAATGAATGACAAAAATATGTGACTGGTGCAAACATGATAATCATGAGGTACGTGTCATGTAACAACATTAATACACGCCACACTCAAGGCGCCAATACACTTGAACATGACCTATTGCGCGTGCGCGCCGACGTCCGTTTCGTTGCGTCACGCAGGCATTTCATACCAGGCGACAATATCCCCCTAGTAGAGATCAGTGCATCTGCCCACTGACTTCCATTGTGGATCTGCCTGCAATGTACTCGCAGGCCCGCGCTGCATTTCTTTGACGCATGCACGTTTGAGTGCACACAGCGTCCCTCCATCACAAAGAGATGCAGACAGGGTGCTGTCTAAGTAACGTCGTGCAAAGCGCAGCATGTCGCATTTCGCTTCGGCTGTCACCGGGCCGCGCCAACGGGTGCTGGTCGCGCCTTGCGCCAGACTATTGAGTGCTCGCATTTCGCTGGCGTGGCGTCGCTGTGCCCAGCCTGCGCGTTCGTCAACGTTGCGTTAAAGTATATAGACACCGTTCAGTCGAGTTTTCCAGTCTCACTGCAGGGCGAGAATACATAGCCTAGCGGATTAAAAAAGAAACCTTAAGACGACATCGGCGAAAATGAAACGCGATGCGAGCGTCTTGGGCCCTGCTTATGTCGGTGGATCGTGCTCGGAATACATTGGGGACGCGAACACGCGTCTCTTTTCGGCGTGCGCCTAACGGCGAATATCAAAAACTTTGAGACGGGGCAGTGTGAGCAACGCAGCTCCTTCTAGGCAGTGTGCGGTGCCTATTGAGACCTTTATGACGCGCTCACCGCCGTTTTGCCAGCTTCACATGCACCAAATGCGGTATTACTGGAAGTGAATAATCGACAAAAGATAAATGACACGTCCAAACCTGATAATCATATGCGTTTTATTTCAAATATGACTACATGCTACGCTCATAGCGTTCTCACAGCCGCTTAACTAGTTCCACATATACTAAATTTGGTATTACGTGACGTCAATAGACGAAGAATGTAAATGACAAGTCTAAACATGGAAATCATGATATAGATGTCATGTAAAACATGATTACATACTACGCTCATAGCACGCTCATAGCACGCTCGCGGTCGTTTCACTCGCTTCATATATACCCTAGTTGGTATCAGGTGACGTTATTAGATGACGAAGGTAAATTAAATGTCCAAACATAATCATGACATAGAAGTCATGTACGGCATAACTTACCTCCATCTCATAACATTGTGCTCATTTCAATTTGACCTATCAACCTTCCTCATTCGTGCTTCGCATATGCTCGATAGCCCCTGTACATGGGCACTGCAAATTTTTATTGGTGTGTGTCAATGCTAGAACCTCGTGGAAGAGAACAGGGACAGTTCATTATAATTTAGCCAGTTAGAAGGCATGATTTAGACTGATACTCGCATTTCTATAAAACAATATTCCTTTTATGAAAATGGAGCGCGAAAAAGGCTGTTGTCCTTTTGTACTTTGTACTTTGTAAATAAAACAGTGCAAAAATATAGGCAAGGACAAAGGAAGAGACGACACAGCGCTGACAGCGCGGTGTCGTCTCTTCCTGTGTCCTTGTCTATTTTTTCCCAAGCATACGTTGTTAGTTCCGTATGCGTCTTTATTTGCGTCGCAGAAACTCCGATTTCAGGTTTCAACACTTTACAAGATCGCAGTCTTGCCCACAGACGAATTATTTCTGCACGTTCCAGACAGCGGTTAGGTGGGGCCCACTGCGAAAAACAAACGCGTGGTGTGTCGCGTATTGCTCGCGTTCACCTATGCTTAGACGGGGACACAAAAGCGCTCACGCGGATTCAGTTCCTGTAATTAACATCCCGGGGCAAACCACCACGGTGCCTTTCACAGCTAGTGTGTTGCTTCGATTCGTTAAATTTGTGGGCTTCTCGATAGGTGCACTATAAAAAAATAGTCACAGCTTTGCTGCAAAGGCGAATCAATGAACGCAATAGCAACAATTTCAAAAATCACGCGCAGAATGGAAAGCAGATCGGAATGTGCCTTGTGTTTCTTGCGCACAACTTACGCACAAAACGTACTCACAGATAAGGGTATACGTAAATAAGCGTCTCATTTGTGACTTCGCTGAGTCTTAAAAGCGTGCCATTTTTGCGAAAGGAGACTGCAATGATTACAGTAACCTTTGTACGATTCGGGCAGAATCGTTCCACGTAAAGCCCGAGGCCAGCCAAGGCGTACGATCCTCCCCTCCTCGCCACCGCGAAATAAGGGCGTGCGAGGGAGCGTCGCAACCCCTTCACTAAGCCGGGCAAAGTACGCGTAGGAGATTAGAGCGGGCGCCGCTGCGCGATGTGGCGCCATGTGCTCATTGCGCCATCTCTCTGGTAATGTTGAAAGCACAGCAGCGGTAAGTGGTAGATATAAATAACTGCCGTTTGAACGGTAACGAATGTTCTCCGGGCTGGCTGAGTGGTTAACGCTCGCTTTCACGGAGCAGAGGCTTCGCGTTCCATTCCGCGCGCCAGAAAAACCTCTTCTCTGTTTTTTTCTTTTTTGCATTTTCGTATGTATAGATACGTTTACATATACGGTACATGACGTCGATGTCGACGCCGACGCTGGTGGCAAAATCCAGCTGAGAGTGTCTATATAATTGCTACCGCAATAAAAAAAATTGGCCGAACCCACGTACAGTGGGAATCGATGATATGCGAAGGACGAATGAGAAATGTTGATATGTCCCTTTAAAATCAGCACAACGTTACGAGGTAGAGGGAAATGATGCCGTACATGACTTACGTGTCATGATTATCATGTATGGATGTGTCGTTTGCATTCGTAATCTATTCACGTCACGTGATACCAAATTTAGCATATTTTGTAGCTAGCGAAACGGCCGTGAGCACGCTATGAGCGTGGTATATTGGTATGTTCTTACATGACACACGTGTCAGGATTATCATGTTTGCACAATCCATATGTTTCGTCATTTATTGACGTGACGCAACACCGAATTTGGTATATGTGGAGCTAGAGAAACGGCCGCGAGCGCATCATGAAGGGCCCAATATACTCCAATGTGGCATTGACGCGCGCACACGCCGGGCACAGCGACGCTACGTTAACAAAACGCGAGCACTCTATAGTCTTACGCCAGGCGCGACCAGCGTTCATTGGTGCGGCCCTATGGCCACCGGCGGTAAATGCCACATGCTGTATTTCGCACCGATTTGTTATCCAGACAACAGTGCGTCTCCCTCTTTTCGTGACGGAGGGACACGGGACATGCTGAAACGCGCATGCATCAAAGCAACGCAGCGCGGTGCGTGCCGGCGAGTATATGGCAGGACGGGCACCTGGCGAGGCAACGCCGGCGTGACGTGACGAAATGAACGACGGCGAGCACGCGCACCGCGTCACGTCGAAATGTACTGCCGCCTTGACTGTGGCATGTTGTCATGTTCTCACATAAGACGCATCGCATGATTATCATGTTTGCACCAGGCACGTATCTTTCTCATCTATTGGCGTCACGTAGTACGAAATTTGGCATGTGAAGCTAGCGAAACGGCCATAAATGACCTACATGTCATGATTTTCATACACCCAACACTTACACAAACCCCACATATCAATCAATCAATCAATCAATCAAGCAATCAATGATTTTGATACAGTGAATATGTATTCATACAGTCAAGTTATGCCATACCAAGTTTGGGATCGATACCATTATCGAAACGGTCAGCAGAGGTAAGAGTCGTAGGGGTTAGATAGAAAGATAGATAATTAGAATTGATAGATAGATAGATAGATAGGTCGGTAGGCAGGTAGTTAGGTAGACAGACAGACAGACAGACAGACAGACAGACAGACAGACAGACAGACAGACAGACAGACAGACAGACAGACAGATAGATAGATAGATAGATAGATAGATAGATAGATAGATAGATAGATAGATACGCTTAAGGTCGCCGAAGTTCGCTAAGCATTTAAAAAATCGCAGAAACGCACACACGAGTGCACCCCGACGGCAGTGCGTCCTCTGCTATGAGGGTAAGTCGTGGCGGCACCTGGCAGTATCTCCGGTTCCTACGCGTCAATTTTAGGGTCCACACGCCTGCATAAGGGTGGGGCCGGTGAGGAGGTCTCAAGCTTATAGGAGGACGTCGTGCTCCGTACATGCATACATACAGGTGACGACCGACCCACGCCTTGAGGAGCTTCGCCCCTTAAAGAAAAGTTGTAAATATTATGTTCAAGATTGTTTGCATTATTATCAGGAAACTTCACACGTGCAGGTTTTTTGTTCTTTGCTGTTTCTAGTTTTCTGGTGCGATTTCGCCGTTTCTCTGCCCCGGTGAACAACAATAGCGTCGCTCGGTTGTAGCAAGTTCATATCGAAGCTTGTGAGCGAGCATGAGTGCGCGTTCGTTAGTTCATTTGTATTCATTGAACGGGGAGAAACGAATACACTGGTGTGTCGCGAAATATTTTGTTTCCCGCGCATATCATCACCGAGATGTGCGAACGATATTGCCAGCGAAAGTAGGACTCTAATTGCTATTCGACCATTCCAGCGACTATAGGCGGCGCAGAGGAAGGTCGAAATGTCGAACGAGACGGTGATGTCGCTAGCGTTTACGTCAGTGCCCTAGGGCGTGAAGATGTTTTGTATGTGTGCCTTTATACTAGAACACGTCGATGTTTTGTATGTGTGCCTTTATACTAGAAGAGGCACACACAAGTAACTCTAAGGACTGTAGCGTTTAACGCGCTGCGCTGACAGTGCAGCACGATGGTCAAAAAGGTAAGCGTTTCGAAAGCTTTGCTACGATGACACGATGGTGGAACCTGCCCGTCGCTTTGTGCCTTACACCTTATCACCTCCGAGACAGGCGCGCATCTTTCTCCGCGGGTGCGCACGCCTTCGTTTTCGAAGATAACTGGATGGAGCGGGATAGCTGGATAACTGGAGCTGGATGGATGGAGCCAGATGGAGCTCGGGTCTAACGTGCCTCGATGTGCCCGTTCGCCTCCGCTACATGCTCGAGGCACTCTAACGCAGTTCCTCTCACAATACCTTTCACCGAATTTCTTGCGCAGAATATCAAATACACGTTTTGTTCAATCTCTACAGACGCAAGACTGTTGTCTTTCGACAACATTTGCAGTGTTACATGCAGATTCGGGGCTAATGTTTTTCTTTGGAGGCTTCTGGATACAAAATAAAGTTTATTCTATCCATTCATACATCCTGTGCTGCCAGCGCTGACAGCATGGCATAGTGCATCAGCACCATGGCAATATCTTCTTCGCTTGAATCGAATTCATTGATGCTGCTGAGAAAACTGTGCGAGAACGGACGAAAAACATAAATGCGGCGCGCTCGGTTCGCTTCGCTTACTAAGCTAGCGGCAATCAGCTGATCGGCGCCGGTCTCCAGAGTTCTCGCTGATAACGAGACCCGGATGTGACTCTCCGGGTTTGCGATTTCCGGTCGCTCGCATGCAGTCGCTGCCGGTGTGAACATCAGTCGCTTCTTGGTCGGCAGTCGCAAATGGTCGTGCGGCCGCTGCTAGTCGTCGGTGTGCACCAGCCTTAATTAAAGATGAATTTTCATCCACTTGGATTTTAGAACGTGAGACCCCGCTCATGACCGATCGGTACCAATATTTATTCTTCGCATCGTGGCTTTCGCGTCCCATAAAAAATAGCTTGAGCATCTCCAGAAAGTTCTCGCATCTCTAAAAAAAGGAAAACAACGATGCCGATCAAGTATGCACTAAAATTTAGGAAATGTCTTTTTTTGGCTTTGTGTTGTTTCTAATCACCCAGTAGCTGCTCGACGGTACCCTTGTTTTTTTTCTGAAATAACTCTGACGCTTAAAAGAAGCTTCGTGCTCTTTCTCTTAAAAGATGAACATTTTAATTATTTGCTCCCTCATTTCCGATGGAGGCGGAAATGTTGTAGGCCCGTGTGCTCAGATTTGGGTGCACGTTAAAGAACCCCAGGTGGTCAAAATTTCCGGAGGCCTCCACTACGGCGTCTCTCATAATCATATGGTGGTTTTGGGACGTTAAACCCCACATATCATTATTTGCTCCCTAATAATCTGTGGCACGGTGGTCCCGCGAAAAAGTACGTGCTGGATGTGCTTGCGAAATATATACCGAGGTCGCACGAAAACGGATTACTTGGCGTAGTAACACATGTGCAGAAGCTCCGCCCACGTAGCTTTGGCTGTGCTGCCACAGAAAGTTGTCGCTGAGTATAGCCTGGCAGTGGCGCTCATTACTCTAACATGCCACGACTAGGCGGCTTTAGCCAAAATTCGGTGTCCATTCAGTGACGGCTTTCCTGGCTGTCACACCGCTCTCTCTGATTCTGCTCCACCGTTAATTACTACAGCTACCACAAGCACTTATAACGACAAAGGATTGTTCAATCATGAACATGAGTCCTTGGAATCGAGATGCATCACGAAGTGTCAGCGTAGGTGCATTCGTGTTAAATGGTCCTAAAGCTGTCAAACATCAAAAGACATTGTGCAAGCTCTCTTATATCAGTGTACAGTAAACAGTAAACTACTTTTCTAAGGACAGGTTTTACACTTCGCGTTATACCTATTTCTAAGTCGGAGGAATCAACCATGACTTTTTTCTTCGATGTTGGTTTGATAAATGTCCGTTTGAACGCCCGGCGTATCTACCAACCATTGTAAAACTGACAATGCAAATGTGCGACCATAAATGAATAACCCCCGTATTCTAGAACGTTCCTTAACTCAACGCTTCACCTTTGTTTGAGAAAGCCGATGGGAGCGCCGTCTCTAGGCACGGCAAGTCACTGCATATAAGCGATAATCTGCTGCGATTCTTGAGTAGCGCAGCGTCATTTTCAGTGAAGCAGTGGCGCAGTGCTCAACTCTGTCAAGTGAAGGGTGAAAGTCGAGAGTAGGAACGTTTCTGAATACGGGGGTAAAACACGAGTGTAACCTGCAGCCGTTGCAGCTCCGGTGGTTCCATGTAGGTCATGGTGGTCTAGTATGGCGACCGCCGCCCCCCTGTATCTTGCTTCTGCGGTTGACTCTGTAAAGTTCGAAAAGAAAACTGGGGCTTCAGCAGTGGCGTGACTCCACGAAAATGCTAGGCTTGAAAAAGCAGTGTCAATAGCGTCCAAGTACATCCGTGGTTGAAGGCCTAGAATTTGTACCAAGAAGTGCGCCTTCGACCCGTTTACCAGCAGTCCGATATTCTGGTACCCAGTTTCAGTTGACAATGTAAGAATTTCGTATACAAGGTGTCATCTGTTCTTGGGCATCATTATTGACTGAGATATTTCGTGGAGTGCTCACATCTCGCACTTGAAAAAGAGACTCAGCTATATCGCCCACGTCATAAAATTTCTCGCTGGTAAAACGTTGGGCACATCCGCATCAGCCATGCTTGTAGAAAGCGCTCTCCTTGAGGTATTTGCAGTATAGCGCAACCGTGCTTTCAAATGCCGGGAAGACTTGTATCTGGATCATACAAATCACTCAAGGCCAAGTTTTCGCACATGCTTTGGATTACCTAGATGTGCTATCACAGTCTCAATAAATGTCATTGACAAAGACCACCTAATTATGACATACCTAACTGTCGACGCACTCCGGGCGCTTATTTGCAATATACTAAGACTGTCTGACCACCACCTCAATAGCCTTCTGCTAGAAAGACCGAAGGCAGAATTTTCCAGAGTGGTGGCGGCTAGCCAGCATTCCATCTCCTGGAGGTTTTCGCCCGCAACCATAATGCTGTGCCCGTAGTGGTGCGTGCGAAGACCCCCTGTGCACCGTGAAGTGCCAGGGATATTCAAAAGGCTAGCCTGTCACCTACAACCCTCAAGCATATCTCATTGCACCTTTTGCTGATACCGTATGCTAGCCAGACTTATACAGACTGTTGAGTCTCGAAAAGTTCGACGGGCGCCTTGTCGTTGCATGTTGGTCAATCACCGACAAGTTCAAGACCTGACACATTATGACATCTACGGGCTTCGGGCTCGTCGCCTTTCTAGTCGCAATGAAATTGCTTACATGAGAACTCCCACACTATATTCTGTGACTCCTTGGCAGCCCTTCAATGTGTGCGAAATCTACGACGCAGGAACTACCATCGGTTGGTGTCTCAAATCAATGAAACCAGTCATCGGGTCACTAAACAAGGATGTGACAGTCTTTCAATGGCTGCCAGGTCACTGTGGCATTAGCGGTAACCACCTCGCCGACAACGCTGCTGGATGTGCCCACGACGGAGCGCCCACACTTTTCATACCCCTTTTAAGGGTCGATGCTTCGATAGAACATTGCCACATCGTGCATAATGCCACACTTATGCATTGGAATCGTACTACAATTACAACTGTCATCAAAGAAATCATGACGTGACGCTACAATGCTGTGTCAAGTGTGGGTCGGCGTAGCCTTTGCAGACTCATTCAGTTATCGCATTGGTATGACTGACTCTCCAAACTGCGATAACTGCGATTGCGCATAAACTTTCGACCGTGTCCTTTATCATTGTCCCGACTTTGAACAAGATCGCCGGACTTTTCACTGTTCCTTGAGGAGACTGGATGATTGCCCCTTTCCTCAGAAAACCTTGGGTGCGTGGTCTTCGAGTACATAAGCCCGGAAAAACACACAAGCCCTTCCACAATTCTTGAGGGCAACAGCACTGAACGACCAGCTGTGAAATGCTGCTCTGTGTGTGTGGGGTGCAATGTCCATCTCCTCCTCTTCGTTTCTCTTTTTTACTGCCTTATTCTCCTTTCTTTACATGCGAGGTAGCAAACTGGACTTAGTCAGTTAACCTCCCCTCCTTTATTATATTATTTCTCTCTCTCTCTCTCTGTGAAAGCCTTGCGGGTGAGTGCGAATCTTTATGGGCTGCGAGCGCAGCTGTCGCGCCGGGTCGTTTTTTTTTATTCATTTCACCAACCTCACCATTTCGTGAACGTCACTAAAACGTCACGTGTGCAATGGAGTTTTTCATTCGCAGTCAATTCTAAGTTGAGACAAGCAGAGGTGAGGCGAAAACTATGCTAATGGTGGCTAGATATGGAAGGACGGAGTAAAATGTTTATTGTGTGTTCTGCGCAAGTAGGTCGGTGAGTTGGATCCTTAGGCCACATTCACACTTGAAAAGTGAAGGGAAAATGAAAATGCCGGAGCTGCCGCAAACCACGTCTGCGCGCGTCGAGAATATCCACATTGGTTCTGCCCCTCGTGCATGCCAAAGACTGCTGCCGCCACCGCCTTCGCTTCTTCGAGATTCCATTGTATTTTGCCTCTTTTCTGAGCGCTAAAATTCGTACAAAATTATATTTATTCGTGCAGAGTACTGAAAAGAAACAGCTCCCACCTTTTCAAGCGTTGTTTTTAGAGATGCACCAGCAGAAACGAGAGCAGACACATACTGCAACGTGTATCAGTATGTAGGGTAGGGTGGAGTAAAATGAGACACGGGACAACAAAACATGACAATTCGGCTTTGCCGGCCTCTGTAGGTAATAATAATAATAATAATAATAATAATAATAATAATAATAATAATAATAATAATAATAATAATGATAATGATAATAATAATAATAATAATAATAAAAACCACGGCCGCATCTTCCCAAGGGGTAACTCGAGTGAATGCGTTGCAGCGTGGTGGGGGTACCGCGTGAATGTTGCGTAATTGGCTATGGTTGGGGAATGCCTAATTGTTATTTAATGTTTATTATTCTTATTCATTGAATGAAGGAGAAGCGTGGCCTTCAACGAGTGTTCGACTCTGATGTTGGGTAGTGCCGCGCTACTGGTTGAAGGTACTGTTTCTTCTATTGCATCTACTCGAGTCAAGCAAAGCGTCAAGTAAACAAAAGCCAAATAAAGACGCCTTTGACAGAATTACGAGCGGTTGTGCAGCGCGAGCAGTCGGTTTTTTTTTCTTACAAGCAGACGTTGCCGGCGTCGGCCTTGCGAGGTGAGAGAGAGAGAGGGAAGCGACAGTATTGCGGGTATCTTCCTGAACCGGTACGGAAGGCGAGCATGCACAATGGGGGTGTGGACGGCGCCGCCGCCGACGCCGGATCCGCGACATCGTGTGGCTAAGAAACGCTCCGCATGTAAAACTACTTTTCCTTGTTTTTTTTTCAGTGACAAGTGCGTGTTCTTGTCTACTTTTTCATGCGTAAAAGTTGATGCTTGCTCACAGCATGTGGGCGGGAACGCTTACGCGGCTGGTGTGAATGTGTCTGTCAAAAAGGGGCAAAGTTCTGCTCGCCAAAACTTTCAGATTCGCGCTGAAGCTACCAGGTACATAACGCTTGAAGTTCGCTTGGTGCCTGGGGACAAAGCAAAAATTTTTCTGAAATCTGGCTTGTGAGAAAGGCAATTCACGACAAAAAGGCATCCAATCGCTTTAGAAAGTGCCATATTATTTGAACTATTGATTTGCACCCATAACATATAATATTTGCTTGTTTAGAAGAGTATGCACGTACAAGAAAGGAGTGTATAGAGCGTTCTGGGAGGAAAACGACATGAAAAAGCACTGACCGCCGTTCAAAACATGTTTCCCTCCATTCACACTGCATCGAGGTTTTTCTGTGTTCCCGAGGATGATCTAAAGAGACGCATAAAAAGGGTGTAATCTCCAAGTTAAGTCATTCAAAAACACGTCTAGGCACTGGTTTTTAATGAGGTTTTTTTAATACCCTAATTGAAAAAAATAAGCGCCAGAAAATCTGAGTTTAGCACAGTTTTAAATGCATTGCCTGACACAGTCCTCTGGCAGATGAAGCCATAAAAAGCCTGAGCAGTTCTGTATCAATGCAACAAAAAGAGGTGAAGAAGATATGTCCAAACATATCTGACCTGCAATTGTTGAATATTGCAGCGAAGTGCAAGCCTTTAACAAAAGACAACATTAGCCCTAAGAAATCCTGGTGGTGTTTGATCGCAAGGAGTTTCAGAGCGACACAACACCGTGTTCTGTCTAGATTCATTGTGTGGAGTAAAAAAAACTGGGCTCTTTAAAGCTGCCTAAAGGCCCACAGAGAAACTTTCGAGTCTTACAACTGCAAAAACTGAAGGAATGAGTTTTTTCACTGTCTAATTTTACCCCACGCAGCGTCTCATTTTTCCCAGCAGGTTGTGGCAAATCAGATATCGGACGCATTTTTCATTTGTTTTTAAAATATTGTTTTGAAAGGTTGGTACATGAAAGCATTTAAGTAGTAAATACTTTGTACCCAAAGAAAACCTTCAGCATTCATGTATAATTGTAAGGAGTGAAATAAAAAAAATCACTTCCTATCCACAGAGTGAATGATGATGAGTGGGGCGAAGCTTTAAAGGGTTTTATCGGGAAACCGTGAGTCTTGTGCTGACCGCGTCCTTCTGTCAGTCCACCCACCCGTCAGTCTGTCCGTCCATCCGTCTGTCTGTGTGTCCATCCGTTCGACCATCTAGGGAATACTCCAAGCAAGTACCACCATCTCGCATCTTTTCATCATACATTCATCAAATACAAGCCATTCAGCGGATATTCAAAGGACTAAAACGAAAGGTAGCTACTACATACAGTAGACGCACGACCCACGCCTTAAGGAGCTTCGCCCCTTATATATTTATTCACTATTTTGAAATTTTGTCGCCTTCTACACCACCCTACTCGACTAGTCCGTACAAACTGGAAGCTGTGGATGCACTCGTTTGTCAGCGGTAAATGTTACCAAAAAGAAGTCTCAGCACGGGGCATCACAGCACTGACTGGTTATCTCAAAGAAATGAGAGTTCGCAAAAAAAGGCGCTAACCGCTTTGCCATCGCAATGACCTCCGCATGTTTGTCTGTTTGGAAGACCGATGCGAAACTAATTGCAAACACCTCTTAGCACATGAAAACCTCGGATGACGACGCATCTGACAGAGCTGCTTGTTGGTGCTGCCGTGCCCTGGGCTGTGTGACTTGGCGTATGACTGCGCATTGTTTCTCGGAAGACTGTTGTTGCTGGGGGGCGATGTAGAGACCAATCCTGGGCCTGAACTTACTCAAATTATGAAACACCTGAAAGAAATTTCAACGGATATAATGAAAATCAATGAAAAAAGACTAGTCGATATCGACAACAAACTAGATGCTCTGGTAGCACTCGAAGAACAACTTACTTCCTGCCAAGACTACATTTTTTTCATGACCATCACAACCAAAACGCTCGAGCGACGAATTGAGGAACTTCAGAACCGCAGCCGACGGTCAAACCTAATCGTTTACGGCCTAGAAGAAACAAAGGATGAAACAAGCGAAAAATTTGAACGCGCTGTCAATAACAATATCATAGATAGCATTCTTGAGCTGGAGCTGGTTCAAAATGAAAGGATTCACTGGCTGGGCAGGCCTGCACCCAACGAAATAAGGCCAGTTATTATGAAGCTTTTCGATTCGAGGCAAAAGGCGGCAATTCTAAAGAATGGCTTCAAACTCGAGTATACTGATCTGTCTATAGGAGAGTATTTTTCTCGCAAAACTCGTGAAATAAAAAAAAGCTGTGGGACAGTGCAATAGCCAACCGGAGAAAAAAAAAGGACAAAGTAGTGTTGGCGTACATGAAGCTGTGTGTTAACGACATTGCTTATGTCTGGGACGATTTTAAAAAGTGAGAGGGTACCTTTGCAAAAAAAAAAAACGACAACACAGTAAATCGTCCAAAGGCGAGACGAAACGCTCATTCGAAGAAATAACAATACCAACCGTAAACGCCCGCAGCATAGTAAATAAGACTTCATGCCTCAAACAATTACTGCTAGATCAAGCACCACACATCGTAGCTATCACCGAAACGTGGTTGATGCCGGATATCTTCAGTGATGAAATCGCTCCTCCTGAGTACGCAGTAATCCGGAAAGATCGGCCCACGCGCGGTGCTGGCGTAGCCCTGTTGATAAACAAGTTATTCCTTTTGTCGCTCTTCCTGATGTTTTGGGCGCTGAAGCGGTATTCTGTAAATTTATTTGCGATGGCATTAACATAGTTACCGGGTGTGTCTACAGAAGTCCCTCTTCTGGGAGTGATTGTATGATAGCGGTTCAAGAAATTCTTCAAAATCATGCTCACAATTCTCGCCTAGTTGTCATGGGGTACTTCAACCTGCCTGATATAGACTGGAACAACATGCAATACACGTCACAGTCATCAGACACACTTATTGATTTGATTCTAAATTTCGGTCTACAGCAGATGGTTTTAGAACCAACAAGAATAACAGAGGAAACGAAAACAATTCGTGACCTTATTTTGATTAGTGGCCCATTTCCGCCAAATGAAGCAGTCGTTAATAATGTCCCAGGGATTTCTCTTTCTGATCACCATATACCAATCTGAAAATTGAAGCTACGATTTAGCATAACATCACGATCAACAGTAACAACTGTCCGAAACTTTCATAAAGCTGATGATGCTAGCATTTTCGCCTACTTGGCTCACAAATTTGATAAGTATTCAACCTTGGCTCTTGATCCATTGACTAATGTGAATCGCATTTGGTCGAGCTCTAAGGCTAATGTCACATTTTGTATTACCAATTTTATTCCCCTAAAAGCTAAAAGGCAATGCAAACATAATCCGTGGGTGACACGCAAAGTATTCCAGGTCAAGCGCAAAGTGAAAAGGCTACGTTACATCAACAAAAAAGGCAAAAATTCAGTGCGCGTGTCTAACCTGGCAAGTGCTATGGCAGACTTCAAGAGAAAGGCAAAACTTACTAAAGAACATTATTTTGCCACCGCGCTACCAGACTACATTAAGAGCAACCTTTATCGGTTCTAGAAACACTTTCGGCCTGGCACAGGAACAACTTCATCTCTAACTGATAGCGGAAGAGTGAGTCAGGCCAATATGTTCAACAATTATTTTCAATCTGTTTTCACTGATGACAACCTTATCACTCCTACAATCATTCCGCTTGTCGCAAAGCCAATTGAACCATTAGTTGTAAGTGATGAGGGCATTTTTAACCTTTTTCTGAACATAGAACCCCAAGAAAAAGCATGCGGCCCTGATGATATTGCCAACAATTTTCTGTTACGATATGCAGAGTGGTGCAGTAAATACCTGGGCATTATATATCACAAATCTGTTCAAACTGCTAAACTTCCATCCGAATGGAATGTAGCTAAGGTTATTCCAATACACAAAACTGGAGATACAGCTGTTCTTTCAAATTCCAGACCAATATCACTCACCAGTACTTCATGGAAAATACTCGAACATATAATCCTAAAGCATTTAACTGTCTTCCTAGGAAATAACAACCTTCTGTCTCCGTACCAGCACTGCTTTCAGAAAGGGTTATCAACTGTAACCCAGCTTACTAAAGTTGTTCACGATCTTGCCCTCTGTATAAATTGCCTTTCCCAAACAGATATAACTGTTTGATTTATCGAAAGCGTTGGAGGGCGCGCTGGTCGCCGAAGAGAGCGGACGCGCATCACGTCGGCTCCGTCTTCCAAGAACTATTTGCCAGTGATTT
Organism: Rhipicephalus microplus; assembly: GCF_043290135.1. NCBI lineage: Eukaryota > Metazoa > Arthropoda > Arachnida > Ixodida > Ixodidae > Rhipicephalus > Rhipicephalus microplus. Next base: position 48,152,245 of record NC_134700.1, read on the forward strand.
TCGGTCATTCAGCCCATGAATTTTACAACAACGCGTGCGGAAAGTGACCAGGATTCCACTAATACCAAAATTTAAGGTGGGAAAGGACTTTTTGCCAGATTTGAGCGGTTTTCAACCCGTGCCCTTTTGGCTCGACGCTCACGAAAGCCGGCCACCCGACGAGACGCGCTGAGCGTCTCCTCTGACGTGGGCGCTTTTTTCGCCCAACAACGATGGAAGTCCAAGTGAACGGGGAGGATATCCCCCCGAAGAGTTTCTGGAGGGCACGGATTGGTGCACCATCGGATCTAAGACCCAAGTTAACCGCGCAAAGCAACACACAGAACGGAGCCCTCTCCTGCACCGGCGAGGGAGCGGACTTCAACCGACAGCGTTCGCGTCGACAACCGCGTAACATCAAGCAGCAAGTCATTAGAAAGAGCAAAATGCCACTACTCCCACGGAGCAATTTCAAGATCGTGATACGACCACGAGGAGGCCTCGACGTGGCTACCACTGGAACCGTGCGCCTCGCATCGGCGATTTACCACGCGGCCAACGTACCGGCTCATGAAGCAGGGGAGGACACGGTGTGTTCCAACAACCATCAAAACATCATCGTCGTGAGCACACCCCGTGCCTCTCACGCCGATAAGTACCGACAACTTCAAGCCATCACCATCGGCGACCGCCACCACAAGGTTAGTGCGTACGAGACAGCCCCCGACAACACGGTGAAGGGAATAATCAAGGGCATCCCGTTGGAAGAAGACGCCAAGTCCATTCATACCAGCATCGTTCACGCACGTAACCCTTACGCCCTGGCAGCCAAACGGCTCAGCAACACCACGACCGTCATAGTGGCGTTTGAAGGACCGCGAGTGCCCACTTACGTCAATTATGGCGACGCTCTCCTTCGCTGCACCTTGTATCGCAAGCAACTCGACATGTGTCACTGCTGCGGGAGACTTGGTCACCGCATGGACGTGTGCCCAAAGCCCAAGGACAAAGTGTGTCGTGGTTGTGACACCCCTAACCCAGGCCTCAACCACCAGTGTTCCCCCCATTGCAAGCTGTGCGGGGGTGCACACATGACGGCGGACCGTAACTGCCGTGCAAGGTACAAAACGCCCTACATCGTGACGAAGAGACAATGGGAACGACGCAGGGCCAACGAGGAGGCAGAGGCCACTGCCACCAACTATTCCACCAGCAAGCCCCGCTCAAGATCCTGGACACCCAGTCGAAGCCACTCCCGATCTCGTAGCCGCACACCGGGACCCCGAAAGCAGCAGCAACGCCGAGCTCGCAGCCGAACACCTGGACGGACCCCAACGAGGGACGCGAAGGCAACTGATTCGGTGAGCTTTGCAGATGCGGTCAAAGGAAAACGCGCAACAAACGCGGAGGCTGGCGGCAAAATACACACTAAGATAGAGACGGAGATAGCTCAGTTAACACAGACGATACAAACTATGCAAAAACAAATTGAATGCATGCAGGCACAGATTCACGCAAAGGACGAACTCATACGAAAGCTCCAGTCTGCCGCTCACAGCGAGACTGATCAACAGGCAATGCAGGAAACACAAGAAGAACTCGTAGAAGACGGTGAGGTCGAAGGCCCTGATACTAAACGCGGGCCGGCTGTCTCCCTTAAAAAGTCAGTACGTTCCAAGCGTACGCGCGCAGCAACAGGCGACACCCGAGTGAAGGCACTCGAGGCTCGCATGAGCAGTCTCGAGGAAACTATCACCGCGACTATCACGCGTACGATTCAACAGAGCTTGGAGAGCATTTATCTCAGATTGTCCAGATTAGAAGCTGCCAACAGCGCACTGGTGACGTCGCATAGCGAAGCGGCGCCACACATGTAGTATCACATAACCATGGCAAGACACCCTTCGAAACAAAAACATACAATATGGCAGTGGGACTGCAGAAGTTACAAAAACAAACGAGCGCACCTACAACAATACCTGAAAACGGTCCCCGAACACCCAGACGTCATCATACTGCAGGAAACAAACGGCCCCGCCAAACTTTCAGGGTACCAGTCTACAACAGGCAAGGAGGAAAATCCAAACGTCACCACACTGGTCAAGCAAGAGCTCACGGTCATCGAACACGACACCCATGTCAAGGATATTGAAAACGTCCTCGTAGAGCTAATTCCACCGCGTAAGACGCCCGACAGCATCTTCGTACTCAATGTCTACAGCAGTCTGAGATGCCGCAAACACCGCTTTCTCGTCCTCTTCAAACAAGCACTCGATATCGCCCAGGGGCAACAACTCTTCATTGGAGGCGACTTCAACGCAGTGCATACGGCGTGGGGTTACAAACACGATCAGCCGAAAGGCAGGCATTTGTGGGAAACGGCGCGACTCGCCGGCCTCGAGCTGGTCACTGACCCAGCGGCACCAACTAGGCAGGGCAACAGCGTCAGCACTGACACCACGCCTGACCTTACCTTTACGTGCACTACACGAAAGGTGACTTGGAAAAACACCATGCAAGACTTGGGCAGTGACCATTACATTATCTCTATAGAAGCAGAAGGCGGCCCACAGGAACACAATGCTGGTCGCCAAATGAAGATCACCAATTGGGAACTACTACGAAAAAATCGCGACAAGCAACAAATTGAAGACATCAAAGACATTGAGCAATGGACCGAGCAACTTCGACGGGACATCCGGAGGGCGACGCAAATGATGCCGTCAACAGTTAGGCTTGATCGAATAGACACCCGGTTACTGCACATGTGGCAAGCCAAGACCCAACTGCATCGCCGTTGGAAACGACAACGACATAATAGGAGACTGCGAAAACGAATAGCACAGCTCAACAAAGAAATAGAAAAGCACACACTTAACCTGCAACAACAGCAATGGGAAGAGAAATGCGCGCAGATGGATGGTCAGCTCAATTCGAGTCGCACATGGCAGATACTGCGGTACCTCATAAATCCCGCGAACACCAAGACCTCACAGAGGCAAGGCATATGCAAAATCATACACGCTTACGGGGGAACGAAGCAAGATTTCCTACGGGAAGCGGAACTCCATTACATATCCCAAACGCCCCCGCAAGTACATCCCGACTACAGGGGAGAAGACATCCTAGACGCAGAATTCTCAATTTCCGAAATCGAGGCGGCCCTCGCCAAACTCAATACCAAGTCAGCCCCAGGCCTAGATCGAATATCGAACAGGGCACTGCACAACCTCGAATACAGAGCGCTAAAGAAACTCAAAGATTATATTAACGAGTGTTGGGTGCGTGGAAAGTTATCCCAGCCATGGAAAGAAGCGCAGATCATACTTATACCGAAACCCGGCAAGAAATTGCAGCTGCACAACCTGCGCCCTATCTCCCTAACATCACGTGTAGGTAAACTGATGGAGCATGCGTTCCTCAATAGACTAACAGATTACCTCGAGGACAACAACCTATTACCACACACAATGATTGGGTTCAGAAGACATCTCTCCACACAGGATGCTCTTCTGCAACTAAAACATCAAATCATAGAAAATCTTGGGTGCTCAACGAGAGCCATCCTTGGCCGGGACCTGAAGAAGGCCTTCGATAATGTTCGTCACGATGCCATATTGCGACAAATAAACAGATTGAACCTCGGAATGTGAGTATACAACTACGTCCGAGACTTCCTCACGGGAATAACCGCACGCATGCGAGTGGGACAGCTAGAATCAAATCAAATCAACATTGGAAGCTCGGGTACACCGCAGGGCTCGGTAATCTCACTGATGCTCTTCAACTTCGTCCTGCTGGGGTTACCCGAGCGATTACATCAAATTGATGGACTGCACCACACGCTATACGCGGATGATATTACGATCTGGACGACAACTGGCAGTGACGGAGAGATCGAGGATCGCTTACAGGCGGCCATAGAATGCGTGGAACATTACCACGTAGGCACGGGACTCACCTGCTTGGCCGAAAAATCCGAATTACTGCTATATAGACTGGTGAAAAAGGGACGCCCGCCCAAAAACTACGTACCTTCAGAAAAACAAGAAATCAAACTAACATCATCAAACGGCTCACCAATCCCAATGGTAAAGAAGATCCGGGTACTGGGGATGATGATTGAGCAGAACGGCGGCAATGGTGAAGCACTGCGCAAGATAATGGCAAAGGCCACCAGTACGATGCAACTCATCTGACGCATCACGAACAAACATGCGGGCAAGCCGAAGGCAGCGTCATACGACTCATACAAGCCTTTGTTATTTCACAACTAATGTACACGGCACCGTTTCACAAATGGGCAGTTGCGGAAAAAGACAAGCTTAACGCCCTGATACGCAAGACGTACAAGTTCGCGTTGGGACTGGCGCCCGGAATTAGCACCAGCAAACTCCTAGAGCTAGGGTTGCATAACACCCTCGAGGAACTCATGGAGGCGCAACAAGTTTCCCAGCTCGAGCGCCTATCCAAGACCCGCCCAGGCCGACACCTGCTCGAAAAACTTGGCATCACGTACCATACGCAGCACGGCATCAAAGTCGAACTTCTAAGAACGGTACGCGAGCAAGTATACGTACCCCCATTGCCTCGCAACATGCACCCCCAACACCGTACGGGACGGCGTAAAGCCAGGGCACAACGCATTACTCAAAGCTACTCCAACGACACTGAAGCGGTTTTCACTGATGTTGTGCGTTATACCAATAAAAAGAGTTTCGCGGCGGTAGTTACCGGCCATCGTGGCAAGTACATCACAAGCCTCACTGTGAACACGGCACACGCTGAAGTGGCAGAGGAAGCGGCTATAGCACTGGCCCTCACACAGACCAATGCCACATACGTGATTAGTGATTCGCCAACAGCGATTCGCAATTTCGCCAACGGACGCATCTCGCAAGAGGCGTTTCACATACTCCAACGACATCCTATACATCCAGGAGAGGTCGACTTCGATAACCGAAGGCACCTGTTATGGATCCCGGCACATACCGGACTGAGCACCCCCAACGAAGCGGCTCACCGCGTTGCTCGAGGCATCACTCACCGAGCATCGCCGGAGGACGACGAGCGCCCGCAGGGAAATGCAGACATCTGGGCATGGGAGGATCGCATGACCAGGTTTCACGACATCACCACACATTACCAGTTACAAAGACGCATATACCCATCTCCTCACGAAAGGCTAAACAGAACGCAAGCGGTACACTTCAGACAATTGCAAACAGATTCTTACAGAAACCCCAGACTCATGCACGCCATGTATCCAGACATATACACTACAAACAGATGCACGTCATATGGCGAGGTTGCCACCCTTAGTCACATGCTGTGGGAGTGTCAGGGCCTAATAAACAATTCGAACAGTGCCGATTCATCTCACTCTTCCACCGCCAGCCTCCGCTCGCGTTGGAAGGCCGCACTGCTCGGCTCGAACCTGACAGCACAACTCTGGGCCGTCCAGCGTGCCGAGGAAGCCGCTTCGAGACAAGGTCTCGGAACCGCATCCGCGGTGGGTGCCCAGGCCCACTAAAAAATGCCGGACTCGAATTGTCTGTATTCGACAAATAAAGTTTATGTCCTTCTTATCGAAAGCATTCGATCGTGTCTGTTATAACAAACTGACTTCAAAACTGGAAAACATAATAGGTGGTGGAGAAATTACGAATTGGGTAAAAGACTCCATTAGCGACCGCCAACAGTTTGTAGTTTACGAAGGCGCATTAACAGAGACGGCTTCTGTAAGGTCAGGTGTGCCCCAAGGCTCCGTCCTTGGGCCATTATTATTTCTTATCTATATGATTGACATTACAGCCGACATAGACTGCAAAATTAAGCTTTTCGCTGACGACTGCGTTATTTACAGGGAAATTAAAGACAGTGATGACCACAAGGCACTAAATAGTTTATTAGAAAAAACTGCTCACTGGTGTGAAAAATGGCAAGTGTCGATAAACTTAACAAAAACAGTCTGTATGACGGTGACCAGAAAAAAGGCACCTTCGGAGTTTACTTACACAATAAACAACACACCTTTACAAAGAGTCACGCTGCAGAAATATCTTGGTGTCACATAAACTTCCGATCTGAGATGGGAAGCCCACATAAATAATGTCACAGCTGCCACTTTGTGCAAGCTGTTTTTCTTAAGAAGGCGTCTCCCACTTGCACCAACACAAACTAGGCTCTTAACCTACACAACATTCGTTCGTCCAATTTTAGAGCACGCCAACACTGTTTGGTTCCCTCAGTATGCCACTCATATCGCAGGGTTAGAACCGGTACAAAGGAAGGCCGTAAGGTTTATCTACAACAAGTATAAACGCACCGACTCGCTAACTAAACTTTTAGAATCTTGCAGTCTTCCTACGCTAGCGACAAGAGCAAAACTGGCATGATTAAAATTTCTACACAACCTGCTTCATAACTGTAGCCGCATCGATGCATCAAAATACATCTCCCTAGCAGAACCCAGAGAACTAATACACTAACATGTGTTCACCATTATAGAATACACCTTTAACAATTGCTTCAAGCATTCATTCTTTCCCCTGTCGATAAGAGAATGGAATAGTCTAGATTCCTCGATTACCAGTATACAATCATTGTCAGAGTTCACCTAAAAATTCAAGGGCATGTTCTGCAAATAATTTTATAGTTATCTTTTGCTCTTTTGATGAGCCGTGTTATCGTTTTTTTCTAGCGGTTATTTTTGTGGAATAAATGTTCGTGTTCAATCGCACGTAATCGAATCTGTTTCGCTGATTGCAGTAACTGGTTGTAAGTTATCAAAGTGCGTATTTTTCTGGAGTATTAATTGTTTTAAGTGATCTTGTGTTTATGTACAACTAGTGTTGTATTGTCTTTTTACTAGTGGTTCTTTTTTGTGGAATAAATGTTCGCGTTCAATTGCGCGTAAACAAATTTGTTTTGCTGGGTGCAGTAACTTGTTCTCAGTTATGTAAGTGTGTGTTTTTCTGGTGTATTGTTCCCAATGCTCTTGTGTTTGTGTACAACTAGTGTTGTATTTTCTACTAGATAAGTACTGGCTTGTATGCCGTCTTTTAGAATGTACCGATTGTTCAGTGTTTGTATGCAATTAACGCCATTTTTTCAAAATGAACCTATTGAATTTTGTAAAGGCCTCGAAGCCCCTTCAGGCATTTCTGCCTCCAGCCACTGCGTCCTCTTAGAAGTTCTGACATGTATGCCGCTGTACAAAGTGAAACTGAAAACTGTAGTGTGTATCCAAGAACTGATGCCCTTCTGCTTTGGGCTCGTATAAGACTGGCAGTATTGAAAATAAAAAATAAAAATAAAATAACCGAGCTTTCTGCCGTTGTTCGTTCGTTCCACGGAGGAAAGAATGCTCATAACCGAGACTTTTGCAGTGAACAGCTCTTCATCCTATCTCTTGCTCCGCGTGTTTACAGTTTTCGTCGCCTCGCCCAAGCAAGTCTCGACTTCAAATGAACAGCGTATAGAAAACAAAAGAAACAAACAACAGTCCCGACTTCTCATTGGTGTCACAAAAATAAGCACGAAGGTGAAACGGAACGACCTGCAAAAAAAAAGAATAGAGAACCGTCCTTGTCGTACCGGATTCGATGGCGCTGGTGACAACGAGAGAAGAAAGCATGTTGAGAGCTGATCCTGAGTGCCGAGTTAGGTCGGCTAAGTTAGCGTTCGCCTACAGCATGAGCTCAACCTTATTTTCGTGAAACGCGCTCATGCTGATGTGCTGGCGTGTGGATGCGTCGCTGATATTCTAGGATACAGAGAGCAAAATTTGGCGTCACCGCTGGGCACACACCCTGCTAGATTCTAATGTGTTTTGTGCTGTTTGTATCAACACTATCAATGGTGTGGCATCTGGAAATGTACCGTGGAGTTTCGAAAAGTTTTCATATCGCTGGTCTTCCCGGACGTTGATGTCGTCGTTGGACGGCTAGTTCTTTTGAATTTCAGTTAGGTTAGGTACAATTTAAATGCTGATTTTTAAAATTCGAATGCGTTTGTAATGCGTTTCTTAGTCGGGCTATCGTAGGCGTCCGGCGTTGTCCGCGGTGGTGTCCGCGGACAATCTGTTATCTATCTGCTCTCCGCTCTCACTCCCTCTTCCATAGCAACAGCTGTGGGCGCACGCGCTTATCTTCGCCCCTAGCAACCGGAGCGTGTGGTGCGAAAAAGCGCAAGAGAGGGCAGGTGAAGTGCTTCGCCGCTCCTTCTCTTGCTGTTCGCTCTCTCTTCTTGCCTCCCTGTGGCCCATTTGCCTGTCTGCTGGCGCCTGACTCTCGACTGTTCGCTGGCTGGGCGCCTCTGAAAGGGGCCCTCTAAGGCTTGAAAACATCCGTGCCGACATCATAACTCGTAGTGGCGCTCGCCAGAACTGCTGCGAGTGGAAATGACGCTGGAAGGTTGCCGCCATACGATGGGGTAAATGTAACGTTAAGTGTGAATGCGGCATTGCCTCAAAATAAGAATTACGGGTGGATTTCTTATTTCATTATGTAGTGGGTTATAACAATGGGGTGACCGGCGCGTGAGGGGGTTGACCAGGGCAAAGAACGAGGAAGACGAAGTTTTTTCAGAACAGTGAGGCTGGTGACAATGGCTGCCAAATTAAAGGCGTGTTGAAGTGTATTTTGCTTTTGAGTGTTTAGTGACCGTTACATTTGGTGGCAGCGGTGGGATTGTTAAGCCATGTTTACAAGAAGTAAAGCTGCCGCGATGACAGCAACAATCGGCACTTCCCAGATGCACCCTATGGAGGACGACACGTCGTCGACGGCCCTGGAACCTTCTGTCCCGACTATGCAGGAAAGCTTGGCACAGGCCACGGGAACCCCAGTGTCATCACACATCCGGCCACCAGCGCCCCATCAGCCTCTTCTGTCAGAGTCCAGGATACGCCAAACCACCTTTAACAGTGAAGCGCTGGTGCCAGTCTAACTATACCTGACTGCCTGAAAGCCTTTGTTTTACAAGGTGAGGCCGACAGACGAGCCCTTATGTAAGATTTCGAAACTCGCTTCGCTACCAGCTTGCTCTCTCTTGAGGCCACACTCGCCCAACATGCCTCGATGGTGGACGTCGTCGCTGACCTAGCAGCGTGGCTCTCTGTCATTGAGGAGCAGTCTGGCCTTAAGCAACATGTCTCTACCAAGGTCGAACGAAATGTTCCTCTGTCAGCCCAGCCTCGGTTTTTCGGAGCACAACTTCCGCCACCTACCTTGGATGACACCACGTCGTGGGCAGTATTTTTGGCGCTGTTCGAGTTTGTTGCTGCCCTAAACGGCTGGACAGTTCAAAATAAAGCTCAGGCGCTCATTTTGCAGCTCCGTGGCGCCGCGGTTGAATACCTCGAGTACATCCCGCAAGGCGTCCTCTCGAACTATGAAGCTCTGGTCTCGGCGCAGGAAACCAGATTCAGCGACAGTCATATGCTTCAGTTCTACCTCACACAACTTAAACACGTCCGGCAAGGCCACCGAGACCTTCAAGAGCTCGCTGCTCACGCCGACAGCTTGTTCCGGAAGGCCTCGTCAGGTTGCCCTACTGCAACCATGGACCTTATTGCTGCTGATTCCTTTGTTGATGCCATCAATAGCAGAAGTGTCCAGCACTTAATCCGCATCGCTCGTTCGATTGACGTACGATCAGCTTTAGCTTTCGCTCTTGAGGCGGAGATACACGAACGCTCGCAAGCAGCTGAGGATCTATACCGGAGGCCACTCTACACGGACGCACCATCCCGGACTGGTCTTTTGGCTCCTACTCGGCTCCACGATCCTACAGCGGTACCCCGGCGCTACCACTGCCACCATGTTGGGCATTTTGTTCGGAATTGCCCTCTGGTGACCGAGTCGCTGACAAACTCGGCTCCTCCTATGCAGTCTTCCTCGGGAAACTACAATTCGGGCCATCTAGGGCAAGACCTCGCATAATGACTGAAGCTTCTTTTCTTTCAATTGGCCTCTTCACCGAGATGCCAACTCTGCCGGTGAAGCTTGGAGATCTACCGCAGCACGTTGAAGCACTAGTGGACACAGGGGCTGCATTCAGTTTTTTAGTGATGAGTTATTTTTCTGGAAGATTTTCGGTGAGCCCCGAGCAGGCCGATTGACTCCATCTCGTCCTAGCTGACGGAGCCACTCTACTCACTCTCGGTGAAGTCTGCCTGAATGTGTGTGCGCTTGGGAAGACAGTGAGACAGCGATTTCTTGTGGTCCCTAACCTGCGTGTGCCAGTGATCTTAGACTGTGATTGGCATGCAGAGTTTGCATTAGTTTGCAGTTTAACGGCACTGATTGCACCTTTGAACTGACATCTACCGCTTCGACACCGATTCGAGCACGTGTTGAGACCTCCATTAAAGCTTGCTCAAGGCAGTCGTGTTTCCCATTGAGTCATGTCATTTACAGAACATTTGACAAAGCGCGCTCCGTGCTCGCTGACAACTATCGCATGATGAAAAGTCTGATTATTAAATTTTCTTCAAAAGTTGCCATTCTAATAATGGGCACGAATACGGCCGGGGGCACAAACAGCAGTGAACAACATGAAATCGGAAAACCATCCCTGCTTTTCAATCCTGTGATAACGGCGACCTCAGTTACCATCTCCTAGTCGGCTGCTGCGTGGGTTCCTGTTTACAGCCCTCACAAGTCTTTTGTTGACAAGAACATTCTTGTAGAAAGTACCGTTTGTTGCTGGCCTGGAGGGGCGAATCCGCAATGCAGCCAGCCCTCCATCGCTGTTCCGGCAAAACCTTTGCAGTGCTTCTCTTCAACCTGTACGAAAGTATCCTGTGCCTGCCGTCAGGCACCTTCCTCAGTACCTGTACCTACCTTGAAGCACCGTCTGTTGTAGCAATAGTACAGCCCGTAGCACCTTCGTGACCAGCTGCATCGCCCTTAGACTGAAATGAATTCAACTTCTGCCCCAACTTTACTCCGTCACAGAAAGCCGAGATTCAAGCACCTCTACGAAAATTCCGTGACTGTGTGACCATGTCACCCAGTGAGCTCTGCCACACTCCTTTGATGCAGCACAGTATCGACACCGGCTCTGAAGTTCTTGTTCGGCATCACCCGCGTCGAGTCTCTGCCTCTGAACGCGCAGAAATCGCTAAGCAAGTGGATGACATGCCCAAGCGTGGTATCATATCGCGCTCGACAAGTCCGTGGTCGTCCTCCGTAGTTCTTGTGAGAAAGAAAGACGGCACAATTCGTTTCTGTGTTGATTATAGATGGCTTAGTAGTGTCATCAAGCCTGACGTGTATCCGCTTCCTCGTTTTGACGATGCCCTTGGCCGCCTGCATGGTGCCTGTTTTTTCACTATGCTGAATCTTCTTTTTGGCTATTGGCAGGTGGAACTAGACCCGAATGACGCTGAGAAGACCGCCTTTATAGTAACTCCGGATCGCCTTTACCAGTTTGGTCTCTTCAACGCTCCTGCTACATTTCAGCGATTAATGAACCGGGTTCTTGGGCATCTCAATTAGTCGATGGCTTTGGTGTATTTAGTTGACATAATTGTCTATGCTTCCACGTTTCCCGAACACCTCAGGGGTTTGGAAAAGGTATTGCGTGCACTCCAAAACGCTCACCTTTGCATTAAACCTTCCAAGTGCTTTTTCGGCTTTTCGGAAGTTACTTGAGGCACGTAACCAACACCAAAGGCATCAGCGATGATCCTACAAAGCTCCAAGCCATTGCCTGTATTCTGCCTCCCACCACGGCTAAGCAGCTTAAAAGTTTTTTGGGCTTCGCTTCATATTTCAGACGCTTTGTCCCTGACTTTGCTTTTCGCGCAGTACCTCTCAACGAACTACTGAAGAAAGAAGTTCGCTGGAAATGGGGACCGAACCAAGAAGCTGCTTTCCGTGACCTCAAGACTGCCCTTAAAGCACCACCAACACTAGCGCGCTATGATGAGAATGCTGCGACGATTCTACACCCCGATGCCAGTGGTCTTGGCCTCGGACCTGTTCTCTTGCAAGTTAACGAGGACGGGCAGGAGAAACCAGTCGCTTATGCTAGCTGCCGGCTGAGTGAAATGGAGAGTCATTACCACGCCTCTGAACTTGAGTGTTTCGGAGTAGCTTGGGCAGTCGAAAAATTTCGTCTGTACGTTTATGGTAAAAGCTTCATGGTCGTTATTGACAAAGTCGTCCTTCACTGGCTTCAAACAAAAAAGACCTCAGTGCTAAGTTCACCAGGTAGGCTCTCAAACTGCAAGATTACAACTTTTCTATTGTCCATCAGAGCAACGCTCGCCATCAAGACGCTGACTATCTTTCTCGCCACCCAACAGCTCTCATCAACATAACCCCAGTCTCTGCAATGCTTGATTTACGAACTACACAGCTACAAGACGAAGAAATTGTCTTGTTAAGTGGTTTATTGGCGGACACTCAGCGATGATTCACGACAGCGACAGTCAATGCGGAGATCGACTCTCTGCACGAGCTGCTCTTCTTCTTAAGAAAAGGGCGACCCACTAGAAGGCGCTGAAGAGGACGACCCACTGTTCAAAGGCTTTACCACAACTACCCCGGGTACAAAAAGGGAGCCGCCTGGCGACCTAACAGCTGGTTACAATGAGCGGGTCATGGTAGGCCTTGAGGCGCTCCACGTTAACAATGTCGCGTCCTCGACGACGCATGTCCGAAGATTGTTCGATGGGTTCAATCAAGTAGTTCACTGGGGAAGTGCATTTGACGACACGGTAGGGGCCTTCGTATTTCGGCAATAGTTTTGAAGATAGGCCAGCTGCAGTAGTAGGGATCGAGAGCCAGACGAGCGCTCCTTGTAGTAAAGCAAAAGCCAGTAGAGAGACCTGGCGGGCAACTTCCTCACGCACGAACGACTTGATTTCGGCGAGCAAGGTTGCGTGGTCAGGAACTGCTGACAAGGCCGAGAGATCAGCATCACGTGGTGGCGGGCGACGGGTCATCAAGCGCTGCCGCCGCAGCTCGTCGTAACTTTGGCATAACATGATGACTTCTGCCACAGTGCGAGGGTTCTTTGCCAGGAGCATGGTGAAGGCATCGTCGGCGATGCCTTTTAGAACATGCGTGATTTTGTCAGCCTCTGACATGTTCAGGTTGACTTTCGTGCACAAGTCAAGGATGTCCTCGATATAACTTGTGAAGGACTCGCTGGTCTGCTGGGCTCGTTCACGTAAACGCTGTTCAGCTTGCAGCTTGCGAACGGCCGGGCGGCCGAACACGTCGACGACAGCGGTTTTAAAAGTGGACCATGTCGGGAAATCAGATGCGTGGTTGTTGTACCACATGCCGGCCACACCCGCGAGATAGAAAAACAGGTTGCCGAGTTTACCTGCCTCGTCCCAATGGTTGGGGACGCTCACGCGTTCGTACATGGCCAGCCAGTCCTCGACGTCGGTGCCATCCGCTCCGGTGAAGACAGGAGGGTCGCGGATGCGGGGGACACCGGGACATGGCGTCGACGCAGGAGGAAGCGTTTGCTGGGCGGCGTCTTGGTACATGGTTGGAGGCACGGTACGGGATCGAAGTTCCAAGGGCATCGAATGCTGACCGAAGGTGTTTGAAGGGCACAGCACTCTCAGCACTCTCCACCAAATTGTTAAGCGGTTTATTGACGGACACTCAGCGACGATTCACGACAGCGACATTCAATGCAGGGATCGACTCTCTGCACGAGCTGCTCTTCTTCTTAAGAAAAGGGCGACCCACTAGAAGGCGCTGAAGAGGACGACCCACTGTTTAAAGGCTTTACCACAGTCTATATAACTCGACGACTACCTGGGGAAGTACGCATTCCCAAGCGTCGTCGTAAAAGTCTTTCTGCATCGTATGTCGTCCGAGAGGAAATTCTTTATCACCGAAATTATAGGGATGGGTTTTGTCTGCCTGTTGTGCCGGTAGCCATGCGACAATCGGTGCTATTCATGGGCCACGGCGCTCCGACTGCCAGTCACCTCGGGCTGCACAAGACGCTGGCACGCATCAAAAAGAGATCTTGGTTGCGGCGCATGCCCAGTGACATTTACCGCAACGTTTTGTCGTGCACAGTCTGCCAAGCACGGAAGGCTACCACAAATCCGCAACCGGTCCCCATGCAACTCATCTCTCCTTCTGAAACACCTTTTGAGATTCTGGGACTTGATTATATGGTGCCATTGCCACGTACGTCATGGGGCAACAAATTCCTCATCGTTGCCACGGACTATCTCACGAAGTGGACCGAAGTCAGGGTCGTCCATGACTCTTCGACTCTGCACGTCCTCGCGTTTATCAAAGAGTGCGTCATTTTCGACGCGGCACGCCACGCTTGCTCATCACTGGTCGTGGCACGGCCTTCACGTCCCGCGCATTCAGGAATCTACTGAACGACATGGAATTCAGCATGCCGCGGCCACTCCTCAGCACCCACAAATAAACGGTCTGGTGAAACGTACAAATTGTACCATAAAGGACATACTGTCGTCATACGTGAGTCGAAGTCATAAAAACTGGGACGAATACGTTGTCGCAGCTGTATTCGCCCTCAATATGTCACAGCAAGAAATCACACGGGAGTCACCGTTCAAGCTTGTCTATGAAAAGATGCCAAGGCTTCCGCAAGAGAGCTTCTTTGGTTTGAACACAACAACGCAAAACCGTATGGATGATACCAGTACTTCAGAGCTTCTTCGGAAGGCTCGCTTTAGAGCGCAGCTAGCAATAGCGCATCGTCAGGCGAAATTCCGCTCGCCTTTCAACGAGAACCACACTCTTTCAAACCAAGAGACCAAGTGCTAGTTCGACGCACCCGGCGTGTTCCACAGCGTTGCCAGAAGTTTTTTCCCCGGTATGCCGGCCCAGTTCGTGTGGTGAAAGCCCTAGGCCCTGTTACGTTCCGCCTGAAAGTTATTCCCGAACTGGGCACCAAAAGCAAAAACCGTGTTTTTCCGGCTCATGCAAGCCGGCTAAAACTCTATGTGCCACGTGATTTCTGTACGCACGCCTTTTCGTCTTCTGACTCAGACTCCAGGGGAGAGGGGGCGGCGTGGATCATAACATGTAGTGGATCATAAGAACAGGGCGACCAGCGCATGAGAGGTAGACCAGAGGAGAGAACGAAGAAGACGAAGTTTTTTGAGAACAGTGAGGCTGGTGGCAATGGCTGCCAGATTAAAGCCATGTTAAGTGTCTTTTGGGTGTTTAGTGACCGTTACAATTAGCATGAGTTTAAATGCGAATCATTTCTTAGCGAACTTCAGCGACTTTGAGGGTATCTATCTATCTATCTAGCCGCCTACGACTTTTAGCTCTCCTAGCCGTTTCAAGATTGGTATCGATACCTAACTTGGTATGGAATAACGTAACTGTAAGAAGAACATATTTGACTAGTCATAACATAAAAATCATGACATGTATGTCATGAACGTCATAATATACATTCCATGGTCCTGCAGCTATTGCGGTGGTTTCGTTCACCTGGCATGTTGCACAACTGGTGTGATATTACATGATTGCATGGCAAACACAAGCGACAGACCCTAACATGAAAATCATTACATGCGTGTCATGTAACAATATGACTACATTCCAAACTCATGATATGATGTGCTCGCGGCCGTTTCACTAGCGTCACTTATACTAAATTCGGTTTTACGGTATGTAAATGGATGACGAAGGTATGTGATTGGTGCACACATGATAATCAAGAGATGCGTGTCATGTAACAACATGACTACATGCCACACTCATGATACGCTGGTGGCCGTTTCGCCAGCTTCACCTATACCAAATTTGGTATTACGGGACGTGAATAGATGATGAAGGTATGATACTGGTGCAAACAGGGCAATCACGACATGCGTGTCATGTAACAACATGACTACATGCCACACTCATGATGCGCTCGCGGGCGTTTCGCTAACTTTACATATGCCAAATTTGGTATTACATGACATCAATGGATGACGAAGGTATGTGAATGGTGCAAACTTGATAATCATGAGATGCGTATTATGTGAAAACATGTCTACATGGCACAGTCAAGGCGCCAATACGTTTCAACGTGACGCGGTGCATGTGCTCGCCGGCGTTGCCATGCCAGGTGCCAGTCCTGCCATATACTCGCAGGCATGTGCCGCGCTGCGTTGCTTTAACACATGCGCATTTCAGTGCGTCCAGTGTCCCACCGTCATGAACAAAGGGAGAAGCAGTGTTGTCTGGGTACTGCATCGGCTCGAAATGCAGCATGTCGCATTTTGCCCCAGTTGCCGTCGGGCCGTCCTAACGGACGCTGGTCTTGCCTAGCGTCAGACTAGAGTGCTCGCGTTTTGCTAACGTAGCGTCGCTGTTCCCAGTGTGCACGCTCGTAGACGCTACATTGAAGTATATTGGGCCATTCATTATGCACTCGCGACCGTTTTGCTAGCTCCGCCTATAACAAATTTGGTGCTACAGGACGTCAATGAATGACGAAAGTATGACTGGTGCTAACATGATAATACTGACATGCGTGTCTTGTAGGAACATGACAACATACCACGCTCATAGCGTGCTCGTGGCCGTTTCGCTAGCTTCACATATACTAAATTTGGCATCACCTGACGTGAATTAATGACGAAGGGGAAAGACAAATCCAAACATAATATTCATCACACCGAAGTCATGTACGGGATCATTTACTTCCACCTCGTAACGTGGTGCTGATTTTAAAGTGACATAGCAACCTTTCTCATTCGTGCTTCGCATATCGTCGATTCCCACTGCACGTGGGATCTGCCAAACTTTTTTTACTCAAATTGACAGAGAATAAAGCTTCCCAACTTTTCCAGCCTGCAAACTGCAAAGCTGGTCAAAGAATGCGCCGAACGCCATGTGCTGGAGGAAACGCGCCGGCAACGCTCTGGGCACTGTTATTTGAAGAAACTAAAGACAATGTGAGAGCGGTGGTATATATACGCCATTGCAAAACGAAAGATCAGTAAACCTACAAAACTTAATAGAAGCGTTTATGAGCTGGCTGATTTAGCACATGTCGTTCCTTCTTCAAGTACCTTATTATTTGTTTCCATCGCAACGGCGTCCCTATTACGCTGGACGTGACAGGCACTATATCATGCGAGCTTCTCGTGCGATAGAGCTTTAAGTTCATTCTGCACAGTTGGACACACCAAGTTACTGGAGCTCCCGAGTGCCTCTGCGGACAATGTGCATGTATTTCTAGCTGATTCATACGCCTTCACAATACCGAGGTGGCGAACGCCCCGTTAATCTAATGGAGCCGGGGTCGGTACTGCCTAGGCGCAGCGACGAGGATGCATGCCGCTCGCTTGAAGTGCACAGTGTTCCATTTCACTCTCTTGGCGACAGCCTCCACGACCTTCAACGCAAGCAGCGTCTAGGATCATCATCGCTATTATGCACTGTACCTGCTAGCGACTGCGAGCGAATGATGCCTACGATGCTCAGCGACGCTGAGGAGGCGCTCAGTGACACCAGCACGGCAGGTGCTATCGGACATTGTCCGATCCCAACGCTACTAGTCTTCCTATCACTGTACATAACAATGACCAGCAACTTGGGGAAGGCATGAACGAAGATTCCACCGCTTTCAACGATGTCCCAAACACGGCGGAGGAAAACACGTACATTGGTGCCTGCTTGAAGGTAGTCTGCAACAAGTGACGCGCCCGTAAACGTCACAGCTCTCGAAGCAGCTCAGCCCTCCCAACTGAATCAGAGAACCCTCAGGCCAACCGAGGATGAGTGCGACACAACGTTTACCTCTTCTTCCATTCAGAGATGAAAAGGTTGTTCTTCGTCCGCTTGGAGGCCTCAGATTGAATCTATGGCCCAGACCAACCTTGGCCACCGCACTTTGGGCCGCTGCTGGAGTGAGTCCGAATGACCGCAGAAACCTCATTCTATGAACCCGTCCAGAGCAATACTTTGCCGTCATAAGGACCCCATCATCACACGTCGCATACGCCCTTCTGAAGTCCAAGAGTTGTCACTCGGCCAGCGCACTTACCTTGTATTTGCATATCTGACAGCCCTCGACGATTTGTGCAAGGTTATTGTTCTGGGACTGGAACCAGGTACCACCTCACATATGTTGGTAGAGGAAGTGCAAGTGACTGGAATCCAGATACTACATGCTTGAATGATGGGTCAGACAAATATTGCACTCATCACTTTTGAAGGCCTTCGTCTGCCACGCCTCGTCTGCTTACTTGCAGTAGAGTTACGCTGCTACACCCACCGCCCCCGACACCAGGTCTGCAAAACGGACGTCACCACCCCACTCCGGACGTCACCGTTTGTGAGCAGTGCGGCGTCGACAATCCAAAGCCATCGCACCCGTGTTCTCCACGGTGAAAATCCTGTGGAGGGGATCATGCCACAGCTGCCCGCGACGCCAACAGCGTTTCAACAGGTCCTGGTTCAAAAAGCCATCCACAAGAAACAACGACAATCAATGAAACCCACCGATGAAGCTCCTTCACCATCGTCGACAGCTGATGTGTCTTTAACACCGCCGAAAAATAGTGGGCGGTCCCGTTCGAAGGCGCGGTCTACATCCCGCTCTAAGGCACGCACAAAATCAAAGTCCCGATCCCGCTCTCAGTCAACTTCACCAAGCATCCAGGCGAAGCGTCCGTCTATCCCGGCACCACAGGCATCCCCGTCACCCTACAAGAAGGCACTATTAGGCAAGCCGGCAACTACAGCCGCTGCCATGGAGCGTCATCAAGCACAGGCTTAGAAGACCAGCAAAGCCAAGGCGGCATCTCGAGAGGTAAACTGGGGGCAGTTCCGGACAGCTCAATAGTACGTCCCGCCCCCCCTCTACCCCTGAATACCAATTCCGACACTTTACCGAAAATCGCACCGCTACGCCGTGACATGGAAGTGCGTTACGCACAGATGCATGTGCAGCAATAGAGTGTACGAACGCTAGAATTCAAGCAGCTATAGAGTGTGCGAGGCAGGAGTTTCTAGCGCTTCGGCAGGAGATAATAGCCATTATACAGGCATCAGAGAAGCGCGCGCACTCCCTCTTCGCTAAGTTAGTCTCACGGTTTGAGTCCGTCGCTTCCCTACCAAATTCTCAAGCCGCACGGCCTCAGCCCCCACTCACAGGTGCAAGGGGGACGCACCCATACTCCCATCCGACCACTTCCTCTCACGATAATGATGGCATCCCTTAACCAGCAGCAAATCGTGGTATGGCAATGGAACTGCCGTGAATACCGACAAAAGAGGGGCTCCCTGCAACAGTACATTGCTATGTCCATTAACCAGATGCAATTCTCCTACAGGAGCCAAACTGCTCCCCTACTCTATCTGGTTTCAACTCTTTTGCAGGTAACTTTCCACTCGTTGGAGCCTTAGTTTCTAAAAACATCACATGCAACACTCACACTACAAGCGTCAATATTCCTCATCAAATCCTTGAAATTATCAACCAGGGCTAGAAAAGTTGCAGCTTCTATATATTCAGCGTGTATAGTTCTCCTCGCTCATGTACACACTCATTTCATCAACTCCTAATCAAATTTGGGCGTCTTGGACACACTCTTTTGTGCGCAGAGATTTCAACGCTGTGCACACAGTCTGGGGTTACCGCAAATCAGCAGCAAAAGGAACTAGGCTCTGGGACGATATATACAACTTGCGATACACTTTGCATACAGATGCCAGACACCTTACTCACATAGGGAACAGTGTCTCACAAGACACATGCCCCGACCTCACCTTTTCTAAAAACACAGGACCAGTAAATCACATGGTCCTCTTGACGAACTTCTTAGCAGTGACCACTGTATTTTGGCTACTATACCAACACTACACAATGCACGCTGTCCCGAGCGGAAGGTGCGTGTCACGGACTCAGTGTGGTTCAGAGAGCACTGAAGAAACCTTCCCAAAAGTCATAGTATGACAAATGGCTAGAGCCTATTTCTGATGACTAAAATGCGTGTACGCATAGTCTTTAGCCACAACCGCCAATCCAGACGTGGACCCAAACCTTCTGCATTTGTGGAAGGCGTGTAGAAGGCTCACGCGGCATCAGAAGCACCAAGGCCTCAACCGCAAGCTTCGTCAGGGTATTGACGAACTCTCGCAAGAGGCACAAGAATGCGCGCAGCACCTCGTCCGCAACAACTGGTGGCGTTTCTGCGAGCGTCTTTCAGGCACCCTGGGCACTGTGAAAACATGGTCAATAATTCGCACCCTTATAAATCTATACGCTACCAAAACACAGACTTTTCACCAACTAGATCGCTTAACACATATGCACAGCAACGATCCATCCGGCCTCCTCATAGAACTTCAATGAAGTTTCAACGCTACTGGTCCCATGCCAAAGTATCCTGACTATCCACACAAGGTGTAATCTAACGAGGAACTCCACACGGACGTAACGGTTGATGAAGTCATATCCATAGCCATGAAGCCATAGCCACAGAAAATCTGTAGCCTACGCACCTTACCTCATGCGTTGGAAAGTTAATGGAACACGTTCTCTTACGGTGTCTGCAGCCTTTCCTCAAGCGATAGTCATTCTTTTCGCACTCACAGTTCGGATTTCGGGCACATCTCTCTACGGAAACGTGCTTCTACAACTAAAGGACGAAGTTCTGGGCACTCCGTCGAGTGCCCAGACAACGGCCATCCTCGCCCTTGATTTAAAAAGAGAATTTGATAACGTGGCACAGGACTTGATCCTACAGAATCTAGCAGAGTCTGATTGTGGCAGCTGCATGCATAATTACATGCGTTATTTTCTGCATGACAGGACAGCTAGCATCGGGATAGGGCCTCACCATTCAGACACGATTCGCCATACATGTCGCGGCACTCCTCAGGGATCAGTTCTGTCCCCCATCCTGTTTAATATTGCCCTGGCAAGACTGCCAAAGCAGCTCGATCAGATCCCCGATGTCGCCCATGCAATTTACCCAGATGACATAACGATCTGGACGACGCGAGGCTCAGACGGGGCTATTCAGGATCGCCTTACAGCAGGCTGCCGACTTCGTTAAAACCTTTGCACGACAGTGCAGCTTGACCTGTACCCTTCGAAAATCTGAGCTTGTTATTATCCGGGCGTGTAGCATCACGCCGCCCCCTCAGATCGTCGGGCACGTGGATGGCGTTTCGGTCCCTCAGGTCGAGCGCATACTTGGCTATGCGCATACTTGAACGCGCATACTTGGCTTGCGCGTTCAAGCAAATGGAAGAGCGGACCACACTGTTTCTCTTTTGTCCCGACAAATTGAACAGATTCTCACCATAATATGACGGGTATCAATCAAGCTCAGTAGTATCGGTTACTTTTTTATTAAAACCTTTGAAACTTCTACATATGGTTACTAAAGACTAGGATAGCAACAGTTACTAAATGCTCTTAGCAACGACAAAGGTATTGACTGTTACCTCACTCGCTGTTACCAACTGCACTTACTAGCAGGGTTGTAACATATGTGACAAACCATTACTACTCCAAACTTTATAACTACCCTTTTTAAGAGTGTGTGTCCTCACCCACACTGATATTCTTGCTCCCGCCAGGAAGAGTTGCTGGTGCCAACTCTCGCTAGGGAACCTTTAAGCTACAGAGTAGTTTAAGCCAACTACAACTAATCCGCCGGACGAGCATGCGTCATGAGGCGAAAATCAGTTTAGTGGGGATGAGAGCATCACCATCAACTAAATTCGAAATATCTGTCCTGAATGTTTATTTTAACTGTTCCATTAACCCTCTGAGCAGCAGGCGCTTTTTTTTCTGTGGCATACATTGTCTTGTCTAGCTTGCCTTATTCCCTAGGCGTTTCGTGCATGATCCAGGTGATGTGTTTCTTTCTTGTGTTATGCACCAGCGGTGAGTGTTTGGGTTCGCCCCTTTTTAGGCCGCGTCTTTTTGTGCCAATCAATCAACCAGATATCGTGTTAAAATGAATTGGTGTAAAAAATCTGCTTGCATAATACTCTCCTTGGAAGCTTCTTTGCAATTCGCCATGGGGCTTTGGGAGTCACTCTTTAAGCTATGGTGCAGTCGTCACGAGTGCTTTTCCCAAAATATTCTTTTTTCCTTGGACACGTAGGTAATAACTATGATTGAGCACATATATAAGCAATGTGAAAGAAGCTGAAATCTTTGCACTGACGCCGTATTTCGTTCGCAGGGGAGGACCGCGTGGCCGAAGAGTTGCGTCGGCAGGTGCGAGTGCTGTGCTGGGTCATGACGCAGCCGCGTAACCACGCAAAGAAGGCGCGCCACGTGAAGGCGACATGGGGCCGCCGCTGCAACACGCTGCTCTTCATGAGTACACAGACGGACCCGCAGCTGCCTGCCGTGGCACTGAATGTGACCGAGTCACGGAACCACCTGTGGGCCAAGACGAAGGCGGCGTTCGACTACGTCGCGCGACACCACATGCATGACCACGACTGGTTCCTCAAGGCAGACGACGACACGTACGTGGTACTGGAAAACCTGCGGTACTTCCTGCATGGGAAGAACGCCTCCCAGGCTGTGTACTACGGCTGCCGCTTCAAGCCGTACGTCAAGCAGGGTTACATGAGTGGCGGCGCAGGCTACGTGCTCAGTCGCGAGGCGTTGCGCCGGCTGGCCCGACGGCGGCCGCAAGACGGCTGTCGCGCCGATGCTGGTGGTGCCGAAGATGTCGAGATGGGTCGATGTCTGCAGCGGCTTGGCGTTTCCGCGGGTGACTCGAGAGACGCAGTCGGCAGAAATCGCTTTTTCCCGCTCGTGCCCGAGAGCCACCTGATACCTGGGCAGATGCCCAAAGACTTCTGGTTCTGGTCCTACACCTACTACCCAGTCAAGGAGGTTCGTAGGCATCAAAGCTGTCCGTAATGCTTCTAGGGGTGGCATGATGCATTTAAACGTAGGAGCATCCGTCAGCACCACCTGTGGCCGAATGGCAACAACATTATTCTTTATTCTTTATTAAAAAAAAACCTTACAGGCCCCAGAACAGGGCATTGGGTAAGGGGGGGAGGAATCGGAATGGTACAGACAGGTAACGAACAGTTTACAGGCAGGATCAGTGTAAGAACAACGAAAAATATATATATATATATATATAAATGAGATCACATTTTAGGCTATACAGGGCGAGGTAAATTTGAGGGAATACAGCACTTGTTGATATGAACATGGCGACAGAGGGATACATTTTAAAATATAAAAAGACAAGGGGAATATAAATCACCGTTACGCAATGCACTCAGAATACAAAAACAGGGTCACATGGTGAACAGAGTGAGTAGCTGACGGCGAAATGTATCGGGATTAGATATGGAGGCTATGCAATCAGGGAGGTCATTCCAAAGACGAACGGCCCGAGGCAGTGGTGATGAATTGAATGCATTAGTTGACCCGTATATGCGCATGAAGCAAAACTGATTATGCAATCTGCGTGAAAAAGAGTGAGGTGTTTGAAGCTGAAGCCGCGTTCGTTTATTAGAGGTAATATATTTCTGGAACAGACAGAGAAGAGCAATATTGCGACGGCTATCCAATGACGGCAGCTGAAGGTCTGATTTAATTTGCGTTATGTTTGACGTGATGTCGTAGTTTCGTGATATGAAGCGGGCACCTCTATTTTGAATCCTTTCTACCATAATAATCAAGTAGTTTTGATGAGGAGACCAAATTGCTGAGGCGAATTCTGATATTGGCAGAATAAAGGTAAGAAAGGCTAGTTTTCGAATATTAGTAGGGGAATTTCTCAAGTTGCGGCTTAGGTAGCCCAGTGAACGTGATGCTTTGGCACAGGTAGACTCGATATGTGAGGCCCATGAAAGATTCTCTGTGAGAAGAACACCTAGGTATTTGTAGGAAGAAGTGTGGGAAAGTATGGTATTGTTCAAGTAATAGGAGAATTCAGAGTTTACGTGTTTACGGGTGAAAGACATTACCTCGCATTTTGTTAAGTTCAGTTTCATAAGCCACTTGTCGCACCAGTTACAAATATGGTTGAGATCTGCTTGAATGGTTAAGTGGTCATTACTGGAGTTTATAGAACGGTATATTATACAATCATCGGCAAATAGACGCATGCAAGAAGTAATCTCGGAGGGTAAGTCATTAATGTAGATTAAAAATAGTAAGGGCCCAAGGACGCTGCCTTGCGGTATGCCCGAACTAACAGAAGAAAAAGGGGACGCAAGATTGTTAACAACAGTGAACTGCTGTCGAAAAAAAATGAAGTTTCGAATCCAGGTTAATGTTAAAGAATCAAGTCGTAGAGCAGATAGCTTAGAGATTAGTCGGCAATGGGGTACACGATCAAAGGCTTTAGAAAAGTCAAGAAAGATACAGTCCGTTTGAAGGTTGCTGTTCATGTTTGAGTGTAAATCGGTGGTGAATTCAAACAGTGGCGTGTCACACGAAAATCCCTTTCTAAAACCATGCTGATTAGGAAAGAAAAAATTGTTCGTCCCGAGGTGATTGTACACGTGTGAACTGATTATGTGCTCAAGCATTTTGCAGGATATGCAAGTTAAAGATATGGGTCGATAGTTGTCAGGCGAGTGAACATCTCCAGTTTTGTGAATTGGTTTTATTTATCTTTCCTATTAACCAGTCGTCCGGTAGCATGCCAGATGTTAGAGATTGGTCAAAAATTTGGCATAATATTTTGCTTGATATGGGGAGGGTGTTCTTTAGTATCTTGGAATTAATGTTGTCAATACCGGCTGATGTGGATAATTTTAGGTTGTTAATGAGTGATCCAATGCCTCCAACAGTGACAGTAATGGGTTCCATATAGGCGGCGTCAAGTTCAGGAAAAGTAGGCACATTGTAAGAATCTTCCTGAGTGAAAACAGATGAGAAGAACCTGTTGAAAACAGAGGGGCAATCGGCGATAGGAATAGGTATTTTGTCAGTTCCATGTAAAGTAATAGTGTTAGTATCTCTGACCGGAGATATAGTTCGCCAAAATTTTTTTGGATTAGACTGAAGCAGGGACGGTAGGTCTTGCGAGCAATATTTATCTTTAGCTGAGGTTATTGCTGAGCAGTAGGTTTTCAAACAGTGTTTGTATGCCTGCCATGCCCCATCAGTGCGCAAGCGTTTAGCCCTGTTGTACAACCGTTTCTTCTTGTTTCGCAGTTTGCTAAGGGACTTGCTGAACCAGGGGCTTAATTTATCGTTGGTTATGGACACTAAGGGAACATTCTGATCGACTAGCGCTGTTAATTTATCCCTGTAGAGTACCCAGTTTTCATTTACGGATCGACAAATGAAAGTAGGTAGGAACTCTTTAAAAAAAATTGTTCTAGTTCTGTGTTAATGGCAGCGTAATTTCCTCTATTGTAATCGCGAATTCGTTTTGTTGTTTTGCCAGATACGGGCTTCGGGATGCTTAAATTAAGTTGGAGAAGGTTGTGGTCACTAAAACCGCTCACATTTGAAATTGAAAGTATTGTGTCAGGAGCGTTGGTGAATACCAAGTCCAGGGTATTGGAAGCACGGGTGGGTTCTTTGACAACTTGGAACAGGTTGAAATCCAACGTTAGATTTATTAGTTCTAGAGACGCTTGACATGAAAATGACATGTGTTCCCAGTCGATGAGAGGAAAATTAAAGTCATCAAGAAGATATACATGGTTAGATGGGCATGACTGAATGGCATGAGAGATGCTATCACGCAAGTCCCCCAAAAAGGAATGATCAGAATCTGGTGCACGTAACAAGCCCCAATTAATACCACACTAGATGACATAGACAAAGCTGCCCATACAATTTTGACGGAGGATTTCGAATCAATCCAATGCGAATGAAGCGTTTTCCTAATAGCAAGGAGTACGCCGCCACCGCGCCTATTTACGCGGTCGTTCCTATAAATTTTGTAAAGGTCGTTGTGAGGTAGTACTTCGTTATCTCTTATATCTGGATTCAACCATGTCTCCGTTAGTACTACTATATCTGAATCGCTATCATCAAGAAAAGAACAAAACGTGTCACGTTTGTGTAACAAGCTTCGGATGTTTGTGTACGCGACCGAGAGTGGAAAGGCTGCTTGGGGCACGAGATGCGGCGCGTGTGAGTTTAAGCTTACATCTAGCTATCTGAAAGATTGAGCAACTGTGTCATTAACGGCATCATACACATATACCTTCTTATCCAAGTGAAGCTTGTCAAGGACCAACTTGTACGGCTTGTCGAATGATCTGGCAAAAGCGACCAACTTTCTTCTGGCCACACGTGTTGATGGCGCAAAGTCTTCCCCAATCGAAAAAGTTGTTCCCTTAAGCTTACGAGCTGCAGACAAGATGCTCTGTTTGTCCCTGAATGAAGGTAATTTTGCTATAATGGGCCGTTTTTTTTCAATGGAAAATTTGCCCAGGCGGTGTACAAGTTCATACTGCACACTTGTAGTGGCAAGTTCGAGTTTTTCTGCGCAGAATTTGATGACTTTTTCTTCAGACGCTGCCCAATTTTCTTTTTCGTTGTCCTCTAAACCAAAAAATATCACGTTGGAACGTCTTAATCTGTTTTCTGCATCGTTGCATCTGGAAGTTATTTGTTGTAGCTGACTTGAGATATCATGCAAGGCATTTTGAGAAGAAACTACTTCAGGGGAAGCTGGATCGATTGCACCGGTTTCAAGAGCAGTTACTTTCGCTATAAGATTCTGGATTTTTCCATTAGTAGTTGCTTGTTCCACCTTAATACCCTGAACATCAAGCAAAACAGACTTCAGTTCAGTACGCAGTTTCTCAATTGCCCCCAAAGCCGATTCGAAGGCAACACCCTCTGCCTTACTCATCAGGCCGGGGTTCGATTCAACATCGCCCGCCAGCAAGAGCAGCAAGTGAACAGGGGAAGAAGATATGCATAATGAACAATTCAAGATATGTTTTTTAACGCAAGACAACTCTAATGGGCACGACACCGCAATAAGGCAGTAATTGTTCGTTTTGTAACACACGGCAATATTTTCAAATACATGCACATATATACCGTTTGAAGTGGACGGGGTGATGACCGTCACCGTAGTACTGCTCCATGGGCGAGTTGGTGCATGATAAGCTGGTATTGCTTTTGCGCAGCCTAGTCTGAGTGTGAAGAAAAAAATACTATACAATCAAGAAAGGGAAAAAACAGAGGACAGCGTTGTACTGTCCTATGTATTTTTTCTTGACCCTATAACATCTTTACATTCTAACTGAGCTGCGCTGAAGCAATATCATTTTACCGTAGCTCAATGGTAGAACACCGGACGCATTATTCGAAGGTCGCACGTTCGGACCCTGCCAGTGGCAAGTTACCTTTTCGTGCTGTTGTCTTTCTTTACAATTACGTCACAATATTTTCAATTAACATTCTCTATACCTTCCTTGGCATTATAGCTGTTATTTCTCAATGTTAGGTAGTTACTCTCACAAAATATCGCATATTTAGACATTTTTAAGTATTACTTTTCTTACAATCTGCAGACAATGCTAGTTTACACATTGTTGCACATTAATTTTGTGTTGTAGATGTCTTTTTTGTAACGCTAATATTTGGGTGTTACATTGTCATAAACTGTTGAGAACGACGGGCAATGCGATTGGCCCCACCGTGTTGAATATGCTCCATATTTTCGCCTCATAATTTAAGTACCTAAAGAGACAAAAATGTTTTTTTCTGGATGTAAATATGCATGAAGTTTCAAACACTGAATCAATTCTAAAATAACCACTTTAAGATGTGTGGTAATCTCTTGTGGGACCACCCGTTTGCAATAGCGATGGTTAGGAGACTACCTGTGATTATGTCTGCCATGTAACTAGCTGTCATCATGTTAATGAGAAATAAGAGATATTCATTCCAAGTAAAGTATAGGGGATGTTATAAAAAGTATATGTAATGTAAATATGAAAGAAAAGGGAATGAAAAGATAACTTGCAACCGGCACAGATCGCCCTTGGACCTTCCGATAACCTGTCTGATGCTCTACATCTGAGCTATGGTAAGGGTTGATGGTAGTGATGATGATGTCTCTTTCGCTGATGACACTCACCGAAAAGGGGATATGGCAAAGAGCCGAGTCATCCATCCATCCATCTAGTTTATGAGGTATATTAGATTTTTTTTTTCTAACAAAGCGAACGAGCCCTTCAGGGCACAGGGTAGGCCGTATATGTCCCATGTATTTTTGGTCCTTTTGAGGTGCCGCTTTCACAGTGACAAAAAGGAACATTCGCACAATATGTACATCAGTTTATTTCAAACATGCTACTTTGATAACTGAATTAGGTTTATTAAAATGTGACTAATATTCGAATTTTTGCAATTTTTTTACCACTAGGACCTACATTCTGACCTAATCGGCATGTATGAAAATTTGTAACACGAAAACAGATTGCGAAAACTTGAATTCTGCTTAGGGAACGGTAGGCATTTATGTGAAATACAGGGGAAAATAATCATCTGGTTAGCCTGTAATATAAGAAGTAAGAATACCAAAGCAATAAAAAAACTTGGTTGTGGTATAATCGAGTGTAAAGTTAGAAAACGGCTAGAAAGCGAGCACAGTTTGTCACAAACACCGTTAAACTATTCTATTTAGTAATCAAAAGCTTGGTGATTATTTTCAGAGTCAATTTTTCACTTTGGAGCGCGTCGTAATGATTTGCCTGCTTTCTTTGTGAGATATCATGCAACTATCCGCTATGTATTGTCGATTGTGGTCATTATTATCTATCAAACTATTTGACAATTTAAACTCTTGTCATACTGACATCAATAAATGCAACACCAATATCCAGTGTCCCAATGTTCAAGATTCTCATCTTAAACAAAGGCAACAAGGACTCTGTGATAAGATTCTCTTTAACCCTTGCAACGGGCAGTTTGCTATTAAGTCTAATTGCATCACACATAGTAGTCATGTGCACAACAGCATACCCGTTGTCACCGTGCACGTGATTAAGGATGCTGAAAAAGCTGAGAATTTCAGCAATCAAGATGTTGCTGGTTCAAGCGTTGCGCCTCACATGTCATTGACATTTATTCCTATTTACAATACAACTGCACTGGTTGCCGCGAAATTTACACTTGCTGGATATCTTCTTTACCCTCAGCATCTAAACTTATCGTCAAGCACGATGTGTGCGCGTGTGTGTGTGTTTGATGAAGTTGGAAGCTGAAAATGCTCAAACTAATGCGCTCAAAAGACGAACTGTGAATATAAAGGTGCACAGTGCCTTCAGACTGCCTTCGAAGTTACGTGACAGATTCCTACAAACAGATGTCTTTTGACAAAGATTTTGACATTCGTACATGAAGTTACATGAAGTGTACATGAACAGGCCGTAAGCACAAAGCACATACGAGGAACTTGAGCTAGGATGCGTTTTGACTCACTACTTGTTTTTGGAACAAAGTTACTTTGACCCACAGAAAATGCTGTTTGATAAAATCACGACGGTGGAAAATATGCACAAAAGAACAGCCTTGTCACATTGCAAAGAAAAAAGTTATATTTTTCCGAATTCAGGCCTACGTTGTGCCCTTAAATTTACGCTGTTGTCAACCAGGGTGTAACCGCCAACCGTGATGTTCGTGCCACAGCAGTAATAATGGGCCCTGTTGAACCGCGTTGATGCCAAACAAGGTACCGCACAAAAAAAACTATTTTTTGGTTTTGCGCTACAAGAAAGAATTCGAGATTTCGCATTTCGCATGTTTTTCTTTCTGCCATATGAGATCATGCCTGTTGTCCCTGATGTACATAATTCCGTTCAGGCGTACGCTCGATCACCAGCACACCTGTAGACCGGTTGAAGTTGCTGGCTGTGTCCTGAATGGGCAAGGATTACCCAAAAAGCCGCTTATGGCAATTGGCTTCTAGGTGGATGACGCGGACATTTTCAAATTTGATGCGAGTGTACTTCTTTCTGGCTACAACTTGCGCACGCCGTTTTTATGTTGCCTCAGGCTCTCGGTGAAGTTTTATTGCTTCCCCCACGAACGAAGTATTATAATCAGCACGCGGTATGGAGCAAAGCAGCCGTCGCGCTTTCTCTTCGGGTGGTCTGTATGGCACCAAAAGGTGCAGGTGTCAGCATTTCACCTGCTACAACCCACTTCCACGAAAGCATGTCTGTTAGTTGTCTCATGCAGACTGCAAGACATTTTTCAGGCTTTTTGTTTTAACGTTCCTACCCACAGGTTGTCGACGGTTCTTAAAGGGCCCCTAAATCACCCAAATTGAGTGCCATGGGGAAGTTGTGTACGAGGGTACCATGACCACGGAGCGGTGAGAATTTTTTGTACTAATGTTGTAATAGCAAAGTTAGAAGCATTTGATTATCGAAACGCGATGATCACCTCTTTTGCTCGTTCATCGCTACTCTCTGGTGGCATCCTTTCCCAAAGCCGCTTCGGCCTCTCGCCGGGCACTCCTCCCAATCTCTCGTGGCATCGTCTTCATCGGTGCGCTGCTCGAAACCGTCTACTTCCGGTTGCCGTGACTCCGTCCCTCCGTCGACTCTGTCAACAGCGTGCTCATTGGCGAACTGTGCGTCTGTGCCGGTGTGGACCCTGTAACACGGGCCCGCAGTAGCTGATTTGCAAGCGTGCACATGCACGTGGTCAACACGACGAATAACAAGCACCGTGCACAGCTGCTGGCAGGCTTACCGGAAGTCGTAGGCACTCGCTCAAGCAATCACAGTACCAATGTGCTGCACGTCAGAGATTCAATGTTTTGATGTTACGCAGAGGCCTGAAAGGCCTGTAGAAGAAGGGGGATTGTTTCTTGGAATTCTTCGTGGGGCGCCAGCAGCTCATTGCGCAGCCACATGAGGAATCCTTGATCGCGTCGGCATTCTACACATGATGTGTACATTTACTTGAAATGTTTGAAAAAGCCATTCAAGAAATTTCTTTTCTTTATTTCCGCAAATAGAAATGAGTTCGCCTGTGCTTTCCATGCTTCGGGAAGCCGACAGCAGTCCGATGTTGTGATAAACGAATTTCTTTGGGTGAGCTCTGGGAGAAAGGCATCTACAAATGCAAAAGTGCCGGTAGCGTGGCACCATACGTTAGCGAAAATTGGTAACGTACGTTAGGCATTACAGGTACGAAATCATAACGAGCACGTAACTAAGATACCCGAAAAGATTACGCGTTATTGGTAAAGGCGTTATTTGCAACGCGTTACCGCCATCACTGCATCGGGGTTGGCCAGATAGAATTGCGAATCGTATTTAGGCATGGGTTAGTGCGGCTGGGGTGTAAGTCGGGTGTTTTTTATATAGAGCTTGGAACATCACTTTGGAGTGGGTTATTTTTTGCTTCTGCTTCATTTCTTAACAGTGAGCACTCTTAGCCACATCGTCTGCATGCCTGTTACCGTTGATGCCGAAGCGGCCTGGTAACGACTGAAAAGTCATATTATGTTCTTTGTAATGACTGAAAAGTTATATTATGTTATTTGTGTTTCCTGTCACTTGCTGGTACAAGTGTCTGCTTCCTGCTTTATTGGTCTTGTGTTCTGCTATGTAAGGCAGCTAGAAAGAGTGGGGGGATGCGACTAGTGAACTTTAGAGCCAAACGAAATGCCAATCAAACAATATTCGAATAGTTTTACTAGTAAGACAACGATCTCTAAAGCAGGCCAAAACTAGTAATACGAAAATGTTCAGAACATCTCTTGCATTCTATACCAATTTGTTTGAAATCAATATTTGCAAAGAAATCCGCCTGGTAAGGAACAGACATGAAGACATTTAAAACAACACGCTGAAACTTTAGCACGCGAGAGCCCAGAAGAAAGGCGCGCTCCTGTGGACGCAGAAGCATTGTAGGAAGCAATACGATTATCAGAGCAGTCTCACGAAGCTTTGGAAAAGAAGATTGTTATCGCCTTTCTCGAATACCTATTCACAGCAATAGGTGGCGCCTCTCTGACTGATTTCTGGATCAAGATGAATACCCAGAAACAAGTACACTTTATCAACATCAGCCACCAAGGTGCACTAGTTGTGCATTGTGCCGTGACAGTGGTATCTGACCTTTATTGGGCAGTGTATGTTGATGAAAGACAGTTACAAAACCTAGGTTCCTCTGTGCTTCCTATGACAGTTTTTGATTTGAGAGTGGTTCACAAAGTTCCACATATAATGAACTCCCAACTAGAAGTTCGGATGAAGCGTGTTGTGGCACTCCTGGAGCAACTGTCATCAACAGCTCTCCCACAAGGGTGGCAAGTGCAAGCTGTGAAATGTGTGTCACAGCAGCTTCAAGTTTTTCTCACTAAGGTATTGACTTACCCAGCTAACTTC
Organism: Rhipicephalus microplus; assembly: GCF_043290135.1. Taxonomy (NCBI): domain Eukaryota; kingdom Metazoa; phylum Arthropoda; class Arachnida; order Ixodida; family Ixodidae; genus Rhipicephalus; species Rhipicephalus microplus. The sequence continues at coordinate 48,184,536 of NC_134700.1, forward strand.
CTGGTGTTCTGCAACCTTGTCAACACCTTATCACCGCACGCATACTGATTATTCAGGAGTAGAGCGAAATGGAAGCCGCCAAATCCACAGACAATAAGACGACATTTTGCCTCTTACCAAGCTAGCTCGCCCAGAGAGCAACAAAAAGATTCGTTCCTTTCTTAGACAAGGAGGGCAGCATCAACACTAAAAAAACGTGAGTGCTTTGTGACACTTATGATGGACAAGTTCTACCTGCAGGCATCCTTTCAGTATAAGGGTGGTTATGTCACGGCTGTAGCGACAGACAATGAAAATGTGGCGGAAACACCATATGTCTTCATGATACAAATCTTGTTATCATAAAACAAGGATGTTGTGCATATACTTACTGTAGCACAAGTAGAAGCGAAGCAGCTGCACGAATTTCTCGATCTGCTGATCAGGAAACTAGAAGACATTGAAATCCGTGTAGTTGCTGTAGTGTCTGACAACAACTCGATCAACCGAAAGGCTGTCATTTCTTGCTGATTCTCCGAGAGTGACCTTTGTGTACAGCCACCCGTCAGACTCATCAAGTTTCTTGGTTTTTATTCTGGATGCAGTGTATATCTTGAAGTGCATACCAAATAACTAGACGAATCAGTGTAGTGATGGAAGGTGCATCTTTTTTACCAATTTCAGTGCCCTCTCATAAAACCCATCTGTGCTTACAACCTCCTTTAACGCACTATGGAAGTTGCATGAAGGAGAAAAAAGTGAGCTCTTGTGACTTGCTTCAACTTGGTCCTACAAGTCACTGAATTTATTCTAGAGTGACAGAATGTAAATCTAGAACTGAGGGTCTTAACAGTTCAACTATTGCAGCCTAAAAAGCACCAAAGTAACACTTGAGCATGAAAGAGGTATATTGTACTTTATTAACGTTGTTTTGACATAGTGTGAATATGTCAATATCAAAATGCCATTCAAAGACCAGCGTCTTCGAGACCCATTTCAAAAACCCATGAGTGCACAGCAATGCCATCAAATTGAGTACCTAAACAAGATTGTGGATTGGTTCAATCACTGGCAGAGCTTGAAGCACGATGCTGGCCAGTTAACTCGTGAAATGTACATAGCATTGGGACATGCCTCACATGCTCTTGCTGAGATTCCAACGTGTTGCATTGAAGAAGTCTTGCAGTGAATAGGTTTTGTAGTGAATAGGTTTTGCTTGGGAAATTTCAGGCTGGAGATTTGAAAGGCAGGTTTGGCAGTTTGGGATAGAGGCAGCTGTCTGGTGTGCAATATCACGTTCTGAAATGTCAGGTTTGTGAATCCGAGCAGAAGCTGAGACTCCAGACTATACGTGATCTTCCCACCTTAGATACCATTGCTCCTTGCATTCCTACCACTGATTTGGAAGTCCTTGTGAAGCAGTTTGATGTTGCAGTGATGCGCGATGATGTGAAGCAGAAGGAAAAATTCTACCAGCTATTACGTTTGTAGCAGGTAATTGTGCATATGCTGCAGTGAAGATACTTGCCTGCTGTTCCTGCCGAAAAAACTTGACTGTTGAGAATCGGAGCATTGAACAGGAGCATGAGGCATTCTAATAGCTAATGCAACGCATGATGGACTGAAATTTCCTCAAGCGGTAGTTGCACATGCAGTGCTCACATTGAAAATTGTCCTTGATAAGCTGAGAAGCCCCTCTCCGCACCTGAAGCACGCATCACAATTTTTTCGCTTGTGCAAAACAAAACCACGTTTTGTAAACTTTGCGACCTCCCTTTTTGAATGCAATGAAGACTTGGATATCTGCCATGGTGGCCACTCTCCTGAAATAGTCTTAAACTATGTTCTCAGAGCAGGTGCCAACACGCTATAGTGGGTAAATAATATCTGAAAAGTTGAAAATAACGAGCTGAATAAAAGCAAGGCTGCGAAGCGAAACATCGTTGAAAATAAAAGAACTGAAAGCAAGGCTTCGAAAGCTGGGCACTCTTCAAGCATATTTTTTTTTCTGATCACTTGTTTTGCCTGTTGGTATATTAAGGATCATCAATAAACATGTCTCATAACGAAAATTTCAGCCTCTTTTCAACTGTAAGAAATAGCTGTGCATGCTGTGAAAATTTCTACAGCGCATGAAAAGCCAGTGTTTAGTTGAAACATACTGAGAATATTCCGCGATTCACATGTTCTGTGCTCTTGAAGACGGCCCAAATAAGAACATTATTCCAGAAAAAATGTCATTTCGAGAAGAAAGCCATTGTAGCTTCGGGGAAAGACAACGTTTAGGCTGATCTCACTGTGGTAACGTCATGCAGCCATGCGCAGGTCTTCTTCTAGTTCTAGATAGTGTTGGCAGTTCAGGGGGCTTGCGTTGAGGAGGACCGCAAGCGGATACATCAAAAAAAAAGCTTGTGAAAGTCCCGATGCAGATTCGATGTAGGGTCGTTCCCAAGGCATTGGTGCGTGGTGCTGTCTCAAAGCAAAGTCATCATTTTGTTGTGGTAGTCAGTGCTATCAAGTAGCACTATAGCGTTGCTTTTGTCTGCAGGGACCACACCATTTTACAAGGGCTATTGTTCTGAAAATGCTTGATCGCTGCAGTTTCTGCATCAGAGAGAGACGACAACGACAGTTTTATTCGCTTTTATCGTGATCAGCGTGTTCTTTTATTACTTTTCAAGATTTTGTTTGGAAGAAATATTCACAAGCTTAAACAAAGGCGCATTTAGATGACACTTAGCTGACAAGAAAAAAATGCAACAAATATTGAAGTGAGCAGCAACTGTAAAGCGACCGCAGTATTTTGTAACTGCAGTCAGAAATGTTTCAGTGACAACTGTATTCAAGGCGGTGCTTTTCGAACAGCTTTTACATAAAACTGATAATTAAATATGAAGCAATTTCTTGAGCTCACATCACCCCAAATTTCAAAGCGAAGATACTTCATTGCTGGCACTGTTACGTCGGTGACAAAGGATTGTTAAGCGAAACACCTTCATCCGGTCATCAATATGGCGTGACTGCTAGCGTGACTATCAATAGTGCTTGACTGCTGACCCGCCTGTCGCGAGATAGAATCCCGGCCTGCTTTTATTTTAATGATGTCATGCTTTTGGAACATTACACTCCATGTAATAATATTAAACACCATTTCGCCTCTGTTGAAAAAAACTTTCAAAGGTATTTCAAGTTCTTTCATGAGCTATGTAGTCTAGCAAAAACACACATTTATATAGAACTCGTCACACAAAACACAATAAATTTGTTATTATTATTATTATTATTATTGTTATTATTAATGTTAATATTATTATTATTAATAATATTATTATTATTATTATTATTATTATTATTATTATTATTATTATTATTATTATTATTATTATTATTATTATTATTATTACGGCTCCATGCTTGAAAGCCAGCACACGACTACAAAAGACATACACGGTACTGCGCCTATTCCCTTGAGCCCACGTATAGTGGGTGCGTAGCAAATTCGTAAAGATTTCATGCGTTAAGTGTTTGAAATACGCATTATATAGGAACAGGATGTCCTATTCCGTTCGACTCCTAAAGGCGAAGCTTTAGGGTTGCCTAATTTTTTGCTCATCTTAATGCGATTCCTTTCCCGACATGAAACCTACCTAAGGCAAGTTTGCGAATAAGTCCTAAGCACCGGCATGACTCAGTAGTAGAATATCAGGCTGGCACACAGCAAACCTGGGTGCAAGCCCCACTGTGTCCTTGGTATTACGTTTTCTTTATATTTAGTGCGAATATGGTTCTGGACACTGGTGGTAGACAACTACGGTGCCGCGCGCGACCCGAGTTGGGATCTCATAACAGCTTTCACTGCAAAATCTGCAGAGCTATAGGGACGTGAGCGAGTGGGTGAATGTCTACTCGTTCACGCGCTTGTTTCTGTCGAAATTGCGGGAGCGCTGCCACGTCGCTCTGGCTCACTAAAAGCGATGGGTGCATCTCATCGCCTCCCTTCAATGGTGGACAGTAGCGAAAGATGAAATTATGCTTCCCTTCGCTTTATTCAGGTGGCAGTGTGGCACCATACCCGCCTGAGAAGCATAGTTCAGTCAACGAGTGTTGTTTCACCGGTAGTGTTCCGATAGCAGTATATTTTCACTGAAGATACACGAGACTATAATGAATGTATTGGAATTACAGATACTTGCTTTTCGAGACCTATCGCAACACAAGTACAAGGTACCTAATTGATATCTAAGATTGTATCTAAGGTAAACTTGTATCTTCCGTTCTGTCTAGCCATTTATTACTAAGCATGAAAGCTGCGACAAGTCGTGCAGACGCAAGATTAGCACTATCACAGCCAGCGCAGTATGAACATTAGTCAATAACGGGCGGATAAACTAACCTAATCTGTGCTAGAATGTGGAAGAAAATGATTTCGTTGTGAGGAGTGGCATGTCGGCGGGGCCTCAGTTAATAATAAATTGCTCAGCGCGAAACAGTGTGGGTATATATATATATATATATATATATATATATATATATATATATATATATATATATATATATATAAGGGAAATAAGTGTATACCTAAGGGCTCGTTTTTCCATGTTTTAACACAATATTAATGAGATATAACAGACACTAATGCCAAGGAATGTACAGGGGAAGTTATTAGAACCAATGGAATGTAAATAAGAAGAAAGAAAAGTGGATGAAATATATATATATATATATATATATATATATATATGTATGTATGTATGTATGTATGTGCCCTGATGGAGGCTGGTCCCCAGCCATAACGTTGGCAATAAAGCATCGTTTTTAGTTTGCGCGTCCGCTTCATTTGGTGACTTATAACTCGACCGAATCCAAAAAGACTTTCAAGAAATATATATATATATATATATATATATATATATATATATATATATATATATATATAGATACACACACCCGTCTTTTGGCTAATTCCCAAGAGTGGCTGTGAGCCAAAACCTTACGCTTTATGTGTGCATCTACCTGTCGTAAACCCTGACAAAGACCGGTCCCCCGATAGAAACCGTTAGAAATAAAATAAGACAACCACTAAGTTGTGTCTCATCTCTCTCTTTCCCCTTTTTTTAGGGGCGAAGCTCCTTAGGGCGTGGGCTGTGCGTCCCCTGTAGCCTGTATGTAGCCACCTCTAGTTTAGTTCTTGCAGTGTTCACTAGATGGCGGTACCGTCCCCTGTATGTAGCCACCTCTAGTTTAGTTCTTGCAGTGTTCACTAGATGGCGGTACCGTCTCCTGTATGTAGCCACCTCTCGTTTAGTTCTTGTAGTGTTTACTAAATGGTGGTACTTGTAGCTGATGATGAAAAGATGCAAGATGTTATAAACTAGAAAGCGGTACTTGTAGTTGATGAAAGACGCGAGATCTTATAAAATAGGAATGATGTCACATATGGCGCATGTCATTGGTTGAAGGCAATCGTTCGATTTAGTGCGGCGACGTACGCTAGGGGGAGCGATGTGATAAAATCGAGTGGGCAAAATGTACAGAGGATTCATGGTTTACCAGGTTTACCTCCGGAGCTTCGCCCACTCATCATCATTCACTTCGTGGATATGGCGGAATTTTTTTCTATTTAATGGGCACTTCCCTGACTTCTGTCGTTACGCGATCTCGCCCAGATTGCGGGTTAGTTAGCCGAACACACGCAAGTTGACCTGCATGGTAAGCGCGAGCTATAACTTTTTGAACGTATTCAGTAGGTGGACACATCGAAGGAGGCACTATCCTGTCTATAGGTAACGTTGGATTTCGGCAATAGAAAGAAATAAAGGCCGGCTAGTGGAGTGACGAATTATAGACGAACGTGAAAAAAAGGCAGTGCTGCATCCAAATCTTGGTGGTTGGCAGACACGTACATTGCCAGCGTGTCTTTAATGGTTTGGTTCATCTGCTCCGTCAAGCCATTCGTCTGCGGGCGGTACGCCATAGTTAGCCTATGTTTTGTAGAGCAAGACATTAAAATATAATTGATGACCTTAGAAAAACTGCCTGCCATGGTCCGTTAAGACCTCCACGGTGCTCCGTGCTGAATAATGGCTTTGTGGAACAAGAAGTCGGCTATGTGGGTTGCGCGGCTGGTGAGAAGTGCTCGAAAGCAAACCTTGTGGCAAAGTCCGTGGCAACAGCGACTCGTCGGTTTTTTGCTTCTTTGAACCGCCGGCACTCCCTGATGATGTTGTCTATGGCAGAGCAGTCCTTGCACACAAGCAAATGAAAGGCGTCATCCGCGATGCCTTTGAGAATGTGGCTTATCTTGTGAGCTCCGGGCTTTTGGCCGTCAACTTGCCGGGACAAGGCTAAGACATCTTGTCTGTACACTATGTATGGCTCCATCGAAGTTTGGGCACAGAACGAGAGTTTTTTTTGGGTGGCTCGTTTGCGTGCAATGGGCTTTCCAGAAAGGTCTTTCAATTTTTGTTTACATACGTACCAGCTGGTCAGCTCCTCCTCGTGCGTGTCGAACCACACACTGACCGTACCCCTGAGGTAGTAGCTGATATTTTTGAGCATCGATGTGAGATCTCACTGATTGGTCTTACTGGTGTGCTAGTAGTCGCCCAGCCACTTTTTCGCGTGCACCTTATCAGTTCCGCAGAAGGGGCCAGGGTCTCGTTGGTGGGTCACAACAACGTGGCTGGGTGCATTTAAAATACCCGGCGCTGAATCGGTGGAACTGTTTGTCGACATGGTTGTCTATCCAAAAAGATGCCTGCAGCGAAGCTTCGTGATGTGCTTCGGCTGTACCTCGCATCTCCGCCAAAGATGTTACAGAGAGACGACAAAAGATGAATATACGTACAGTATTACACAGTCGCAGTGGCTTGGGGAAAAAACAAAACAAGAAACAACCAAGATGGGGAGAAGAAACCACATAGTCCTTCACTTGTTCTTCCTCTATGTAAGCGGTACATATCAATGTATATATTCGGAGCCACCTGCTTTTGACCAGTCCCCCAGGGTGAAAAGTATTTAAATACCTGTAAGAGATTATTGTCACATTTTGTACAACAAAAATAATGTTTTTTCTATATTATTCTTTACATAAATGTTTAGATGTATGGTGTCAGTAAAATGCACCAGCTTACGTCTTCTTCTTTTTCATGCTCGGCTCATACTCCCCACAATATGTAGTGAAAGAAACAATAACAAACTCCGAATAAATGTTCTGGAAAACATCCATTCAGCGGCATTCTGTGAAAATTTTTCACTCTGAAATATTGTAGTGATGCATTGCTTTCAAGGTAATACATGAGCGCAGTTATTGTGTAATACACTTGAGGTGGTCGCCAAAATGGCTTGAACCCACTGGTGTTCTTATCACACCTGGTGTAAGAAAGGGCTTGATGAGAAACAAATTACACCGTAGGGCATTCGTACAGACAGTCTGAACCATACCATACCTAATGGATATGTCCTTTTTTTTGCATTCATCTCGCATGTAGCGGTGATATTTTTATCTTGTTGATTGTGGCTGAACAAAGCCGCATTTAGACTGACCCTGTTGAGTGTCCCTCCTTATGCTCCTGTGGAAATTGGTCAAACTGATCTTGATCTTGCGTTAAATTTACGAGTTGCATATTTGTTTTTGAACAGAATCTGGCAGCTTCTACTCTGAAATTGTCATACTAGATGCAATCTAAGCGACACAGAGCTTTGCAGGAGGATGATAAAGCTGTGAAGCAATAAGGACTAGCTAAGTGAAAAGTCCTACAAATTAACAGAATAGAAAGTTGGGCGAGTTGGTGTGTATTCATATTAAAAGAAAAGCGGCGCACAAAAAGACGGAGACAAAGAAGAGAACCACACACAGCGCTGCACTCACAACTGAAAGTTTAATCCGAGCAACAAGAATTTAAAAAGTAATAGCCGCGCATGACAAGTGAGGTACAACGAGATTAAATGATACGCTCATCAATAAAAGTGAACTCTTTTTTGTGCAATGTAACCGAGGTCTGGCTTACGCAAGCATCACGTAACTTGTTAATATGATAGGCTTCAGACACCTCACGGGTGAATTGATCGTGGTGCTTAAAAATAATAACAGTGTTAGACAGATCAGGTGTGCACCCACACGTGGCACAATGCGAAACCAAATGGGAAGGCGTGCCGTTATGCAAAGAGAGATAGTGCTCCCGCAACCTTTTATTGACACAGCGGCCCGTCTGTCCCACATAATGAAGGCCACAAGATAAAGGAATGCGGTACACCACCCCCACAACACAAGGCACATACTTATTTCTATGGTTTACGGCACATTTCTTTACATCTGGCTTGTCCTTCTTGTCTAGCTGATTTGACACCAATGCACATATTTTTCCCAATTTATTGGGTGCCCTAAAAACCACATCAACTCCGTAGCGGGAACCAACATTTTTTAACCCATGTGCCAGTTTATGCATATAAGGAATTGCTGCGAACTTCATTTTTTCCCGATTGATTTTTCTAGCTGCACGTCCTTTTAAACCACCAATTAACTTATCGCAAACAGCCACAATTATGTTAGGGGGGAATCCTGCTTCCTCTAGTCTTGCAACTTGTTTAGCAAAACCCGAGCTCAACATATGCCTGCACGATTTTTCTAGAGCGGATTTAAGACAGGTGAAAGCGATGCCCCTCTTTACCACCTCTGAGTGGGCTGATCCAAAATTAAGAATTGGTTCCAAAATTAAGAATTAAGAATCGGTCAAAGGTGGTAAAGAGGGGCATCGCTTTCACCTGCCTTAAATCCGCTCTAGAAAAATCGCGCAGTCATATGTTGGGCTCGGGTTTTGCTAAGCAAGTTGCAAGACTAAAGGAAGCAGGATTCCCCCCTAACATAATTGTGGCTGTTTGTGATAAGTTAATTGGTGGTTTAAATGGGCATCAGCTAGGAAAATCAATCGGGAAAAATGAAGTTCGCAGCAATTCCTTATATGCATAAACTGGCACATGGGTTAAAAAATGTTGGTTCCCGCTACGGAGTTGATGTGGTTTTTAGGGCACCCAATAAATTGGGAAAGATATGTGCATTGGTGTCAAATCAGCTAGACAAGAAGGACAAGCCAGATGTAAAGAAATGTGCCGTAAACCATAGAAATAAGTATGTGCCTTGTGTTGTGGGGGTGGTGTACCGCATTCCTTTATCTTGTGGCCTTCATTATGTGGGACAGATGGGCCGCTGTGTCAATAAAAGGTTGCGGGAGCACTATCTCTCTTTGCATAATGGCACGCCTTCCCATTTGGCTTTGCATTGTGCCACGTGTGGGTGCACACCTGATCTGTCTAACACTGTTATTATTTTTAAGCACCACGATCAATTCACCCGTGAGGTGTCTGAAGCCTATCATATTAAGAAGTTACGTGATGCTTGCGTAAGCCAGACCTCGGTTACATTGCACAAAAAAGAGTTCACTTTTATTGATCAGCGTATCATTTAATCTCGTTGTACCTCACTTGTCATGCGCGGCTATTACTTTTTAAATTCTTGTTGCTCGGATTAAACTTCCAGTTGTGAGTGCAGCGCTGTGTGTGGTTCTCTTCTTTGTCTCCGTCTTTTTGTGCGCCGCTTTTCTTTTAATTCTTACAAACTAATATTTCGAAAAAGAAATACCAGGCAGCACCCCGAAAAAAAATTAATGGACCTTAAAGCTTTACTTTTAAGAGTTGAACAAGATAGTGATGTGCTGTTTCTAGTGCGTACTTCAAACACTTAGTGCATGAAACATTTTTGAACTTGCTATGCACCCACTACGTGGCCTCAAGGAAATAGGCGGAGTAGTGTCTGTGCCTTTTGTTGAAGGTGACTGGTTTTAAGCCACGAAGCCATATGATTATCATTGATAACCACATGTTCTGATGCCAGCTGGCAATAGGCGCTTGCACCACACGGAATTACTGCAAGATTTCATGTTGCATTGTGAAGCCTGTACATAGGACGCCTGTTTGTAAAGCATGAAAGTTCATCACCATCATCATCAGCCTGACTACGTCCACTGCAGGACAAAGGCCTCTCCCATGTTCCGCCAGTTAACCCGGTCCTGTGCTTGCTGCTGCCAATTTATACCCGCAAACTTCTTAATCTCATCTGCCCACCTAATCTTCTGTCTCCCCCTAACCCGCTTCCCTTCTCTGGGAATCCAGTCAGTTACCCTTAATGACCAGCGGTTATCCTTTCTACACGCTACATGCCCGGCCCATGTCCATTTCCTCTTCTTTATTTCAACTATGATATCCTTAACCCCCGTTTGTCCCCTAATCCACTCTGCTCTCTTCTTGTCTCTTAAGGTTACACCTACCATTTCTCTTTCCATTGCTCGCTGCGTCGTCCTCAATTTAAGCTGAACCCTCTTTGTAAGTCTCCAGGTTTCTGCTCCGTAGCTAAGTACCGGCAAGATACAGCTGTTATATCATCATCATCATCATCATCATCATCATCATCATCATCATCATCATCATCATCATCATCATCATCATCATCAGCCTGACTATGTCCACTGCAGGATAAAGGCCTCTCCCATGTTCCGCCAGTTAACCCGGTCCTGTGCTTGCTGCTGCCAATTTATACCCGCAAACTTCTTAATCTCATCTGCCCACCTAATCTTCTGTCTCCCCCTAACCCGCTTAACTTCTCTGGGAATCCAGTCAGTTACCCTTAATGACCAGCGGTTATCCTGTCTACGCGCTACATGCCCTGCCCATGTCCATTTCTTCTTCTTGATTTCAGCTATGATATCCTTAACCCCCGTTTGTTCCCTAATCCACTCTGCTCTCTTCTTGTCTCTTAAGGTTACACCTACCGTTTTTCTTTCCATTGCTCGCTGCGTCGTCCTCAATTTAAGCTGAACCCTTTTTGTAAGTCTCCAGGTTTCTGCTCCGTAGCTAAGTACCGGCAAGATACAGCTGTTATATACCTTCCTCTTGAGGGATAGTGGCAATCTACCCGTCATAATTTCATAGTGCTTGCCGAATGTGCTCCACCCCATTCTTATTCTTCTAGTTACTTCAATCTCGTGGTTCGGCTCTGCGGTTATTACCTGCCCTAAGTAGACATAGTCTTTTACAACTTCAAGTGCACTATTACCTATCTCGAAGCGCTGCTCCTTGCCGAGGTTGTTGTACATTACTTTCGTTTTCTGCAGATTAATTTTAAGACCGACCTTTCTGCTCTCCATGTCTAACTCCGTAATCATGAGTTGCAATTCGTCCCCTGAGTTACTCAGCAATGCAATGTCATCGGCGAAGCGCAGGTTACTAAGGTATTCTCCATTGACTCTTATCCCTAACTGTTCCCATTCTAGGCTTCTGAAAACCTCCTGTAAGCACGCGGTAAATAGGATTGGGGAGATTGTGTCCCCCATGAAAGTTACTTTCACTGTAATTTCCAGCAGAGGAAGTTCTTTTCACTGTTTCTACTAGTAGAGGCGTGGTCGTGTGGTAGAGCAAATGCTTGCCACGCAAACGACCTGTGCTCGATCCCCACTTAAATCAGAACAACCCTTGTTGGGTCCCTTCTCAGCTCCAGGCTTTTTTATCATTTATTTATATCTTAATTGCATCATTCGCAATTTTCGGTCACGCAGAAGATGATGATTTTTCGCTTACAACTAATGATGCTGACGCCGGAATCTCTGCAAAACAAGCTTTTTAATGCTGTCGTGTCAATGAAGACAAGTTTCTCGCCTAATCATTAGGTTGATAAACACCTATTTCGACCACTTTTCGGTTGAACTATATCAATTCTCAAAGGATATACTGCATAAAAATTATATTGTGAGTTCACCTCCTTGCTATGCTTCAAGGATTAGTTCATTTGCACGAAGAAAAGAGTAGTTGACTTGGACACATTGTAACTTCTTGAGGTGTTACGATGTGTGAAGTACATGAATTCAGCTCATTTTGACCATACTTTATTTTTGCAGGGTATGGACTGCTGCAGTGATACAGCCATCTCATTCCACTACGTCAGCCCTAACATGATGTACGTCATGGAGTACCTTGTTTACCATCTGCGACCGTACGGCATAGACACCAGTATACGCCTAAAGGCTCCAGGGAAACAGAGTGCAACCAACTGGACTAATGTGTCATGACCAGTCGGAAATTCTTAAACCAGGCACTCCGCGCTGCTGCACTAAGTCATCATTCATATACTTCAGTGATGGTACTCTTCTGTGCTCAATGTGCAGGCAACACTCGTCAATGTGCACTGGAGCTGTGACAACATGAAACTATTGTGTGTAGATGCCGAGTTGTAGCGTTATACGAAGATGGTGGGCTTGAAGCTGAACGTAGGGCTATGGCTTTGTTCAACTCAATCCTCTGCAGTGCATTGTAAATGTAGAATATCTAATGCTACTATTCACTATGTGTGACTTGCCGATGGCTGAGCTGCCCATGATGCGAACATAATAGACATAAAACAAATTTGAATGATCGAATTCCTAGTCACTACATGGGTAATCAGGCTTGTGGTCTTATCTGTAGTTGGGGCATTTACTTTCCTGTATGTTTCGTTGTGATCTCAGAATATCGCTAAAGAAGCTGTGTTGAATTGATCCATGGTAACTGTACATGTAGCAAAGTGCCATACCTATGCAAAGTTCACCGGAACTGCTACAAAGGGACAAAGTTGATAGTGTCCTTTTCCTAAAGCTTACGGTAAAATAATTTTAAGGTATTTGGTAACATAAAAGTTAGAAGTTAATTATCTAAAAGTGTTATATGCTCCTTGGAATGCGACATCGTCATATCAGGACATAACGACAAGGAGCCATTTAGGAGCCTTATTTTTGAACAATTTTGCTCAAGAGGGTGAGTTTGCGAATGTTTTCAATAATGGGCATTTTATTTTTGTCTCGGAAATAAAGGAGGAGTTGCTGAAAAGGTTTCATCGCTGCAGTGCTATCATAAGGGAGACTGTATTTTGTTTACTAGTAAGATGGGCAGGTACATTTATACATTAAGTTTACTTCCAATTAGTCTGAAGATTTTCTGAGACGTTTTTGCACTCATTGCTTTCAATATGCAGTGCTTGTGAGTTTCATGGATGTTTATCTCAGTCTCTGATTTATATCCCATCTGCTGTAATCAGTAGCCATATATATCTTAAGTTTTGTACAGTAGCAGCCGATGTGACAGTGCAATAGAATATATGGTGTTTAAGGACATCTACTTACTTATCTATCAGCTGATCCATATTATCTCCATGAGCTATTTTCGTCTCTGTCTTACTGAAATAATTATGCGAAATTGAGTTATGCCAGAATAACAAAATATTTATTTACAAAATTATGTGTTTATGATGAGCTACACTTAGTGCCATGTCGAACGTGATGACTGGTCGGAATCGTTTAACTTACGAGCACTACAGTCTCGGATTTTTTCCGCCCACTTTTGTTAAAACAGAAGTAAGTGTGACGTACATGTTTATCACCATAATTTTAGCCGGTTCAAATTGAAATAATAGAATATATCTGAGAGCTATAAGGAACCAAAGTGGAAATTTAAGAAAAATGTACGTCAGCTACGTGGCGTTATGTCGAGCTGTGTGTGGCAGTAAAATGAGCACACAGTATTCAGGGCGTTTTCTTAGACAACACAGATCTCTAATTAAAATACTATGATAATGAGGTTCACGTTTCCACCCACTAACTCCACATCAATGAACAATACTTTGCCACAAATGAAATGACACTGTTTCGTATAATTAACAAAACAGCACGCAAAATAAACTTTTAATTATCGACTTGAGGACAAGTGCAAAGCTGTCGTAGAGCGTGCTAAGTTAGAGCCCATTTAATTTTTAGAAAACACGAAAGTTGGTCGTTGTTCGAGGTATTCATCACTAAAATTTATCGGCAAAATTGATACTTATTCCACAAAGCACACACGAAGCTCTACCGTTATGCTACGTCAGACCGAAAACTAGCCGTCACAAAAGAGTTAACAAATTTGGATGACGGGGCGCTTCACAACTAGGTTTCGTGAAAAGCAAAGGTAAGGCATTGCTTTACCTTTGCGAGCAATGTTTGGTGCTCATCTGTTTCCAATTGTGCGCAAGATAACCAAAATATCAAGCTCTTCTGCATCTCAGCAGCATAAAACTCAGGCAAGTCACTGCGGTGCTGTTTCAGGCAGGCAGGCTAAATAGTTTTTCACGCCTCTTCAAGCTTGTGGTAACCTCCCCGTAATCGAGAACACGGCTGGTTCAATCTTAGCGACCCACAGGGCAGTGTATACTGTCACCTGCTCACGTATAGCGCACTGCTGTGCACACGCTCAAGTCGCAAAGCATTTAACACTTCATTGCCTTTGGCAGCGCCCTGAAACAACGTAGAGGGTCTCTTCTCCGGATGCGGGGAGCAAATAGATCTCGCACGGCGCTCGGGAAAAGGTTCCTCGCGAATATGCTGCGCATAGTCTGCTCGCAAGCGATTGGGGAAATCTCGTACGTGTACGCTTCCGATAATTGCGCCTCAGCGTAGCACAACCACGCATGGGCACTAGGCATCACTCTTTGGATTGTAGTATGGACCCAGAGTTAGCACAAACAAAAACACGTCCGCAGTCAGGCAGGCTACAGCCCGGTGATTCCCGAAGGAGACGGGACAGGAAAGAAGTGCTCACAGTGCGCTGCCCGAGAAAAGAAAGAGATTGTTCTCGGCGCGCACGTGACTTGGTCTCGCTGTAGTTCGTGGCCCAAGACCACGCGCAGCTAGAGTGACTGTATATGAACCATATACAGTTAGTCTACGCAGAGGGTCTGTGCGGCGCCATTTTTCGCCGTGCCGTCACAGGAGCATGGGAGAAGGCAAGGGAGCGGCAGCATATATTTATGTATTTGCAGTACTGCCAGTCACTTCTGGGGCCATAGATGGACACAAAAAAGTAGCATACACTTTGCACTTCATACGTGAGCAATCTTTACACTAGATATATAAAAACAAAATACAAGAGCATATAAATTGGCAAATTGAACGACAAAGGCTTCTTACATGACTATTTACAAAATACAGAAGTACATGCTGGTATTATTATTCATGTCACTGACTACTGAAAATTAAATTTTCACAGTGATAGCTGCAGGGTCGCGTGCGCCGTAGTGGTCCGCTGCCAGCACCGGGGTCGTCAACCACTGTCGCGCTAAGTAAGAAGAAAAAAACGAATTAGCAAATAAAGGCACCAATCACACTATGGGATTCTAAGGCGGATCCCCTGCATGCCAGCCCGGAATTCAGAAAGCCACGCAGACCAGAGAGCCACGCTGATCCTTTGAAGTCCGTTCCAAACTACCTTAAGGCAGGCTTGATGTCGGGAAAGGAATCGCGTTAACATGAGTAATAAAGCGTTTAAAAACAGTAAAAAAAACAGCCAGGCGTCACACAATGTGAATTGTGCAACGACAGGGTCGTCAAACCCATTACAAAAGCGTCGGGCATAATTGTTCATCGTCGTGAGCCGCAGTATAAAAGAATGCCCGAAATTGTGTGTAGCGGGTACCCCACTTCTCCGAAGAATGACCGAGGATGACAAAGCGGCATAGCGAATGCCTAGCCATTCCCCCACAGTAGATATGAGCCACAAGAGAAGGTGTACAAGAACAAGAACACCTGTCTACTACCCAAAATATATGATTTGTGGCGTAGTGGGCACCCTGCCAGGGGCGGCGCCAGGATGTTTTTACTGGGGGGGCAACCACGAAAAGTGAGTTCCTCCGGGGGGGCAAGCTAGCTCTGCTCCTACTAGGTTTTCAATATATGCTTCCGGGCACTTGGGTGGGCATAGGGGGGGCAGGCGAGAATATTGGGGGGGCTCCAGCCCACCCTTGCCCCCCCCTGGCGCCGCCCCTGCACCCTGCAAGTGTTTATGCAGCAGCTACTCAAATTTGGAGGAGCCATTAGCTTTGCCTTTAGGAGTACATGTTGTCCCTACTACATCTTTCAACCACCTTGTGAATGAAATCTTTTCAAACTTGCTATGCACCCACTACGTGCCCTTTAGGGAATATGTGTGCAGTAATGTGTGTGCTTTTTGTAGTGGGTGACTAGGTTTAACCAATGAATTGGTTATGATAATGAGATGTTCTGAGGCTCGGTGTCAATGCATGCTTGTACCACACATTATTACTGCAATATTTATTGTTGTAATGCAAATCACATGCACAGAACATGCGTGTTAGTAAAGCACAAGTGTTACTTTGCCTGCATTTCCAACCAGAAAAAGTTATTTTTACCACGTTCACATGCAGACGCGTGGCTGTATTGTGAACATCCGCTTGACATGAAAATGACCTCGGCTCGATTCCCTCTCAGGCCTAGAATTTCTTATAGTGTATTTCATTTGCTTCTTTCTCCCTTTTTTCTTCACTGACTAGATGGCGATTTTCCGCGCACAACCGCCGACGCTCAAATTTCAGCAAAACGAGCTCTTTAAATCTATCGCGATAAAAAATACTCTTAAAGGCGTTGTTCCAGCTTTTGCTGTCACAGTGCTCCGCATTTCCCGCAAATTTCCGACTCAAATTGAGATAGAGACTCAGCATTACAGATGTGAGATGCCGAAATATTCTATTCAGGGATGGTTACTGGACAAAAGGGAAACTTGAACTGATAACTGTTGCATTTGTTCGTAGGTTTGTGTCTGCCGGGTCGCATTTGTGAATAAGAAACATAATTTAAAGTGTCTATTTTAAAATAATTGTGGATGAGTTAAGAAATTTAAACATGTCCTTTTTCGCTCGTGCTTGTAGTGCAGGAATGCCTGAAATAGAAGATTAGTGCATGAGTGTTGACGCCGTAGTTTTGCGTTAGATGAATTATATGACGTTCCTCTGTACCGCTTCGATTTTCTTATGTTAGTGCGGGTGTGAGGCAACCAGATTTTACATCCGTATTCGAGGAAGAGTCTGACGAATGTTTTGTAGGCTAAAAGCTTTGTTGAGAACACTCCCTTTTCCTTCAAGTTTTCTTCGAAGAAAACATAATTTTTGTTTTGCTGTGGAAGTGATCGAAATAATGTGCTCGTCCACCTGAAACAGAAGGTAATGTTAAGAATACGTATTTCTGTTTGTGTACTCTGGTCAGAGCTGTACCATATATAGTGCAGCAAAATTGAAGGCTCCCTTTTTCTTGTTATCGTCATGCTAGCTGATGTTTTTCGTATTGATTGCCATCTGCCAGTTGGAGAACCATTAGGTAATAGCATAGAGGGAATCATTGAGCGGGTACTGATCATGGTCAGTTTCAATTTCTCTATAAATGATAGTCATTCATGAATAACTTTATTTTACAGTGCATATTAGCACATATGTCAATAATATACTCGAGAAACAGGAAGGGCCCGAGCACAGTACCCTGGGGCACTACTGTGGTAGAACAATTGATGCGATATGCTAGAAAATCACAAACTGGGACCTATTAAACAAAACTCAGGCAGCGAAGCACACAATGCTCCGACAGTGTTTAGTTATTAGCTTGCTGTGACAAACGCAAATGCTTCAGAAAACTCAAGTGAAGTTATGTTCATTTGACTGTTAGTGTCGATTTCTAGCGCGAAACTGTATATAATCCCGGTTAGCGGCGTTGTGGTGAATAAACCCCTCGAAAATGATGCTGCTATCGGAGAGAATGCCTTCATTTTCGAATAAAAGTGTAAATGTTTTAGAATTATATGTTCAAGTAGTTTGAATACCGTGCTCGTGAAAATATTGGTGAGAAATTAAATTTAATGGATTGATCTACTGATTTAAAAATTGGAATGATTTCAGCTATTTTCCAATCTTTGGATAGTTTAGATGTTGAAAGTGATTTATGGAAAATATGGCTCCGGTGTCTGTGGCACCACTCTGCGTACCTTTTTAGAAATCGGTTAGGTATATTGTCCGGGCCACGTGCTTTTTTAGTATCTAGGGAAGCATAAGATTAGAAACACCAGCATCTGCGTTAGCGACTGGGTGTATAGCAGAAATAGCTGGTGGAACTTAGTGTGGCATTTCGAAAAGCTAAACTACTGTAATAACAGGACAAGAAAATAGAATACAGAATGAACGCAGGCTATCGAGTGTGAGCTGATAGTCGGCGTTCGTTCCGTACCCCTCTATTCTGGTGACCACTGCCTAGCGCTGTTGAAGGTTCTAAAATGTTAAACAACTAGACCCACTTTCCCAAATCATATGCTACGCCCGGCATGACGATATTATCTTTTGTGAAGGTGGATTGAAAGAATTGGTTATATCTGTTGGCTTTATCAGCTTTTTCTAATGCCAATTGTTGAGTTCTGTACAGTAGCGTGTTGTTCCGACGAAACTGGTTCTAAAATCTATGTAGATGACTTTTGAGGAAACGGGAGAGTACACGGTTGAATTAGTGCTGTTTCGCTTCCTTGAATTTCTGTTTAAAACATTTTGCGGTGAGTACAAGCCTCGGCATGTTAAATGGGTTACTTGCGGCTGATTTGTGAACTTTCCTTAATCTTTTGAGTTGACGCTCAGCGTTTATTACTTTACGAGTAAGGCACGGGTTATATTTTTAATGTCTTTTCAGTGTAACAAAAATAAAAATTAGGTGTTGCGCAATGTGACATAATTTTTTTAAATGGAATCAGACAGCACTTACTTCATTCAAATGATTCAATACCAGTGCCAAAAACGCTTAGAAATCGTGAGCTAGCCAGGTCGTCGTAAGATTTATCGATATTGATTATACATTGGGCGGTGGTTTGCACTGATACGTTGTAACCTAGAGGTAAAATGCACATCGAAACACAGTGATTGAATATGCCTTCTAATGGCCTACATCAACCTTCACTTGTTTTATGAAAAAGTTACTACTTAGTAAAATGAGGGCGAGTACACTCCGAGACTCATTTTGCACCCTTGTGGGACTTTCTACAATTTAGAAAAGGTGAAAAGTTAACATCATATCCAGAAGGGTTTCTGAATTTTTTGATGCATATACGAATTAAGGTTGGAAAAATTAAAGTCACCCATAAGGATGACGGAGAAATGTTGAGCATGCTGCTGCAAATATTCTTGTATCGCAAATATTCATTCATGTCTACATGCTAAGGGCTGTAATTGTACCGTCTGTGTAAATTTTACAAAATTTGCCTCATTATCAGTGACTTTGGAAAGTATGACCAGTGGAATTGATTTCTTTATAACTAAGGTCACGTCTCCACTACGTGATTGCCTGTTTTTCCGAATGACATCCTAGTTTGTGGACTAATGTCATTACTCGAAAAGGGCGGTGATAACCATGTTTCAGTCATTGCCATTCACCTGATTCAGAATTGAGCAATATGTTTTCAAGTGTTTGTACCTTATTCGGTATACTTGGAGCATTTATGTTTAGGAGCGTGACTTTTTCTCACGCTGGTTTTGGCGTTTCCACGTGGTTGCATCATTTGTTTTTTCTATTCTCTTGTCAATTTCTCTGCAGTTTTTTGTGCTTCCTTATTTCTAGCTCTTAATTTTTTGTCATTCCTTATGTAAAAATGGTTATTAACGAGCAGCTTCTTGAACGATAACGGCACCTTGTCTATATTTTCGCGGTTTAGCTTAGCACTGTCCCAGAGTTTCTTGTGGACCTCTCCAAGTTCTCGCGAGGAACCTTCCTCATCGAGTAGGCCGTCTTTTTTAGCTGTTTTTAGTAGGGCAATTTTAATTCTTTCGTAAAGTAATTTAACTATGACTGGCCTCTTTTTGTTTGGTCCTTCTTTTCCTGAGTGATGCATTTAACGGCCACAGGTTCGAGTTCAAGTATTTTAGTGCTTATTCTCTCCTTTATGGTCTCTGCAAGTGCTTCGTTTCTCACTTTTTCCGCTTCTGGTATACCTTTTGCTTGACCTCCTGCTGCGGTTTTCTGGGTCGTCTGTTTTTGCCTAAAGACTCTTACTTACCTTGGTGGCATGATAGAACCTCAGCTTCAAGCTTCGTTATGCTCCGCCGCGGTGGTCTAGTGAGTAAGATACTCAGCTGCTGATTCACAGGTCGCGGGATGGAATCCCGGCTGTGGCGGCTGCATTTTCGATGGAGGCGAAATTGCTGCATGCCCGTGTGCTCAGATTTGGGTGCACGTTAAAGGACCCCACATGGTCGAAATTTCCGGAGCCCTTCACTACGGTGTCTCTCATAATCATAGGCTGGTTTTGGGACGCTGAACCCCACTTATCAATAGATCAAGCTTTGCAATGACGCAAAGCTTCCTATCTATATCTGCTAGATGCGTTTTTATGTTTTTTGATGGGTGAAGCTATTTCCTTAAGAACTCTGGCGATTTTCTTGAATCCCGGGCCAAGGTAGCTTTAAGTGCCTCCGCTAACAGCAATAGCTTCTTAAATGATGTCATGCGCAATCCATATACCGCGTCAAACTGCAACCAATACCACAAGAAATGGTCACTTGTACATATGAATTTTCCAAACCACTTTGCCGCCTGCAAATCATAGAGTTATTATACAGACTTTAGAGGAAAAGCTCCCCTAGGGCCCATGCATTAAAACCTATAACCGCTTGGTTGCCGCCATGATGGAACGAAACTCAGCAATTGGGTGACGTTCTGCAGTCGCCACTGCAGTCGCCACCCGCAGTCGCCACTGCAGGCTGCAATTACAACCAGCATCTTTTCTGTTTCATGGATTTATGTTATATAGCAGTAAGAGACCGTCACACGAAGTCGAGTTTCTGGCTCATGGAAACAAAAAACACGCACGCCGACTCACCCAGCACGCTAGCAAGGGCGCAATCGGCCGCACGCCCCATCGCTACACTACAATGGCTAGAATAAGAAAGTTGAATGAGCGGCGAGTGACGCCTATAATGCGCACTAAAGCCTCTGAGGAGGAGCCGCGTGGGGGCGCGCCCAACAGTTTTGTAGTTATCGAGTGAGACAAGTCATAGAGACAATTAGTGTCGGAAAGACATGGTTAAAAAGACTGAAGTGTTCAGGATGTGGAGTGGCTTTGAAAGTGGGCCCAAGTGTAGAAGCGGAAGGAGAAGAGGCTGACGTGAAGTGTAGGCAATGTGAGGTCGAGGAAAAAATGGAGAAAATTATGGTTGCCCAGAGTGACCTGCTGATGAGAATCACCGAGCTTGAGACTGCGTTGGCGACAGAGCAAGAGAAAACGAGGCCTATGGGAGAAAGGCTGAAGTCCGCCGAGGAAGCACTAGCCAAAGGGAACCGAGGAGCGGCCTATGGAGAGAACAGTAGGGAACCGGCAACCAAAACGGTGGAGAAAAAACAGCAAGCAAGTTCGGAAAAAACAGGTTCAGCCGGTTTGACTGTCGCAAGGCCCAGCTTCAGCGAAGTAGTGATGGGGCTGGGAGGGGACAAAGCAGCCGGCGTCACAGGTGCAAGTAACCCCCAGGTGCAGGACGCTCCAGCTGAAAAGTCACAGCATGTGATAATCGCTGGGGAGTCGAATTTAAATTGATGCACAGAAGCCATCAGAAAGAGGGTAAGAGGTGACACGAGGGTTGCAGTAGGGGCGTTCCCAGGGCGCAAGCTGGAAGCAGTCATGAGGCAAGCGAGCGCAAAACTCAAAACTACAGCTGATAGACGAAACCTCGTGATAACTTCAGGCGGTTTAAACGACGTCTTAAATAAAGATACAGCAGGACTAGCAACCACAATGGCGAAAGGTGTCGATGACGTGCGCGCCACTTCTTCTCAGGTACAGGTAGTGATATGCACGATACCGGAGGTACCGGTGCGTGATGGCAACCTGCAAAGAGCGGTTGTCAACGCAAACCAAGAGATATGGCGGATGAGTCGAGGGAAAGGCTTTGAGGTGGTGGAAATAAACAGAGAGGTGCATAGGTGGGGTGGTTTTCAACGAGACAGAATTCACTTCGATGGGCGGCTAGGTCATGAGGTGGGTTGGCGATTTGCAGGACGCACAGTATCTTTTTTGGGGGGCAAGTGGGCCCTTCGGGGTGCAGCATAGCTAGTAACCAGGAAAACAACCAGGGAGACAGGTGGTATGGACAGATACGATTTCAAAGTGGCGCCAGTATCTAAGATAGGTAGAGTCCGGGGCAGAAATAGACGTAGCCAAGAGCGCCGAGCCAATTCAGACATAGGGTATATTAACATGCAGGGTGGTAGGAACAGGCTGAAGTCGGAAGAGATAGAAGAACAGCTAAGGGAGGAGAGGCCGATGGTATACGGTTTTGTAGAAACACATCTCAGGGACATGGGACAACCTTCTAACAATGCAGACTACGCGTGGGAATATTGTAATGGAACAAAAGGCAGCAGAAAGGGGGGTGGTGTTGGGGCATTCATTCATAAAAGTACAGACTGGCAAAGGGTCAAGCAGGAGTGCAAGGAACAGCTATGGCTGAAAGGGAAAGTGGCAGGGCAGATGACACTCCTTGGTTTCGTGTACTTGTGGACGGGAGCAAAGGCCAGAGAGGAAAACCAGGCAATGGTAGAGTGTATATGAAATGACTTTCAGGAGTTAAGAGGAGAGTGCAGGATAATTATACTAGAAGATATGAATGTGCATGTCACAGGTCCCGTTTATTAGGGAGGCGATCGCCGGGCTATAATTCCAAGGGCCGAAGTATCGGCCCCCCGAACCGCACCACGAAAGCGTGGACAATTAAGAGGTGGTCCTATTTGGCGCGCCAGCGGACGCCGGCTGTGGCTCAAAGAACAAGTCAGAGCTGAGAGTTGATAAACAAAACAAAATTATATTCTCGGTTATGTCAGACCAAAACGATACACAAGTATGCGCACTCGACAATAGTTGAATACAACGTGTCACCAATCAAACGATGTACTACACAGTACAATCAGCCACACTCGAAACAACGGACACAGACAACAATACGCACTACAATGCAGTCGCATGCATCGAAAAACCAAGACATTTAAAGACTAAAAAGTTAGAAAACTTATTCAGTCCAAAGTCCTTGGAACAAAAGTCTGAATGATACTCTTCCGAGAATCACTCACTCAAATTCCAGCGTTGTTGTCGTTCCGCTGCCCCCGAAGTTTCTCTTTCAGGAAACCTCGCGTCTTCAATCGGCCGCTCTCCAGGCTCCCTACTTCTTCGCCGGAAACACGTCGGCTTCACACACGCAGCTGTTGCCACGCGTCTTCGCTCGATAGCGGTAGACACACACTCTTGCCTGTAGCTCGAGTTTTCACCCGTCAGGTTGAAATCCTTTTCTTCTGCTCCTTTGTCAGGGAAGACAAAAGGCTTCGCCCACAAGGCGGAACACCCTACGCACTCTGGCGCATTCTTTCTTCTTCTCCTGCTTTGTCACTAAGGACAAAACCTTCACGGACAGACGCGGCGGAATACCCCACGCACACGGGCGCTAACTTCCTTCTTCTCTTGCTTTGTCACTAAGGACAAAACCTTCGCCGACTACACGGCGAAGGTTTTGTCCTTCATCTGCTGATTTCCCATCTCGGCTGCTGGATTAAATACCTTCCGCGCGAGATTCCAGAAAGTTCTCATCATTTCGTAGACGCGATACGCAGCGAAGGCTGGGGAAAGGGCGAGACGGTACGAGGGCCGTCCGCGACGGATGACGCAACCCTGCATCACCACGCCCCTTTCCATCGAGAACTTTCTAGGGCTTTATCGGCCGCCGATGCGAGGAGGTTTCGTCGGCGAACCTACGCTTCCGAGGGAGAGAGACGCGCGCCCGGGGAGTCTCTGGATGCTTGTTTTCTTTTTTTTATCGTTGACCTCTCGGCGCTTTGTCGCGAGAATTTGGCGGTGCACCCTTTTTTGAGCGCTCGTTTTGTGACACTGCCCCCCACTTTAAAAATATTATCTTATAATATTCAAAATTACACAAACGAGTGCGAACAGTCCCCACCCTCTCAGACTGTAACATAGTCCGTCGCTCATGACACGTCACAATCACAATAGATCATTCAATACAATTGTACATTGTAATTCAATCTCACAACACATGAAATATAGACACAGGTACATGAATACAATACTCCATCACATTCTTTAAGCAATACAAATGTACAAAGGTCTGTCTTTACACAATTGTACCATACTATACATCACATCACCGTAACAAAAGTTTTGATTCACTCGACATACAGTTGTGACACAGGAAAACAACAACATTAACTTAACATATAGCACTGTCAAACACATTCCGATTCGACCTCAGCACCTATCCTGGGTACCTTGAGCGGCGCTTGCGCCCTTTCTTGCGGTGCTCGCTCGACCTCTCCTTGTTTTTCCTCGTTCTTTTTCGGCGAGCCCTTTCTAACGATGGTATCTGAGGCGGCGTCTCAGCCATCGTTGTCACTTCCGACTCTGTTAACGGAAGATAACGTTCAACCGATCCTGTTCGGATATTCACCCGCTTGTTCATGTCACGACATTGGGCCTGGCTGGCCGACTCCGTCACCTTTACACTGTCGCTAGGTGGAGGTCGTGCCGACGTAAGTCCAGCTGCCCAGCACGTGAACTCAATCAATACGATCATGTTCTCATTCACTGTCTCTTGCGCCCAGGCTTCACCTTGGGCTTGAGTGAAATCCTTCACGGGATTGTTCTCCGCTGTATCTCGCGGTCCCTGTGTCGGCGGGGGCTCCATCTTCGGGTCTTCCCCCAAACATTCTGGATCATTCGGCCCTCGCGCCCCGTCGATGTTTCCGATAACGAGGTCGTACAAGGGGGTCGTCATGGATGGAGCGGTAACCTTCCCACTGAAGTACGGGGTTTCAACCTTAATCTCTGCTTCGGGAAGCATCTGAACCGTACTGTCAATTAGGCAAACTGGTTTAGTTTTGCCTGTTAACTCACTTTCACGTACCAAATTTCTCCGCACGATACAGTGGAGCTACCAGTGTCTGTTAACACCGTAACCTTCTTGCCCACAACTTTTCCAGGCAGCGTTGGCATTCCCTTCGTAACACCGGTTGGCTATTTTGTCATTACAGCACCCACAATAGGACGTTTCTCTTCATTTTTCAACTCTACGAATCCGTCGGTGACGGCATCACCATCGGATTTCGGTGCTGCTAGCACACAGGATACCTGGTGAGTTTGACTGACTTCGTTACGACAAGCGTCTGCTTTGTGCCCAGTCTGATCACACTTGAAACATTTTACTACCGTAGGGCTCGTAAAAAGAGTACGACAGTTGTTCGCGCGATGACCCACTCGGTTACACAGAAAACATCGCGGAACACTCTCCGGTGCATGCTTCATTTGTTCGGGTGCCGAGTTTTTCGAATCTTCGGGACACTCCTTCTTGACCTTGGCCAAATTATTTCCACCTTGCGCTTCCAAGAATTGACCAGCCAATTCAAGCATGCCTTCAAGTGACTCAGCCTTTCTCTCTTTCATGTACAGCGACAGGCTTGGGTGGCAACTAGTAAGAAATTGCTCTCTAATAAGGAGCTCTCTAAGCTCATCGTACTCTGGCGCTGTCCCTGAAAGTTCAATTCATCTGTCAAAATAATGGCTAAGTCGGGCGGCATACTGCGTAGCCGTCTCACCATGAGCTGGCTTTCCTGTCCGAAAGCTGTCCCGGAATCCTTCCACAGTAAATCTAAATCGCTTCAGTAAAGCAGTTTTCACCCTTGCATAGTAGGCTGCATTGGTCGGCGTGAGCCTACCGTACACACTGAGCGCTTCACCACTCAAGCAAGTACTCAAAGCAGTTGTCCATTGATGTTTCGGCCAATTCTGGCTTCTCGCAATCGTCTCAAATCTGTGAAGGTACGCGTCAAGGTCGTCCTTCCTTTCATCAAACGCTACGAGCAGCTTGCTTGGGTTCAAGCGGAAGCCGTGGTCCTCCCGTTCGCTGCTTTCAACTCTAGCTTGGACTGAAGTTTCACTTCGCTGTTGCAAACGAAGCCGCTCGAGTTCCATCTCGTGCTGCCGCTGCCGTTTCCTTTCAGCCATCTCCGCTTCTATTTCTTCCTTCAGTTGTCGCTCCTTTGCCTTTTTTTCTTCTCTCGCCCTTTCGGCTGCCAACTTCTCTCTCTCCAACTCCAACTTCAATTGCTGCTCTCTTTCTTCCTTGGCCCTCTTAGCTGCCAACCTCTCTGTCTCCAACTCAGCTGCTTTTTCTTCCTTGGCCCTCTCAGATGCCAACCTCTCTCTCTCCACCGCCTCTTTCTCCTTCTGGCTTACCCACTTCCGTAGTTCAGCGCCAGAGAGACCCATCTTCTCACCAGGAGCTACTAACTTTACGAGATCCATTGTGTCTCGCAGATGAAGTCTTGCCGCGTGCAAAAAGTATCTGCCTAAATCACTCTATCGGAACACTCTCCTGCACTTGTTAATGAGAACACTGAACAACACACAAAATCGTTCCGATAGCTCTATCAACAACTCGAGGCTCTTTCTCACTACTTTGGACACACTGTGCACCAAAATGTCCTTGTCGCGGACGCCAGATTAATTGTCACAGGTCCCGTTAATTAGGGAAGCGATCGCCGGGTTAATTCCAAGGGCCGAAGTATCGGCCCCCCGAATCGCACCACGAAAGCGTGGACAATTGAGAGGTGGTCCTATTTGGCGCGCCAGTGGACGCTGGCTGTGGCCCAAAGAAAAGTCAGAGCTGAGAGTTGATAAACAAAACAAAATAATATTCTCGGTTATGGCAGACCAAAACAATACACAAGTATGCACACTCGACAATTGTTGAATACAATGTCTCACCAATCAAACAATGTACAACACAGTACAATCAGCCACACTCGAAACAACGGACACAGACAACAATACGCACTACAATGCAGTCGCATGCATCGAAAAACCAAGACATTTAAAGACTAAAAAGTTAGAAAACTTATTCAGTCCAAAGTCCTTGGAACAAAAGTCTGAATGATACTCTTCCGAGAATCAAACACTCAAATTCCAGCGTTGTTGTCGTTCCGCTGCCCCCGAAGTTTCTCTTTCAGGAAACCTCGCGTCTTCAATCGGCCGCTCTCCAGGCTCCCTACTTCTTCGCCGGAAACACGTCGGCTTCACACACGCAGCTGTTGCCACGCGTCTTCGCTCGATAGCGGTAGACACACACTCTTGCCTGTAGCTCGAGTTTTCACCCATCAGGTTGAAATCCTTTTCTTCTGCTCCTTTGTCAGGGAAGACAAAAGGCTTCGCCCACAAGGCGGAACACCCTACGCACTCTGGCGCATTCTTTCTTCTTCTCCTGCTTTGTCACTAAGGACAAAACCTTCACGGACAGACGCGGCGGAATACCCCACGCACACGGGCGCTAACTTCCTTCTTCTCCTGCTTTGTCACTAAGAACAAAACCTTCGCCGACTACACGGCAGAATACCCTACGCACTCTGGCGTTAACTTCCTTCTTCTGCTGATTTCCCATCTCGGCTGCTCGATTAAATACCTTCCGCGCGAGATTCCAGAAAGTTCTCATCATTTTGTAGACGCGATACGCAGCGAAGGCTGGGGAAAGGGCGAGACGGTACGAGGGCCGTCCGCGACGGATGATGCAACCCTGCATCACCACGCCCCTTTCCATCGAGAACTTTCTAGGGCTTGCTCGGCCGCCGATGCGAGGAGGTTTCGTCGGCGAACCTACGCTTCCGAGGGACAGAGACGCGCGCCCGGGGAGTCTCTGGATGCTTGTTTTCTTTTTTTATCGTCGACCTCTCAGCGCTTTGTCGCGAGAATTTGGCGGTACGCCCTTTTTTGAGCGCTCGTTTTGTGACACTGCCCCCCACTTTAAGATTATTATCTCATAATATTCAAAATTACACAAACGAGTGCGAACAGTCCCCACCCTCTCAGACTGTAACATAGTCCGTCGCTCATGACACGTCACAATCACAATAGATCATTCGATACAATTGTACATTGTAATTCAATCTCACAACACATGAAATATAGACACACAGTAAAGTGAAAAGTTGGGCGAGTTGGTGCTGGTTCATGATGATACGGGGCGCGAAAAAACGACACACAACAGAGAAGAAGTACACAGACGACGCGCTACTAGCAACTGGAATATTTTATTCAGGAAACACCATTTATACCGCAGTGACGTCAACTTTAACCCAACGAATCGACCAAAAACTAAAAAATACATGCTCAGCATGCCTATAAGTAACGTTGCAGATAGGCTATCTCCCCTTCCTGCAGACTGATAGAGGGGTGGCTGATGCAATCATGCCCCTCCCTCTGGATAAAGAGGGCTTCTATAATCTCCCTCTCCGCTGAGCCCCTGTGCCTGTAGATTACAGTTGTCTGCTCAAATACCGGCTTACAGTTACCCTGATCGCATCCTCTGCAATGCATCGCCAGATGCGTGAACGGCCTTCCTATTAAAGAGCTGCTGTGCTCTCGCAACCGCACGTTGAGGCATCTACCAGTTTGCCCTATGTATGCCTTGCCGCACGACAGTGGTATTCTATATACAACACCACGTACGCAAGGAACGAACTGCCTTACGTGCTTAATGGCACATCCTCTTTTTTCACACTGCTTTGGCCTACCTGTCTTCTTACCAACCGCTGAGCAGATGCGGCCCACCTTGTTTTCTGCGGAGAACACGAGATCCACCCCATACCTCGAAGCCACTCTCTTAAGGCCGTGCGAAAGCCAGTGGATATACGGGATTTTTGACACTCTTTTTCTTCCCTGCGGGACATTCGTGTCTAGGCCTGTCCCAGGCCGTTGCTTAATGGACTTTTTTATTTTTTCGCAAGCAGCAACTAAGACACTATCAGGAAACGCCGCGTCTCTTAGTCTTTCCACCTGCGCGAAAAAACTTATCTCCATAAGATGTGGGCATGATCTGTCCAACGCCGTTTTTAGGCACGTCATGGCAATGCCATTTTTTACTAGGCGAGAGTGCCCAGAGCTGTAATCTAGAAGCGGCTTCGCGGTCCTAGGGGAAAACATCCAACACACATGTTTTTGTTGGAATGACAGCTGCAAATCCAGAAAACGCAGCTTTCCATTCTTCGGCACTTCGCGCGTGAATGTCAAGCCCCGCCCCTTATTACCAAACACACTGAGCACTTCATCAACTCTGCTATCAAAGTTGTCTGAATTAATCAACAGCAAATAGTCGTCCACATATCTGTACACTTTTTGGACCAAACCATCAAGGCCAGTTACAAGATCTTTGTCAACTCTGGCTAAAAAAATGTTGCTCAATACTGGAGCCACTTTGGATCCAATACAGATCCCTGATCTCTGCACAAAGTTCTTACCCTTCCAGCCGACGTACGTGTGTTTTATGTAAAAGAACAATAATTCTAAAAAACTTGGAACAGAGATGCCGCACTTGGACACAAACTCCATTTCATCATTATTGCCAATGCACTCTTTCACACTAGTCATCAGTTCATCATGAGGCAGGGAATAATATAAGTCTTCTATGTCGATGCTAAATCCCGAAGTGTTCTCATGGACATTTCCTTTAAGGAAATCCACTACCGTAGACGAGTTCGGAATGATGAACGGGTCCTCCACTTTCAGTGAGCTCAACTGCGACTGAAGATATGTAGACACCGCAAGACACCAAGTGCCTCTCTCCGACACGATCGCACGGAAAGGAAAGTCTGGTTTGTGTGTTTTCACTGAAAAGAATGTCTCCATAGTTGAGCCTTTCATCTTTTTCACTTCACTGCACACTTTTTCCAAGTTTAACCGAAGTAGGAGCTCGCGCACTTTTTTTACTACCTCCTGCGGCTTCTCCGACACTTCGCGAAAGTTTTTACACACCGCCGCACCTGCTTTTTCACTGAACATACCTTCAGGCATAACTACAAAGGATCCTTCTTTGTCCGACAGAAGAACACGCAGGCCATTATTGGTGCGGGGCTTGACATTCACGCGCGAAGTGCCGAAGAATGGAAAGCTGCGTTTTCTGGATTTGCAGCTGTCATTCCAACAAAAACATGTGTGTTGGATGTTTTTCCCTAGGACCGCGAAGCTGCTTCTAGATTACAGCTCTGGGCACTCTCGCCTAGTAAAAAATGGCATTGCCATGACGTGCCTAAAAACGGCGTTGGACAGATCATGCCCACATCTTATGGAGATAAGTTTTTTCGCGCAGGTGGAAAGACTAAGAGACGCGGCGTTTCCTGATAGTGTCTTAGCTGCTGCTTGCGAAAAAATAAAAAAGTCCATTAAGCAACGGCCTGGGACAGGCCTAGACACGAATGTCCCGCAGGGAAGAAAAAGAGTGTCAAAAATCCCGTATATCCACTGGCTTTCGCACGGCCTTAAGAGAGTGGCTTCGAGGTATGGGGTGGATCTCGTGTTCTCCGCAGAAAACAAGGTGGGCCGCATCTGCTCAGCGGTTGGTAAGAAGACAGGTAGGCCAAAGCAGTGTGAAAAAAGAGGATGTGCCATTAAGCACGTAAGGCAGTTCGTTCCTTGCGCACGTGGTGTTGTATATAGAATACCACTGTCGTGCGGCAAGGCATACATAGGGCAAACTGGTAGATGCCTCAACGTGCGGTTGCGAGAGCACAGCAGCTCTTTAATAGGAAGGCCGTTCACGCATCTGGCGATGCATTGCAGAGGATGCGATCAGGGTAACTGTAAGCCGGTATTTGAGCAGACAACTGTAATCTACAGGCACAGGGGCTCAGCGGAGAGGGAGATTATAGAAGCCCTCTTTATCCAGAGGGAGGGGCATGATTGCATCAGCCACCCCTCTATCAGTCTGCAGGAAGGGGAGATAGCCTATCTGCAACGTTACTTATAGGCATGCTGAGCATGTATTTTTTAGTTTTTGGTCGATTCGTTGGGTTAAAGTTGACGTCACTGCGGTATAAATGGTGTTTCCTGAATAAAATATTCCAGTTGCTAGTAGCGCGTCGTCTGTGTACTTCTTCTCTGTTGTGTGTCGTTTTTTCGCGCCCCGTATCATCATGAACCAGCACCAACTCGCCCAACTTTTCACTTTACTGAGTATAATTTCTTGTACAAAGGGCTCTTTTGAGTGTTCTAACGCAGTCTTGTTTAACCCCTCGGTGATGACGGCCCTCATCGGAATCTACAAATGCAAGGCAAGAACAGCTTCTTGGTATGCAAGAGAATCCTTGTGCCCCCCTGAATTGCAACAGATGTGTGGATGGATGCAACCTTCGGAAGGCCATTGCCGGCGTATGTGCAGGATTCTCAGCGCTGAGTGGCAGCATCAGGTGCGTTTCTTCAGGGATTGCCTTGTAGTCTCGTGTGAACGGCAAGGTGGAAGGCGCGCTTTCGGGAGTTGGACAAAAATTGCTGACCAAGTCACGGAGCTCCTCTGGAACAGCGTTCGTCCCACACTGCCGACAAGAAAGAAAAAGCGCCTCCCTGAACGACCGGTAGTCGTCATGGATGACGTTCACATTCCTGAGGAACACAAGAGAGTGCTTCAGCTGGGCCCAAAGTTTTGTTTGGAACCACACCTACGGGCCATCGATAAGGTCGCCTTGGCAAGGTCGGTGTCCAACAAGGTCAAGGAAGAAGACAAGTCTAGGTGTATCACAGAGTGCGTGGAACTTCTACCGCGGTCAGAAGGTAGGAAAAAACGGATTGTTAGTCTCGATCCTGCTATTGATTTTTTCACCAATAATGGCCTGCGTGTTCTTCTGTCGGACAAAGAAGGATCCTTTGTAGTTATGCCTGAAGGTATGTTCAGTGAAAAAGCAGGTGCGGCGGTGTGTAAAAACTTTCGCGAAGTGTCGGAGAAGCCGCAGGAGGTAGTAAAAAAAGTGCGCGAGCTCCTACTTCGGTTAAACTTGGAAAAAGTGTGCAGTGAAGTGAAAAAGATGAAAGGCTCAACTATGGAGACATTCTTTTCAGTGAAAACACACAAACCAGACTTTCCTTTCCGTGCGATCGTGTCGGAGAGAGGCACTTGGTGTCTTGCGGTGTCTACATATCTTCAGTCGCAGTTGAGCTCACTGAAAGTGGAGGACCCGTTCATCATTCCGAACTCGTCTACGGTAGTGGATTTCCTTAAAGGAAATGTCCATGAGAACACTTCGGGATTTAGCATCGACATAGAAGACTTATATTATTCACTGCCTCATGATGAACTGATGACTAGTGTGAAAGAGTGCATTGGCAATAATGATGAAATGGAGTTTGTGTCCAAGTGCGGCATCTCTGTTCCAAGTTTTTTAGAATTATTGTTCTTTTACATAAAACACACGTACGTCGGCTGGAAGGGTAAGAACTTTGTGCAGAGATCAGGGATCTGTATTGGATCCAAAGTGGCTCCAGTATTGAGCAACATTTTTTTAGCCAGAGTTGACAAAGATCTTGTAACTGGCCTTGATGGTTTGGTCCAAAAAGTGTACAGATATGTGGACGACTATTTGCTGTTGATTAATTCAGACAACTTTGATAGCAGAGTTGATGAAGTGCTCAGTGTGTTTGGTAATAAGGGGCGGGGCTTGACATTCACGCGCGAAGTGCCGAAGAATGGAAAGCTGCGTTTTCTGGATTTGCAGCTGTCATTCCAACAAAAACATGTGTGTTGGATGTTTTCCCCTAGGACCGCGAAGCCGCTTCTAGATTACAGCTCTGGGCACTCTCGCCTAGTAAAAAATGGCATTGCCATGACGTGCCTAAAAACGGCGTTGGACAGATCATGCCCACATCTTATGGAGATAAGTTTTTTCGCGCAGGTGGAAAGACTAAGAGACGCGGCGTTTCCTGATAGTGTCTTAGCTGCTGCTTGCGAAAAAATAAAAAAGTCCATTAAGCAACGGCCTGGGACAGGCCTAGACACGAATGTCCCGCAGGGCAGAAAAAGAGTGTCAAAAATCCCGTATATCCACTGGCTTTCGCACGGCCTTAAGAGAGTGGCTTCGAGGTATGGGGTGGATCTCGTGTTCTCCGCAGAAAACAAGGTGGGCCGCATCTGCTCAGCGGTTGGTAAGAAGACAGGTAGGCCAAAGCAGTGTGAAAAAAGAGGATGTGCCATTAAGCACGTAAGGCAGTTCGTTCCTTGCGCACGTGGTGTTGTATATAGAATACCACTGTCGTGCGGCAAGGCATACATAGGGCAAACTGGTAGATGCCTCAACGTGCGGTTGCGAGAGCACAGCAGCTCTTTAATAGGAAGGCCGTTCACGCATCTGGCGATGCATTGCAGAGGATGCGATCAGGGTAACTGTAAGCCGGTATTTGAGCAGACAACTGTAATCTACAGGCACAGGGGCTCAGCGGAGAGGGAGATTATAGAAGCCCTCTTTATCCAGAGGGAGGGGCATGATTGCATCAGCCACCCCTCTATCAGTCTGCAGGAAGGGGAGATAGCCTATCTGCAACGTTACTTATAGGCATGCTGAGCATGTATTTTTTAGTTTTTGGTCGATTCGTTGGGTTAAAGTTGACGTCACTGCGGTATAAATGGTGTTTCCTGAATAAAATATTCCAGTTGCTAGTAGCGCGTCGTCTGTGTACTTCTTCTCTGTTGTGTGTCGTTTTTTCGCGCCCCGTATCATCATGAACCAGCACCAACTCGCCCAACTTTTCACTTTACTGAGTATAATTTCTTGTACAAAGGGCTCTTTTGAGTGTTCTAACGCAGTCTTGTTTAACCCCTCGGTGATGACGGCCCTCATCGGAATCTACAAATGCAAGGCAAGAACAGCTTCTTGGTATGCAAGAGAATCCTTGTGCCCCCCTGAATTGCAACAGATGTGTGGATGGATGCAACCTTCGGAAGGCCATTGCCGGCGTATGTGCAGGATTCTCAGCGCTGAGTGGCAGCATCAGGTGCGTTTCTTCAGGGATTGCCTTGTAGTCTCGTGTGAACGGCAAGGTGGAAGGCGCGCTTTCGGGAGTTGGACAAAAATTGCTGACCAAGTCACGGAGCTCCTCTGGAACAGCGTTCGTCCCACACTGCCGACAAGAAAGAAAAAGCGCCTCCCTGAACGACCGGTAGTCGTCATGGATGACGTTCACATTCCTGAGGAACACAAGAGAGTGCTTCAGCTGGGCCTAAAGTTTTGTTTGGAACCACACCTACGGGCCATCGATAAGGTCGCCTTGGCAAGGTCGGTGTCCAACAAGGTCAAGGAAGAAGACAAGTCTAGGTGTATCACAGAGTGCGTGGAACTTCTACCGCGGTCAGAAGGTAGGAAAAAACGGATTGTTAGTCTCGATCCTGCTATTGATTTTTTCACCAATAATGGCCTGCGTGTTCTTCTGTCGGACAAAGAAGGATCCTTTGTAGTTATGCCTGAAGGTATGTTCAGTGAAAAAGCAGGTGCGGCGGTGTGTAAAAACTTTCGCGAAGTGTCGGAGAAGCCGCAGGAGGTAGTAAAAAAAGTGCGCGAGCTCCTACTTCGGTTAAACTTGGAAAAAGTGTGCAGTGAAGTGAAAAAGATGAAAGGCTCAACTATGGAGACATTCTTTTCAGTGAAAACACACAAACCAGACTTTCCTTTCCGTGCGATCGTGTCGGAGAGAGGCACTTGGTGTCTTGCGGTGTCTACATATCTTCAGTCGCAGTTGAGCTCACTGAAAGTGGAGGACCCGTTCATCATTCCGAACTCGTCTACGGTAGTGGATTTCCTTAAAAGAAATGTCCATGAGAACACTTCGGGATTTAGCATCGACATAGAAGACTTATATTATTCCCTGCCTCATGATGAACTGATGACTAGTGTGAAAGAGTGCATTGGCAATAATGATGAAATGGAGTTTGTGTCCAAGTGCGGCATCTCTGTTCCAAGTTTTTTAGAATTATTGTTCTTTTACATAAAACACACGTACGTCGGCTGGAAGGGTAAGAACTTTGTGCAGAGATCAGGGATCTGTATTGGATCCAAAGTGGCTCCAGTATTGAGCAACATTTTTTTAGCCAGAGTTGACAAAGATCTTGTAACTGGCCTTGATGGTTTGGTCCAAAAAGTGTACAGATATGTGGACGACTATTTGCTGTTGATTAATTCAGACAACTTTGATAGCAGAGTTGATGAAGTGCTCAGTGTGTTTGGTAATAAGGGGCGGGGCTTGACATTCACGCGCGAAGTGCCGAAGAATGGAAAGCTGCGTTTTCTGGATTTGCAGCTGTCATTCCAACAAAAACATGTGTGTTGGATGTTTTCCCCTAGGACCGCGAAGCCGCTTCTAGATTACAGCTCTGGGCACTCTCGCCTAGTAAAAAATGGCATTGCCATGACGTGCCTAAAAACGGCGTTGGACAGATCATGCCCACATCTTATGGAGATAAGTTTTTTCGCGCAGGTGGAAAGACTAAGAGACGCGGCGTTTCCTGATAGTGTCTTAGCTGCTGCTTGCGAAAAAATAAAAAAGTCCATTAAGCAACGGCCTGGGACAGGCCTAGACACGAATGTCCCGCAGGGAAGAAAAAGAGTGTCAAAAATCCCGTATATCCACTGGCTTTCGCACGGCCTTAAGAGAGTGGCTTCGAGGTATGGGGTGGATCTCGTGTTCTCCGCAGAAAACAAGGTGGGCCGCATCTGCTCAGCGGTTGGTAAGAAGACAGGTAGGCCAAAGCAGTGTGAAAAAAGAGGATGTGCCATTAAGCACGTAAGGCAGTTCGTTCCTTGCGCACGTGGTGTTGTATATAGAATACCACTGTCGTGCGGCAAGGCATACATAGGGCAAACTGGTAGATGCCTCAACGTGCGGTTGCGAGAGCACAGCAGCTCTTTAATAGGAAGGCCGTTCACGCATCTGGCGATGCATTGCAGAGGATGCGATCAGGGTAACTGTAAGCCGGTATTTGAGCAGACAACTGTAATCTACAGGCACAGGGGCTCAGCGGAGAGGGAGATTATAGAAGCCCTCTTTATCCAGAGGGAGGGGCATGATTGCATCAGCCACCCCTCTATCAGTCTGCAGGAAGGGGAGATAGCCTATCTGCAACGTTACTTATAGGCATGCTGAGCATGTATTTTTTAGTTTTTGGTCGATTCGTTGGGTTAAAGTTGACGTCACTGCGGTATAAATGGTGTTTCCTGAATAAAATATTCCAGTTGCTAGTAGCGCGTCGTCTGTGTACTTCTCTGTTGTGTGTCGTTTTTTCGCGCCCCGTATCATCATGAATATAGACACAGGTACATGAATACAATACTCCATCACATACTTCAAGCAATACAAATGTACAAAGGTCTGTCTTTACACAATTGTACCATACTATACATCACATCACCGTAACAAAAGTTTTGATTCACTCGACATACAGTTGTGACACAGGAAAACAACCACATTAACTTAACATATAGCACTGTCAAACACATTCCGATTCGACCTCAGCACCTATCCTGCATCACCACGCCTTTTTCGATCGAGAACTTTCTAGGGCTTGCTCGGCCGCCGATGCGAGGAGGTTTCGTCGGCGAACCTACGCTTCCGATGGAGAGAGACGCGCGCCCGGAGAGTCTTTGGATGCTTGTTTTCTTTTTTTATCGTTGACCTCTCGGCGCTTCGTCGCGAGAATTTGGCGGCACGCCCTTTTTTGAGCGTTTGTTTTGTGACAGCCACATAGAAGATATAGATGGGTATACTGACCCGACAGGCAAAATGGTCATGGATATGTGTGAAAGGCTTGATTTGATCATTTGCAACAGAACCGAGAAGTGTGAAAGGCAAATAACATGGGAGGTAGGAAGGCTGCAGTCGACGATAGATTACGCACTGATGTCACATAGGATGTATGATAAGGTCAGGGGAATGCACATAAATGAAGGTGGCTCTAGAAGTCTGGGTAGTGATCACAAACGTGTCAACCTAAGTTTTGGAAGAGCAGCGAAAGTGGGAAGGAAACAAGATGAGCAACTACAGGAAAATTTTTATGCAGAAAGGCAAACTGAGAAACAAATTGAGAAAGTAATCACTGAGGATAATAAAGCAGCGTGGACATACAGGAATCTAATTGTACTGTTTGAGCTAGAGCTTGCTAAGGCACGTGACAAGTCACCCGGAAAAGAAGACACAAACACAAACGTCGGTGGGTTGAGGAAGTTAAGAGAGCCATAGCAAAACGTCAAAAGGCCTCTAGGGAACACAAACATTCTAAGCGGCGTGGTGAACCGACAAATTATGTTGAAAGAAAATGGGAAATCTTTCTAAGCTGTAGAAGAGATGCATCCCTTCTGATCAATGTAAAGATTAGGAGAAAGGGAGTTCAGTGGCTGGCAGAAGTACATAAAAAAGATAGAAAGGCAGCTGCGAAATTTTGGAATCATCTAAACTCTCTAAGAAATGAGACCAGCCTAGAGCAGAGGTTTATAACTACAGCTCAAGGTGCTCGGCTAGAAGGGGACGAAGCTATTGAATATATAAGAACAAGGGTGACAGAAAAATTTCAACAAAGAAGTACTTTATGCACAACAATAGACAAGGATGAATGAAGTGGCGCAACGGCTCCATTTTCACAACGATAGTGGGAAAATGCTGAGAAAAGGGTTTTTAGTAGTACATCAACAGGCCCAAATGGCATTCCAATTATGCTGATAAAGACATTAGGTTCGAAGTCTAAGCAGGCTTTGAGAGAGGCAGTGCGCAAAATAATAATCGATGGAGAAGTACCCGATGGATGGAAACTCAGCAGAATGAGCATGATCTATAAAGAAAAGGGGGACAAAGCTGACATAAACAACTACCGTCCTATAACAGTGACATCAGTGGTCTACAGGCTGGCGATGCAGATTATAAAAGAAAGACTGCAGGCATGGATAGAGGATGAGGGGGTGCTGAGGGAACTGCAGAATGGGTTTTGGAAACACAGGAGGTTGGAAGTCAATCTGTTCTCACTGACGCAGTGCATCGAAATAACAGAAAAGGAACATAGGCCCCGGTGGCTAGCATTTTTGGATATCAAGCGAGCGTGCGATAGTGTGGTTCAAGAGGAATTGTGGGGAATACTGAACACACAAGGCGTGGAAAATGTAGTCAGTAATCTTTTAAAGGATATCTATAAAGGTAACAAGGTAAAACAACGAAAGTGGGAATAACAGGTATCCAAGCCTGCAGAGGTAAAACGGAGGCTTAGACAGGGGTGTCTCCTGTCACCCTTATTATTCATGATGTACCTACAAAGATTAGAGGCCAAATTAAAGGGAAATGGGCTGAGCTTCAACATCTCTTTCGTCAAACAAGGTAAACTCATTGAACAGGCACTACCAGCATTGATGTACGCAGATGATATAGTGGTAATGGCCGACAACAAGGAAGATTTGCAGAGATTGGTGGACACTGCGGGAATGAGGGAGATAGGTTAGATTTCAGATTCAGTAAAGAAAAATCAGCAGTCATGATTTTTAATGACAATGAAGGTAGTGAGCTTAGAATACAGGAGTTCACGCTAGAGATAACAGATAAATACAAATATATGAGCGTATGGATAAGCATTGGGGCCGAGTACCTGAGGGAACACGAAATATACGTGACGACTAAAGGTAATAGGAATGCAGCGGTAATGAAAAACAGGGCACTGTGGAATTACAATAGGTATGATGTTGTGAGAGGAATATGGAAAGGGGTCATGGTTTCTGGTCTGACGTTCGGCTATGCGGTCTTGTGCATGAGATCAGAAGTTCAAGCAAGATTAGAAATTAAGCAACGTGGAATAGTTAGGCTTGCCTTAAGAGCTCACGGGAATACACCAAATCAGGGAGTACAAGGTGATATGGGATGGACATCATTTGAGGGCAGGGAAGCTAGCAGCAAGATAAAATTTGAGAAGTGATTTAGAGAAATGGGGGAGGAGCGTCGGACTAGGAAGGTATTCAGCTACTTGTACATGAGGAATGTCGATACAAAATGGAGGAAGGAAACCAGAAAATTGACTGGTAAATACTTGGAAAAAAGCAGGGGGCCAAACCAAAAAGAATTATCGGTTAAGAAGAAGGTGAAGGAAGCTGAGACAGATATGTTGAGAATTGGCATGATTAAAAACTCCGCACTAGAGATCTATCGAACTTTTAAGCAGGAAATCGCCAAGGAAAAGATCTATGATAATACTCGTGGTAGTTCTCTACTGTTTGAGGCCAGGACAGGAATATTGCGAACCAAGACATATCGAGCCAAATACGAAGGGGTAGACACGGTATGCAGTGCGTGTGGAGAGGAAGAACAAACTGCTGAACACTTGATAATGTTCTGTAAAGGGGTTCATTTTATTGTTGAGGATGATGGCGCAGAGTTTTTCAAAGAACTGGGGTTTAGGGACTGGGAGGGCAAAATATACTTTAAGCGGGTAGAATTAACTAGAAGGAGGTTATCTGATTGGTGGCTAAAGTCAAGGCATGAGTGAAAATTAAACCCTTTACTGCATATTACGAATCCGCAACCTCACTATATAAAGGAAAAAAAATAAATCTAGTTTTTGGTTCATTAAGTATTACGGCTTGGTGGCGCCAGCCACCGCCTGATCTAAAGGGTGCAGCCATATACATCTATCCATTCATCCATCCATCCAACATTGTTTGCACGTTTACGACAGTTTCGTAGAGCGCGTTTTTCCTCGTTTTTTTTAGGGGCGAAGCTCCTTATAGCAACAGCCGTTCGTCCCTCGTAGTCGTAGTAGTAGTCGTAGTGTGCAACCAGTCTTACATTTTGACCTCCAAGGTTGTGCCGGTGAGGGAATTCTGTGCGTTGTTGAACGATAAAAAATTCGCAGCGTGCGCGTTAGCTAAAAGCCGAATCCTGATGTCTCTCATTCCCCTTTAGCAGCCATTGGCGTGTACATTGAGCACTATCTGACAAGAAAGGGTTGCTACGTTATACTCGCTGAGCATAACCTCCTTTGTTTTAGAAAGGTTTAGCAAGCGTTGGGCCGCAGTGCATTGAATACAGTGAACTAGTACATACCATGAACTCGAGGTGGTTAAAGGCGGGAAGTAGACACGAAGCGCAAGCCGTAAGAAAGTGTGCGTGTGCCACCTCTCGTTTAGTCCTTGAAATGTACGCTGGATGGTGGTGCTTCTAGATTGGGCACGGCGGCTCTGCCAGTATGGCGTCTAATCCGTTCGTCTTCCTACTGCAGATGGTTGTGGGACCGGCGCTTCTCGGCACCGCTAGAAGCGCCGAACTACATGGATTGCCCTGGGCTGCACTAGACCATGACGTCACCAGCTGCCACGCACTTCCAAATGCGACCTGCCACATGGATAATCTACAGTATCTGCCACTGCATCACCGGACCTCAACGTGCGCCGACCACTTGGCGCATCACTTCATACCAGTGCCACTGCCCACCAAGATTATAAATTACCTACCCGCCAGCACCGCAGCTAATGGGCACGGCGGCTCTGCCAGTATGGCGTCTAATCCGTTCGTCTTCCTACTGCAGGTAAGAAAAAATTACGGAAAATGCTATCGTTCAAGTGAACCGTTTTGGTAGTGCTGCCGTGCCCATGGCTGTGTTGTTGTACCTATGAAACTGCAGTGTCTGTGCGAAAATTGCTCATGCTTGCCGGGGATATCGAATCAAACCCAGGCCCGGATTTAGCTGCCATTGCAAAGCAACTGCAAGCAATAGCGGCCGACATCAGAGACATTAAGGAAGAGCGGCTAGCTAACATTGACAAGAAATTAGGTGGCCTGGCTATACTAGAAGTTAAAATAGAATCTTGCCAAACTCAGATTGATTCTATGAGTCGAGCAATTGAAGTTCTGAAAAGATAATGGATGACTTGGACAACCGTAGCCGGCGCAATAACTTGATTGTTTACGGTCTCTCAGAGGTTGACGGAGAAACAAGCGATACGTTAGCGGACACCGTGAACACGACTATAATCAATGAGATACTCGAATTAGATAAGGTTGCTATAGAACGAATACACCGGTTAGGTAAACCTGCACCCCAAAAAACACGGCCAGTAATTTTTAGGCTGTTGGACTGGAGAGAGAAAACAGAAATTCTAAAAAGAGGATTCAAACTGAAAGGTACTTCGTTTGCTATCGGCGAAGACTTCTCGCCGAAAGTACGAGAAGTAAGAAAGAAGCTATGGGATAGTGCGAAGCCAAACCGTGAAAACAAAGAAAAGGTTACCCTTTCATTTGACAAATTGTACATTGACAAGCGCGCATTCGTTTGGAGCGATGAAATGAGCGACAAGATACCGATGAAAAAAACGACCAAAATGCAAGCAAAGGTCCAATGAAAGAAACCAAGCAAAAAGAAATCCCGAGCAAGCCGACGACTCGAAGCAACGCGCTATTAAAAAGCTAACCTTGCTGAACCTAAATGCCCGGAGTATACTAAACAAGATAGAACAACTCGAGCATATCTTACTTGATTATGATCCTGACCTTGTGGTTATAACGGAGACATGGCTTTTCCCAGACGTATCCAGCCATGAAATTGCTCCCCCAAACTACTCAGTTATCAGGAAAGATAGGCTAACTCGAGGCGGAGGGGTAGCTTTATTAATTAAAAAATGTATCCCTTTCACATGTTTGCCCGAGGTAGCAAGTGCGGAGGCTGTTTTTTGTAAGATAGCTTGCGAGGGCCCGAGTACAATCACTGGATGCGTCTATCGTAGCCCGTCCTCCGGTGAAGACGGTATATCTTTCATCCAAGAATTTCTTTCGCAGCATGCACGCAGCAATCGTGTGATTGTTATGGGTGACTTCAATCTCGCTGATTTTGACTGGGCTACTATGCACCGCACGTCTCTGTCATCGAAAGCACTGGTTAATTTAATGCTTGATTTTAACCTTCATCAGGTAGTAGCCGATGCAACACGCATACAAGGAACCACTGAAAATATTCTCGACCTCGTCCTTCTGAGCGACCATTTTCTAAGCGAGCAAATCGAGATAAGCGTTGCTGACGAGATA
The DNA here is from genome assembly GCF_043290135.1 of Rhipicephalus microplus. Classification (NCBI taxonomy): domain Eukaryota; kingdom Metazoa; phylum Arthropoda; class Arachnida; order Ixodida; family Ixodidae; genus Rhipicephalus; species Rhipicephalus microplus. The sequence continues at coordinate 48,226,281 of NC_134700.1, forward strand.
TCTGACCACAAGATGCCTGTTTGTCGGTTGGTACTTGATTGTAAATTCACAGTTCGCCCTACCGCAGTAACCATTATCAATTTTCAGAAAGCCACAATGAGAGTATTCAAACGTATCTCGCGCATGAATTCCAACCTTCTTTTGAAACTGCCTCAGACATGTCCGCAAATGTAAATTTGTTGTGGCTCCAGTTCAAGGTCATTGTTTTTCACTGCATCAATACGTTTATACCTGTGAAACACAAAAAAACCAACCTAAAAAAACCATGGATAAATCGAGAAGTTATCCAAGCGAAACGTCAAGTAAAAAGGTTACGGCGGGCAGCGAGGATCAACCCCGCCAACTCACCAGGTAACGAGAAGTTATTAAATGCAGTCATGAGACTGAAAACAAAGACGCAGCAAGCCAAACAGCATTACTTCAGCGTAATCCTTCCAAACTTTATCACAAATAGCCCGCAGAAATTCTGGAGGCATTTTCGTAAAAGTCCTGAAGCGTCGTCTACACTAACAGCAGAAGAGAAGGTAGCGAAGTCGAATGCGCATAATGATTTCTTCCGCTCGGTATTCACGACAGATAATGGCATTTCACCTTATTTGGAACAGCGCAATACTGACAAAATTGACGAAATTAACATCACAGACGCTGGAATTATGCAACTATTGCTTAACTTGGACCCGAAAAAATCCACCGGCCCGGATGACATACCGAAGGAATTCCTAAAAAGATATGCAGAATGGTGTAGCAAGTACTTCGGCCTAATTTTTCGCAAGTCGCTTTCAACATCTACCCTTCCGGAAGACTGGAAAATAGCAAAAATAGTACCAATTCACAAATCAGGAGACAAAAATGACGTTTCAAATTTCAGGCCTATTTCACTAACAAGCACGTCATGCAAATTACTTGAGCACATAATCCTGAAGCATCTAACTGTTTACTTGGAAAAAGTGAACTTTTTATCACCTCATCAGCACGGCTTCCGCAGCGGCCTATCAACTATTACACAGCTAGCAGAAGTAGTTCACGACCTCGCACTATCAATAAACAACCACGCGCAAACAGACATCATTCTGTTGGATTTTTCAAAGGCGTTTGATTGTGTAGGCCATACTAAATTAATTGGGAAATCGGAAAACGTGATTGGCAAAGGCGCAATATCGGCATGGGTAAAAGACTTCCTCTCGAACAGGTCCCAGTTTGTTGTCTTCGAAAACACACCATCTGAGACCGTACCTGTGACATCCGGGGTTCCGCAGGGGTCAGTCCTGGGACCGTTATTATTCCTAATTTTTATTAATGACATAACTTCCAATATCGAGTGCAACATCAACTTATTTGCAGATGACTGCATTATTTACAGGGAAATTAATAGCTATACGGACCACCTAATGCTTACCACGTCGCTTGGTAAAATAACGAAATGGTGTTCTGACTGGCAAATGACAAAAAACATTAAAAAATCCGTTACCATGACTGTTTCAACAACAAAAAAAAACAGCCTTCTATGTTTACATACTTCATTAATGACATACCCTTAAGTAAGGTTTCGCAACAAAAATATTTAGGAATTACGCTTACTTCTGATCTTAGATGGGATTCACACATCACAAATATTACCGCCGCCGCGTTGCGCAAACTGTTCTACCTAAAACGGTGCCTAAAGACGTCCCCCACTCCTACCAAGCTGTTAGCTTATAGAACGTTCGTAAGACCGCTTCTGGAATATGCAAGCACGATATGGTTTCCGCACTCGACTACCCTCATGAAAAAGATTGAAAGTGTCCAACGAAAGGCTATAAGGTTCATCTACAATAAATATAAACGGACTGACTCTCCCACTAACCTCTTGGCTGATTCAGAAATAATTGATTGATTTGTGGGGTTTAACGTCCCAAAACCACCATTTGATTATGAGAGACGCCGTAGTGGAGGGCTCCGGAAATTTTGACCACCTGGGGTTCTTTAACGTGCACCCAAATCTGAGTACACGGGCCTACAACATTTCCGCCTCCATCGGAAATGCAGCCGCCGCAGCCGGGAATCGAACCCGCAACCTGCGGGTCAGCAGCCGAGTACCTTAGCCACTAGACCACCGCGGCGGGGCTGATTCAGGAATAAAAAGTTTGTCAGTTAGAGCGAGGCACGATCGCCTAAAATTCTTGTTCCAGCTAATTCATAACAGTTACAAGATTGATACGCATAAATACATATCTTTTTTTCAGACCCGCCCTACACGTCACAAACACGACCGCACCATAACAGAATATTCCTGCAGTAACGACACGTTTATGTACTCTTTCTTTCCCATGGCAATACGCGAGTGGAATAAACTCGACCCCGTGATAACAAGCACTGACTCGTTATCTAAGTTCGTCGAAATGCTAGATTATTCAGTGTAGAAATAACACTTATTGTTGCGCTAACCGAACAGCACACGTGTAGCATTTCCAGCTTACAAATCTGTTAATTTCTTGTGTATTTCGTTGCTGCAGCCTTGTATTGGAACTATTCTTACCTTTTTGATGGACTTGTTTCTTTGGTTTATTTCTTCTTCTTGTTACTACAGCTTGTGATATAGGCGTGTTTATGCGTAAAGTTGTGCAATTATTCTGTCTTTGTGTGCATATGTTCTTTTTTGTTCTTCCTCATGAATCAAGCCTGCAGATTCACATGTTTCTTGTACACACATTTGTATGCCCTCTTGCTATGCTCTCGGATGAGAGTGGCAGTATTGTAAATAAATAAATAAATATGGCGAATATATGATGAAAAGATGCGAGATGGTTGTACTTGGAGTGTTGAATTGATGGACGAACAGACACACAGACAGATGCGTGGACGGACTCACGGATGTCTGCACTGACGAATGGACACATGGCAAATGCGGGGACGGACGCACAGATGGACGTGTGGACACACGAACAGACGCACGCATGGACGGGCGAATGGACGCATGGACGGTCACACAGACAGACGAATGGACGGACGGAAGCAAGAACGAATGGACGGACGGATGCTTCGCCTCACTCTCCATCATTCACTCCGTGGATAAGCTGTCATTTTTTTTATTCCAGTGGCACTCTCACACCAATGCTTTTGTATGCACTCTCATGGCGCGAAAACAAAGTCATTGCTTCGTCCCAGGGTGCACTACAGGCTACAAGTCAGCTAAAAAAAAGCATGCGTTGTTCGGCGTTCCGGAGGACGAAGCTCTGCGCAGTGGCGGAGAGCGATCCCGCGCGCTGACAAACTGCTGCAGGAAAACGCGGCTGTGTGCGAGCTGCACTTCCGCGAGAGGTACATCTCTCGGCACTTCGAGCACACTGCGAATGGCGAAATTGTCTGCGTTGAAAGGGTTAGTAGACCCATAGGCGTGCTTGCCGTTAGGGGGGAGGTGGGCGAAGGTTCATTGCAGGGCGCCTCCTTCCTAATAAATCAGTGTATGAGGCGGTATTTACGCCACCTTTTTTATATGACTAAAAGAGTGCCCCGCTGCCTAGTCGATGTATAGCACAGATTTAGCGCCCCGCTTCCAGGTGGCCAGCCCCCTTTGCCCCCCTCGTGTAGACGCCTATGGGTAGGCCTTTCGGAGAAGCTCTTCGCATTTGTAGACACCTTTGAAATCACTTTTTCATAGTGGTTTAGCTACAACGAGCTTCACAATTACAGCTAGGAAGAGCTTGTTTTCTGCCTGAAAAAAAAAAGTCACGCTGGGTTGAGCAGAACATGGTCCGAGCCTCACCAATCAAGTAACCAAGTTTTTTTTTTTTGCTCACCCATTTGCCTTTTTACACAAAGGTACTCCACAAGAAGCGAGCATCTTCCCGTGAATAGAGGAAGTGCCTGAAGCTCAGGCGCATCACCTAGGCTCCCAATGTTCAGTGGGGCGCTTATGAATTATAAAACTTTTTACTTGAGGATAAAAAAAAAACGCGCGAGAAATTGTTTAAAGTGCATTGTTGTAAACAGATGGTGAGCCACTACTCGGGAATGCGTTGTATGACCTGCGTGCAGAAAATAAAAAGTTTTCATCCAGATACCACTCGTGATTCTCGTCTCTGAATATCACGTTATGAATGATGGGGCTTTATATACAGATTAGTGCTTGAGTAAATGATGGTTCGCCGTGGAAGGTGTTGCAAGTAATGGCTCACATCTGAGTTCCTTGTTCCACTCTTCTACCACTTCACATCGATAAAATGTTTCTGTGCCGTCTCGCGCTTACTTTTGGCATCCTGTCGAACTCACAATATTTAGGTTCAGTCGTGCAACCAAGTAGGCATCATGTTTTCCAGAAGCTAATTAACATATTTTTTGGTCATTATTTGAGGCCATGCAAGAGCAAAAAATATATTTTAAATGTTTCACATTGCCCGCGCGCGTACTTGATTTCCGTCTCTGCGCAGCGCATCGTTGCCTTGGGTGACGTTGGATGGATGGATGGATGGATGTGGCTGTACCCTTTAGATCGGGCGGCGGCTAACGCCACCTAGCCGTAATACTTAGTGAACTAATGATTAGATTTATCTTTTTTTTCCTTTAAATAGTGAGGTTGAGGATTCGTACTTTGCAGTGAAGGGTTTAATTTTCACTCGTGCCTTGACTTTAGCCACCAATCAGGTAACCTCCTTCTAGTTAAGTCTACCCGCTTAAAGTCTATTTTGCCCTCCCTGTCCCTAAACCCCAGTGCTTTGTAATACTCTGCGCCATCATTCTGAACTATAGGGTGAAGCCCTTTACAGAACATTATCAAGTGTTCGGCAGTTTCTTGTTCCTTTCCACACGCACTGCATACTGTGTCTACCCCTTCGTATTTGGCCCGATATGTCTTTGTTCGCAACACTCTCGTCCTGGCCTCAAAAGCTAGAGAACTACCCCGAGTATTATCATAAATTCTTTCCTTGGCTATTTCCTGCTTAAAAGTTCGATAGATCTCTAGTGCGGACTTCTTAATCATGCCAATTCTCCACATGTCAGTCTCCGTTTCCTTCACTTTCTTCTTAACCGATAGTTCTTTTTGGTTTGGCCACCTGCTGTTTTCTAAGTATTTACCAGTCAGTTTCCTTGTTCGCTTCTTCCATTTTGTATCGACATTGTTCATGTACAAGTAGCTAAAAACCTTCCTAGCCCAACACTCCTCCCCCATTTCTCTCAATCGCTTCTCAAATTTTATCTTGCTGCTAGCTTCCATGCCCTCAAATGATGTCCATCCCATATCACATTGCACTCCCTGATTTGGTGTATTCCCGTGAGCTCTTAAGGCAAGCCTATCTATTCCACGTTGCTTAATTTCTAATCTTGCTTGAACTTCTGATCTCATGCACAAGACCGCATAGCCGAACGTCAGACTAGGAACCATGACCCCTTTCCATATTCCTCTCACAACATCATACCTATTGTAATTCCACAGTGCCCTGTTTTTCATTACCGCTGCATTCCTATTACCTTTAGTCGTCACGTATATTTCGTGTTCCCTCAGGTACTCGGCCCCATTGCTTATCCATACGCTCATATATTTGTATTTATCTGTTATCTCTAGCGTGACCTCCTGTATTCTAAGCTCACTACCTTCGTTATTAAAAATCATGACTACTGATTTTTTCTTACTGAATATTAAATCTAACCTATCTCCCTCATTACCACAGATGTCCATCAAGCTCTGCAAATCTTCCTTGTTGCCGGCCATTAGCACTATATCATCTGCGTACATTAATGCTGGCAGCGCCTGATCAATAAGTTCTCCTTGTTTGACTAGGAGAGGTTGAAGCCAAGTCCACTTCCCTCTAATTTGGCCTCTAATCTTTGATGGTACATCATGAATAACAAGGGTGACAGCGGACACCCCAGCCTAAGTCCCCGTTTCACCTCTGTGGGCTTGGATACCTGTTTTTCCAGTTTATAATTACCTTGTTACCTTTATAAATATCCTTTAAAAGATTACTGACTACATTTTCCACGCCTTGTGTGTCCAGTATTCCCCACAATTCCTCTTGAATCACGCTATCGTATGTTCCCTTGATATCCAAAAATGCTAGCCACAGGGGCCTGCGTTCCTTTTCTGCTATTTCGATGCACTGCGTCAGTGAGAACAGATTGACTTCCAACCTCCTGTGTTTCCGAAACCCATTCTGCAGTTCCCCCAGCCCCCCTCATCCTCTATCCATGCCTGCAGTCTTTCCTTTATAATCTGCATCACCAGCCTGTAGACCACTGAGCCGGAGGTAGTGCCGACGCCTGGTGGCGCTCTACAGCAAGTAAGTAAGCGATGTGCCGGTGAGCTTATGGAACTGAGAATCCAAGATCGATGTTCGCACCGTGGTACAGCGCACTCGCAGCAGTACCGGTTGTTCCGAGGAGCATATCGCCTGAGCAAATCAGCAGGCCGAAGAAGAACTGCAATATGTTGGTGAATGAGACAATTGGTGGACCACATGTGTTCCGCCGCGTCGAGTCACAGAAGGTGCGCGGAAAACGCCCGAAATGCCAGTTCAGAAAAAGCGCCCGCGCAATGGCCGCGAGCACGTCTCGTATCCCCACAATCTTAAGAAAGAAATAGACAGCCACTACCCATCACTCTCAAACATAAAACTGTCTGCTTGCGTATTTTAGAATGCCTGCCAATTTTTCTGACCAAATTACCGTTCAGTGCGCCTTCATGATAATTCTCTGTCACGTGTCATTCCGGTGTTTTGCCACGCATTGTACGCACCGTGCACAATCAGTTTAAATTTTTCCTTTCAATTTCGAAAACACTTTTGATTGAATGAAGTGCCTGCCTAAATATATTGGCAAAATTTTTCTTTATACATAGCAAGGTGGCAGCTTTTGTCTTTCCCATTCCCCCTGCTTTCATTTCCCATTCCCCGCAACTGATCAAGAGTGAGAAGATGGCAGCCAGTACCCCAAAAAATTTCCCAGTTTTTATCAAAGTCTTAACCGCAAATTTTTGCTACAAAAACGTTTTTATTGAAGTGCTTCCAATAATAGACAAAGTAACCGTAGAAGGCGATGCTGTTAACCGAACCTCCCGCTTGCTTATACTAGTTAATGGGAATTGGCAGCTCTGCGTAGAAGTCTGCTCGATGTCATGGAAATACTTGACGGCCAGTGCCAAGTCGATTCCAGATTGTCTGACCTTTCAAAAACACGTTGTTCCAAGACGCTAGCATTGTACTTCGAGCATGAACTTTATGTGCCACGCAAGCCTGCAAAATTTGGCTATGACCTAATGCAACATTGAAACTGAAGTAAAACTGCACAGGAGACATCTAGAAGAAGAAGGAAGGATGCAAAAGTCAGGCACATCCTATCTATTTTTCTACTTGTGCCCCCTCACCAGCGCAGTATCATTTCAGCTTACATAATATGGAAGCTGAAATTTTTGATGTTTTCGCATCACAATCGAGAGATGCTTCAAGGAATCTTTAATTGAAGATATCCTCTTCTGAATTTCAAACGTGTTTTATTTTTCTGTTCGTAGTTTGCCACAGGGTTAGAAGTTCTAAATATGGTAAAAAATTTTATCTGAGACAGATCACAAGAAAACATTGAATACTCTCCGATACAAGAATTCATACTTGATAACTTTGGGGAAGGACTCACATACGTTCCTGGAACTTACACATACTCCTTTTCAACAGAAGTATTGGTTCGGTTTCTACTACTGCCATTAGCCGTAATTGCCATTTTCAATTAGAACAGTGTTGGTCAAACTGACGCTTTGAAATATTGCAATACGGTCACAAGAAATATAGCGTAGCTGGTGTACATAATCATTTCTTTATACCAACGTTTCAATTTCCGATCTTATTTCTTCTCCTCAAAGGGCGGGGTAGTAAACCAGAAGTTGCGATTTTGCCTCTCTCTCATTTGTGCCTCTATGTCTCCTGTGTTTCCGGATTTGCATTGCGATGGTGCAGCGCAAATTTCAGTTGTTTATAACCAGGCTGATTCTTTAACATTCATACCAGCAATCTGCAATGATTCAAAAGTTTGAATGTATGATGCTGCCAGCTTTGTCGTTTCTGCACCTGTGTCCAGAACAATATCAGCTATAGGTTTTGTAACTGTTTTTCACACGGCAATCAATACTTATAATTATCATGCACCTTTCTAAATAAATTCTATCAGGCATATCAGTCAGATTGTCTGGCTGACATAAGTTTTGTGAATATAATTGTACATCGTTATGGTTTCTGTGCTCTTTGTTACCAGTGCGGAAATGGCGGCACCATGTAGATGTGCTGAAGTTACTAAAGCACTAGTCATTCTTAATGTACCTTAACTTGCCCCAAAGGTGCATTTCCACTTGGTCTCGAAGGGTGCGAAAGTGGCAAAACTCACCAGAAGTTCACTCGCTTCGCCGCCTAAGCAGCCGGAAAAATACGCTGCAAGGCTGACGCGAAAAAAATCGGTTTGAGACTGACTTTTCCGCCACGCTATAGCGGATCACTTTTCCGCTTCCAGGCTTTGGTTGCACTAGCTCAAAATAGGTGATGTAAACAAACGGCTGCAAATTCAACTTGATGGCAAAGATGTCGGTGATGGCTCTCATCGGCGCAATGGCAATTTACCCGTGCAGCAAAACAAAGCAGAAAACCTAGACAAGAACGCGTTCATCAAAAGGCTAGTTTAGATTACGGTCGCTGAGAACACTGGAATTATATTCAGCAGCAGCAGCAGCTAGTTGTCATGCCCGAACGCATCTCGTTTTTGCACAGTCATCTGAATACTCACCGCCGCTTCCAGTTCGTGTCATTTCTGCTGTTCACCTGGGAAAACAACGTTTTAGAAGGTGCAAACTGTTTCTTCTGAGTGCTTTGCATGCATGACTAGAATTCGTTACGTAATTTAATGCTTAAGAATTGGGCAAAATGCAATGATTTTTCAAAGTGGCGAACGGGGTGGCAGTGGTGGCATATACGAGGGGCAAAACGAATGTAAAAGTTTTGGACTCGCGCAGCACATGTGGTATTCCGGCCACTATGCCGTTTTCATTTTCGCTTACCGTATCGAGTGTAAAGGCGCCGCAACGGATGAAATTTGCTTGCTAGTTTTCTTTGTACAAAAGCTGTTCTGAAATGTGTCAGATCATAATAGCCTTCAGCGCCGAGGACATCACTGTTTAAATATACGGCGGCGAGATACTGACATGTATGGAGACTAATGAAGTGCGGCTCTTTACATGTGGACCGCAGTGGAAAACTAGTTTGTTGTGTCAGACAAAGCGATTAAATATGCTCACACCTGGTAAGTAGTATGGTGTCTCGCTCATCCGAAGCATTCCGCAATGCCATTCTCCACTGTTCCAAGGATGGCTAGGCTATTAATATTAAAGTGTTGTTTATTCTTGTTCTGTTTTTGAGACTTTTTTATTGTTGCCTTGCCTAACGTTATTCTGTTGCGAATGTGGCGACTCTTATGACATGTTTTGTAGCATACTGATTAATGCAAAACTGTATGCTCCATGCCCTGTGTATTCGAAGCCCTATTAAAGCGCATTACTCAGCTTCTGACGGAAGAGCCTCGATACTTCGGTCAAGCGTGTCTTGTAGCATCATTCCATCAGCCTTTTCACAATAATTAAAACGACATTGGGCTAATCATTGAAGCGGTGGCGCGCACCAGCTTTGGCTTGGGTGCAACATCTCGCTCCTCACAGACGTGCATTCCTGCTTAGATGGAAAGAACAGGGGCCGAATTCACAAAGCTTCCTCTTGACTACGGATTTTCGTAGCCAAGATTCTTTTATCTGGAGGGATTACTGTAGCGCGGGTACGAATTTAACCTATCCGGCACTTAAGAGGGCAAGGAGGACACACGATAGCCGGTGAAACGGCAGGGAAAGAAATAAGTGTGTGCCGATAATATCAAGGTAGCACGCAAAGCGTCTAGCATCGAGAGTATACGATGATATCCAACGATTTGCTGCATTTAAGTTTCAGTTCCGCGAGCGTCTGCTACGTACAGCGCTTACGGGATGGCACGTACGTTGTAATAGACGTTTTGGTGTGCTGTGGAAAGCCAAGCACTCGCATTTCATCAACCACTGCAGCTAAAAAAGAAATTGCTCGATGGCCTTAAGCCATCGAGCAATCGATGCACCATCTCGCTAAGTACAAGTAAACAACACTCCAGGCGCACCACATCAATGGAACCACGCATAAATCGATGCATGCAATGTTTGAAAATGTGCCTCAAATGTCTTCCCTTCTTTAACGCGACCAGTTACTTTACATTTTAATGACGGTGTGCTGCTACTCAACTAATTGGTGTAATCGAGCTCGGTATAGTGGTGAACGTAAGGGTGTTTTGTACCTAGACGTAAAAGGTTGCCTTTCTTACAATTTTCTTATTACAAGACACAAGAGCGAGTTTAGTGCCTGCGGACGAATTGTGCAGAAATATAGAACAGCAGTAATGAAATGAAGTTGAGAGTGGAATTTTGCAGGTTCCGTGCACCGCAGCATTTTTATAAAGCCGGAATGCGAGAATGTGCATACGCTTAAGCTTAAATATGTGTCTACGTAAAACGAGAGAGACTCGTTTAGAGGTGTTTCAGTGCTAATGCTTTTCACAAAACGCGGTGCAAAGATTTCGTTTAGCGTTGTTTGAGTGAGCAAACAAAGCAAGGGACGTGCATAAAAGTCTTAAAGGCGAGAGACGTTATCACACGTGCAAAAAGGGCGAAAAAAGAAAGAGAGACCCTCGTTTCGTCTCCGCGAAAGCTTGAAATCGATAGATAATAAAGACAATTTTCTGGTCCGGGAAAGTTTCCGCAAAACAGCGTCGGATGCTTGGAGAGCATAAAGAAGTGGAGTGCACGTTCAGGGAGCGACAGCCACACAGAAAGGGAGATGAAATGTGACTGTGTTTAGATGTGAGAATCGATGCTAATTAGGAGAGTTGTGAGTTAAAGAACCAAATATTGTTTAAATAACTATAACATAAACAAGCTGAGTATTCATTTAGTGAAAGTGACAATAGTGACAGTGAATTCATAAGATTTGATTAGCGTTTTAACAGGCCGATATATATTTTTATTTTTTATAGATATTTGGCAAACTATGAGAAGGTAGTGTACGTTAGAGCCGGCTATCCCAAAATCATGACAGTAATGTAGAAGATAAATAGTGCATGGTTATACAGCCACACGTAGCGGTTTCTATCTTCTAGTAACCTTGGGCAAACGCATTCTAACTATGTTTCATTATTTGACCAAGTTTCACCGGACGTTTTTTATCACTTGGCGTCATTGGAATGACGATATATCAGCAATAGGGTGAATGCGAGCACTGCTGCACTGGACGAGTGGTTACAGCTCTCAGCTAAAATCTAGGAGGTACTGGGTTTAATCCGTAGTCTCACCGAGCACTTCTTTTTAAGAGGTTGCCGGGCCTGAGAATATGTGTGGCGGCGGGTACTAATTTTTTGAGAAGGTGGCTTTCGCGCTTTCTTCTTTCACTCCCTTTTGACCGATAAGCGCTGTGTCATGCTCCTTAATAAATTACCTAATTCAAGGTTAATAATTTTCACCTCCATCCTCTCTTATCGCAAAAGTACCCTGGGCTGAAATACCAATATCAGACTTGGTATACTACTTTTGACGTGTTTGGATATTCGACCAGCAATCAGTCGTCACGGGGTTTTAAAGAAAATGTAGACATGCAGTGAGCTTGGGGCGAAGTTGACTGCCTTTGTCGGGACACGTTTTCGTGCTAACTGGGTGGGCATCATTACACGCAGCAAGGCCAAAGAGCACGGACAGTTAGAGAAGACACAGATTGATTAGTTTGTGTCTTCTCTCCCGCTATCTGTCATGCTGCGTGCTTCAGTGTAATGTCGCTGTCTATGGTTAAAATGAACTATAGCAGTTAATCGAGTTCTGCTGAGAGGGTCCCCCATTGTCCAGAGGGGAACAGAACAATGACAATTTTATCTGTGTCATTGAGAGATACTTTGCTATAGGTTACTACAATAAATTTTTAAATCGAAGTTTATTTTAATAACAACAGTTCCAGTACAGATAAAAGATGCATGGACAAGATTCGTGTACGCAGCTTGACTAGGTTTGTGACCTAAATAGGGATTGCCAACAGGTATTACAATAAGCATAAATATCACACACATAAACAACCACGGGTGATAGCTTGTTTATTCTGATTCAAATTGATATGTTGGAATTGGCATTTCCGACCAACGCAATGTGCGCAAGATATGCCATGTAGAGTAGCTATGCTCTAAACTAATCTTCGCTGGTTGGTTCCATGTTACCCAATTTTTTGCTCATGAATGTACGGTGGCAAATGAAACAACTTCTTCGTATGCACATATTTTGTGTAAGGGTACATTTATTTTTATGCAGTAAAAAACAACTTGAAATGTATAATGGCTCAGAAGTAAAAGAACTAGAAACAAATTTAGCCAAAGCATTACCAACTTACTCATCAATAATAAACGGACTCTCATTGAAAAAATACATACATACATACACACTTTCAAACATACATACATACATACAACATACATACATACACACACACATACATACATACATACATACATACATACATACATACATACATACATACATACATACATACATACATACATACATACATACATACATACATACATATAAACATACATGCATATACACATACATGTCCCGCAGGGGCGTCTGCATACGCAGGCGTTTGGTGTGTAGTGGCACCACGGATCCGAGCTAACGGGGGGTTTAGACTCCCTCCCACGCCTAGCCGTGAGGTTTCATCTTTTAGTGAGGTTTCACCTTGGTTCTCACAGGTGGAGAAGGTGAGCGTCTATTTCAGCGGTATCATCTGTTCTGGCGACAGTTTTGGTGTACATTTGCTTTTCATTTCGAATTACTTTGCACCACTCGTCCAAGTCGTCTATGGCGGTCACGTGCGCTTTTAGCGCTTTTCTATATGCGTGCCAGTCTGTAATTTTGGCTGTGCCGATGTGTTTGCGGATTCGGCCGGTGCGGATCGTGGTGCTTAGTATGTAATGATCACTGCCCAGGTTTTCAAGGGTGTTGTACCAGTCCACGCTGTGACAGTTTTGTACTATCGTCAAGTCCGGACTTGTGTCCATGGATACGCTGTTGCCTATCCTCGTTGGTATTGCAGGGTCAGTTAACAGAGTCCTTTCCAGTTTCTCTATTTGTCTTGCGATATTCTTGCCTTTGGTGCCTTGCATCTTATATCCCCAGCTTGCATGCCTGGCAATAAAGTCCCCAACTATGATTAATGGATTCGCTTTCGCCAGTTTTGCTGTCTCTTGAAAGAGCTTGTCGAACGTTGCTCTCTTTTGTCTTGGGGGACTATAGATAATAAGTATGAAGGCGCTCTGTCCATGGCTCCCTTTGTAGGTTATTTCTGTTATGATATGCGGGATATCCACCTCTTCAATGGGCTGATGACATATTGCTGTAATTGAGTTATCGACTAATGTAGCAACTTTCCATTATGCGTCCCCGGTACTATAAGTTTCGTAGCCCCGTAATTTTGGTTGTGTTCCGGCTTCCTGGACTGCTATGACAGCAGGTGGCTTTTGTTGCGACGCCACCTGCTGCAACAGTTGCCCTCTTTTCCGCCGGAAACAACGGCAGTTCCACTGCCATATTTCGCACTTTTCTGAACGCTGCGTTTGATGATTAGCCATTATGCGTCTTCTGGTTCATGACCGACAATACGGGCCTGTTGTAAATTTTCTCAGCTTTTTCTCTGATGTTGATGCCTGTGGCATGCTTTCGCAAGGCTTTCGTGAATTTGACGTGTTGTGCCTGGATTTTCTTGTCCAGAATCTCGAGTTTTCTGTCTACATTTATCATTACTTGCTCTATAACTGTCGTTATAACTTCCTTTATTGTTTCTTTCAGCATCGACGACGTAATCATTGAGTCACCTCCTGCATTCGGTTGCGTCTGCGATTTCTGGCCACTCTGGGTGGGTATAGAGCTTTGTTGCGGGTGCTGCATTTGTTGCTTTTTTAGTTCCCTATTTTCGCGTTCTAGGTCACCTATTCTCAACCGCATTATCTCTAACTCACGTTCTAAGCGCGTGAGTTGTGGTGTTTGGTGTGAGTGTAGGGAGGATTTTGCTGCCGAGCTCACCTGGTTCTTCGCTTCCTTTTTCTGCGCCTTCTTGCCCTTGTGCTGTTGCTGCTTTGCTTGGGCCTGCTTGTGGCCACCATTCCTGGAGTTGGAGCAGTCTCGAGAGCCGGACCTGGATCGGGATGGATGGATGTAGCTCGAGATCTGGATCGGGAACTGGAGCAGGCACCGCCTGGCGGTGCAGAGTCCTCGCGGTCCGTGCTGAACCACCGTTTTTTGAGTATGCCAGCGGTTTTTGGTGTGCTGTGTTGGTGCGACAGCAGACACCGGTCCTTTTGAGGGACGCGTTTGAGTTTTTTGATGCACTCCGATGCCGCCGTGGGATGGCGTCCGCCGCACAGGGCACATTCCGGATCGCAAGTGTGGTCCTCAGGTGGGTCTCTTAGGCGACAGTTACTGCACGCCTTTGTCATTGGTGTGGGACAAACATCCGTCCTATGTCCCTGGCTCTTGCAGAGTTTACAGTATTGCCGTGTGGGTTGATAAGGCACGCACGGCATTTCGCCATCGTAATAATACATGAAGCGCGGCAGTATTGGTCCATCGAACGTGATCACTGCAGTTAGTGACTGTCCGAGCATGCGGGCTTGAACAATTGTCACTCCTTGAGTGCGCACTCGGAGATGGCTCAGGAGTTCAGCTTCTGGCGTTTCGCGTTCTAATCTGTGTACCACTCCTTTCAGGTATTCAGCAGGAGTGGATATGTAGGTGTTCACGGGATAGTTGGTGCCATTGAGCTCCAGTGTCTTTATCTTCAAGATCCTTTCTGCTACATCTTCGTACGGAGTGATTGCAATAATTATGTTTGATCTGTTGCGAAGGCGAAGCAGAAATTTGTGGCTTTTACAGGCCTCCGGGTCACCGCTCGCATGTTCTATCGCTCGCGCAACTTGGTATGCTTTCAGTTCCTTCACAACTAACCCTGGTCTGGGCCGCATGATAATCTTCATATCGTTTTTGGGCAGCGACGCCGCGCGCGTTCGTCGTCAGCCCCTATCAGATGCTCTTCCGCGTTGCTCTTCTGCAAGCGTTCTAGCGCCGGAGCAGTTGCTCTCAGTTTCGCCTCGAGCAACGCTGTCATCACTCGCTGCGTGTTCTTGTTTCCTGATGCGTTTTCGCTGTCGCAATGACATAGCTACCTGCCACTGACTATTCTTGGCTTCGTCGTCGCGTTCCTCCGCAGAGTCTTTTTCCTTGTTCTCGGCGTCGCTAGTAGATTCCCCTTGTAGCACCTCGTCAGGTGAAAGGAAATCTTCGTTGGCGTCCACCCCAGAGCTCACTTGGGTTTCGATGTCTTAGTCATCCATGTACATAAGTGCCTGGGCTAGTTCCGGGTCGTTGTCCGTTGGGGTTCGGGCAGGTGCAGCGGGACGCGTCGGCCGAGAGCTGGCTGCCAGGACTCCGCTTTCCGCTTCGCCGCGAGGCTTAGCGTGGCGGATTGGCATGCTCTGCCGAAGGTCTTTACTTCCCAGAGGAAACCGGGATCACTTTTCCAAAAAGGTGGTGTCAGCGTGTACCTGACGTCTTCCTGCACAATTCCCGTAGTTTCACTGGTAGTCACATGATTTTAACCGCTGCTAGGTACGATGATTGACGGAGCCGATGCAACGCGTGTGCACTCCTCGGCGCCACCTGGCGGCCCTCCAATGTGCTCCAATTAACCTCTTCGGTGGCAATTTACACCAATGAGGCAAGGACCTCGAGTCGTACATTTATTTGGATGAGATGGGGCGCAACTCAACAACGTAACAAATAAGGTTGATTATATGCCATGACACGTTCGAATTCACCGACCATTCACGTAGAACATTGGGTTTCATCCAACCACAAATCTTTACAAGCATAATTTTACGTCATTGAAGCTCAATAGGATTTTGTCAATTACTGCGACTTTGAACTTATTGGACGACGGTGGTTGCCAATACCGTCCACTGCGTAAAGGGAAACAACGCACCAAACTCAAAGCGTCGGAAAAATAAAAACGCACCAGCAGTCATCAGGCAGCCCTTCATGGGCGTGAATTACCTCAAAACCAGCCAGGGCACCAAAGTATACTGCCACGGCAGCAGGTTCCAAGTAGCCACAGTGTTCCTAAGAGTGGTCCGGACCTCTCTTAGGATTTTTGCTGAACCACAATGTTTTTACGCAAAAATTTTCCTTCGTGAATCCACTTACGAGCACTTTTCGGTGACGTAAGCAAATGTAGCAACTGCATCACCATACCTGACATGTTTCCGGGCAGTCACAGCGCGCTTTATTGCAGCGGCCGATGTGACACCGATGGCCTTTTACGACGTTTTTTTTTTCGTTTCGTGAATCGACTTACGCAACAAAATTTCTCTTGCACAAATATGTTTTCGTAAGTGAGTTTTGTGAATACAGACCCAGAATACTACACTTAGGCGTGTGGCACTTTACGTATATTTGACAAAGAATGTACGCATGCGGCATCGTGTTTAAAAAAAATTACTGAAGCGACAATGAATAATTATGGCAGTTTTTCCTCCCACTTTCGCCTCGCTGCTGTGGTTTAGTTGCTAAGGTACTTGATTGCTGACCCGCAGGTCAAATGATCGAATCTTGGCTACGGCCGCTGCATTTTCAATGGAGGCGAGAATGCTGTAGGCCCGTGTGCTCAGATTTGGGTGCGCGTTAATGAACCCCCGGTAGTAGAAATTTCCGGAGCCCTCCACTACGGCGTCTGTCATAGTCATATGGCGGTTTTGGGACGTTGAACTCCACAAATCAATCAATCATTCCTCCCACTCTTGAGCCCAGAAAGACTCTTTCGACACAATGAAGGTGAAATATGCGCTTCCTTATAACACGAGTTACCTTTCATTATACACGCACACTTCCAAGAATGGTGAAATATTGAATTCATTCGCAACTGCTTTTAATATCATGGCATGTGTAGTTTTACTCTTATTCATTTATACAACTACTTGGGCAATTATACAGGGAGAGATTTAGCAAAAATGCAGTAAAGCAAAAACGTGTATACTCCAATATAAAGATGAAAATATGATGTAATTACAAAACGGCGGATGCAGCCTAGGAAAGTGGCAACGCATACAAACGTAGCAATCATTTTGAATGCAGTGACAATTTCATCTGGAAAAGAAAAAAAAAGATGTGTCATCAAAAGGAAAGGAGACAGGTAGTTCATAGCTGATGGCAGATTATAATGTAAAAACGATTGGTACTGCGATAATGTTTCGCTATTAGGTATACCCTTCGGAAATATGTTCCAGTGCATGGAGGTATGGCCAAAAAAGAAAATTTCAACAGATTTGTCGTTTGTGGTGCTAAACGTAGCACTGGCTACAAACGATTGCATAGTCGCAAGTATAGCCTAAATTCATTCTGGTAAGAATACAACTTTTACATGCGAAGCAGCTTAGGGCCGAGTTCAATTTGGTGTGCGGCGTGATCACCCGCACTGCGCATGCGCGTCCGCTCCCCGTCTCTCTCCTCGCAACACCGGCGCAGGGAGCGTCTAACCTACGCTCGCTCCTTCTCCACTCTCTTCTCTAAGCAATCTTCCCTGTGGCGTTTACACCCCCGTTCCACATGCGCGTCCCCTGCCGCTCTTTCTCCTCTTTTACGCGTTCCCCTCTCGCCTCGCAACGCCACTGCAGACAGTGTCTGCCAGTCAGCTTCTTGATTAAAAAAAACTACCTGCTTGCGCCGCATAACCGTTAGGTGGCCACCCCGTATATATAGGCACTGGATCTTTACCCCAAGGTAGTACCGGTGGAAGCTTTTTTCTGTGCGTTGTTGGACAATCGAAATTCGCAGCGTGCGCGCTTACTAAAAGCAGACTGCGCGTCTCCGTGTCCAATTGGAGACTTCTGTTTCTCATTGATATTAGCAGTGATTGAAAGTTTCAGTAAAGCTAGATCAACCGAATAGTCACGTGATTATTTTAATCCGGCGCAGGAGCGGAGACGTCGCATGCACACGGCCGGAGTAACGTTCCTGGAATTTTCGTGCATTCTCTTGACTCCTGTGCTTATGCAGCGCATTTATGCGACCAAAAACCACTTGCATCTTCCACTGTCACACGAAACACATTCGTTTGCTGCCGCAAAACTAAAACAGAGGGCTTTTAACCGGCAGCCTGCTTCCTAGCAATGCCGATCCGAACAGTGTTGACAGATTTGACGAATCCTCTCGATCTAGGGCAGACGACCGTCAAACGGACGGATATAAATAGCGGTGACGCATTTCCAGCCGTTCCGGAAGTGCAGGAGGGCGGATAAAGAGGGCAACAAGTTCAGATGACGCGCACGTCACGTGATGCGCCGTTCGCTGCGACAATTTCTCCTCGGTTCCATCGTGTGAACCCCCCTTAAGAAACACTGGTCCATCAGGGCGTGCTTTGCGCCTCCCCAAGTTTCTCACCTGCTTAACGCCGCGATGAGCGCCAGCGTCAACGTCGCCGCCAGTGCCCGTTGCTTCGCATCTAGACATATATAGCTTAAACGGTAGATGGTGTAATTTTTTAACACGAAAGTGTTTTATTGCGGTGTCTACCAAGGCACCATGACGTATTTCCGTAACAGGGCATCGAACTAACATGCGTATTTCTCTTCTTTTTAATGTAGTATGCTTCCATTTTTTGCGTGCTAAGGTGTCATTACTCTTTCCAACGAAGGATAAAGTGAAAAACCTAGCCTCACACTTGCAGGAAGCACAAGGTGCAGGCAAACGTGCCGGTGCATAAAGGACAGAATTAGGGAGCAAGAACTTCCTGTGAAAAACAAACTTTTGGCATATTTGCCAGCACATTGTGGTTTCTGCAATTGTGAGGCTAGGTTTTCCAGTGTATCCGTCCTTGGAAAGAGTAATGATTCCTTGGCACGTGAAATCATGGAAACATGCTACATTAAAAAGAAGGGAGATACGCATGTTAGTGTTACTTCCGTTGCTCTGCGTGGTGGGGAATTTTCGTTGCTTAGAATCTTTTTTCTTTAGTGGCTTTTTTGTCATCATTTTTTGTTGTCAGTCTTATTGCAAGTTTTTTGACTAGCATGTGAGGCAATGTGCACGAACATGGTAGCTACGCTTATATATTTTACTGAATTCCCAAGAATAAAGTTAGTTGCGAGTGACGCATTCTCTGTTCTGTCCTCAATTCTGTTTCCCGATGGTGTGCATCTTTGCGTATTTCAGTAAGCACTGTGTTATTTTCTAATAACGAAACGCTTGGAATACCAAAATTTTTTTGTTCATTTGTCCATATAGTTACAGCAAGGGTAAGCTGTATACAGAAAAAAATACAAGACATAAAAGCATCAAAACATGCACCAGAATAAAAATGTCAGAATAAGCGAAACGAAAAAGATGCAGCCTTACTGCTCGCAACTCTAAATCCCCCCAAAACAAAATGCTCTTTCTCTCAAAGGCGCAACGAAAGCATGCTTGCACATGCGTCAGTTGACCTTGCAATCTCCTCCACCTCTACTATCTCCCTGACCCTTTGACCTGGACTAAGTGCAAGAAACACACTGTCTTCAAAAAGGGGCCTAACCCATCAACCCACCGAAGGATTCCGAGAAACCTTTAAACTGCTGTTTATAGACCTCAATGATGCTCACAGAGTGTATAATTATGTGAGGTTCCTGCCTGAGCCTCTGACCCTCCTGCATGTCAGAGAACAAAAGAAGCATTTAAGGGCTGAACTATCATTCATAGACACAGCCTGAGCACTCACACAAAATATTTGCATAGCGTTTTTTCTGTTGCAATACGTAGTTAATGACACACTCATCGTGGATGTAACAGTTAGTTACCTAAAAAAAAGTCTGCAAGTGCTCAGTCACGATTTTGGTTTCAGAGGGCGCTAAACAAGCGAGGTGGGACGTAACGTGGTTTTCACGCAAACATAGCTGGCTACATGAACACAAAACCGCATGGACGTGGTCACCGCACAGACAACTTTCTTCAATGAAGGCTTTCTGGGTGCAGTGATAATTGCCTCTAAAATGTAAATATGCATGACCCTAAAAAATGCCCAGCAAAAGCAAGGACATCAGTCTTTGTGCTTCCATGAAAGTCTGCCCCCTCTTCATTTGAAGATGTCTGCTTGGAGAGCACTTGCAAGGGTTGTGGCAGCCAACTTATGATGTAGAAGGGAGTGGGTTGTTTAAACAGAAACCAAAGGGGTGTTCTGCAAGTAATGGTATGACAAGCACTGTACAGCTGATTTTAAATGTGTTCCAGCATATATCATTTACTGATATTTTGAAGACAACAACCGTGCCTCCGCATATCTATCTGACAAGTTAACTCGATTGCAAAGGCTGCTCCGAGCAAATGCGATTGGAGGGATCTCCACCCCCCTTTCCTTTTCTGCCAGCGGAGTACAAAGATGCAGCACCATTTTCCAACTGAAATTTATTATAAAGCAGTGCGGATGTATATACAGTCCTTTAATGAAAACAGACAATCAGCCTATGAAAAATATAGGAGACGTTATTAGTAGCTTTTTGACTATAGTACAGCATTCACGATAAAATTGTTCAGAAAATAGGGTGGACAAACACTCAACTTTCCACCGGCAAAGACTGAACCTACAACCTTCGGATAATGCATTCGATGCTCTTATCGATCAACTAAAGTGGGGACTGTCCTCTTGTCTACATTATCGGGTGTTGCCGAGCACGTAAACCTGGGAGTGTTAGTGGGCATGGTTCGCAGCACGCGATCTTTCTACGTGTTAGTAACTGACCATAAGCCCTCCTACACTACCTAAAGGCATTAAGTCTACAGGAACATGACCCTCGCTATGAATGAAAAAAAAAGAAATTTTAGGGGCTCATTTTTCTTTCTTAAAGGAATTGTGAGTTCAAAACATGTTACACATATCTGCCTGTGATCAGAGTTGCAGCCTTTCTTGTTCATTTAAGAGGTGGATCTGCACAGGCAAGAAAGTACACTGCCTGTACTTCAACACTTTCTCCCTACCTCCTTGAGTCTGCGAGAAACACTGTACATGTAAAGTACACAGTTGCCTAATTCTTTTCTTAGGCCTTCGATGTGGCCAGCCGCTCCTCTTCACGCCTAGGATCCATCATGTACGTAAGAAAACTCACAGATAACCACAACAACACATCTTGAGTGAAACCCGCAATCTTAAAATGGGATGTTTACTCGGAAAATCCATCATCCACCTTGTTTGAGATGAGTCGATTGCCACAGAGCATTCTGCAAAGGCAAGCGCATGTTCCGCCTTTTAGCCACTTTTGAATGCCGCGACACAAAAGCAGCTGTGGCTTCCAAGCACAAGGTTCATGCCACCAATATGAGTGTTATTCTCGGAGAATCCACGTTAAGTTCAAGAATTGAATTGTGCCTCATTCAAGGAGCAGCTACGCTATTTCAAGACATTGGAGCACATCTTCAAAGTGGGCACGGCATTCTACTCTCAGCCTATTGATTCTGCTTAGTAAAACACCGAAAAATCGTCCACAAGACAGGAGAATCTCACAGCACTAGAAGTCATCAATCTTTTATTATTATTTTTCTTTCTGTACAGGCCAAGTACAAGTCATTAAAAATCAATGCAATGATTAACCAAATATAAACAGCCTGCCAGCGCAAAGGATCTAATGCTCTGCGTCAAGGATGCTGTCGAATTTCTTTGAGCAGTAGCTTTCCCTGGAAAGTGTTGAATGTCACTGGCAGGTGTTTGGAACTGTTTATCACGCTGTTACTTGAGTCTACCTTTCCTGGCTACGTGATGAAGGTATGTTTGTAACGGCGGGGTAAGGGTATTAGTACTGAATTGAGCACTGTATGAATTCTTAGAGACCTGCACATGACCAGTATTTAAAGGAACAATAATAACAGATTGCTAGGTTTCAGTGCTGTACAATCTCCTGCTATGTGAATAGTTTTTTTACTGTTTAATTTGGTAGAATCTGTGGACTGCAAGTGGGTTGTCAAGCTCAGTATGAAGGTTTTGCAGCACAAGCTCCAGCATCTTCTGGCAACACAGGAGATTCCTGAATGTTTCACAATCGAATCCCTGCGCTTAACACAGCTTTTTACAATATGGTGCACAAGTTGGCGGTATAAGTCTCGTCCATGGAAGCCACTGCTGCCTTTCTCATTGGGGCACACAAAAAAAGGGCCATGAGGTCGGCCATGCACATGGCCTTGCAGCGTGCTCTGTGTAGATACCTTTAACACAAGGTGGTAGAAGCAATTCGCAAGGAAGTGTCTAGACTTCATATTGCAGGTTTAACTCAAGACGAGTTGCCTCTAGCCGAAGATTTGCTTAGGCATGCTAGGTATCCTAGGCGTAGAAAGGAGCTACAGACCATCTGAAGGGCTGCAAGAAAAGAAGACGGCTGTCGCACTTTGCATGCACAGTGTTTCTCACAAACTCTACTAGAAAGTAGGGAGAAAGTGCTCGAGTTGAAATAGTGTTTATGGCCCCCGAAACTTTTTGACCTACGCTGATTCATCGATCAGATGAAAGGAAGGAAACACTATTGCACTCATCACAGGCAGAAGTATGTAACCTGTGTTAAAGACGTGATGTGCACAATCACTGGCATGCAGCAGGAGGTACATGAGTCAGTTGGGACACTGTCTCAATGATAGACTCCATGAAACCTTTATAGCATACAAACAACAGTGACAAGGCATTTCCGAATCTATAAGTGGGATCGTAGGCGTTTTTGATTTGAAGACAGCGTAGCACTTTCAAGTAATTTTTATCAGAGGGTTATTCCACTCTGTTGATTTTTAAAAATTAGGTCATTCAGATTATGGTCAACATATGAGTGGTTAGCATTCGAGTGTCGAGATCGGTTACACAATAATTAACAAAGTTGCATTCATTTATTCTTTTTGAATTATTTGCAAGTGGTTTAAGCAAACGAAAAGTTGAGCTACACGTCACCACGTCGATAGGGATACGCTTTACAGGCTGCGGTTGTTTTAACTGCTATAATGAAATCATACTTGTTCTCTTCCCAGACTAATTGGAGTAACATTATATTAATGCTATAAAACGAAGAAACTTGTACAAATATAGTAACGCTGACGTGAGCCAAACACAGAAAGATATAATACCAGACGCGACGGAAGAGGTTACGGCAAAACTGGTGGCCCGGGGAAACGTAGTGAAACCGTTGTTTAAACGAACAACGGTTTTATGGGGCTGCCACTCATTCAAAAAGCCAACTTTTCGTAGACATAATCACACAGAGCAACCTAACAATGATTCCGAGAATAGAATAGTTTATATTACTCTAACCTTACTAAGTGCATACATCGTATACACTACATAAATTGAGATATTGAAAGTGAATTAACAAAAAAAAAACGACACAGTTATGATTTTGGGTTGCATACAGTAGATTGCGTTGATGTCACTCGAGCACTTTTGCTCGTCAGAAGGGTTGATTCGGAAGTGTGACAGTTTGGGCTAGTTGGTATGACATGACGATAGTTATAGCGCAAGAACAGAACGTCGACGGGTCTGATTTCTTGATCGCGATCAACCATGATTGCTGCTAAGCGGTGCAAATTATTCTGGGTCAAGTTTGCCCAAAACGAGAGTCAAGCCTCAATTCGGGAGCCAAAGCGCGATCAAAAGTGCCCGTGTGACACCAGCAGTGAACATGACTTACGTCAAAATTAGTGCGACGAAACATGCGATGGCAAAAAGAGCTACAAAAGAGAAGACTGAAGCCCGCCACTACCCGATCTTGCAGCGCGAGGAGGGGTCAGGTGGAAGCCGTTGCCGCCGCCGAACGACTTGCTTAGTTGTACACGGACAGGAGGGGGCACCGCAGAACACATAGCCGATGAATGGAGCCATGCAAACTCTATATAAACTAAATTTTCACGTTGTTAACTACTGATGAAGGGACGGCGGTGGAACCCTCCTATATTTTGAGCAAGAAATGCTATCACGTGACTATAACAGCCCATGATGCAAGGCGGGACACGATGTTGACAATGTATAGCCCCTGAGACAAATAAAGCCAGTATTATTTTAAAGGCTATCGCTCGTTTTATAACTAGGTAATTTTAGATATTCTTCGTGAAAATCGTAATATTATTTTAATTCATGACTGAATTTTTGTTTTGGTGACATCTGACGAGCGCAACATAGAAACCACCGCAAAAACGCACCATGAGTGTACAAAAAAAAAAGCAATTGACAGGTGCGTAACTGAAACTTCAGTTGGGATGTAGAAGTAACAGCGTTGTCCTCCGAAAATTTAGTGCGTACAGTATTTCGGTCCATTGAAAAAACCTTTGTCTCACTTTTTTATGCTGCCTTACCTGTGTTTTTTTTTACTGTTACAAAACCACTTCAAGAATGAAATTGAAATCGAAACTTGTGCAGTTTCTATTTTTACTCACTATTATCGTCATCATCATCGGAAAGCAGTAACATAGAGCATCCTATTTTTGTGTGTTTTCGCTCGGCATTCTTGGTCAAAGGCGTCAAGTTAGGGTGGCTTAGTCAAGCGTGAGGAGTCGTACAAGTGTGAACGATAACGACAACCTCTAGTGAAGAAAGCAGAGTACCCCCACGCAACAGCTAAGCATCATTGTGAGCTCACTTGATGCGGATCTTTCTACACAAAATAACGTCCACAGAAGAGACATATGAGCGCGTTAGTGCGTGATTGTCAATTTATGGGTGAAAAGAATGCTGTTCACACAGCGATTTCAGCTTTATTTCACCCTTGCAAGCCAAGAAACTGCATCTATCAAACGGTCGGTGATCTTCCAACTTTCCGTAGCCGGCGGACCTGTTGCCCTTATCTACAACAGTTTAGATTTCGGTCCTCCAACTGAGGTGACTCCACAACCAGAAATGAACACTTCATGCACGCCCTACTCTGACACGCAACAAAGGGTATACCCGCTGCACCCTTCGCTGCTTAAAGCGGCAAGCTAAATACCATCTCGCCTATTCCCCCCTTCCTCAATCCTAGAAGTGCATGAATGTAACAATGAGCAGCAGCGTGACAAGAAGATCAGACTACAGAGCTCCCCAGGTATGAATCACCATTTGTGTGAACTAGCGACAATAGTCCAGAATTGTCATGTAGAGAGCTCGCCAAGTTCACCAAGCAGTGGCAGCTCGCGCACGACTTCCAGTTCAAATCAGCCTCAGTCTATTTTAATATTTGACAGTGTGATAAATGCAGCTAAGCCTTCGTTGTGTTGTGACCAACTAGAAAAACACTGCAGTTGACCAAATGTATTAGTCGTCGAGGCAGCTGAATAAACTTGGGGCTACTTATGCATGTACACCACGCTGGAACAAAAAGGGAAGCTCGCCTAACTGCTGACAGGTTACCATACCTACTCTGTCGACAACAAACACGTTGCTTAAAAAACCTACCCTGCATTGGCATACTTAGTAGAAAAATTAGAATTAATAAGAAACTACTACAGAGAGAAAGCATCGAAGCTTCCTTTACTGAAGAAAGAAGACTCCATTAAGACTGAAACCGTTCACGCCTCGAACTTCATAGGAAAAAGGTGGTGTTGTGGGACCAGTAACGGCCAAAACTTACATCATTGAAGTGCACGGTAGCATGTTAATAAGAAAGGAGCATACCTGTGACAAATGCCTCAGCCGTTTGTGTTGCGACCAACTAGAAAAACACTGCAGTGGACCAAATGTATCAGTCGCCCAGACAGCTGCAGAAACCTGGTGCTACTTCTACATCTACTACATAGAAAGCTGCGTGAAGTCATGTGAAGATAGAACGGTATCTCATTAGCAGCTTTGCTTCAGTTGTGTGTCTTTTCGCTCCACCTACTCGAGCAAGGGAATCGCAATCGGTAAATGCATTTGTTCAAGCCGACATAAGCCTTACAGTGAAAGGGAAGCTGAAACCAGGCTTTGGACAAATGGCAAGAGGTCTGCAGTGGTCTGGTGTTATTCGTGTGCTGCATAGTGTGTTGTGTAGGCTTGGCATCTCCTTGTTGGCGTCTCTCAGATTTGCTGTGGGTGATAATGTTTGCAGATTACTGTGCCCTTTCACAATACTGCAATTTGTGGTTTAGGTTTTCTCACCAGCAACACAGTATTTTCAGCAGGCGTGCTTTCTCTATGTTGGTGTCTACTGTGTTTGTTGTGAGTGATCGTCCTTCTGTATTAGAGTAACATTTCATCGTGGTGTAATTTGATGTTTATATTTGCTTGCAGACAGTGTGTTCTGATGCCCTAGTGTTTGCTGTGTGTGCCGGGAATGACACATTTGGCAGTCACAGAATAACACACTTTTTTACGATTGCTTGATTTTTGGCGGATGTTTACTTACACGCAGTTATTAAGAAGACATGAAATGCTTTCATGCCGATGCGAGTTTCCAACAAAGCTGTAAGAGCAGAGCATGTTAAATAGCTGCTCTATTCCATTTTTATAAGTGACAGACACTGCCAGATAAGTGAGTACTGCAAACAGTTGTGGAGGCAGTTTTGAACCAGAATGGGCGTGCACCTTTTTCGTCCGAAAGCTCAGTCTGTCTATTCATTTATTGCAACTTCAACCATCTTCCTAACATTTATGTGATCAACCCGCCTTGTCGAACGTTTGTGACATTCTAGTGTGTGTGTGTTTTCGGTTCCTCCCGCTCTCTTGTTCTCTCTCATTCCGTTTTCCTTACCTTTCTGTCTCCCTTCCCAAGTGCAGGGTAGCTAACCAGATACTTGCATTTCGGTGAAATTCCTTGCCTTTCTTCATACCATATATATCTCTCTTTCGACCGTGATTTCACTTTATTACTATATCCAGTTACCGATTTTCCTGTTTGCATCTTTTTCTCAAATCATTGCATTGCTTTTCATGTTCCCCAAGAGTAAAGGCTCTGTGAAACAGCTGTTTTTTTAGCTCCATGGCTACTATTGGTTCCACTTCCATAATTCTTGCCGATCGTAGGGTTTGTTGTGGCTGTTGCCTTGCATCATGCAAGCATGTAGGTTCCGTTTTAGTAGTTCTGTTTCTCGTTTGTTTAATCTAAAAGCACTCTTTAAAACATCATTGGGGTGATGCATCATAATGGAGGCACAGTTTCATTTAACTAGTGCTTGCTCACTTCATAATGTAATGGTTCCCATGATATTTTTACAACCACACAGTAATAATTAAAATATACAGGTAATTTATTCTTCAAGTCTTCATGCATACATGTTAAGATGAAGCCTGCCTACAGCAAGCTTTTTGTAGCCTGGAAATTTAGGGTCCTAAAAGGCTTGCACTTGCACATTTCTTTCTCACATATGAATCCACTGTGTTTAGTCTATCTAGCTACACACGTAAGAAGGCGACGCAATGCTCTCCACCATGTAATTGTGTTTTTGTGTTTTTGTTTGCCAATGCAGTCACTTTGTGAAGAAAGTATGGTGCTGAGCTATAGAGGCCTAGTCAGGTGACTCATGGTGGTGTTTTTTGTCTCCTGCATTACGGGAATCGTGTATTGTCAAACAAATAATAAATAAAAACATAAAGTGCAGCTGTATAAAAAATCAGATTCATAGAATGATTAGTGTGCGAAGAACATAGGCTGAACAGTTGTCTGTATTGTTCATGCTTCTATTTCTTACTCAACCACACTAACTCAACCGTTAATCAAATGAGTACATGAAGTTGAAAATGTTGCCACGTGTGTTATTGGATGTTTCAGCGAATATGTTCTCCATGTTGTCTCTACGTTCGCTGTTGAACATGGACTTGATGTCTATATACAACGTTGATGCAATGCGATTATTTGATTGTTGTTGCCTCGTTAATACCATCGAGTTAGGGCAACGTGATAATTTGAATGTTGTTGCCTCATTAAAAAACACCTTAGGACAACGTAATTCTTTTAACGTGCTGCAACAATCAAAACACTGTGTTATGGCAACGTAATACTACAAACGTCACTTCAATGTTATATTTTACCGTCTAACGTTAACTCACATTCGTTACATTCAAACCACGTTGACTCAACGTTCTGCGTTACCTGGGATAAGCACTGTTGGCGTCCCCAGAGGTGATGTTGCCAACGTCCCTTCGGCTCGACCATCGCGGCACTAAGGTGGCCACTACAACAACATGCTCTTCGCACCTATAACCTCATTGATCTTGTCAAACTGGTATATTGTGTATAATAACTGCGTCTCAGCAACAGCTGACATGTGGGCAATTGTTCCCGCACACAAGATTTTTAGTGAAAGCCATTAAAAAGAAAAGACGTTAGTGTTGCTAACAGAGCCGTAAAAGTGAATGTTTCACTGCGAACAAAAGGTATACTAGCACTAAATCTCTTGGGCCTATCAACTTTGCTGTTTCAATTGAACCGGAACTTTAAACCATAAGTATAGGAGTAACAAGCGTAAAAACACTACCAATATTTTAATATGTTGTCACATTTTTTGTATATTCAGTTTTGGTTTAAAACGACACCAAAACTAGTTAGATTTTGATTGGTGCCCTAAGAATTTGTACTATTTCTTTTTTTCTGGGCTCAGGACTATTTCTCCTAGTAATAGGTAAGCCGGCAAGATCACCCTGGTGCCTCAATCAAATGATGCACCGGCAGAAAAGCAATAATGACGTACGTGTCGGGCCTTTTAAATACAGCTTTAGCATTCAGCCTAATTTTCTTCTAAAAATAAAAACAATGAATTATTCGAAGTAGTCAGGTTATTTCTCCCGCAATGTGACATAAAAAAATAATAAAATGTTGTTACACCTGAGATCTGAACTTGCGACATGTACGAGTCACGTACTTGGTGGCAACACGCCAACGCTTCCTGAACTCGCCATTCAGCGTAAAATAGCCCGGCTAAGTCTCTTTCATAAGCTTTATTATCATAACAATAGCGTTCGCGAACATTTAATTAAATCCCCCTCATTCATATCACCCAGAATCAATCATCCACAAAAAGTTCATGTTCCTCAATGCAGAACCACAACCCATTTGCACGCGTTCATTCCGAGAACTACATCTCAATGGAATGTGTTCCCACGATCAGCTACCGCAATCACCGACACATCACGTTTTAAGGTTTTTTTACAAAACCTGTTGGGCGCTACTTGATTTCTGCGTTGTGTTATATATGTGTATATATGGATGTATGTAAGTGTATGTGTATATGTGTGTCATGTCCTTTTTGTTTTTTTGTTGTTTTTGAGAGTGTTTGTTGTTCTTTGCTTAGTGCTTGAACATGTACTACCTACATTATCGCTACTGCTACGTTGTCTTTGTTGACGTAGTTTATATATAACGTAATTCTGTATTATTCTGCCAATTATTGAAATTTTGTTCTTGTATATATTTATCAAGTGTTGTTTCCCATTTTTACATGTAACATGCCCCTCCCTTCTGTAATGTGAAAACACTGAGTGTATAATAAATAAAAAATAAATAAATAAATAAATAAATAAATAAATAAATAAACAGACATCGCCATCGGAACAACGGGAAGAGAACAGTGCAGTAACAAGGCATGTACTATCGCACGACGAAATACTGATATTTCACTGATATTCGCGGCGCACCATCCGTTCGAAAGTGTGGATAGGCGGTCGGCTGCGCGTATATAAATACACGTTGCGGATAAAATATCGGCGGATAAAATGACTGTTTACTTTTAATATCTAAGCTATTGTCTGCTGAATCAGCGCACGAAGCCTATGCAACGTTAACATTACCCGCGAGTAAAGCGCATTCTGCTTTTTTATAGGGATGCTCGCCCTTGGTGGCTCTCTTCACGCTTTCGCACTAAATCACGCCTTTGTCGTGTTGTTTATACGTGGTTAGCTTGTGTTCCATCTGCTACGCACTGTTGTAGCGTAACTGAACTACTTATTCACATATTTGTCATCTGCATACCACAAAAAAGAGAGAAAGAAGGATAGTAGGAAGCCCGCATATCTGTGCGATTAGTTCAGTACCACCGTTCGCCCCTTTTTACGCATAGGATTTCTTTCTCTCAGTTTGTTCACCATGACTTGTGGGAGAATGTCCGACACAGTGGATAAGCCTAGTCAGGAAAATGGCTGGTGGTGCTTTTCGCTAAACTGCGTCTACCACATGTACGCGCATGTTCTTGCACTAGTAAAAATATAAAAATGTTGTATAAGAGCTGAGCAGAAAGCTTTCAATGATGAATTACGTGCATGACACTGCTATAAGAAAGGCCCGGTTGATAGTACAAGCTTGTTTCTTTTTTCAGACAAAAATTGACCACTGCCTTCCGTCGGTCGTGAACAATGCCGCATAAAAGCTGAAGACAACGTAAAAAATAAAAATTTCAGTGCAATTTTATGACGTTATGTATAAGGCATACCGTCTGAACTAATTTTCAACGTCTGGTCTCTATGAAGCGTTCTTAAAACTATGAACACGGTTGAGCACAGTAACTCTGTTTTGACTACAGTTGAAGTACCGAAGTGTCGTAGTTTATGTGATAGTAATAATTATATGTAGCCATACCATGGCCAGATAAACACAATTAAGGCTCCTCGCATAATCGATAAATTACCCTGCCATTGTTGTACACCTACCAATAGCGCGCAAGTGCAAAGGCTTGAGCCTTGTTTTTTTACAACCGAGTCGTTAAAAATGCTTCGTTCCCATACCATATATAATTCTCATGTTTGAGAGGGTGCCAAGAGCTTTTTGCGAAATGCTTGAAACAGAAAGCGGCACCCACTTTGAAATTATTCTGGTGAATGTAGGCTATGACGACAATAAACCACACTCTGAAATGTTGCTCTCGCCGATCTCTTTACAATGGATTAGCAGCCGAGCAAGACCACATGCTTTTGTACGTCTATTCAGGCACACAGAGAAACAGTTACACTGGTGCTGACATGACCGGAAAAACGACACTTTAAGAATGTGCATGACGTACGCGCACTTAGAAACACGTCGTGGCTATAGCAGACGACGCACAGAGCAATCCACACTTCGCCACTTCAGCCAGTTGCCGCCAGGCGGCGACTCTGCTCGGCGCGTAGCGACTCATCGAAATTCCTCTTCGGAATCATCACGGTGTGGAGCCAGAAAAAAAATCTTCTGCTACCCTAGATGCTGCGTAGGTAAGTTCGATTTTGAAGTAAGTATTTTCGTTTGGCAATATCGATTCTTACAAGGGGCCGTTACATTCGTGCTCATGTGAGGCAACCGCTTTTTTTTGGCTGTAACTGACAGCTTGCCTCCGTGGGGCGATGCAGTCAGCTGTTTCACGTGCATCAGCTGGGCGCCCAGCGCGAGGAACAGGGGGGGGGGAGGTTGTAGTAGTGTATTAATAGGAATTCTGCAGCCCTTATGTGGAGCTTTTAATAAAATTTAATTTAATGAAATGGACGAAGTAATTAACGCTCAGTAGTGAAAGCTCAGAAAGGAAGAGTTTGCTGGCGTGGAATGTTTCTGTTTAAGTTACTGTGTACTTTTCATGTAAAAAATGCTAACGGTATAACAAATCTTTTTAAAGAATGTTGAAAGAGCTGTGCTGTGATGGTATTCTTTTCATTGGTGTTTCTAGTTATTCAAAACGCTTAACATCTGAAAAGACAGTGATAGAGTAAATTGTGTAGATAAGGCTAGTACTGTTTTTGCCAGAACCATGAATGGTATGTTCTCCTGACTTGTCCGGTATTACAGCTTCTGTGATCTATTTATGACCGCATAAATTTGCTGACCTCATTTTCAGTTTCACATCTGCTGTCATACTGTGAGTGCAACTGAAGCCCAAATATCATGAGAGCTATTTTGAATGCTATAGTGGCATGCAACGATATGGACTATTGCATGACCTGATCCCTAGCTCATTCCCCTTGCTAGATTGCTCAGTTGCAGGAATCAAGAATATATTGCTTGTTGTCGAGAATTGCTACAAGAGACCAGTCAGTAGCACGAAGTTTGGATAGTATGAACAGGTCGGAACACTGCTAGAGGGAGCACGTGGCCTGCCCTCTGCAGCGGCTTCCTACGAACCATCAGCCGACAGATAAAGAAAACGCGTTCACTTTCAGCGTGATCTATTGCCAGCCAAGACAACGATTTATGGCCGGTTGGCAAGCACTGCTAGATTACACTCCCCCAGTGCTCACGCAACTAGCGATGTTGAGCGTTGCCTGCATTTCGCACCGTGCACGCGCACCCCATCCGATTTGTAGAAAACAGATTTAAGATGGAGCTTGGAGGCGAGGAAGAAGAAGTAGCCAGGGTCACGCTCTGCATATTTTTTTTTATTTCCTGTTCTGTCAACAATAAACCGAAGACGTATCGGTTCTGCGGTCTCTCTGGTCCTTCTGAAACATGGTGCCGTGACCAAAATTGATCTGAAGACAGACGCACAGACTTCAACCCCATTCGCAACAATGGGTTGAAGAACGAAGCAGCGGCGTCTGGCTTAAGGACGAACCGTCGAGAGAAGGACCACGACCGACGACTGTTGGAGATGCACATAAAAAGGCAAGAGCTCTTTCAACACGTTTTAGGCATGAATAAAGAGGTCCTATAGAAGAAGCGGAAGACGCTTCGAGCAGATGTGACGACGCTTACGAACGAAATCGATAAGAAGATAGAAGAAGACGCCGATCGAGCGCAACTTATGACGCTTCTGAACCAGATGAAGAGCGTGTCACAGACGCTAAGACAAATTAGCGAACAGATAGAACCGTTCATTGAAGAAGACGACGCGGAGGCAGAATTTGAAAGAGCTTTGCATTATGAGATGAAGACCGTCGCTGCAACGACAAAAATAGGGGAGCGATTACGCGAGTTAGAACAAGCGACGCAACTGACTACGAGAATAGTCCCAGAACAGGCGAGTTCAGTGCAAGGTACTAACCAAATCTCGGAGAAGCAAGAGCTTGCTAAGTTGCCACGTCTTGAGATGATCAAGTTTGATGGGAAAAAAACAGCATGGCCAAGGTTTTGGCATCAGTTCGAGACATCGGTGCATAACAGAGCGAACATGCCGAAGAATCAAAAATTTAATTACCTTCTAGCGTCTATTAGAGGGGAGGCTGCGTCCCTCATAGAAGGCTTGCAGTTTTCTGATCAGAATTACGAGCATGCAGTCGCTCTTCTGAAAGAAACCTTCGGACGAGAAGATAATTTGAGAGAGACCTACATAAAAGAGCTTGCAAACTTGGAAGCAGTGAAGAGTCCTAAAGATGTAGATGGGTTGAAGAAACTCTTCCAAAAGTTGCAAGTGAACACACGAGCACTGCAGTCATTAGGAGTTGAAATGGGTAGTTACGCCACAGTGATAGCTCCTGTTGTAAAATCTGCGCTACCGGTGGATATGAGGATTGAGATGAAGATGAAGGAGTTAAAAGAAGGTGACAACAGACCAGCAACTACGGAATCGGACTCAGCGTCAAGAGACAGCACGAGCAGTTTGAATGAAATTATGGAGTTTTTAAACATATATATACGCATCAGAGAAGAAACTCGAGAGGAAAAATACGACGTGACCCAGTCACCGCACAGTATGAGGCAGACCAGAACATCTACGCTTCAAAGCATATCGATTAAAAAATGCATCTTCTGTGAAATGACTGGACACTACACGGAAGATTGCAGAAGAAGCATTAGTATGCAACAGAAGAAAGAAGCCTTACAACGGGAACGAAGGTGCTTCAGATGCACCAGACCTCACCACACGGCGAAGATATGCCGTGCTAACGTACGCTGCAAAACATGCAAGGGAAGGCACGCGACATCCATGTGTCGACCACGTACGCCTGCAGGAAAGTCAGCACAGCAGCAAAGCGGTGATGTTGAGCAAGTGCGTAAAAGCGCGCAACCTGACCGGTTAGACACCAGCAAGTCCTGCAACATGCGCGCACAGCAGTCTGATGAACACAAGTCAAGTGCATACTACTGCAGACAGCCTCTCCGTGGACGGAGGGACAAGACAGCGGGTGCTGCTCACGTATTCTGCTCGACAATGGGAGCCATAGGACATTCATCCTCAAAAAAACTGTCAAGAAAACTAGCGTGCAAGGTAAAAAGATCCGAAAGAATTACCGTAGGATCATTTGGAGGAGGAGAGATGGAACTTGACATGAAAGTCGTCGAGGTCAGCGTGAGGAAGGATCCCACATCGGAGCTAGTCACGATTGAGGCACTGGAGATAGAAGTTATATCCTGTGACGTGCTAGCATCGCCACCATTGACAATACACGAAAGAGCAAGATCGATGGGAATTACTTTGGCTGATGACAGTGAGAAGACGAACAAAGAAAGAAAAAATATGGAAACTTCTATATTAATTGGAGCAGATTATTATTGGACCGTAGTCACTAGTCGCATTCTCGAGATCCATCCAAAAGTAATGGCAATAGAAACAATATAGGGATGGATGGTCCAAGCTCCTGTAGGGCTTCATTGTGCGCCGATGAAATCATCTAAGGTTATGGTACTCAAGGTCAGTGCCAAGTCGGACACGACTGTGGATGAACTGCAGCGATTCTGGGACTTGGAAAACATGGGCATCAAGGAGGAACCAGCAACAAAGTTGAGTGATGAACATGTGCTGGAGTACGTCCGACAAACAATGGAGTTCAAGGCAGGAAGTTACCAAGTACGGCTACCATGGAAGGAAAACGTGACATTGGACGACAACAACACCATTGCAGAGAAGAGGCTTATCCAGGTGACCAACAGTAAATTATGCTGGAAAGGCCCCACGTGGATCAAGAATAAAAAAACAAAGGCCTGATTATGACATAACGCAAGAATCGGACAGTGACGACAACAAAGACGAAGAAAAAACCGTGACAAGCCTAACTACCACCACGAGTGAAAAAAAAATAATTGATGTGAGCAGGTTTGGATCATACAAGAACGCGTTACGAGTTACCGCGTGGATGATGCGTTATATAGGAAACCGACGAAAAGAAAGGAAAACAGGTTCGCTGACAGGGGAAGAACTGGACAAGGCAGAGTTTGTGCTGATAAAGCAGGAGCAGAAAACGCTGCAAAATGCAATGACACAAATATATGACAACATGAATCTGTACGGCACGAACATCTTCGAAGATGATCAAGGTGTCCTGAGAGTAAAAGGGAGGCTTCAGTGGAGTGGTTTGAGCTTTGATGAGAAGCATCCTATTATTTTACCATGAGAAAGTCAGTTTTCAGAACTCCTAGTTCTGAATGCGCATAAAGTAACAATGCACGGTGGCGTTGCGGCAACATTGACACATCTAAGAACGAAGTTTTGGATTCTGCATGCCGGACAGATGGTGAATTATGTGATAAAGAAAGGCATCACATGTAGGAGATTCAATTCTAGACCAATGGCACAAGAAATTCCACCACTACCAGCTGACAGGATAACACAGACGAGGCCATTCGACACAGTTGGTATAGACTTTGCTGGACCGCTAAATGCTCGAGAGGAGAAAGGCAAAAAAGTTACAAATTTTTACATTGTGAAATTTACGTGTGCAGTAACAAGAGCCGTACAACTGGAGTTGGTCAAGAGGATGTCATCAGAAGCGTTTATACAAGCATTCCGAAGATTCATAGCTAGAAGAGGATTGTGTACAACTATTTACAGTAATAATGCAAGAGCATTCAAGAAATATGAGAAAGAGATGAACAAGATATTAAAGATGGAAGATGAAAGGGTTCAACAGTATACCAGTAACCTGAAAATAAAATGGAAGTTTATTGTAGTGTTAGCTCCATGGTGGGGAGGATTTTATGAAAGACGGATCAGAAGCTTTAAGACATCCATGGCAGAAACTATAGGTGCTCGACTTTTGGATGAAGAAGAACTACAGACTGTGGTTGTTGAAGCAGAAGGAGTACTTAACAACCGGCCTCTTACTTATGTGTATGACGATCCTAACGAGCCACAACCCATCACACCGGCGGACGTTATAGGAGGCAGGCAAGCAATGAACAAGCAGGAAGAAAACAGACTCGGAGAATGCAGTTTGCTGGATTACTGGAGTGCAAAAAAACGGGCAATGATAACATGGTGGACCAGCTGGAAAAATGAGTACCTGAGGGAGCTTAAGTGTGCCAGCAAAAAAACAGAGCGTCACACAAATGTACAAGAAAGAGATGTACTTCTGCTTGGAGAAGCGCGAAAAAGAACTCAGTGGAAACTCTGCAAGGTCGAAAAGATTTTCCCCGGCAAGGATGGACTAGTGAGAACATGCCTGCTTCGTACACCTGAAGGAAAATTAGTCAAGAGGCCGATTCAACTGTTGTATTCGCTAGAAGGTTGCTTCGGTTGAATCTGGCCGGCGGGAACATGTAGAAAACAGATTTAAGATGGAGCTTGCAGGCGAGGAAGAAGAAGTAGCCAGGGTCACGCTCTGCATATTTTTTTTTTATTTCCTGTTCTGTAAACAATAAACCGAAGACGTATCGGTTCTGCGGTCTCTCTGGTCCTTCTGAAACACGATTGGGTACAGCAGACAGCGTACTGTAGCCATCGTCCTTTGTGCGAGTGGAGAGGGAGCGTAATCTAGCAGCGTTTGTTTACCGGTCATTACTCGTTATCGTGTTTCAAAACAGATGACGCCGGAAGGGAACGTGTTTTCTTCAACTGTCGGTTGATAATGCTGTATGCAGCCGCCGAGAGTGCGGCCATGCGCTCGCGTTTTCTAACAGTGGACCGACCTGTACTTTTCATTAACATGCTATACCGATAGTCACATGGAAGGAGCAAAAAAACAAAAAACAAAAAAAAACAAACGTGGTTAACTTGTGTCATGCCAGCTTCAGTGTGTCATGCCAGCTTCAGTGTGTACTGGTGCCTTCATACCGACAACATTCGACAACTGCCGTTGTGCGTTTGATCATATATAGGTGACGGCTTTGTCATATCGCTATCATGTCGTTTATTGCTTTGTCTACAAATTCACTGATGTGCTTACACTTCGTCATCTAACATTTGAATGGATAAATCTTTATATTGTCTTACTGCTGTTTTGTTCCTCTTTTTTTCCATGCAGGCAAGTTCAAATGAGCGAGCTGAAAACATTGTTGGGCTCGAAGATGAACCATGTCCATGGGATTATTTTTCTTTTTAGCAGTAAGCGAATTTCACGGTGATTCAGAAAAAGCTCCTGAAAATGCTGAAGTCATTGATGGGGATGCTGATCTTAAATTTTATATTAAAAAATCAGCAGTAATGCCTTCTAGCCTCCCTTTAGGCAGATCGGAAGCTATGTGCTAGTTGTTGATTTTGTTTTAACAACTAGACTGTATTGGACAAAGATTGACGGTTTGCTGAAGCTGCATAATGCCATATATTAAAAAAAATTGCGTCTTTTGTAAGGGGATACAAACACCAATTTTAAAAGCTCATATGACTCTGCTATACAAATATCCTTTATATGGCGATGACTAGGAGCTAGTGCGAAACATGAGAAAGGCGGAGAATAATAACTTATTTTGGTACACGTTTTGATGTTCCGGTAGTGTGGTTCTGGTGGCCCCATGCACCAGTATTGGCAGTGTTGATGATGTCAGGGACAAAACAAACAAAATGGCTGCTTGTACGTCCCCAACAGAGCCAACTGTGAAAATGTGTCGACATCTTGAGCTTGCGTGAGGATGCGATGGAAAGCTTGTATCATGTCGTGGTGTCAGGGTGCAGTAGGAACTGATACTAATGTGTACTAAATTTTTTAAGGTGCACTGATAATTACAAGTGATAATTACAATCTAGGGCCCTTGAAGGTTTGCCTTGCATTTCTTGATAAAGAAAGCAACTGGTGAATTTCGCATGATTACCTTTAAATACAAATTCCACAAACTGTAAGTCATTCAATTTGTGCTAATTTTAAAGTTTTGGGGAGTTTTGAAGCCCCGTAAAAGTGGATGAAATATATAAAACTATTTTATTTGTAATCTGCATCACCTATCAACATTGCAGTCAGTAGGACCTTGTGCTCATGAAAGTAAAATCTTCACGTACAGAAAGAAACTAATACATTTTTACAATACTGTAGCTCTTCGCATGGTGGCATGTGCTGCACTGTGGAAAACCATATAATATACTGTCATCGGACCTAGGATGCCATCTCAAATTGTTCCTCACGCATGTATACCGATATGTGTTTGACATGCACCAGATTTACACACAAGCTTGGTACTAATGACAACTTTAATTCTAGTTTTGTGTTTAATGCTATGTGAAGGCTACAAAACAATACAATGCAGAATTTAGATGCTTCCATATTCAAGTACCTGAATCGCGCGGTGTTCTCTTGAATTTTACAATTAATTTATTTCTATTAGTATCTATTGGGCAAATATAATACGAAACATTATGTAGTATCTTGTACATATCAACTGCCGTAGAAAAAGTTTAGCGTAGAATAAGTTAGAGTAGTGGGTCTTTAATCTTAGCCCACATTCGCTTTCACAGGGCGTTATTTTGAGAAAAACATCTCGTGTGAGTTGCCTTTCAATAAAAATGGTCTTACTGAATTCCTCCTGATTACTCATATTAAAAGCTACGAGGTCAAAATAGACAAAGGAGGGCACCAATTATGGTAAATATTAGCATTGAAGGAGCACTACGAATTTCAACAGTTCTGTATTGTTACTTCTAAAAAGTTGAGGTGCCAAAATTTATAGTTGTTTAGAGTGCAGTTAATATGTATTTTTTAATACTGCTGCATAAATATTGTTTGCTTTAGATATCGAGGTGGTGGTATTATAGCGATACGTAAACAGTGTAGCATATGTTTAAGTCACAAAGAGATAGGAACAAGCACTGAGTAGATCGTTGTAGGTTGTACGTGTTGCATGTAATCAGTGAAAAGTGAATGGACATGCAGGTGCTCCAAGGTAATTTTTGGTTGTACACAGACAATGATTTTGCAAATAAAGTGAGCTGTTATATGTCGATGCGATAAGTTCTATTTCGGGGGTTGTCTTATGGATGCGGGCAATTTAAATAAACTTGGAAAACAATGCAGGTAAGGCACAATACATTGAAATAGTACTGCAAGAAGCACGGTATTATGCTTTCCATAATGCGGCGGTGCTCCAATAAGCTGCATGGACCAAGATGACCTTAGTATTTGTTTGTCAAGGGCCTAGCGTACTATCCAGGGCAACAAAAACTTTGAAATGAAACCAAATTTTGTTATATGTGTTTCCTGGTTTCGCTGTTATTTGTGAATGTTAAAAAGAAATACCAAGGAAACTAAAGAGCGCTGACACCATGGTTAGAAAAGCTAATTATGAATTAACATACTCATGAATCAAATCACTTAAAATGATTGAGCCACAATTCAGATAGTGACCGGCTGAGTAATATTTTTGTGAGTTTTAGTACAAGTGAGTCTGGTTGAGAAAAATATTAGGAGTGCGAGTTCCAGTGCACTTGGTTGAAGAAAATTTTTAGTCCAAGCCACAAGAAAAAAGATATATTTCTTGAGTCCACCAGAATACATCCAACTAGAGCACACCACACCGGTGTGGTCTTCCAACCAGAACACATCCCACTAGAAGATGTCCCACCGGAACACACCAGTCTGGGTCGGCGTTCCCACCAGCACACACCACACTGGTTCAACTTTCACACCAGAACACTGCCCCCCCCCCCCAGAACACGTCCCACCAGGACACACCAAAGTTGGTCATTGTTTCCACCAGAACACATCACACCAGGCTTCTGTATACACCACAACACACCAGTGTGCTCTGGTGTATCCACCAAATCACACTAGAACACACCAGACACACTCTGGCGGGATTTTCATCTGGGCGTGCAGGCGGTTTCATGGAAAGAGCAGGGGAGGTAGAGTAAGCTGAGGCGCCGTTTCTCGGGATTGCGTCAGGCAAGCGAGGAAGGGGGTGCCGTGCCGAGCTGGCTCCGTTTCTCGGGAAACGGAGCCAGCTCGGCACGGCACCCCCTTCCTTCAAAATAAATGCGCAAAACTAGTAGTAGTAAAAACGTTGTTTAAATGGCCTAGCCGCCTGGGAATATATTTGTGCATAAATATTTCTTGTTAAGTTTAAATGGTTTACTTGCCGCGAAAATTGGGAGCGTTTATGTGAAGGTGTCCAAGAGCAGCCTCACTCGCTCAGGAGCCTTTTAATCACAAACGTTAACGAGAAAGCAGTCTGCCATTTCTGCATGGGCTAAGTTCAGCATGCGAACAAATTACATGCTCATCATGCGGTCGGCAAGAAGGTTGGGCCACGGCCAGGCTAGAGAGATAGCGGCGCGCGCTGTCAAACAGCCTTCGCAAGAGGCCTACTTCCTGCCTGCGGCCGCTGCTAGGAGCTGGGGCTGCGGGCCAACCATGCGAACGTGCTCGTCTCCCACTCCGCGCGAGGGTGAGCTATGCGCGGCCTC
This sequence comes from Rhipicephalus microplus, assembly GCF_043290135.1. Lineage (NCBI taxonomy): Eukaryota > Metazoa > Arthropoda > Arachnida > Ixodida > Ixodidae > Rhipicephalus > Rhipicephalus microplus. The sequence goes on from NC_134700.1 coordinate 48,266,755, forward strand.
TGCTATTCTTTTCTTCATTTTTCTCTGCAATCACCGCTACTAGCGGACGCAGAATGGAGGTAAAAAGGGCCGGCTAGGAAGAACCAAACGAAGACTCCGCGCCCATCACCGAATAATGGTTTCTGATCTTCCGCTGAATATTTGTGTCGAACGCTACGCACCAGCCATACGCGACTTCGATGTATGTTCTCAAAGCGACGATGAGCCATTTTGCAATTTTTCTAAAAAATAATGAAATAATTACAAAATTCGAGAGAACGTGAAATCGTCCTAAAATTTTAGTGTATCGGGAATAAATTAAAAGCTTTGGCGTTTTTCTGTTGTGTGGTTTATTTTTGTGTACTTTTTTGATTTTTCACGCTGCCCTCTCTGCCCCCTCCCCCTTTTCTGAACTGAAATTCTAAGTACTCCGCTGTCGTGGGCGCCTGTCATGGGGTGCAACAAACAGAATTCCTGCAAAATTTTGCTCTCAGCGCAGCGCGATTGATTCGCCTTGGCTAGTTCCAATGTTTCGGTTTCATATATAGGTTGAAGTACTTAGCGGCGTACTTTAATTGTCATAGGTTGTCATCAACCTATAAACTGTCTTGAAAGGCACCAGGCGAACTGGAAACGAGTTTATTTGGAGAGAACCAATGAGATCTTACTGTATTACGCACAACAGCACAGGAGCTTGTCAGAAGCTAGCAAGAAAACATTCCGCAATTAGGCAAGTAAATATTTGGTTTGCAATACATTGAAGTAAACAGTAAGAAGCTCAATTGCACCATTTGAACACATAAATAATGGCATTCCCCAATTGGAGCACCAGAAAAATCATCTTTGGCGCTACAAAAGAGTCTTGCACAAAAGAAACGTGGTTCGAGCTGGAGAAGCTTCACAGTCGGAAGTGCTTCCTCGACGGCTTATGTGTAAAGTTCATCCGCTTTTCATTGTCGTCGGTGACTCGAGTGGAATGATTCACTGAAATGATCCTGAAGAATTTGTCAGCAATCAAACTTGCTGACCGTCTTCCGTGACTATTGTCAACACTTTCAGGCAGTTCAGCAGAGGTGCGTCCAGATGCGGTTCTACGAGCAGCTGTAGAACTTCGAGAACATGCGTGTGTGGCAGGTGTTTTGCTATTTTCTCGAGAATGCGATGAGCCCCGCCGAGGTGGTCTAGTGGCTAAGGTACTCGGCTACTGACCCGCAGGTCGCGGGTTCAAATTCTGGCTGCGGCGGCTGCGTTTCCGATGGAAGCGGAAATGTTGTAGTCCCGTGTTCCCAGATTTGGGTGCACGTAAAAGAACACCAGGTGGTCGAAATTTCCGGAGCCCTCCACTACGGCGTCTCTCATAATCATATGGTGGTTTTGGGACGTTAAACCCCACATATCAATCAATCAATCAATCAATCAATCAATCAATCAATCAATCAATCAATCAATCAATCGATCAATCAATTAATTAATCAATCAATCGAGAATGTGACGATGCCACTTACACTTAGTTGGTTTGCGAGGGGGCAAAGATTGTCTTACGACTGGTTTTTTCCGGGGCTTTTTCGCACTTGGCGCAAATTATGTGGGATGATCTTCAAAGGCAGTTGGCACGGCTCCGGGAAGCAGCTTTCTTATCCTGCAGTCAGGAGCGTAATCGATCTGACGGAAGTGCCTGCTGCATACGTTAGTCGATGGTGACTTGTCGTTTATTACGAGGTTCTGCCTTGAAATGTTCCGCTGCCATTCTGAGCACAGTTCTTGGTCCACAGGGAACTGGTGGAACAAAAGCCCCGGCGTTTTCCCGGCACGCAATTTGCAGTACGCGACACAACAGTACACCATCACGGCACTGGTCGAAGCATATACACCGAATTCACTTTACTATGTTGAGCATCATGCAGCGCACTGCTATGCATTTCTGAAAACTCACCGCCTTCAGCCTCCTTCAGACCGAAGAAAAGTAAGACGATGTGATTGCTGTTAAATCGCAGAAGCACAAACGTGGCGAAAACAGCCCGCACGCGTATCGAAAGCAGCCTGCGAATGCAAGCGCGCAAGTTCCAGGCAAGGGTTGGCTCGCGTAGCCCCCGTGCGGAGAGCGGCGCAACTGTACGTCGAGACTCCTTCCCTTTGTTTTCGCTGCCGCTGCGGAGGCTGTATGAAAGCGTGCGCCGCTCCCTTTCTAGCCCGGTTGTGGTTGGGCATACAATCGGCAACTTTTGTGGTACGAGACAGATTGACGCGCAAAAGCACTTCATCAGCTCTCTATGCCTCCGCAGCAGAAAAAAAAAAAAGGCCTATAAGACTTTTTTCACGGAGAAAAGAGTCACTTCCTTTCTGGACTGTTCGGTGGAGGTACAAAAGCTGGTTTTTGATGTTGTGCCGGTACAGCATTGTGGTGCTGTCGAGAACAAGGCGGCAGCCTTCAAAATAAATAGCCAGAAAGCCGTTCATCTTGTTCCGAGCATTACTGTCGTGCTTTCGGAGACGGTCGTTGAGACACTTGCCCGTCTGGCTAAAGTGGCAGGGATTCACACGACAAAGGGACTCTGTAGGTTACCTCCCTCCTTTCCCTACACAGATTCCAGAAAGTGATTACGATGCCTTACCTTGCTTCCAAGTTCACGCCTCGTGACTGGACTGCTCCTTTGTGAGAGCGAGGTTAACTTGTGTGAGGCCTAAAAAACCACATGGACACTTGCGTGCCAGCCAATCTTTTTCAACCTGTGTGCAGAAAGCTACAGCTTGTAAGAATGGAGCGCAACTTTTTCGCGTCTGCACATGCTTACCTGTACGCCATTATCTGCAGCACGTCGTACGTGCCCCTGAGCTCTGTAGATGCTTTCGACCACAGCTACCAGCAACGTCTCAGGATTGCCAGCCTTTTAAAGACGAGCCACAGCGCCTTATGTCCGTGCAGGGAATCAGTGGCTGCTTAAGATACACCCCCCCCCTCAAATTTCTCAAACTAAATTCCATCCAGGCATCCTATGCCAATGCCTGGTAGGCAACTGTTGCCCGACGCTGCAACAAAAGAATTCGTCGGGGTGAGTTCAGGGAATGTGGCATCTTCGAAATGAAAAAGTAACGAATAACGTGGCACCTCACGTTACCAAAAGATGTTAACGGAAGTACGTTACCCGTTACAGTTCCGAAGTTGTAATGAGTACGCTACTAAGTTACCGAAAAAAAAGTAACGCGTTACTGGTAACGAAGCTACTTGTAACGCGTTACCACCAACCCTGCTGTAACCAAGGAAGAAGAAGGGTGATGTCATGCCGTGCGTGACCTTACAGGCGCGCAGAACATAGATGTAGGGTGTTCGTGGTTCCAGTTCCATAACAATAATTTTCACACAGTCATGTTTGAGTGCCATCATAAAAATACTCAGAAAGTTATAGTGGTTACATCAAGAACATAAAATACAACAAAGCGTGAAAAAACACGCTTGGACAAACATTTTGGCGCACCCTGTGAGTAAAGAGTGCAGTGAAAAAAAAAGACTTTATTTTATTGAGAAAAACTTCAAAGGCCCTCATAACGAGGATATTGCATGGGGTGACAGACAACGTTTTGTTAAGCATTTGAAAAGTAAAAATTTTTGTGAAATAAATGAAGAGAAGTAATGAACGAAAATTAATTTCAAGCACAAACATCCGGAAACAGCAACTGGATTCACCAGCAAGCATCCTCAAATGACAAAAAAAAGAAAAACTAACATACTCTAAATAAGTGATGAGATGAGCACGATGAAGATCTTGAAACTTGCTAAGATTGTGTTCTGTGGCAATGTCTGATGGTAATGTGTTCCAGTCAGTTATTGTGCGTGGCGAAAATGAATGAGCATGATGAGCGGCGCAGTTTATACGTTTGGCTTCGAGTGTACAATCATGGCGGGATATGAATCAAACGAAAATAATTATTTGAAAGTAGGAATTACGAAATAGTGAAATAGCATTCATGTAAATATAGGAATCTTTCTTGATGTTTTGCGCCTACTCTTGCAGCTGTACTAGTATGGCAGGAGGGCAATAGGGCGATACCTTTTCTTCTCGTGACTTTCTTTGCATAACGACACAAAACAAGTAATCTGTGTCTTTCTATGCATCATGCGTAAGAGCAGTTAGAACTATGTTCAGCTGTACGCGAGCATACTGTGAACTTCTCAAGACGCAGCACGGAATAAAATTGCAAGAGTGTCATAGTGTTGGATTCAAGTTTAATAGGAAACGGGTGCTCTAACCAAGTGCCTCCATCTTCAACTTTTTGTTGGTGAAGAATTTGAAGGAATGAGATTTTCGCCCTTTTTTTCTACCACACGCACTCAGTGGTTAATCATATGATCTCGCTCTAAGGAACATTGTCGCTTCTTGGAGCTATCTGTACGCAGGAGGGAGCAATATAGCGCGGTGATAGTGCTCGGCCGCTGATCCGATAGACCGGGCTTCGATTCAGACCACGGCGGCCACATTTCGGTGGAGGCTATATGCCAGAGGACAGTGCGCTATGCAATGTTACTGCACGTTGAAGATCACCAGGGGCCGAATTCACAAAGCTTTCTCTTGGCTACGCATTTTCTTAGCCAAGATTTCTCTTATCTAGAGGGATTACTATAACGCGGGTACAAATTTGAATAATTCTGCACTTAAGAGAGCGAGGAGGACACACGATAGCTGATGAAACGACAAGGAAAGAAATAAGTGTGTGCCGATAATGTCAAGGTAGCACGCAAAGCGTCTAGCATCGAGAGCATACAATGATAGCCAATGATTTACTGCATCTAAGTTTCAGTTCCGCGAGCGTCTGCCAGAGCGCTTACGGGATGCTGCGTACCTTGTAATAGACGTCTTGGTGTGCTGTGCAAAGCCAAGCACTCGCCTTTCATCAACGACTGTAGCTAAAAAAGATATTGCTCGATGGCCTTAAGCCATCCAGCAATCCATGTACTATCTCGCCAAGTATAAGTAAACAACACTCCAGGTGCACCACACCAATGAAACCACGCATCGATGCATGCAATGTTTGAAAATGTGCCTCAAATGTCTTCTCCTGTTTAACGCGACCAGTTAGCTTATATTTAGATGAAGCTGCGCTGCAACTCAACTAATCCGGTGTAATCGAGCACCGTATAGTGATGACCGTAAGGGTGTTTTGTACCTAGACGTAAGAGGTTGCCTTTCTTACAATATTCGTATTACAAGACGCAAGAACGACTTTTGTGCCTGCGGACAAATTGTGCAGAAATATAGAACAGCGGTAATCAAATGAAATTGTGAGCGGAATTTCGCTGGTTCTATGCACCGCAGCATTTTTATAAAGCCGGAATGCGAGAACGTGTGCATACGCTTAAGCCTAAATATGTGTCTGCGTAAAACAAGGGAGACTCGTCGGGAGGTGTTTCAGTGCTAATGCTTTTCACAAAACACGTTGCAAATATTTCGTCCAGCGTTGTTTGAGTGAAAAAACAAAGCAAGGGACGTGCATATGAGTCTTGAAGTCGAGAGACGTTATCACACGGGCAAAAAGGACGAAAAAAAAAGACAAGAGAGAGGGACTCTCGTTTCGCCTCCACGAAAGCTTGAAATTGATTGATATGTGGGGTTTAACATCCCAAAGCCACCATATGAATATGAGAGACGCCGTAGCAGAGGGCTCCGGAAATTTTGACCACCTTGGCTTATTTAATGTGTACCCAAATCTGAGCACACAGGCCTATAACATTACCGTCTTCATCGAAAATGCAGCCGCTGCAGCCGGGATTTGACTCAGCTGCAGCCTGCGTGTCAGCAGCTGAGTACCTTAGTCACTAGACCACTGCGGTGGGGCAAAGCTTGAAATTGTTAAATAATAAAGACAATTTTCTGGACCAGCAGGCGTGAGGGAAAGTTTCCGCAAAGCAGCGTCGGATACTTGGAGAGCATAAAAAGGTGGAGTATGCGTTTCATGGGAGCGACAGCCACACAGAAAGCGAGATGAAGTGTGACTGTCTTTAGATGTTAGAATCAATGCTAATTATTATAGTTGTGAGTTAATGAGCCGAATCTTCCTCAAATAACTATAATGGAAACAAACCAACTATTCATGTAGTGAAAGTGCACTGGTGACAGTGAATTCATAATAGTTCATTAGCGTTGTCACAAGCCAATATATCATTTTATTTTTATTTATATTTGGAAACAATGAGAATGTAGTGTACGTGACAGCCGGCTATCCAAACATCATGACAGTAGTGTACAAGATAAATAGTGCATGGTTATACAGCTACACGTGGCGGTTTCTATCTTCTAGTAACCTTGGGCAAATGCATTCTACTTTTTCTATTTTTGACAAAGTTTTACCAAACGTTTTTGCATTTGGCGTCGTTCTAAGCATTGACGATATACGTATCAGCAATAGGGTGAATGCAAGCACTGCTGCAGTGGACGAGTGGTTACAGCTCTCAGCTACAATCTAGGAGGTACTGGGTTCAATCCGCCGTAACACCGAGCACATTTTTTAAAGGGTTGCCTGGCCAGAGATTATGCGTGGCGGCTGGTACTAATTTTTTTGAAGGTGTCTTTTGCGCTAGCTTCTTTCACTTCCCTTTCGACCCAAAAATGCTGTACCGTGCTCCTTCATAAGTTACATAATTCAGGGTTCATAATTTTCTCCAATTTTCCCCTCTATCCTCTCGTATCGCAAAATTGCCCCGTGCTGAAATACCAATGTCTCACCTGGTATATTACTTTTCACGTGTTTGTATATTTGACCAGCAATCAGTCGTCACGGTGTTTTGAAGGAAATCTAGACATGCAGCGGGCTAACTGCCTGGGGCCAAGTTGACTGCCTTTGTCGGGACACGTTTTCGTGCTAATTTGGTGGGCATCATTACATGCAGCAAGGCCAAAGAGCAAGGACAGTCAGAGAAGACACAAACAGAGTGTTTAGTTTTTGTCTTCTTTCCCGATATTTGTCATGCTGCGCGCTTCAGTGTAATGTCGCTGTCTATGGTTAAAATGAACTATAGCAGTTAATTGAGTTCTGCTGAGAGGGTCCCCCATTGTCCAGAGGGGAACAGAACAACGGCAATATTATGTGTGTCATTGAGAGATAATTTGCTATAGGTTACTACAATAAATTTTTTAACCGAAGTTTATTTTTTAATAACAACAGTTTCAGTACAGATGAAAGGTGCATGGACGAAATTCGTGTATGCAGCTTGACTAGGTTTGTGACCCAAATAGTGATTGTTAACCGGTATTACGATATGCATAAATATCACGCACATATACAACCACGGGTGATAGCTTGTTTACCGTGATTCAAATGGATATGTTGGAATTGACATATTCGACCAACGCAATGTGTGCAAGATATGCCATTTAGAGTAGCTATGCTCTAAACTAATTTTCGCTGGTTGGTTCCATTTTATCCAATTACTTACTCATGACTGTACGGTTGCAAATGAAACAACTTCTTCAAATGCACATATTTTGTGTAAGGTTACATTTATTTGTATGCAGTAAAAACAAATTGAAAAGTATAATGGCTCAGAAGAATAAGAACTAGAAACAGATTAAGCCAAATCAGTTCCCAACTTACTCATCGATGATAAACGAATTCTTATTTAAAAGATACATACATACATACATACATACATACATGCATACATACATACATACCTACATACATAAACTGAGGTGTGAATATTACAATGAATGGCTATAAAACAATTCTAAAACACTCATTTTGAATATATAGAAAGTAATTTACGAGAGAAATGCACCAGCACTGTTATGTCTGAGCTCGGTGTTTCTCAAACCATCTCGGAAAAGCTTGATGCAAAGTTCCTGCTGCTGCCCAGTAAGAAGCAGTTTTTATAAGAAACACAAGAATAAAGCTCTTGACAATGTCATGCTAAAGAAAAGGGCTGTGCATAAATATTTTGTACATGTCTTCAGTATCACTATGTTTATTTACATAGCTTGGCTCATTCACAACCCACTAACAAAGCTTGTTAGGACACTTGGGCTGAAAGTTGGCACAGCGCAAAGAAACTCTAGACAATACATAAATAATACAATTATAAGCTACTAAGCTCCTTGGTGCAAACAGTGTTTATATTGACAGCTATAGGCGCCATTTCGTTTCCCAAAAACACTTCTCAAAAGTAGAATCAACTTTATTTAGCTAAAAATTTCTATTCTGGCGCGTCGTGGTGGCTCAACGGGGGAAGTGACTCTTTCGGCCAAGAAAACAAAGACCAATTATTTTTCCAGTTCGTGAATTCACCCAGTGCTAACATTGAGGCAGCTGGTAGAAGTGGTTTTGGAAAGAGAGGAAACCACCACATTCCCACCAGTTGTGGCCTTGGGTAGCTACTTCACTTGGACTAAAATGATGAAAAACACTCCTCAAGAAGCCTTAGAAATTTTCACATCAACACAGTTCCCATACAGTTGTCTATTAGTCTGCTTGAAAAAAAATTCAGTTTACTGGTGGGCGAAGACTGTACACTAATTATGTGAGCTCATGCTCCAGTGCACTGCATGTGTCTTGCTGCTGGCATGAATTGCGATGTTGCTCAGCACATATGCGTAATATCACAACTAATACTATGTCACTGCAAAGTAAATATGTGTTATATGCATGAAACAGGGACGACAATAAAACAACATAAGAACAATTACCTTCACACAGTTCAAAAAGTTAAAGAAATTTCCATAGAGCTGTCACAGCTCACCTGGGAATAGTAATAATGGTTATAAACACATTGTTACTTCCACTAACAAACGTTTTTAGGATGCCAGCTTCAATATTAGCATATACCAGTACCCTTATAGCGCTACAAAATTCTACAGGCACCTAGAAAAAGATAAGTAAATAAAGGCTATAGCTACGTATATATTAAAATAAATAATTTTATTTTTAGTTTGAGCAATGTAGCATAGATGATAAGTCATTTGCAAAGTACACAATTAGATAATGATCAAACATATCCGAGCAAAGTATACATTAAAAAGTTACACTTGCACGGTAGAAAAAGAGAAGTACATTGTTGAAGGAGCGACAGGCAGTGGGATAACAATACACAAGCACTAAACTCTACTGTTAGACATACTAGAAGTAGTGATGATCCTCTTCCTTACAAATAAAATAATTCATATAGAATCACTTCCCAGAGCTTATACACACATGGCGTCATTGGTGCTATACAAACAAGCGTATATTTAAGGATTATATCGACTAAGTACAAGATTACCGTTCCATGGCTTCGTGTACTACAAAGAATGCAAACACAGTTACCATTGCCCACTATAGATGCTGTGATTTATGGCAGTTAAATGCACAGACACGCAGGCACTTTGATTACATGCATGCTAAAAACTTCCGCTCAAAATTATTTGCCCACTAACGCTACAGGAGCCTTTAAATTAGTGTCATAGTTTGGCATGTTCCATGCAAAATTTAAATAATTTGGAATGCAAGCAAAGGAACTGATGAATAATTCACTGCGAAGAAGTTAAACTTTAGCTGCACAGAATTTTACTACGATTACAATTCAAACTGCTCCTGACATCACAATGTGCTCTTTCTGTTGTAAGCTTTGAGCAGGAGAACAGCCATTGGCAGTCCCTTTACACTTGTTGGTCTTCTGTGCTGTGTTTTTGATGCACTGTACATGACCTTGGAGCACCGGATCCCTCGTTACTTCTGGAACTTAGAAAAATACAGATCATTGTTACAACCGTGCTACATGCAAAAGTGTACAGTTGTTAAATATGTGCTCATATTTACAGATGTATTTTCAGAAGCCGATGACAAGCCTGAACACACACACAAACAGTGAAGGCTGAAAATACACTTTATTAGGATACAAGAGCTAAACTACAATGTTATAGATGAAGGCATGAAACTTCTGCCAGGCATAATAAGCCAATGAAGTTTCTTCTATTTCGACTTTACACTAGGTGCGAAAAGCAGAACACAAATGAGTTCACAAGGAAACACAAGTTAGACTGCATTACAGCACTGCAGCTAATGTTCATAACTTTAAGGCTGTGTTACACATACAGCTCACCATACCGCGTATAGGAGCATACGGGCAGTATAGAAGACACAAAGCACTTGCGGATTATGAGTGTGCTTGTTGCAGGCATCTATTATTCCAAACGAAGAAAGCCTTTCAAAAATGCACTTCATAAGGGGAAATAATCATACGCAACAAACACAACGCGCTGCTGCAGGTGCCACTGACACTCACCATTATTGTTGATATCAGTGTCTTGCCGGATGAATATGCTGTGGCCTGCACAGAACACCAAAATAGCGCTCCATGTGCTGGCTGCATCGCACTGCCACTGAAGTAGGCTTGCCACAGACAGAGAGATGAGGAGCCATGGCTTTGAAACACACTGAATATCACCTTTAGAGATCAACAATGCAGACTTAACTCAGGTAAAATTTCTAGGAAAAAATACTTCAATATGAAATCGTGGTGAACATGTTCGACTGAAGCACAATATACCAATCACAAAAAGCTACATCAAGTAAAAGATGCAGTTACAGGCCCTATGTCGTCTGAGGCTTGTTCAAGAGGTCTTTCTCCTTGCAAGGTGTGAAATGCCAGACGATTTTCACCCATTTGCTATTTCCTTCTAGAGCACTTGATCCACAGAGTGAGTCACAAGCTCGAGAGCTCAATAAGGAATCAATGTGTGCTCGTTCAAAAGCACGAGCTTTTGAGCCTCAGATGATTGGAGTTTTATTCATAAGCTGCAGGCTTTCAACTTTCAACATTATAAATTATCTTGCAACTTAGTTCTATTAATGTTCAATAAGAATTCTTTGTGAGAATAATACAGGTATTCACTGCAAGCAACCATGCTTGGGTTTTCAATTTCGGCAGAGTAAGTGGTGTTCACTTAATCGTATGTAATAAAGACAAACTAACCTTGCAGCAGCCCTTAGGCAGTTTTGTTCCCTAGAACCTCTCAAGCATATCACAGACCTTCAAGATGAGGTTGTCCTGCATGCTTCCAGGCCACATTCAGGTCCGCTGAATGATAACAGTCCCAGTAGTGACATAAATTTGCACAGTTAGGCAGCATGTGTCCTTCCTATATTGTACAGGTGCTCCAAGTCATTGAGAGGCTTGATGTGCCAGTGTGTGCAACCGATGCATCACAGGACCTTAACAAACTAACCTCTGCGAGCTGTGAAGAGCCAAAAGCGAGATATTAAAAACAATAATTAAAACCAACTCACTTCTAATACTTTGACAAAGCTATCACTCATTCAAAGTGACCAAATCTGCTATAATCACTTTGAAACATACTGAAGCCTCATGAAAAATTTACGTACCACAATATATATGTCCTAGTGAAGTATAGTGCTACCACAGAGGCAATCGTTTATAGAAGTGATTCTTCAAAATAACATAAATTTCCCAAGAGCAAACTGGCTCCTCGAAAATAAATTCACCTTAACTTTCCACCTATCAAACGTGGTTAATCGACAGGCCCAGTCTAATATTCAAACAAGAGGTCACTTATGCAAAATCACAAAGAACTTCTGATGTATTTGCTGTATTTGCCCACCTCTCCATAATATATGTATTTATATAACAGTAGTAGTAAATGTTTAATGCTTGGACCTAACATAGAGAAACATTACATCTGATGGGCTTAAAAACTTGCACACGTTATAGTGCTGTGTGAATAGCAACAAATTCAGTTCTTTAAGGCCAACTCACGGATGGCAGCATTTAGTAGCTGTCAGTGTCATGAGGAACCAAGTGTGCTCTCGGGCCAGCAGGCAAAGGACATCTGCAGACTGGAAGCTGCCGATGACAGCAATGAAGGGCTGGCCAGGCATGCACGTCCCTTGGTATAGTGTAAGAACTGGCCATGACCGGCTGTGGTCAAGGCTCTAATGCAGTGCAAAACAATGACCAGAAGAACTCGGAAACCTGTGGTTAGCCGGTACTGGCCTACAACTTCATCTGAAGCAAGGCACCGGTGAAATTTTTGCCCTTTCTTGGGCCAGAGGGAAGCTTGATGCTCACGGGCTCTCGCTGCCACATAGAACTCTCAAGTTCTTACTGAAGAACAGTCAAGGCGTGCTGCAAAAGTAACACAATCCACAACAGAATGTAGCATCTCACAGTTTCGGTTCATCACATCACAGCGCTAGGACTATGGTTATCATAAAAAGGAGAAGTGACAAGTTGACAAACAAAAGCACCAAGCTCCACCACCACAACTTCGCAGGGCAAAACAGTTATCAACGCTGTCTTTCAATTTTTGGTCACACGAGAACAGCTTCTCCACAAGTCTTGGAAACGTCAACACAGCACCACTGTTCACAATGAACATGAACATTGTTTCACTCCCGAGCACTAAATTGCTCACAAAAAATAGAAGCGTACGGGCTAACCAATGGCGAATAAAGAACCGAACACAGCACGTAGTTCATAGGTTTCCGTACGTACTTGGGGTCGCTCAAGTAACGTGCCAAAACGCTGTCAATTGGAAACGTCACACAGCACTAAAATGAGAGATGAAGCGAACGAACTGGCACACAAACACTCATTGCAGGCTTCTCGAGTGCTAGATGCCGTCAATACACCGGCGCCGATCCCCACTTGATAAACACACCAACGCACAGGCTTCGCTGTGCTTCACCGTACACCATTACACTGCCGCAGTTTTCCACACTACTTGCACGCACCGAAAGAGCTGCCGTGATCACAACATCCGGTCGAACGCTGAAGTAACTTATGCGAGAAGCGTTTGCTGAAATTCGCACCGACCAATATACTGTTTACGACGCCATGCTGTTTTCGACAACTGCGCAGCACGTAAAAGAGCTCTTAGAAAGTACTTGTGCAATTTTCACGGCGTGACAAAATTTGCTCTTATGTGCGAGGGGGTTGCTATGATGAACGCGACAGCCATGCCATATGAAAGAAGTGTTTTGGCAACTTCACAGAGTATAAGCTGATGTTTAGGGTATTGCTTCACAAGCAATCACAAGCTGTGCCTGTCAGCCAAGCCGTCATTTGCTCGCGTTTGTCGTCTGCTTCGATCAAAGCATGCGATGGTGGATTCGCCTTCCAACGCAATTATTCCAAGGTCAAGTGGTCGCTGCGTCGCACAAAATACATGTCAGTGGCTCGCTCTACTTCTGAATGATGTTCGTGCGCCAAGTTAAACGGCTGGTAATTGTCGCAGGGATAAATTCAGCCAAGGTTTGTTCCAGAATTGTCTGGGTTTGCATATTTCCGGTGTCATTTAAAGTTACTAGAGTCATTTGATTCCGACTGCTTGCCATATTATCACGGTCCATATGGGTTTTTGAACAGTGAATGCGAAAATGCTTGATTTGTTTGTAGTTCACACACATCCCTAATACGCTTCGGTTTACGAAGTGCGCACCGTTCCAGATTGTCCCAAAGTGTATCGACAGCTGTATTTCAGAGATCACACCATTGGACAGTTAGAGTCAATCGACGTACACTAGAGCACAAGCTTTATGAACCATTCGCTGGAAAGTTCCTCTCATTTTCATTTCCTATACGGTGCAAGGAATGGGCTACCATTAACCTCTTTGGTGGTAAGTTCCACCAATGCGGCAAGGATCTCGAGTCGTGCTTTCAATCGGATGAGATGCGGCGCAACACAACAACGTAACCAATAAGGTTGATCCTATGCCGTGCCGCGTTCGAATGCACCCATTATTCACGTAGCACTTTAGTTTTCATCCAACCACAAATCTTTACTTGCATAATTTTACGCCATGGATGTCCAATATGATTCTTCAATTACTGCGACTTCGTACTTATTGGACGACGGTGGTTGTCAATACCATCCACTGCGTACAAAGGAAACAGCATACAAAACTCAAAGCGCCGAAAGAAATAAAACCGCACTAGCAATCATCAGACAGCCCTTCACGGGCGTGACTTAACTCAAAACCAGCCAGGGCACCGAAGTATACCGCCGCAGCGGCAGCTTCTAAATAGCCACTTTGTTCCTAAGAGTGGTCCGGACCACTCTTAGGAACAAACCTCCATTCCATCATTCCCGCCATCAACCTCCATTATCCAATGCTGGATGGATGGATGTGGCTGTACCCTTTAGATGGAGTGGTGGCTAACGCCACCTAGCCGTAATACTTAGGTAACTAACCACAATTTATCTTTTTTTTCTTTACATTGTGACGTTGAAGACTGCTACTTTGAAGTGAAGGATTTATTTTCACTCGTGCATTGACTTTAGCCACCAATCAGATAACCTTCTAGTTAATTTCACCCACTCAAAGTCTTTTTCGCCCTCTCTGTCCCTAAATACCAGTGCTTTGAAAAACTCTGCACCATCATCCTAAACTATAGCGTGAAGCCCTTTACAGAACATTATGAAGTGTTTGGTAGTTTCCTGCTCCTCTCTACATGCACTGCATACCGTGTCTACCCCTTCGTATTTGGCCCGATATGTCTTTGTTCGCAACACTCTCGTCCTGGCCTCAAAAACTAGAGAACTACCCCGAGTATTATCATCAATTCTTTCCTTGGCCATTTCCTGCTTAAAAGTTCGATAGATCTCTAGTGCGGACTTCTTAATCATGCCATTTCTCCACATATCGGTCTCAGCTTCCTTCACCTTCTTTTTAACCGATAATTCTTTTTGGTCTGGCCCTCTGCTGTTTTCCAAGTATTTACCACTCAATTTTCTGGTTCGCTTCCACCATTTTGTATCGACATTCTTCATGTACAAGTAGCTGAATACCTTCCTAGCCCAACGCTCCTCCCCCATTTCTCTCAATCGCTTCTCAAACTTTATCTTGCTGCTAGCTTCCCTGCCCTCAAATGATGTCCATTCCATACCACCTTGTACTCCCTGATTTTGCGTATTCCCGTGAGCTCCTAAGAGAAGCCTACCTATTCCACATTGCTTAATTTCTAATCTTGCTTGAACTTCTGATATCATGCACAAGACCGCATTGCCGAACGTCAGACCAGGAACCATGACCCATTTCCATATTCCTCTCACAACATCATACCTATTGTAATTCCACAGTGCCCTGTTTTTCATTACCGCTGCATTCCTATTACCTCGCTGCATTCCTATTACCTCGTTTCATTACCGCTGCATTCCACTCCTATGCACTAGTTCGCCTCCGCTCCGTTAAGTGTGGACACAAGCGCGTCTTCTGATACAGCAGTCGCCTTAACTTTGCCCACTCCTCAATGCGCGAACTGCAAGTGCGCGGCTTCACGGTCTTTTGCACTAAGGTATGACACTTTGTGCTGGAAGAATTGCGTTTAAAAACGCGAGATCGTTCACGAATGTTGCTAGTTAGGAGTTCGTATGCACACATCTCAACAAGTAAACGAATGTTTTGCACCTGAAACTGTTGGAAAATTTATCGATCCTGAATGACAGCGTGGTCACTCGGCTTCTGGCTGTGGCTGAGTAATAGTAATGCTCAGTTGCAGACATCGCTATTCACTGTGATACATAGCGAATGGATTTGTTGGTGTGTGTGTGTGTGTGTGTGTGCGTTTGAAGAGACGACAGGTGACCTCTCTTGAGGCAAGTTAGACAGGCGGGACACTATGTATTAGAAAACAGAAAACAGTAATGAAAAGGTATGATTTCCTGGACTGTCAGCGAGAAGCGGTGCAATAATGCACCTACTACAGGTACTACTACAGTACAGGTGCACCTTGTACAGAAAGTATATCGATGTGTGCTACCAGTGTGGGCGTGTTGGTCAACGCATGGACGTCTGCCCAAACACCAAGCACCGTGTCTGTAGAGGCTGCGGAGCTTCGAATCCAGACCACAATCACAAATGCACGCCGACGTGTCGCTTCTGCGAGGGAGCACATCCCACGTGGACAAGACCCGCAACGCTCGATTCAAGACCCCTTATCTTGTAAAAAAACGACGCGGTGACTGACGAAGGGCCGCAGTGGAGGCCGCCCTCGAGCTGCAGCAAAAGAACGACGGCGAGCAGTCCGCACCGCCTTCCCGTTCCAGCTACCGCTCTCGAAGCCGGGTGCGGTCAACGGGCCCTCGATCTTGCCAACAGAGCCCGTCTCGGAGATGGTCGCGGAGCACACCTCCCAGACCCCGCCGTGGCCGTTTCAGGTCGCGAAGTTCGAAGCAAGCGGGTCATCCGGACCCGGATCTACCTGATAAGGGGAGCTTCGTAGATGCGGTTAAGGGCACGCGGATACGTGGGGCTCAGAGAGCTACTACATCAGAACCTAAAAAAAAAGAGGGACCTCAAAGACTCCGCTTTAGAAGCAGTAAAGCATGAAAACGCGTCGTTGCGCACAGTATTAGAGTAGTTAACAGAAGAAATCAGCGAGATTAAGCAGTCGATCACGCAGTCAACTATACTTAAGTCTATTGCAGTTGAAACTCCTGTCACGAACGTCAAGGATGGTGAAGCGCCGCCCGCAAAAAAAAACATGGCAACCAGCTCAATATATAAACTGCACGACAATCTGGAAGCCACAGTAAGAGATAGGTGCATTAAAACAAGCCATAATATTTGAATGGCGCAAATAACAAGAAGAAATAAGAAAACTGCTCCCTGACATTCGATGCGCGATTCGCAACATAGGCGTTCTGGTCAATAACCTCACTGCCCACACAGACAAGTTAGAATCTCACATTGACAGAAACGAGACTCGCATAGGCCTTGTTACGAAGGCGCACCGTCGACGAGGTTACGAAGGGTGCCACGAAACTCACCACTGCAAAGGCCACTGGCTGCGCCAACCGCGAAGGAGCTCGAAGCAACGAGAGGCTTCTCTGACACATAGATCTACTGCTGCGACGCGCCACAGGGCTTTTTTTTGATAGGCACCAGGTACATCCTTTGAGTAACCGAATGTTCAACCAGAAGCGCCGCTGGCCGTGATGTCGGAATCCTCCAACGGGGCCCGCCGCTGCGCGTGGTTGCACTAAGGACGAGGGATGTTGCCACGTATTGCGTAAGACTCGCCAATCTAGAAAGCGCTGATAGCTTCAACGGGCTCGTGGGCTGAGGGAGCTGGCGGTGCGTTTTGTGACAGTCTGGCACCGCCGCTTGATGACGTCGTTGAGTTGATCGTGTCAGCCGGGTTTGATTGCTGGCCTTGACACAGATTGCCTTTTGCAGAGGCATTGACATTCGGTGTGGACTCGCAGGCGTAACAGCACCCCCGCCGCCAGACAATGCGCCGGAAAGACGAGCTGCTTCCACGTGGCTCAGATGTTGGGCGCGCGCGTTCGCAAGGTCCTTCCAGGTCAGCCTCCAGGGCCATGGGGAGAATGCAGCTCCAGACTCCGTTCCTTGAACACATCCCATTCCTGAGGACGGATCGCAGCTCCACTGGCTTGTCGCCACATTTTGCCGGCCAGCTTCGTTCGTCTTATCTGACGATATTTGTTCTCAGCACTTGTCGATGGTTTTGCAACTTGTCAAGAACGGTTCGACAACAGACAACACACGACACAAGCAATTGCCCTCGGTCACCCGACAGAACACCAGACAAAGTGTAGTACAACATATTCCTAGCTACATGTTTATCGGAATTTCGTTCTCTCTACATAAAGATGCACATGAGGGACACAAGACTCTTAAAATGAGAACTCAAATTTTTACACGTTCGCTTTTACCTAATGAAACAGAACACCACATAAAGTTGGCCCCTTGAGATCACTCTGGACGAGAGCGCTCAGATAAGGCCATAATGAGGACAAAATTTTGCCCCGAATCACCAGTGAGAAACCTAAAGGTGGAGAAGGTACTAACTAAAACGCAAGGCTCAGTGCGTCTGCATTATCGTTTAGCTTTCCTTCTTTGTAGCGAACGTCAAAGTTGTGCTGTTGGAGTATCATGCTCCACCTCAGTAACCGGCCACTTTTCGGCGACATGTTATTTAACCATGTTATAGGACAGTGGTCCGTTTCGACCACAATCCTCGAACCGGAGACATAACAGGCTAGCTTTTGAACGGCCCACACGAGGCAAGCGCATTCCTTTTGAGATGTACTGTATGCCTCTTCCCTGCTGCTGAGTTATCGACTTGAATACAAAACTGGCCTTTCGTTACCAGCAATGTCTTCGTGGCACAATATAGCTCCCATGCTTCGATCACTCGCGTCGCATTGAATCACAAATCTCTTAGATAAATTGGGTGCCATGAGAACGGGCTTTTCGCTTAGGGCCTCTTTCAGCTGGCAAACCGCATTCTTCTTTTCTGAGTCCCATACTACATTAACCGGCTCGGTCTTTCGAATCGCGTCAGTTTGAGGGCTGGCAATGCTAGAGTCGTTTTGCACGTAATGCTGATAGTATCCAGCTAGGTCTAAGAATGCCCTATCTCAGATTTTGTGATTGGTCGCGGATAGTTCACGATGGCCGCTACCTTAATTTCTGAAGGTCTACGCCGGCCACGCCCCACAACGTGCCCCAGGTAAGACACCTCTCCACACCCTAGGTGACATTTAGTAGGTTTCACAGTAAGACCAGCCTCTTCCAAACTGTTCAGCACGATGCGTAAATGCTCGACATGTTCATACCAGATGTTTGAGAAGATGGCGACATCGTCAAGGTACGGCAGTGTGAACTCAGAGAGGCCTTTGAGAACGTGGTCCATTGGGCCTGGAAAACAAAAAGGCGCATTTTTCAAAGCTCAGCTTAAGTGAACGATACGTTCTAAATGGAAAAACGAATGCGGCATAGTGGCTAGCATGCTCCGTAAGGGGGACTTGCCAATACCTTCGCACGGTGTCTAACGTGGAAGTATAGCTGCAGTGTGACACAGTTTCTACCCTCTCATCTAAGTTTGGTATCGGGTAAGTTTGGTCTCGAATTATGGCGTTAAGACGCCGATAATCGATGCATGGCCTCGGATCTTGTCCCGGCACTTGAACCAATATTAGAGGGGATGTATAGTCACTCTCGCCCAGTACTCCAGCATTTTAGTGATCTCCTCTTTCATGACCTGCTTTTGCACAGGGGAACAACGATACGACTTCCCACGGAATGGCTCCTCGCAAGTTAGCTCAATATGGTGTTCAATCCCAGTCGTGTTTCCGGGACGGTCCGAAAACACGTCTTCAAACTCGGAAACAATTTTTCACAGGTCCTCCTTCTGGACTTCATTTAACCTAGGCTCTAGGCTCAACTGCTTCAAGATTACTTCCGATCCCCTTTCGATTACATCACTGAAACTCAAAATTTCTGCTCCCTCTTCCTCTGAAGCATTCAACAGCAGATTTACGACCACTTGACGTTGAGCGTATGGTTTCATCAAGTTACTGTGGGAAATTTTGTTCGGCTGCCTTCCTAATTTCACTTCATATTTGGTGTCAGAAAGCTTCGATATTACCTTGGCGGGCCCTTCCCAATGAACCTCAAGCTTGTTCTTTTTGAACGGCCGCAGCAGCATTACCTCACTACCTACTTTAGAAGCGCGCTTCTTCGTCGATTTATCGTAGTACTCATTCGACAACACTCGTGCAGGCTTCATGTGGCTTTCCACAAGATCTTTATTTTTTCCAAGCCTCTGAAGGAGGTCTAGAACATACGCAACTACATCAGGGCCCTCATCGAATCCTTCCCAGGACTCGCGTAGCATTCGCAATGGTGTTCTCAAACTCCTGCTATACACAAGCTCTGCAGGGATAAAAACAGTGCTCTCATGAGGAGCTGATTTTAAAGCGAACATAGCGGGAGGAATACTCGCTTCCCAGTCGCATTTGTGCTCGTAGCAAAGAGCTCTCAGTATCCGTTTCAGAACGGTATGCATACGCTCTACCGGGTTAGATTGCGGGTGATGGATCGAACTGTGCACTACTTTTATTCCACATTTATTCTAAAAAGATAGAGGTAAGGCAGCTGGTGAAGACACTACCATTGTCGCATTGGATTTCAGAAGGAAATGCGACGCGTGCAAATATAGATAACAGTGCATTCACGACATGAGGGAAATTGAGCTCCTTAAGTGGTATCGCTTCCGGAAATTTTGTGGCTACACAGAGAGCCGTCAGGATGTACCGACAACCTTGCCTTGACTCTGGCAGTGGCCCGATGATATAAATTACTAGGCGCCGAAAAGGTTCTGTGATAATTGGCACAAGCTTCATGGGTGCCTTCCACTTGTCCGTGGATTTCCCCGCTCTCTGACAAGTGTCGCATGAGCGTACAAAGTCTTCGATATCCTTCCAGCATTTCGGCCAATAAAACTCAAGGGAAACTCTAGCCTTGGTCTTATTTATGCCGAGATGCCCTGCCCAGGCGTTTTCATGCGCCAGTTCCAATTGTTGGCGACGATACTTTTGTGGCACCAAGAGCTGCTCATACTTGCGACCTGATGCATTTGCGTAGCTCTGATACAGGAGCCCTGCTTTCTCAAAAAAAGGAAACATTCTTGTGCTTTTTCCCAAGTTTACGCTTTCCATTAGCGCTGTAATCGAGAGGTCCTCAAGCTGCTCTCGAATGAGCATTTCTCGATCAACCCTCGACAGCTCACTCCAACTTTCCGCTACAGGCGAGAGCGTCAGTTCGCTCCAACTTTCCGCAACAGGCGAGAGCGTCGCACCCCTCTCGCTCTGACTCAATGGCGCCATGTCGTCTCCTCCACCGACACAGACCGCGCCAGTCGCTTCGGTGACGGGCCGCTCGAGTAACTGCTCAAATGACTCACACATAGGATTTCCTGTCTGAGGTTCCGTCAACTCGCCGCCAAGGTCACACAGACCAGCAACTTTTGCACTTCGTGCTTCGCCAGATTGAACAAGATCAAGGTCTTGCGAAAGCTTCCGCGCTTGAGATCGTGTGAGGGCCATCTACGCCAAGTTGGAGAAAAACGATTTACCCTGCTCTTTGAGAAGCTGCTCTGAGTTATTGAAAAATAGATAAGGAAAACGATCGAAAAGCGTGGCAGACACAGCCGCTTCGGGGCGAAGCTTAGCGAACGGGCCTTCAATGACAACCGTAGCGATTGGTAAGCAAGTACCCTCCACCTCGTTGACTCGTCTGATCCCCGCGCATTCTCCTGTAAAATCATCCGGAGACACCAACGAAGAATGGACAGCGTCCATGGTTGCCGCAAAGTCTCGAAGTGCTCAACACGTTTTCCTATTCACACTAATTTCTTGGAGAAACGGCTCCAACAACCGTATGTTCTTTTCCGATTCTCGGATTGTTGCGAATGCAAACATGTGCTTACAGTTTATCGCGGTGTGCCGTTCCTTTTTGCAGTTGTAGCAGATTAGCGGCTTCCGTGATTCAAACACCCGTGTGGTATCAATGCGTTGTTTAGGAACCGCACTCAATTTCTCCGCTTCCGTTTGCCCTTCCCCTACAGGGTCCTTCGTAAAAGACGGGTCTTTCTTGAAATATGGTGCGGAGCGAGTTTCCATTGATGAAGTTTCTTTGAAAAGCCCTCTTTCCTTTCACCTTTTTCAACGCGCACTTCCCTGCTATTCAACTTTTGGCGAGTATAATACTCCTCAGCTAACTGTGCTGCCTTGTTCAGCTGTACTTCACCAAGTTTGTCCTGCAGCCAAACCTTGACATCCTCCTCGATGCAGTGGTGGAATGACTCCTGTACAATGCTTTCTACCACTTTATCGCGATCGTCATAAACACCTTCGTCCTTGAGCCATTCAAATAAATCGGCATCAAGACGAAACGCGAAGTCAACGTTTGACTCATTCCCCTTTTCAGCATACCGGACCTTTGCTTGAAAGCCTCGGGTGACAACTTATAACGTCGCAAGAGCACTTCCTTAACCTCGTCATAGCTCTCAAGTGCTTCCCTTAACAAGCATGTTATCACGTCGGACACTTCCCCGGGAAGAAGAGCTAACATGTTCTGCGCCCAAAGAGACCATTCCGAAGCATTTCGCTCACAGACGTGTTCAAACTTGACGAGATACTTCGCCGTGTCCTCGCCTACTATGAACGGTGGCAGTTGGTCCCAAATTCTACCACCGCTGACCTAAAATGTCGCAGAAGCTACGCTAGGCGTCTCCAAACACTGTAGGATTGCCAATTCCATTCGTTTCAACTCCAGGTGCTCCTGTCTCTCGGCCTCCTCACGCTCGCGACGTTCGCGCCTGTCAGCTTCTTCACGTTCACGAACTTCTACTTCTCGCCTTTCAGCCTCCTCGGGGCGTGCTTTGATGTCCACCCAGGCCTCATGGACTTCCTCAGCCGACGCTCCTTCATTCTTCATTATCTCAAGGATCGCTTCCTTTCGTTTCGCACGGCCCAAAGTAATGCCGAGTTCCTCACAAATTTTGATGAGTTCCTTCACTTTAAGGGTCTCCATCGTTCACACTAGCCTCTTATTATTTGCAGTACCCACTTTAAGTCTACTAGCAAGACGCGCAAGCAATTTTTAACACTGCCTTGTTTAACGGGAGTGAATAAAAGCGCTTCGACTTAGCTTGAAACGATCAAAGCTCCATCTAATGCTTCACACAGCCCCTCCCTAAACTACTATACCCTTTGCTAGAGTAGTCTTGTGAATTGAGCGGAAAACATCACGCACTCACCGCATTGATGTCGCTGACACCGGCCGATCCCGCAGCTGTCAACCACTGTTACAAAAGCGCACCGTGGACGAGGTTACGAAGGGCGCCACGAAACTCGCCGCTGCCAAGGCAACTGGCCGCGCCGACCGTGAAGGAGCTCAAAGCAACAAGAGGCTTCTCTGACACATAGGTCTACTGCTGGTGACGCGCTGCAGGGTTTCTTTTTATAGGTAACGGGTGGATCCTTTGAGTAACCAAATGTCTAACCAGAAGTGCCGCTGGTCGTGATGTCGGAATCCTCCAACGGGGCCCACCGCGGTGCGTGGTTGCACCAAGGACAAGGGATCTTGCCACGCATTGCGTAAGACTCGCCAGACTCGAAGGCGCCGTTTTGCTGCATGTGGTAGCAGCCAAGGATGAGTGACGTTCCCACGCATTGAGAAAGACTCGCCAGATTGGAAGGTACCGATAGCTTCAACGGGCTTGCGGACTGAGGGAGCTCGCGGTGCGTTGCGTGAAAGACCGGCGCCGCCGCTTGATGACGTCGTTGAGTTGATCGCTCAGGCGGGCTCGATTGCGGGCCTTGACACGGATCGCCTTTTGCAGAGGCATTGACGTTTGCTGTGGACTCGCAGGCGTAACAGCCTTTGCCAAGGCCCGTCAATGATGCCTACTGTGGGCCCTACCGTCATTCCCAATAGCCCTATCTCAGATAGCGCACACGCACGACACCACGATGGCCAGCCCCAATAACGAGCTCGTGGTGCGGCAGTGGAAATGTTGGGGCTTCACTAAGAAGCAACCACAGCTGCAAAAATATGTACGACACTCGCAACCAAAGCATCACGTCATAATGATACAGGAAGCAATGGACACCATACAAAAGCTTCCTGGTTTTAATGCATACGCCTCATCGATTCCCGTTGATCGAGGAATTGCCATTTTAACGAGGAAAGACAACGTAATACAAGAACACACCGTATGCAGTACACATGCGGAGCATATGCTCGTAGATATCCTTTCGAATAGGGCACGCAATCACAGTGCATTTCTCCTCAACGTATACAGAAATCCGGCTCACTCACGCAGCCCTTTCCTCTCCCTGTTTAAGATGGGGGGAAATTTATATGCCCCAAACACCGCCTGGGGCTATGGCTAAACTACAGCCAAAGGCCTACGCCTCTAGCAGGACCTGCATAATGCATAGCTAACGCTTATTACCGATCATACGGCTCCGACCCGCATGGGCACGTCCACAGCATGGTATACGACGCCGGACCTGACGACGGTCCGAAACATCCCTCGAGCAAAATGGCAGAATACATTTGAAGATCTTGGTAGTGACCATATTATCATAAAAACACAAATTCCTAAAGCAGATATTACGCCCACAAGCTTTTGAAATGAGCGAACTGGGACAAATTCCGAAAGCAGCGAGACAAACAGAGAGATGAGGAAGCTATCGATAACATCGAGGCTTGAATGCAAACCCTCAATGGCGACGTGAACAGGGCGACACAGATGGTCTCACCCGAAGTCCGGGTTAAGAAGATTGACAGCCAACTAGCCCACCTTTGGGAATGCAAGGCATCACTACACGCAAAATGGAAGCCGCAATGGCACAATCAAAGGCTTCGCAAGATCTCACAGCTCAATCGTCAGCTTGAAAAGTATTGCTGGAAACTAAGCCGCCAGCACTGGTACGACATCTGCAACGCAGTCGACGGGCAGCTGCATAATGGAAGCACGTGGCGTCTCATCCGTCACCTCTTGGGGGAAAGGCAGAGCAAGTCGGCCCAGCGTGCTAACTTGCAGCGCATTTTGCACATAGAGCGGGCAACCACGACTGATCAGCAGATCTTAACACGCCTGCTAGACAAGTACTTTCCACGACGACTCAAGGATCAACATGGTGATTACTCCGGCGAGCCAAATGCGACACTCGATGAAGATTTTTATAAATTAGATGCACGCAGCGCTCTGCCAGCTTCATAGAAAATCAGCACCTGGTCCCGACAAGGATACAAACAAGACTCTAAAAAACGTCGGTGATGCCTCCATTACCATTCTTACAGCATACATCAACAAAAGCTGGCGAAAGGATTGCATCCATCCTTGAGGCATGGAAGCGCTCTAAGGCAGGTCTTATGGAAGCCAGAAAAGCTGTCTAGCCTAGATCACCTGAGGCTGATTTCACTCACATGTTGCAGTGGCAAGTCGATGAAGCACGCGTTCCTTACCCGTTTCAAGAACCACATAGAGGACACGGGAGCCTACCCACCCAATATGGTAGGCTTTCAATCACACCTCTCTACACAAGATGTCATGCTCCTGCTCTACCATTAAATCATTACTGACCCAACTAGCAGCACCCGAGCAGTCCTCGGCTTGGATCGAGAAAAAGCGTTCGACAATGTAGCACATGCAGCAATTCTGACCCGAATTAAGAAAATCAGTCTGGGCGAACGAAGCTACAATTATATCAGAGACTTCCTCTCATGCCGCACGGTCACCCTCACCATCTACAGCATTACATCTAACGAATATAACTTAGGCACTCTCAAGGGTTCGTGGCACTCCCAAGTGGCACTCCCAAGGGTTCGTAATATCCCTGCTTCTTTTCAGCCTCGTCATGATAGGTCTCCCGGTCTGCCTTAGCGAGATTGACGGCCTCCACCACACCTTGTGTGCAGACGTCATCACCTTGTGTGTCGACAAAGGAAGCGACGAGCAGGTAGAATGCACCTAACAAGCAGCCATACCTCGCAGTAGAGACATATCTCTGAGAC
Source organism: Rhipicephalus microplus (assembly GCF_043290135.1). Classification (NCBI taxonomy): domain Eukaryota; kingdom Metazoa; phylum Arthropoda; class Arachnida; order Ixodida; family Ixodidae; genus Rhipicephalus; species Rhipicephalus microplus. The sequence continues at coordinate 48,292,054 of NC_134700.1, forward strand.
ACGGGCCTCCGGATCTCTCCCCTCAAATCAAAGCTGCTAATCTGCTGCCTGCACCGCCGGTGCAAGCCAATCAGTGAACCACGCCAATGTGAACATATACAGTTCTATACGCAAGATGGTTCCTGCATTCCCCGAGTTCCAAAGATACGCATCCTTGACGTACACAATGAAACTATTCGAAAGATCGAGGGCAAGGTTACAGCAGCCACCCGCTTTTTCAAAGAAACTACAAACAAGCACGCAGGCATAAAAGATCAGAGCGTCGTGCGCCTTATACAATCATTTGCAATTATCACAGCGCTTATGCGTCTGCGTTGCACCACTGGACGGTCACCAAAATGGAGAAACTCAACACCCTTATACGCAACACCTACAAGATCGCACTTTGCCTACCGAAGCACGCGAGCACCACTCGTCTGCTGCAACTGGGGCTATGCAACACTCTGGTAGAAATAGTGGATGCGCAGAGAGTCTCGCAACTCGAACGCATGTTTCAGCCAGCCGCGGGTCGGTACATCCTGCAGAAACTCGGCCTGAATTATCACGACGAACAAGGCCTGAAAGTGGACATTCCACACAACATCAGCGACAAGCTGATAGGTGCCCATATTCCTATAAATATGCACCCCGAACATAACGAGGGCCGACGCCAGGCTCGTGCTACGTCACTGCTGCGCTCCTTCGGTGGGGAGACTGGGCTCTTTGTGGCCGCGGCAGAATACACACAAACACTGGTAGATGGTGGTTGTCGTAAATGTTAACTCCCGGTTTCCCCACGCATGTAGCGTCCGCACAAAGTATCGAGACACCGCGGATGAGGCTGCGATTGCACTTGCACTTACCGACCCCATCTGCGAAACAGTTCTTACCTACTCGCAATTCGCAGTTTGTAACAATGCGCGCGCACACATTTCTCCCGAATATCCCTACTGAAACAATCCGTACGCGATGTCCAATAATTCCGTATATTTCCGTAAGACGGAATTATATGGAAAATATATAGGAAACATATGTATTCTTACGGAAACATAAGGAATAATTGAACATCGCATACGGAACGTTTCAGTTGGGATCTACAGATTCAGAGAAAGGCTGGTCGACAAAAATTCAATAACACCACGATTCTGTGGCTCTGAGAACATATCATCACTCCCACTGACGAAGGCCTCCTATCTCAAATGAGGTGGCACACCGCTATGCGCGAGAAATGGCCCATCGCACAGAGTCGGAGACCACATCGTCGAGTTTGGATCTCCTGGGTAAAAGTGCTGGAGAACGCTTAGTGCGGTATAACGACACTACCAAGCACTACGAGTTAGGCAGGCAGATATGGTCCCCATCTCATTCTAAGCTGAAAAGATGCCAGGCAGTCATCTGCCGACAGCTGCAGACAGACACCTTCCTCAGTTTGGTGCGACTGTGACATATTTCTTCGCGCAATAACAGAGTGCTACTTGCACATTATGTCGGACAACTCGAGCGACACTCTCGCACATATTGTGGGAGTGCTCCGTTATAGCAACTGGAATAGCGATAGCTCTGGATGCTCTTGCGTCGAAGAGGGTAGCCGCTCTGCGTAGCTCTAACTTCAATACTTAAGAGCGGGCAGTCCAGCGGGCCGAAGAGGCGGCGGAGAGGCAAGGCCTTGAAGTGCCATCATAGGAGACCTGAGCTCGGCTTGTAAAGATCGCTGGACATTCAATAGGTTTTCATCTATCCAAGTGTAAATCGTGGAGATCTGTGCGATGAAGCAACCACGGATACCGTGTGCCGTACACGATGCAACCATAATGACGCGTTGGACGTCGTGGATATCAGACGCAAATCGTATCGTATCGTGCATTCTGCTAAGCTAATGGCATGACCAATCTGGTTCTTTTGCTTTCACAGCGCTGTACTAGTTTACGGCACGCAATCTCTTGACGAGTCGGAAGTGGGTTATCAGCTGCGTTAGGGGAATTGAATGGGACAACACAAGCAGTTCCGTAATCTGGCACACATACACACACCGATGCGCGTACCCTGTATATTCATGCAATGATCATACGAATTTCGTGCATAATTGTAGCAAATGGTTGGAAAAATCTGTTGGTGTGCGTAGGCGTCGGCCACCTTGTCTTCGCGGGCCCTCGCGAGTTCGATTTTTTTCCCCGCTGCAGAGTTCTCAGCTGCTAGGTCTCGGCGGCTCGGTTGCAATGGTCTCGGCGGCTAAGGTACTCGGCTGCTGACGCGCAGGTCACGGGATCGAATACCGGCTGCGGCGACTGCATTTCTGACGAAGGCGGACATGTTGTAGGCCCATGTGCTCAGATTTCGGTGCGTGGTAAAGAACCCCAGGGGGGCGAAGTTTCGCAGCTCTTCACTACGGCGTCACTTATATTCATATCATGGTTTTGGGACGTTAAACCCCACAAATCAATCAATTAATCGAGTTCAAATTTTGTACTGGAACGTTTTTTTGTTTTTTATTTTTACATGTGAATATACATTGCCCTACTATGACCAAACCACCAGCTTACGCAGTACGTGGACATAATTGGACCCGCAATACGACCGGCACAAAGAAAAAAAAGTTTGCGTTAGTTCATGTGCTTCACAGGACACACAAAATAGTAGGACGAATCGTTCTTTAAAAAATTACGCACGCTCACGGTGCCGTGTTCTTTTGATCCTATACAAAACCAGAGACCCCCCCCCCCCCCCACTACCCGCCTGTCTTTTTTTATTCTGTGGAAAGAAAGCGAGAATTTCTCACTCATCAGGCAAGCTGGTTCCTGTAAAGTAGAGAGCCTATTTCACACCCGCTATTCCTTTTTATTTTTTCGTTGAGGCAAAGGCCAGCTGGCTGCTTTTCCAGAAATCACTAGACGTATACGTTACAATACAGAGGATTCGTCAGAAATCGCGACAGTCTCCCGAAAATGGGAAGTATCATTTGATAGTGAGTGTCAGAAATGGTCATTAAAACTGAAATGCAGTCTCTATGAATAAATCTAGGAAGATACGATTGTTACAGTTATTGCAACCAACAACTTAGAGTCAGTGACCATTGGTAGTAATTAAGACTGTTACCAGTACTGTCAGCAGCGGTGCATTTTGCCATAACAGCTGTTTTAATTTATTTTTCACCGTGTACATCAATCTACCTCAGTGATATTTTCAAGTTTTCTTTCTCCAGACGTGTAGAAGAGCAAACAGGATTGTGGTGGTCAGCAAGTAACTAGTTTAGTTGTCCTAATTATCATATTCTGCATGCAATGCTGTGGTGTATGTGTCTGCAGGATGTCCTAGAATGAGTGGTAGAGTCAAACAGAACTAAAAGCAAGCGGAATTGAATTCAGTTGACCTAAGTAGCCGGGGCCTATCACTCTTAGCGTATTTTATATTTTTGTAACCTATACTGCTGTACACACATAAATGTTTCAATGGTTCTTGTATTCATGTTGTGTATGAACATGTTTCTTCAAAACTTTTCGAAATGAAACAACGATTCTCACCCTTAGTTTGACATGCAGATGAAGATATGAAGCCTATCTGTATTAGTAATGGTAGAAATGGTCACGTACAACAGAGAAAGTAATTTGATTGATGAGCCAGTGAAGGCACAATAGTGCAAGACGGGTGCTTCATAGTAATTGCTGTAGTGTAGCCAGGGGTGGAACACTGGGCACATGGCTCATTCCTGAAATTTTCAGCAACGTGATACCAAGCACAATATATCTCATTTTCGTTTTGCCTGCATGTAAGACCAAGGAAGGCACCCCATTATGCCTCCAACACGCGAATGTTCTCATCACTGGTTATAAGTGTCCATGTTCAAGTATTTTGTCAACGTTTATACGAGCTTATGCTCGCAAACAGGAACTTCTTTCGGGGAGAAGCAAATATACCCCTTTCAGTGGCAGTGGCAACATTTGCGTATGCAATTTGTTTATGCAAGCCGTGTCAACTTGTGGCTAGAAGAGAACGAAATACAAAGTTCGTTAGATGGACGGAACGTTCTCTCTAATCAGTATGTCCTGACTTGACCTCAGTCTACTGCGTACGACCATAGCCAATCACTTTGGTTCAGGGACTGCTATGTTTGATGAGTCGTTCAAGTCGTGTTCCAGAACCAAAGTCGAGGGTGTTGCTTTTGTTGAATATAATGCAATGAAAAAGTAATTGAGCACACATCAGGAGTCTATAATTTTATTCCTTTAACTTCAAAACTAGACATAATTTACAGCGAAATGATGAATTACTTAATTTCATAAGAACTGTAATGACTTCCCGAAGCTCACACAAAAGAACACGTTATTTTTTTCTTGGAATGTAATATTGAGTTTTTTGGGATTTTTATCAGAATTTGACATATTTAGCAACAGTGCATCCTAATTAACACCGGAAGGGGCTGTTATCTTAGCAAGTTGATATGGGGGGTTCAACGTCTCAAAACGACCATATGATTATGAGAGACGCCATAGTGGAGGGCTTCAGAAATTTTGACCACCTGGGGTGCTTTAACGTTCACCCAAAGCTGAGCACACGGGCCTACAACATTTCCGCCTCCATCGGAAACGCTGCCGCCGCAGCCGGGATTTGGTCCCGCGACCTGTGGGTCAGCAGTCGAGTACCTCAGCCACTAGACCACCGCGGTGGGGCTGTCTTAGCAAGTGTTAGTAGTGGTCTTCCCACTTGCTGTGCAGCTAACTTAAAGAATGGGCTTGTTTCTTGAGCTAGTAATACAAACGGAGCACATCACCACAACAAAGGTATACCTGCAGCGATTAGGAAAAGGCACACGTCCACACTTTTCATGTTTTCTGCTGTGTCAAAAAGGCAGTATGTGAACGCACAGCATCCAGTACGAAAAGGCAGCTCGTACTTGCGGAACAGTCACCATTTGAAAGGAGAAGTACTGACATGCCAACCATCCCAAATAGAATGCTGGAGAATGGAGCGGCGATTACAATTAGAGTGCTAACAGTGCTAACCTGCTAAAAGTTGAATGTTGTTGATCTTTCAGCCAAGTAATATAAGGGTACACTGAGAAAAGATACTGAAGATACGGCATCAGCAAATGACAAAACAAGAACCAGCAGAGTTGTATCTTCATCATACGAACAGTCTTCAACTGATAAGGGGAGGTAGTAACTGATACACAACAAGTGCATGAGAGAGAGCTGTTACACGAGGTCGTCAGCAGTCAAATGAGACAGGCTAAAATCAGGGGCGTGGCCAGGGGTAGCCCCCCACACCTGCCATTCGTTGTGCCGCTTTCGCCTGCCCCCCGTTGTTCCTCCAAAAGGGAACATAGACATAACACAATGGCCAATCGCCCCTCCTCCCTGCTTTTCTTGAAGGAAGTCGCTTATCGGGGGTGCACCCACGGTAAAACAATGCTGCCACCGACCCTGGCTTAAATACAGTAAGAACAACAGAAAACGCAAAGCAAAATTTACCACCATATTCTGACTCCTTGCTTTGTGTGCAAATAAAGCTAGTGAGAAGTATGTGGAACACAAGATAAAAACACCACCATCAATACTTGCTACTAACTTCTTTCAGAATAATACAACGTACTGAAGAAGCTTCAAACGACAATCCTACGAAGTGAAATAATATAAAGCAACTGAAGACTTTGTGGCCCTGGCTGAGAGAATACCACAACTAATGAAAAGCCTTTCAGCCATGTCAGCAGTTCATGCACAACGCTGCAAAGTGATGACAACATACCTTCAATACCTTTCTTGCACGAGAGAGTTAAAAGAAATACACAAATGCTTAAGGCATTGATGGAGAAGAAAGCCATTACTCAAATCCGGCTCTTATGCACCGATGAAAGATACTTGAACCTGGATTTTTAACACTGGATTCAAAAAAACGCTTGAACATACCCTCAAAAGTGCTGACTGCAAGTGGACAAGATATGACGGCTGAATACAGTGAGACACAATGAACAAGTCAGCCACCAACAAAGAACTTGTATTTGAGTGAATGCTGCTAGAAATATTGATTACCTAATGCCACAGGCTCAAACTCAACATTCTTAACCGAAATCTAGACCTCCCAGATAGCATAAGATTGTTACAATGACATGTCGTCCCTCGCCATGACGTGAAACGGGGGCGTACACACATACCCAACTGATCTTTACGTGGCTAAAATGTTCATGCTTCCGGGTTTTTAGACACCAACTCACCAAATTCTTGACTCTAATAAGCTCATCAGCTTCATCCTTGCTGGGAGTGTGTTCAACTTAAAGCAGACAGAGAACACTGGTGGGGCTGCATGCAGACGGTGTTTTTCGAATAAATGGGCAATGACCTGCATGTTCATCGTTGACCACCTTTCACTTCTGAGCCATCTGTTCTATTCTTGTTGAATGTAGTAGTCGCACTTTATGAAAGGTATGAAAGACATAAGTATCAGTAAAATAGACAGTTAATAAACCGTGCCAAGTAACTAGGTAAGCGCTTCGCGCAAGCCACACATCTGGCGTATGTAGACGCAGCGGGATGTCCTGCGTATGGGGCTGTGGCCCTCGCTGTCACCAACGGGGCGCAGCCCATAATTACCGCCACTGGCTCCAATCAGGCAAAAAAAACCCAATAAGGCAAAAAACAGCCATTGCTCTCGTTTACGCCTCAATCCAAGCATCCTGCACCATCAGCGACTCCCAGACCCTCATCTGCAACTTTACGAAAGGTTCGATCTGCCAACCGGCGCTCCTAATTCTTACAAGTACACCTCTGTTACGTCGCTGCTGCGTTGGGATCATCTGTGCTCCGGGTAACTCAGGGCTTGGGGAACGAACACGCTCATGACGCCGCCCGAGCTCTCGCCCAGAGCACCACCCGTCGCCACCCGACGCGGCTGAGCCAGAGAACATGCTCTCCTCTTTTTGCGAGCATGCGGGGGACAGAATGATTACCTTTAGAGAAATGTTAACGGGTTACCGTTAAGCCCAACTTGAATACCCAACACCAGAAAAGTCCCTCAGTGAGTAGCAATACACTACCTGGCGTCAACTACTGACACGCCATTTTCCCGGTTCGTCACTACACAGCCATATTTACGTCACTGTTCACACACCACAATGCGACACGTGCGGTGCACCTAACGCCGTTTTCGACCAAATCATATGGGCCAGCCTTGCAGCTACTCGCTCTATTAAACACTGCACAAATCCTACATTCACAATCGTAGTGGCCGAGCAGTGAGAGGCTATGCTGCTCAGCAAGTGCCCGGAGAACCAGCTCTGGGCTGTCCTGCTGGCCGAGGACGCTGCCAGGATTCAAGGCCTGGCCGCCGCACGAGAAGAGTTTATGGAGGGGCCCGTCTCTTGGCCCACCGCCACCTTTTACCCCAGCAGGGACACTTCATTAAATATTCTTTTCTCTCTGTTGCGTGGAGTTTGCTATGACCAGCACAGGGAATTTGTTCTAAAGCAAGTCGAGGCACTGCTTTCCAGCAGCAACGCTGATGTGAGCAGCCAGGACCTGACGAAGTTGCAGGACGTCCTCCCAGTCCTAGTCTACATTACAGGTTATGTAGTATACGAGACCCGTAAGACTCCGAATCGCGAGCAATGCAGCGACTCGTTGACCATGCACAAGACCACAGTGTCTGCCACGAACGAACATTGTCGTCTCGGGAAGCAGATGGATTGAGAATACTTAGTTTATCAATGTTTGCACTTACCGCAGCTGCATACAGCTACGTTGTAGTACAGCAGCTCTCTAGAGTGCCAGAACTGCTTATGTGTGTGAACAACGCCAGGCCATAAGGAAAGTGATTCAAGAATTGCTGGCTAGTGAAGAGGAGTAGTCCTTGAATACGTCTTGTACTGCAGCACCACCATGCTGCCAAACAACTTTTGAGGGAAGCTTAACAACTTCTCAATGCTGCCGACAAAAATGTCACAACTCTCGAGGCCAAATAAGTGCATGTATGGTATCTAATATACAGCAAGTACAAAGGAAGTCTGGGCTTCATAAATAAATGTCTTCCTGCTAGTTTTCTGGCGTTATGTTTCTTTTTAAATACATGCATGCTTGTCCTTGCATGAAAAAATGTTTCTGCGCAGTGCACCTGCAAGACGAGCTCTCTTGACAAAGCTCTATAACTTTTTTTTCTCTGCCCTATTGTGTGACGTTACGCGAAGAGAACTATGTCCTTCATATTTTTAGGGCGTTCACCGAATGCGCGGCAAGCGAGAGAGAGAGTGACGTCAGCGCGAAATTCGAGAGGAACACGACGTCAACGCACAGCTGCGGCGTAACCTACTTGGCATTGCTTCAACATCTGGGGTGAGGGGAGCGCGTGGCGTGTACCTACGGAGGCACGGAAGTACAGCCTTACACAGACTAGCCAGATAGATTTTTGCATCTAAATCACTTTAAAAATAGCAGACGTTTCGGCACCCGCATGGAGGCCTTCTTCACAGGTGAAGTAATGAAAAAGTGGGGATTCACTATGTGCGTGCAAATAAATCGTACAAGAAGCATGCGTAGACCGAAGGGAGTGGCCGTCATTCCGATATAGCGTGCTATCAGTGCATTGTGTTAGTAATGACTCGGGAAGAAGTCGCGAGGTTACACTTCTTTCAGAGGGTGGGACATGCGCATTTCTCCGGTAAACATTGCCATATTTCTTCTTCAAGTTTTGATGTCGCCTCATTACACTTCCAGTATACTGTCAGGGTTCCAGAAGCTTCATGACTGCATTAAATTGCATTGTTAAGATTACGCCTACTTCGTGAGCATACAGAATATTCAGGAGACTACCTGGCCGCTAGCGTTAGTGCTAAAATTTTAAATGTGGAGCTTTTTACAATTGAACTTCTCGCAAATATGCCATCGGCGGTGGCATCGGAACCCCCATTGCGCATGCTCACGTCTGGTACCGCATGCTCGCGTCTCGTGCCAACTGTCGCTGTGCCAACTGTGCGGCGCAACGCGTCGTTCGGAGCAGATTTGAGATGGTCAATTAGTGATCGCAGCGAAGCCTAACGACGTTGTTCATCATCAATCTGAGAAAACTGCAGCATGGACATGAAGCTGGGGCTAGGGTCGATGGCTCGTCCGTCGGGTTGATGAACAGGGTAGCGGAATAAGCAATCGGCATCCAGGTCTAGACGTCCACACTTGTAAGCAACCGAGTAGGAATACTCCTGTAGGCGTAACGCCCAACGGCCAAGTCGTCCAGTAGGGTCCGTCAGTGAAGGAAGTTAACACAGCGTGATGATTTGTAAAAACATGGAAAGGGCGGCCATACAAGCAAGGACGGAATTTCGAAACCGCCCCGACAAGTGCGAGACATTCGCGGTTTGTTATCTATAGAGTACATGCGTTCAGACATCGAAAGGAGACAACTTCCATACGCAATCACGTGGTCGTCGCCCAAATAAGTTTGGGCCAAAACTGCACCAATGCTGTGACCACTAGTGTCTGGCGCGCTTCTGTGGGAGCATCGGCGTCGAAATGTGCGAGAATTGGATGTATCATTAAAGCGCTGTTTAGCTGAGAGAAGGCGTAAGCTTGGAGAGGGGCCCAAAAAAATGGGACGTTTTGTTCAAGAAGGTCCGTGAGTGGCCGTACGAGTGCCTCAAAATTTTTCACAAACCACCCAAAAGTAGGAGCAGAGGCCCATAAAATTGCGAACATCATGCACAGATCGTGAGACTGTGAAGTTCGTTACAGTGCGTACTTTCGACGGGTCTGGTCGTACTCCGGTAGCGTCAACAAGGTGACCCAACGCAGTAATTTGGCGAAGACCAAAATGGCGCTTCGAGGAATCGAGCCGCAGGCCAGCCCATGAAAATATGGTGAGAATGGTCGAAAGGCGTTCAAGGTAAGCTGGGAAGGTAGGCGAGAAGATGATCACGTCGTCCAAGTAGGAGAAACATTTATGCCATCCTTGAAATCCTTGAAGCAGCGCGTTTATCATTTTCTTGAAGATCGCTAGAGCGTTGCAGAGACCGAAGGTCATGACCTTCAATTGGTAAAGGTCGTTAAGGGTAACGAATGCAGTTTTTTCACAATCCATTTTGTCGTCAGTGATTTGCCAGTATCCAGATCGGAGGTCGACAGATGAAAAGAAGGTGGTGCCATGGAGGCAATCGAGAGCATCGTCAATGCATTGTTGATGGTACACATCATTCCTGCGGACTTTCTTGAGGTGGCAATGATCAACGCAGAAACGCTATGAGCCGTCTCTCTTCTTTGCTAATACTACGGGCGATGCCCAAGGGCTAGATGATGGTTCAATCATGTTTTTTGTAAGCATTTTGATCACTTGTTTTTGAATCACTTCTCGCTCGGTTGCTATCTATCTATCTATCTATCTATCTATCTATCTATCTATCTATCTATCTATCTATCTATCTATCTATCTATCTATCTATCTATCTATCTATCTATCTATCTATCTATCTATCTATCTATCTATCTATCTATCTATCTATCTATCTATCTATCTATCTATCTATCTATCTATCTATCTATCTATCTATCTATCTATCTATCTATCTATCTATCTATCTATCTATCTATCTATCTATCTATCTATCTGTAGCGAGAGAGGAAGACGGGATGGCGGCCAATGTGGTCGAGTCGTTCTCTCGCCACTTTATTATCCAGGGCGATTTGCTGAAGCGTAGCGGTGGCGGCTGCCACGTCTGTACCGCCAGGCCAGAAGCTCGTTGTCCACACTCGCGCCTCGAGCTGTCGCATCAGCTGCACGAGAGGCGCAGCGCGGTGGCTAGAAAAATGACGATGATGATGAATGGCGATGATGATGACGCGACAGATTACTCCCCCCCCCCCGTAGAAATGAAGCCGGAATGAAAATAATGAGAGCGTATATACAAGCGAGATAGGTTTGCAAAACGGAACGGGGTCCGTGAGCAGTCCAGGTCGTCAACTGGAAGGGACAATCGGCAACCAGTGGGTCTCTGGCGGGCGACACTGGGAATGGCGTAGCGGACGAGGGTGGCTACGCAGGCACGCTGTTGGAAGAAGCGGGCGAGGGTGGTGATGAAGGGACACTTTTGTCGATAGCGAGTACCAACGACGAGGTGAAAAATGGTCAAGGGCTGAGAACACACACGTGCCGTTTCGGTGCGGTCGATTGTCGTGTGCATTCGGACACTGATGTTTAAAAGATGGACTGTAGCATGAGCGTAGTATGGCTAGTCAAGAGGGTCTAGTGTTAATTAATCGACGTAGCGCGTTAGAATCATAGGACAAGGGAAGGGACAGAAGGGAGCGCTTACTTCCAACAAAATTTTATTTCGAGGAGCGTACATATATATGCTCACGAAATTCGAATACAACAGACAAACAGATGAAAAACCCTCTATTGCCATGCGCTAAAATCTTATGATGTCAAAAACGACAATTCTTGATCACAAAGACCGAGAGAAGGAGTGCTGACGCAGTTCAGCCCTAATCTACTAATCCGTTCTGCTTCAATAATCTCCCTTGTCACTTTATTTCTGTTTTTTCCTATGATTACCGTATCATGAAAAAGTGGTTTGCAGCCACACGTGCTGCAATGTAGTGCCAAAAAACCATCTCGACCATATTTTACGTTGCAAGCGTGTTCGCGGAGCCGGTCATTAGTACACCTGCCAGTTTGTCCTATGTAGTGTTTACCGCATGAAAGAGGTATCTGATAGATTACAAATTGCGCGCATGTGACAAACAGTGTTAAGTGCTTTTTAGAGCACCCCTATTTTGCATGTGAAACAACTTTCATACACAAGTACGAGAGCTTTTTCGGGGCAGAAAACACCACCTTTATTTTGGCCCGCTCCCCAACCTTTTTCAAGTTGTGGGAGATTACATGCAGATAAGGCACTACGGCAAGCTTCTGACGTCTTACTGGCTCAACATGAGGGAGAGCTTGCTGCAAGGACTGAAGCTTCTTGACTAGAATTCCCGCGACGGAAACCTGTACGTGAGAGGGGTCGCCAGCGTCCAGACGTCATTCTGCTTGTTCCTTGAAACTAGCTGCCATCAGATGTGGACAAGACTTCTGTAAGGCGTTACTAAAGCACATGTTTACAATGCCTCGTTTTACGAGCTTAGTATGGGCGGAGTGGTACGGAAGCAAGGGTTTGTTACTCCTCGGTGTGTACGTCCAACAAATGTGGTCTAGGTGAAAAATGAGAGCGATATCTAAAAATCTGAGAGTGTTATTAACAGGCAACTCATGGGTTAAAACAAGGGGACTAAACCGCTCCTTGATGAAGTTGAGGATATCTAGGGCACAAAAAGTGGGGTCACAGTCAAGAAGAACGAGGAAGTCGTCAACAAATCTAAAGATGCGCATGATTCGGTTGTCACTAAGGTCACCGGAAACGGTTCTGTCAAGCTTGGCTAAAAACAAATTACTTAAGATTGGAGCAATACATGATCCAACACAAATGCCCTCCTTTTGAAGGTGGGGCTTCCCGTTCCATTGAATGAAAGTAGATTGCAAATAAAAGGATCGATTGATCGATTTGTGGGGTTTAACGTCCCAAAACCACCATTTGATTATGAGAGACGCCGTAGTGGAGGGCTCCGGAAATTTCGACCACCTGGGGTTCTTTAACGTGCACGCAAATCTGAGTACACGGGCCTACAACATTTCCGCCTCCATCGGAAATGCAGCCGCCGCAGCCGGGAATCGAACCCGCGACCTGCGGGTCAGCAGCCGAGTACCTTAGCCACTAGACCACCGCGGCGGGGCAAATAAAAGGATAAAAGTTCTAAAAAGCTACTAGACGATATACCAGCACTATTCTGAAATGTTATTCTACCAAGCTTGTCAATGCACTCTTCCACACAACTAAGAATCGATTTGTGAGGCAACGAATAACACAGATCTTTTACATCAATGAAAAAACCACACATGTGCTGATTCGAACGGGATCGGACGAACTCAAGAACTTGATGGGAATTTTTCACGAGAAATGGGTCATCTACTGTTAATAGACCAAGCTTACTTTGTAAAAACAACGCAACATTTTTGGCCACGTGCCATTTTCTGAAACGATAACACGAAACGGTTTTTCAGGCTTATGTGTTTTCGGACTGAAGAATACCTCAGGCAATCTTTTTTGCTATTTGCTATGTCACTAACAAGTTTACTGAGGTCGAGCTTTTCACACATCTTTTTTGCCTGAGACTTGACTTTAGAAAGAACAACATTGTCGTAACTTTTGAAAACAGATGAAACAGCTTCACTTGCTTTAGAACTGAAAAGCTTGTAAGAAAGAACGGCAAACCCTCCTTCCTTGTCGGCTGGAAGTACGGTGAGGGCGTTGTTCCTAAGGTAGGCTTCCACTTTTCTCAGCGGCAACCTGGAAGAGTGTTGCTTCGAACGAAGGAGCACATCAACACCTGCTGACACACACCGGTCATGTTCCGAGTCAGTTGCCTTCCCAGAAATTTGGCGGACCAAGGAGAGCCTTTCAGGTGTGGAAAGCCTTGGCTCTACCGCAAACTTCGGTCCTAGTGACTAGGTTTCCGACACTTCCGGGGGCAGCTGTAACGGCTCCAGCCTGTGAACGTTACTCATGCCTTTTTCATCCCGTCTTGGTGCCGATTGAGCCTGACTTCGCAGACGACCCAGATCACAGACCCAAATGGCCCCTGTAGTTTGATGAATGGCGCGCTGAAGTTCATGAAGCTGTCTTCTTCGCTTGGCATCATCTCTGCTATTCAGAATTTGAAGCGAAAACCACTGCCAAAGCAGTCGCACTTGCCTTCTGAACTCAGTCCTCAGGATCTTGCACACTCTTATGCCATGTCCGACGGAAGGGGTGAACCCACCAAAGAGTATCCGAACTTCTTCAGGGAAAATTTTCTTCCGCATACAGAACGTAAGTCTTTGCGCACGGCTAGTGGTGTGGGCTATCAACGCAGCCGTTATAGACGGAGTAGGAGGAAAACATATAAAAGGGCCCGTTGTACTAGAAAGGTAATTGACTAGAGTATAAAGTTGGGCATGTTGGTAAGACATAATTAATCGACGTAGCGCGTTAGAATCATAGGACAAGGGAAGGGACAGAAGGGAGCGCTTACTTCCAACCAAATTTTATTTCGAGGAGCGTACATATATATGCTCACGAAATTCGAATACAACAGACAAACAGATGAAAAACCCTCTATTGCCAGGCGCTAAAAACTTATGATCTCAAATACGACAATTCTTTATCACAAAGACCGAGAGAAGGAGAGCTGACGCAGTTCAGCCCTAATCTACTAATTCTTTTGCTTCAATAATCTCCCTTGTCACTTTATTTCTGTTTTTTCCTATGATTACCGTATCATGAAAAAGGGGTTTGCAGCCACACGTGCTGCAATGTAGTGCCAAAAAACCATCTAGTCTAGTGTTAATTCCTTGTTGAAGCTGGCGGGAACGTCGACAGGGAGTGCGGTCAACCTTGGTAGTGTGTTTACCGTGCTGGTACCGTCGCTTCCGGTGGCACAGTACCGGCTGCGGCAGCCGCCTGGTCGGCCGAGTAGGGTGCAGATAAGTTGGAAACGGTGCGCTTTGGACCGATGAAGTGCGACATGGTTTACAGTGATAACGAGCCGGCTCAGAGGGCACTGATAGATTGCTTTTTCCGACCTTTGACGACGTGTAACGCGTAGGCGTACGCCGATGAGTCGTCGCGTTGTTCGAGCTAGAACCGACGTTTGGTGATGCGAGATCGAGCGGCGGGTATGTGGCGTCACAGTTGTCATGGGCCGTCGACGGCGTTGAAATGCTCAAGCACGCGTATGTAGTGGTAGGCGGATGGTTTAACTGCGCATCTGTTGGGGCATGCACGGTGTGCTTCACCTGTGGTGAGCCAGGCATGCGGCCCTCGGGATTTTCTGACATCGTCACAGCATCATGCACGTTCAGCCGTGCATGCTCAGGGGCTTGAACTTCTGTAGGATACATCGAGGATGATGTTAGTAGGTGCTGGCAGTCCACGAGGTTTTGAGCAGCAGGCACCGGTGTGCCTGATGGCGTACAGTGTCACAGCGGGCTCTGGGTCCATAGTGTGAGTGGTGTCGCGGGCCTCCACAGGTGCTGGGACAAGCGGGGAGTCTACAGGAAGGTCAGCTGGCCCAGCTGAGGTCGTCGAATCGCCCGGGACAGACAATTCAGCCGACCAAGTCTCTGCAGCGTGGTCAGTTGCCGGCAGGAGAATGGTCTGGACTGGCTGTGGGGCGAGAGGCGTCCTGGGAGGTAATGAGCCAGGTCCAGTTGTGGCATTTTTGGGAGAAGGAGCATGTTTAAGGCCGTAAAACTTAAGCACGGCATCTCGCAAGTGATCGTACGGGCGAGGGATCCAGGAGATGTATGTGAGGTGGTGTTTGAGGTCATGTGGAACGTGGTATTCCAATACCTCGTACATCAGCTCTTGGATCCATATACCGTTGTGATACAAGGCCGCCGCAAACTTCTCGAATCACGACTCTAGGCGAGAGGTCCGGAACGGGGGCAGTGGCGGGTCGAATTGAGGCTGCCAGGCTGGTGCTGACTGGAGCAAGGCCGCGTAGCTCGGTGGCAGTAGTGCAGCGCCGGTCGCTTGTTCGTGTGTCCGTGGTCACCAAATGTAGCGAGAGAGGAAGACGGGACGGCGGCCAACGTGGTCGTGTCGTTCTCTCGCCACTTTATTATCCAGGTTGATTTGCTGAAGCAGAGCGGCGGCGGCTGCCACGTCCAAACCGCCAGGCCAGGAGCTCCTTCTCCACAGCTCGCGCCTCGAGCTGTCACATCAGCTGCACGAGAGGCGCAGCGCGGCGGCTAGAAAAATGACGATGATGATGAATGGCAATGATGATGACGCTACATATCTATCTATCTATCTATCTATCTATCTATCTATCTATCTATCTATCTATCTATCTATCTATCTATCTATCTATCTATCTATCTATCTATCTATCTATCTATCTATCTATCTATCTATCTATCTATCTATCTATCTATCTATCTATCTATCTATCTATCTATCTATCTATCTATCTATCTATCTATCTATCTATCTATCTATCTATCTATCTATCTATCTATCTATCTATCTATCTATCTATCTATCTATCTATCTATCTATCTATCTATCTATCTATCTATCTATCTATCTATCTATCTATCTATCTATCAAGCCACCTATGACTTTTAGACCTCCGGTTGGTTTAGATAATTATAATGATACCAAAATTGATATGGCATAACATGACTGTATGACGAGCATAAGTGACTAGTCATAACCCGAAAATCATGACTTGTAATTCATGATTGTCATGATTTACACTTGTAGCGTCATCATCATCGCCATTCATCATCATCGTCATTTTTCTAGCCACCGCGCTGCGCCTCTCGTGCAGCTGATGCGACAGCTCGAGGCGTGAGCTGTGGAGAAGGAGCTCCTGGCCTGGCGGTTTGGACGTGACAGCTGCCGCCGCTCCGCTTCAGCAAATCAACCTGGATAATAAAGTGGCGAGAGAACGACACGGCCACGTTGGCCGCCGCTCCGTCTCCCTCTCTCGCTACACACTTATTGGTCCTGCTGCTCCTGCTTGTGGTTTCGCCCACATAACATGTTGCAAAACTGGTATGGTATGACATAACTGCATGGCGAACACAAGTTACAGTCCCTAACACAAAAATCATGACATGCGTTTCATGTAATAACATAACTACACACCACAGCCATGATTCACTCGTTGCCGTTTCACTAGGTTTGCACGGTGAAGGTATAGTTCACTACATACCATGCTCATGATGCACTCGTGGCCGTTTCGCTAGCCTCACATCTACTAAATTTGGTATTACGGGACGTTCATGGACAACGAAGGTATGTGATTGCTGTAAACATGATAATCATGAGATGCATGTCATGTAAAAACATGACTACATGCCTCGCTCATGACGTGCCCGCGACCGTTTGGCTAGCTCTATATATAGGAAATTTGGTATCACGTGACATCAATAGACGACGAAGGTAAATGACTACATGCTACGCTCATAGCGTGCTCGCGGCCATTTCACTAGTTTCCATATATCAAATTTGGCAATACGTGACGTGAATAGATGACGAATGTAAATGACAGGTGCAAACACGCTAATAATGACATGCATGGCATGGAAAACTTTACTACTGGCTACGGTCATAGCGCGTGCGCTGCCATTTTGCTAGCTTAGCCAAACGTGGTATTACGTGACACGTATAGACGACGAAGCTAAATAACACATTAAACACGATAATCATGGCGTGCGTGTGGTGGAAAACCTGACTACATGCTATGCTCATGGAACGCTCGCGGCAGTTTCGCTAGCTTCACCTATACCAAATTTGGTATCGGGTGAAGTGAATAAATGAAGAAGGTAAATGACATGTTCAAACATGAGAGTCATGACATGGAAGCCATGTACGGAATAATTTACCTCTGCCTCGTAACGTTGTGCTAATTTTAAAGTGACATGTCTACCTTCCTCATTTGTGCTTCGCATATCATCGATTTCCTCTGTATATGGGATCTGGCAATTTTTTTACTGTGGAATAGGCACGTAGATTAAAAAAAATATTCTTGATTTTTCGCTAACTTTTTTATATATGGTGATATTAGGCGGTTTGAAACTTCGACAGAATGTCGCGTTGCTTAGAATATTAGTGGTTATTATACTTTTCCTTAAACGTCAGAGCTATATACGCACGAATAAATTGTGAGGAAGAAAATTTTGAACTGTTAGATATGGTCCTCGATAGTTGTTAGTCGGCAAACTCCAGTCGTGAAACATATGGAAAGTGGTCGACCAGTTTTACAGTGCCCATACCGAGTGTCGACGCGCGAACGTGAGGCCGTGAAAAAACAAACTCGGCGAATTGCTACGAGATGACATCATTCAGCCACCCAAGAGTCTGTGGGAGTCACCCGTGCACTTAGTGAAGAAGAAGGACGAGACCCTACGTCTTTGCATCGATTACCACCGCCTGAAAAAGCTGAGGAAGAAACGTGACAATACAATTAGAGATACAATTAGAGCAATAGCTGGCTCTCTCATGTACGCAATGCTAACCACACTGTTATAATTTTTCGTTTAAAAGAATGGCTGCCAAATATAACATGCCCATAAAGTAGAGAAAAATTTACTTAACAGCTACATAAAGCAGACAGGAGATGTGTCTGTTGAGGCAGAGTAGGAAGTCTCCTGCAAGCTTATTCACTGCACAATGCAATAAAATACGCTCTAGTTGCTTCTGGCAGGCTGGCTACCATTACATAAAGTGGTTACATCGACTGCTCGTTAAGCCATGGTCTCAAAGTTGTTTGGGACAGCAATCCAAGAAACGACGTTGAAGGAACTAGTTTCTTTTGGGAGGTACGAAAAAATGCCACCGTTTCATTCAGTATCTGTGGAACTGCGCCGGAAACGCGTACATCTACGACAGGACCGCAGGGAGAACGGCGCTCCTCTTCCAAACTCTTCGTTCCACTACTTTGAACAGGCACGCACACGCACGGAGCACAACATGCATAACAGGGCGGATGGTCGATCGCGTGAGGCACAGGACTATGCTACGTCCTAGATTTCACTCCAAGGCATCCACTGGAGGAACAGGAAAGTGCGTGACGCCGACACCAACCGTGTGCATAGGATACTGTTGGTTTGCTATGCGCGAGCTTAGTCGTCAGTGGTGGAATGAAAATTATCATAATTATGAACCACCACCCACTTTCTTTATATTCTTCCTCTACGCTCCCTGAATTCGCTTCCTCTTCGCAACTGACTTTTCTGTTGTGGGATGCCATAGCTTCAGTTGGCGAGTGAAAGAGTAAAGGAACAGCAAAAAGGGATATAGGCAAACAGATAGAAAAACCTTTTTGGTGAAAAAAATTCTCGGCTAGGCGAGATGCGACCCAGCTTATCCATGATTTGAAGGCGAGCATCTTAACCTTTTGGCTATCCAGTTTCTTTATCATATGGTAGTTTTCATAGCCATGGTACATTGAAGGAATTCAATGCAGACAGAAAACAGAGGTTCACTCTGCTCGTATCGTAGCCCAATGACGAACGCATAGCGTTAAAGGATCAGTGTTCATCTAACGAATATATCAATAACGGCATTTTCGAATCACGCACTTGGTAAGGACGCATAAGCGCCTTACCAATGCAAAATTAATTTTGGCTTAGTTTCTGTTTCTTTGTGCACATGTCTTAGCCGAGTGACCACCCTAATTAGGTGAGCTGTCGAGAAAATAATTATCTATGCTATTCTCTGCAACATCTGCAGCTGCTAGCAAGGCATGAAACAGTTTAGCGTAGCAATGTGTTCTGAATGGGTAGTGAGGGTGAGGAGAAAGAGAAGAGAACGCGTGTATAGTAGAGAGACACAAAGCGGGCGATAAAGAGAGAAATAGAAAGAAAACACTACAGGGAGAGAAAGAGGAAGCTTAAACTAAGAAAACCATGAACAATCTCCCGAAAAGAAAATCCTGATGGGGTGTGAAGGAGCAGTGGTGCGCATGCCGTTGACCCGTTTAAAACGGGCGCGAACATGGTTTTCGGAGGAATGGTTTGAATAGGAACTCAGTGTAGCGTTCACTCGAGTAAACGTTTCTTTGAAATGCAGACACGGGAGGTGGGACGCGTTGAAGACTCCTGCGCTTGGCTTCCTTGACTTCCGTCTCGTGGGTGTTGCTCCTGCGCGGTCTGCATTTTCGAACGCCATCGGTGTTATTGACTCGCACCTCTTTGGTGTCAGTGGTCTTCCACTGCCGACACTTCCGTTCGGCTTCCCTGGCTCACGCCTTGTGGGTGTCGACGTCGCCAGGCCCCGGAAACTCTCAAGTTCAAGTGCTCACCTGTAGGGGGCGAAAAAATCAACCGCGGCGCGTTTCTGTTTCAAACACCCAGAGTGGATCTACTAACCTCTCTCGCCACTCGCGCTATTGCACTTTCTTGTAGAGGCGCCTTCGTCGGGGCCAAGTTTTATTTTAAAATGTTTGCGTACCGCTTTTAAAATGCGTACCGCATTTAAAATGTTGCTACATGTTTGCGTACCACTACACATTAAAAACATTTTGTTCTTCTAACAAGTAGTTTTTTTCAAACATGTGCTGCGTCATCAACTTTTTGTAGTAAATTTTGCTGTAGCTGACTCGACGTCAGTAGCAGCCTATTGACATCATTATCCTCATTTCAAAGTTTGCGGCGGCCAACGGTTGCGACGGCAGGTAACGGCTCGCGGTATGTTCGGAGGTGTCTCGGACTGTTTCGTTTCGCTATAAATATTTCGAGCCTCTGCCGACCGACACATTCTTTCTCATTCTGTTTATTTTGACTCGTTCAAATGCTTTCGCGAAGGGAATTCGAGTGACTTTCGGGGAACGAAGCGACCGTTGAAGCTTTCATCGGATGAACACTCGTTGCAAGCCCGGGCCGGTGAGTAGAAACCACTTCAGTTTTTTAAAAATGGCTGCTTGCGGGGCTAGTTCGTTCATTTCAACATATGTAGTTTTTTTTGCCAATGACTGCGTAGGCGTCACACGGTGGCAGCGCATTGCAGTATTAAATTTTTAAATTGTTGAACGTCTCAATCTGTAACAGGAAAAACGTGCGTTACTTGCGGCGTGCATGGCCTCACGTGGGAACGAGTCGCTGACTCAATAGCTAATTCTGAAATTTTATCACCAGGTCACACCAACCAGGCCGTTGCGGTAAAAGAAGGCAAATAAATCACTGTCGCCTCGCATGTGTCTTCTTAGCTAGCCCATATATTAGTGCAAAAAACCTACTGGTTAATAGTTTACTGCAGTTGCGTTTGAAAAACATCACATAATTATGGGTCTGGTCTTGCTATAGTGTGATGAAGGAAGCGTCACATAAATGAGAAATACTTCTTTTTCTGCCACAGCCTCCTGGCCCACCTGACATAAAAGCAAATATGTACAATGGGCAAGGAACCTGCTACATGACATGCCTTCTGAAGAATCAGCGCTGAGTGATATACGTGTTATGAGGTACCACTACATATATGTATAAAATACTGCTGTTTACTAATTAACTGATTTAATTTGTTTACTTTGGAAAATTTCATGCATTGATATCTGGTAATGTTACTTGTTTTTCCAGACTGCCATGCAATGACAGGATGACTACCCCGAATGTCCACTCTGCAAGCACGTTGAAACATCTGAATGTCCACTACAACAGGTCATCTCTAACCTCACACATGTAATGCTGTTTTTGTGAATGTTTTACCGCGCATATCGTGGAGAGGTGCTTTAGATTGGCTACAAGCATTGCCTGCCTACCGTGGCATGGAATCTACACTTCAATAATGTTGAAGCTGTAACACTATTAGTTAGATTGTGTGGCGCTGCTGAGCTCAACAACACACTGTTTGATCCCAGCCACTGTAGCCATATTTTGATGGGGGTGAAACGCTAAGACGCTTGTGTGCTTAAGGGTTTGTTTGATTCACCTGCACCACAAGATCCAATTTACCAAGTGCTGCACCTCGCCATTCGTTTCAGTGGCGCAGTAATGGCATCTTCTAAATCTTGCCATTAATTTCAAAAAGCGCAGGAGAGGTACAGCAGCAAAACTATTTCATGACTTTCCTGTACAATCTGCTCTGACGGCGCTGGTTTGGTGCAGCCGCTCGCACAGCTTAACAAACAACATAGCATTAGACGTAGGTGCTGTACCCACCTCTTTAAATGCGGTGTGTTTTGCCAAGATGTTTGCACCTCATTAAATTAAGCGAACGAAAATAAGGATTCCACCTTGTCGGCACCTTGTCATTTACTTGTGATGCCGCACCGCTGAAGTCCTGCCGCACAAGTTCTAAACTTCTTGTTCACAGCTGTGAACCAGTTCGGAATTGGTGCAGGGGAACTAAACTGACCCTTAAAAGATGGAAGCTTGAAAATATGAAAAATATGTTAACATAAGGGGTCAAAGCAAATGTTTCGACAAGCAATCTTGTCTCCTGTGAGGCTACAATGTCATTTGTTTGAACCCCTGGAAGCCAGAATCAATCTAAATTTGCCTACTACTGTACGACTCACGATAACTTCATAGTTGGCATGTGAATCGTCGGAAATTATTATTTGCACTACATAATGAACACACCCACAGTGATGGGCATAAACAGGCTTTCCGACATTTAGTTGTGCCTTGTGACAGTTTACCAACAACACCCAGAACTGTTTTGTCTTAATTAACTGTGTTTAGCTCATACAAGTTTACAAAAAGATGCACCAAAGCTCATAAGACTGCACTCAATTGCTTTAGCTCTGCACATCTCAATGGGCTCCTAAAATAATAAATCATAAAGGCGATGAGCAGTTGCAGCACAGCTTCTTTAAAGACGTGAATGCTGTCATGAAGAGCAAGATTGTGTTCATTGCATGTGGTAATTTTTTTTGCAGAAAAACGTTCCAGGTTTCTTTGTGCACATCTGCTTCTGTTTAAATTAAGTTGTCACAACTATAGTGCCTACCACTACGAAGTGAAATTCTGTGCACTACGGTCATGAAAAAAAAATCTAGGAAATCGCACAGGTAGTTGAAACATACATGATCTTCACTTATCTACAGCCACACTGCAAGATAGTACGTATTTCAAGTCCGAACCTCTAAAAGTAGCAGGGAGAAAACAACTTCATTTTCAAGCACAAGTATACTGAAAAAGTAAACATGATAACATGTGTGTAATAAATGTGACCTTTATTGATCCAGTATTCGGACAGATTCACATCATGTACCACCAATTGCGTTCAGGAGTGCTTGCTTGCAAGAGAGTACTCAAGTTCTATGGATATGTCTATGCAAAAAAAAAGAGATTGTGCTCGGGGCTGAGCAGATAGTGTGATGTGAGAGTAGCAACAAAATTTTACAGACAACAAAATTGTACAATGCATACCTGAAGCTTATTTTCTTAGAATTCGGCCTTTTCGATCTGTAAGCACACACCTCATAAGTCTCCCTTTAACATACATGTTCGCTGCATACTCAGCAGACTGGTCATTACCTGCGACGAGAAATTCTAGTTGTGGTAACTGTGTAACTTAACTCTAACAATAAATGTAGCAAGCCTGAAATATTTAGGCCCATCCCCTAAATACATAATACCTATGATATGGGCTCACGGCTGAGTATTAAAACTAGTGCCTACTCTCTCGACACGACGCGACATTGCAGAATTGTGAAGTACTCAATGTAGCATTGCAGAGCGAGAACAATTTAGAAATGCACGCATCCGCAATTGCTTATTTAACAAATTTAGCAAAACTACATTGCTCTAACTGCGCGAGCTATCTATCGGCAATGTACAAGTTTCCTTCCCGATTCCACATCATGCATTCGGTTCAAGATCAACACTACGGGGCAAGCGCCGCATCTGACAGCAGAATCGGAACCTTGCTCTGAAGCCACGCTATTAAACTCGAGCGCCGCAACACAATGAGAGCGACGTTCTTTCAGCGATTTCAATGTTCAGTTATATGCATATGCTTGTTAGCTTTCAAGAAACTTTACACATGGGTTGAAAGCTTTCGATATGTATGACTGACTTGTTTTGTTCGGACCAGACCATATACATTGATTGTACCGGCTTGAACACTCGCAATAAACGATGCAAACCTTACTTGATTGACGTTGTTTTTGCCAGTCGAGGCCAGCTAGGTCCCGTGGCGATAATTGCAGACGCGAAACGCGATTGGGCAACGAAAAAAAATAAACCCAGAAGAAGCGAGCAGCGCGAACCACCCGCGAGCCCCCGCCACCTGCAGCAAAAAAAAAAAATACGTCTGTTTGTTGATGATGATGGTACTGCTAGCGCTACCTCGCCTCGCGGTATTGCAGTTCAGTACGCCGCCGCTCCTAATTTGCATGTTATTTTGATACAACAGCCCGAAGGTACAGTTTCCGTTCTCTAAACTGGTAGGTGTTCTGTGACGTCGCCAATTGCGAGCGCGATCGGCTTCGCTAACACTCGCAACGCCGGCGACAGCTGATAAAGGTACGAGCGCACTAGCGGGAAGCATGCCGGAATGGTGCCCTGCCCACCAGCGCGATCCCCACATTATGAGCACCGCGAGCTTCTTGAGATGCGCGCAGCGCACCCGCATATTCGTGGCTTCTCGCCGACAGATAGAGAGAGGTAGCGCGGGTGAGCAACACTACCCAGAAGAAATTCTTTCCAAGCCGGGGTGCTTCCACGGGCCCGTCAGTATACGTCATCAGAAAGGGGCCCATGTCTGTGCTAGCAGCACCACCTAGAGGACGCTAGATGGCGTTGGCCCCCTGCGTGGTGTAGGGTATAGGGTGTAGGGTATATAATAGGACATAGGGTATATTAACATGCAGGGTGGTAGGAACAAGCTGAAGTGGGAAAAGATAGAAGAACAGCTAAGGGAGGAGAGGCCGATGGTATACGGTTTTGTAGAAACACATATCAGGGACATGGAACAACCCCCTAACAATGCGGACTACGTGTGGGAATATTGTAATAGAAGAGAAGGCAGCAGAAAGGGGGTTGGAATTGGGGCATTCATTGATAAAAGTAGACTGGCAAAGGGTCAAGCAGGAGTGCAAGGAACATTTATGGCTAAAAGGGAAAGTGGCAGGGCGAATGACACTCCTTGGTTTCGTGTACTTGCGGACGGGAGCAAAGGCCAGTGAGGAAAACCAGGCAATGGTTGAGTGTATATCAAAGGACATTCAGGAGTTAGGAGGAGAGTGCGAGATAATTATACTAGGAGATATGAATGCACACAGAGATGATATAGATGGGTATACCGACCTGACAGGCAAAATGATCATGGATATGTGTAAAAGGCTGGATTTGATCATTTGCAACAGTACCGAGAAGTGTGAAAGGCAAATAACATGGGAGGTAGGAAGGCTGCAGTCGACGATAGATTACGCACTGATGTCACATAGGATGTATGATAAGCTCAAGAAATGCCCATAAATGAAGGTGGCTCTAGAAGTCTGGGTAGTGATCACAAACGTATCAACCTAAGTTTTGGAAGAGCAGCGAAAGTGGGAAGGAGACAGGATGAGCAACCACAGGAAAATTTTTTTTCAGAAAGGCAAATTGAGAAACAAATTGAGAAAGTAATCACTGAGGATAATAAAACAGCGTGGACATACACGAATCTAATTATACTGTTTGAGCTAGAGCTTGCTAAGGCACGTGACAAGTCACCACGGAAAAGAAGACACAAACTCAAACGTTGGTGGGTTGAGGAAGTTAAGAGAGCCATAGCAAAACGTCAGAAGGCCTCTAGGGAACACAGGCATTCTAAGCGGCGTGGTGAACCGACAGATTATGTTGAAAGAAATTGGGAAATCTTTCTAAGCAGTAGAAGGGATGCATCCCTTCTGATCAATGTAAAGATTAGGAGAAAGGGAGTTCAGTGGCTGGCAGAAGTACATAAAAAAGATAGAAAGGCAGCTGTGAAATTTTGGAACCATCTAAACTCTCTAAGAAATGAGACGAGCCTAGAACAGAGGTTTATAACTACAGCTCAAGGTGCTAGGCTAGAAGGGGACGAAGTTATCGAATATATAAGAACAAGGGTGACAAAAAATTTCAACCAAGAAGTACTTTATGCACAACAATAGACAAGGATGAATCAAGTGGCGCAATGGCTCCATTTTCACAACGATAGTGGGAAAATGCTGAGAAAAAGGTTCTTAGTAGTACATCAGCAGGCCCAAATGGCATTCCAATTATGCTGATAAAGACATTAGGTACGAAGTCTAAGCAGGCTTTGAGAGAGGCGGTGAGCAAAATAATAATCGATGGAGAAGTTCCCGATGGATGGAAACTTAGCAGGATGAGCATGATCTATAAAGGAAAGGGGGACAAAGCTGACATAAACAACTACCGTCCTATAACAGTGACATCAGTGGTCTACAGGCTGGCGATGCAGATTATAAAGGAAAGACTGCAGGCATGGATAGAGGATGAGGGGGTGCTGGGGGAACTGCAGAATGGGTTTTGGAAACACAGGAGGTTGTAAGTCAATCTGTTCTCACTAACGCAGTGCATCGAAATAGCAGAAAAGGAACACAGGCACCGGTGGCTAGCATTTTTGGATATCAAGGGAGCGTACGATAGTGTGGTTCAAGAGGAGTTGTGGGGAATACTGGACACACAAGGCGTGGAAAATGTAGTCAGTAATCTTTTAAAGGATATCTATAAAAGTAACAAGGTAATTACAAAGTGGGAAAAACAGGTATACAAGCCTGCAGAGGTAAAACGGGGGCTTAGACAGGGGTGTCTCCTGTCATCCTTATTATTCATGATGTACCTACAAGGATTAGAGGCCAAATTAAAGGGAAATGGGCTGGGCCTCAACATCTCTTTCGTCAAACAAGGTAAACTCATTGAACAGGCACTACCAGCATTGATGTACGCAGATGATATAGTGGCAATGGCCGGCAACAAGGAAGATTTGCAGAGATTGGTGGACATCTGCGGAAATGAGGGAGATAGGTTAGATTTCAGATTCAGTAAAAAAAAATCAGCAGTCATGATTTTTAATGACAATAAAGGTAGTGAGCTTTGAATACAGGAGGTCACGCTAGAGATAACAGATAAATACAAAATACTGGGCGTATGGATAAGCAATGGGGCCGAGTACCTAAGGGAACACGAAATATGCGTGTCGACTAAAGGTAACAGGAGTGCAGCGGTAATGAAAAACAGGTCACGGTGGAATTACATCAGGTATGATGTTGTGAGAGGAACATGTCAAGGGGTCATGGTTCCTGGTCTGACGTTCGGCAATGCGGTCTTGAGCATGAGATCAGAAGTTCAAGCAAGATTAGAAATTAAGCAACGTGGAATAAGTAGGCTTGCCTTAGGAGCTCACGGGAATACGCCAAATAAGGGAGTACAAGGTGATATGGAATGGACATCATTTGAGGGCAGGGAAGCTAGCAGCAAGATAAAATTTAAGAAGCGATTGAGAGAAATTGGGGAGGAGCGTTGGGCTAGGAAAGTATTCAGCTACTTGTACATGAAGAATGTCGATACAAAATGGTGGAAGTGAACCAGAAAATTGAGTGGTAAATACTTGGAAAACAGCAGAGGGCCAAACCAAAAAGAATTATCGGTTAAAAAGAAGGTGAAGGAAGCTGAGACCGATATGTGGAGAAATGGCATGATTAAGAAGTCCGCACTAGAGATCTATCGAACTTTTAAGCAGGAAATGGCCAAGGAAAGAATTGATGATAATACTCGGGGTAGTTCTCTAGTTTTTGAGGCCAGGACGAGAGTGTTGCGAACAAAGACATATCGGGCCAAATACGAAGGGGTAGACACGGTATGCAGTGCGTGTGGAGAGGAAGAAGAAATTGCCGAACACTTGATAATGTTCTGTAAAGGGCTTCACCCTGTAGTTCAGGTTGATGGCGCAGAGTTTTTCAAAACACTGGAGTTTAGGGACAGTCAGGGCAAAATAGACTTTAAGCAGGTAGAATTAACTAGAGGGAGGTTATCTGATTGGTGGCTAAAGTCAAGGCACAAGTGAAAATTGAACCCATCGCTGCAAAGTACGAATCCTCAACCTCACTATTTAAGAAAAAAAACTAGTTTTTGGTTCATTAAGGATTACGGCTTGGCGGCGCTAGCCACCGCCCGATTTAAAGGATACAGCCATATCCATCCATCCATCCATCGATCCGTCCGTCCGTCCGTCCGTCCGTCCGTCCATCCATCCATCCATCCATCCATCCATCCATCCATCCATCCATCCATCCATCCATCCATCCATCCATCCATCCATCCATCCATCCATCCATCCATCCATCCGTGCAAGGAGCCTCGGCGCGGCCGGCACGTTTGAACGAGGTTTGAGTGTTGGTGGCACGGTTGGACGCAGTTTATTTGTTGCTGCTTGGATAATCATTTCTGTGCGTAGTTCAGCAATGGCGGGTGACCTCGGTGTTTATCGCCTGCTGTGTGTGCTGAACAGGCTCGTGCAGGGTTAGAATAAATGACAAAATAACAGGAAAGTTTTGTGTGCCACGGTGCAATGGCAATTACGAAACAGGCCCCAAGGTGCACGTTTTCTCGTTCTCTCAAGCCGACGAAACAAGAGAAGTGTGGATACGTGATATTGCACGTGAAAAACTGGTCGTGTCAACGAAATCAAGTGTGAGAAAGTTCGAATGAGTTATATTTTTTTCATGCAGGTTACTGGTATCGTTGCGTGGCGGGTGTTGTAGTGTGTTGTGCGTTACACCTAAACACGTCAAGCAAAGACCTGACTGTACTGTTGGTGTTACGGGGTAGCCATACGGGTGATAGAATACGCTTAATTTGTTTAGGTGTGTGAGCGTCACTTTAAAGCCGAAGACATTATTCGGGAAACAAGCTATATTGACCAAGTCACCGGTCGCACAATGGCCACACCACTCTCACGTTTGAAAATTTGAGCTGAGGCAGTACCGATGGTAATCCTTAATTGCCCAAGCTACTTCTTTATAGAAAAGTCCAAAACAGAGGACTCAGAGAGCATGCGAATGCGCTTAGAGGCCGCTTCCTTTAAGGAAGTGATTGCTGAGTCAGTTCTCAATGCCAAAAAACGGGACGAAATAGATAATCTTTGTGATTCCAAAGAAGTCGTCATCTTAGTTCAAGGCAAGAAGCTCTCATTTTGACATGTCATCGAACGCAATGACCACTTTATTCACACTCACAATTCTAATGATGACGCTCCTTGAAGGGCTCTGCTGTCTTAAAAACCGATCCAAGTCTTACAGTAAACATAAAAAGAGCATCAGTGAAGTAGCTCGGTTCCAAAATGGTAGTTCAGACCACGATCGACAGCAAGCGACGGCTGCTGAAGTTGCTGAAAGAAGTCGAGGTGTTCCACAGTGCCCAAAGATCAAGCTTTGAAAACTCAAGCACAGACATCTTCGACACTGTGGCTTCTTCTGAGCGAACTATCCACAGTGCGAAAAATCTAGAACATCCCGACCATTCAACTGCTTACTGAGCAAATAAAGTTGACGTCGACCAAAAAAACAAAAATACAGAAGGCCTGCGCAGAAGGCGCAGCGCAGTCACAGCGAAAGCCAAAAGAGTTGGCCTTTCAGAGCTTTTTGTAAACACTCGTTCTTGTTGCTGTTCACCCATTGCCCGTGGCTCATATCCAATGCGTAGGATTGACCAAAAATTGAGTTATATAAAAATATTGTGCAGATTTAGAATAATGGAGACACAATAAAAAGATTACTTATCACCTGGGAAATTGTGGTGCTTGTTCTGATGCCTATAAGTATTTAAATAAACAAATTTATTCTAAAAAAGAGCAATATTCTGATTTTGATATGTATATATTCGTGTAGACACGTTAGGATAATCATACAGGTTAATTACTCAGCCTATTACTTTCTATATTATAGTCCCGGACGGCCACGCATACTGTCACCATAGAGAAGCCACAAATGGGAGCTACAAAAGACAAAATGACAGACATGAATGATTTCAGAGCAATGCCACGTAAAGGTATTTCTAAAATGGTTTTTCTTATTGCGTTAAATCACCTGCAGGTAAAAAAAAATGATCTATTGTTTCAAGTTCAGCACAGTACGTGTACAGTGGCGAAGGTGCCTGAGCAGACTTGTGTTTGTAGAAGTATAGAGTTGGCACCAGACAACACAGCCTTGTGATTGCTAATTTGTGTTTACGAATTCGGCCAAAGTCTTTTCGCCAGGTATATATTAGGTGGCTATATTCGGTGGAGTTTGTCAGTGCTTTACGTCGAAAGACTTTCATAAGCGTACGTCTGCGGAATCGAGCAGCATTCATATAAGCGTATGATAGACAGTGTGGCAGAATTGGTCCGCTAATTGACGACTTAGCTAAGGAATGGGCTATTTCACTCAGAAATAAGCCTTCATGTCAAGGCACCTAAACTAATGGGACTTTTATCAATTGCGCAGGCACTTGTGGATGGAACGCCTTTGATACTTGATTATCAGCAACAACAGAAAGTGCCACACAGAGAGACAGAGAATCTGTTATTATGACAGCTGATGTAATTGCCGTATCCAACTTGCGTAAAACGAGCACTACTGCCAGAAGTTCAGCCACCAGAACGGGTATGAAGTAGGGTAGGCGAAGGAAGTAAAACCAATATAAAATCGGGCTTAAAATACCAGCCGCTGACTTTTCGTCAAGTGACTTTTTGCTGACTTTTCTTCTGTAGCAATAATAACATTTGTAGTAATACTGTGCACGTGATCTTTTAGTTAACCTTCTAAAATATTATGGAGAAGTAATTAGGCGTAATTAGGAAAAATATCGTCAAATTGAATTTCCACAGAGTATGAATTATCCCGAATCGGCATGATGTCGCATATACGTACGTTTAAAGGCTCCAGTAAATTTTGCACAAATATTTGTGGGGTGTGAGATCTCGGTCATCTAGCCCCGAAGAAAATTCCGGGGTGGAAAAAACGGCTATTTCTGAATGTCGTAATGGCAATTCATAAATTCTAAGGAATGTCTGAACAGTCAGACGGCGAATTCCGCAGGAAAGAGGAGAGACCCTCCATTCAAGATACAACACAATGTTAGCCACTGTTTTAGGTAGGCCAAGGCATAAGCGCAAACATTCTCTTTCCAGAATAACTAGACGCCATACCTTTTAAGCTGAAACTCCAAAGAAAAGTACACAACGAAATTCGAAAATAGGACGAACGTACATGCGATATATCATTACCAGTGTGTCTCTTCTCATACCTATGTGGTAGTTGCTTAGCCTACGTATTAAGACAATGGCCCAGGCACCTTTTTGGGTGATGTATACGGTATGAGGTTGACAGTTAAGTAAAGTATGATGAATTACTCCAAGGTATTTCACAGGCTTCACCTTTGGTATATTCCCATGACTGTAAGGCAGAGAGAGACTCAAGTCTAATGCGACAATTTCACTATCCGAGTGTAACATTCTGAAAGAAAGTTTCGCTCTATGGCATAATTCACTTGATACGAGGGTGATTAAACCACCACCACGTATTGGACGATCTAATCGAGAAGAACAAAAATCTGCAAGATGGAAATTTTTATCTGAAGTAAGCCAAGTTTCTTGGAGAATTACATTATCAACATTAAAATGATTGCAAAAGTAATGGAAGTTGGTTTCAGCTCAGAATATAGAACGGTAGTTCCATGTAGTGCCCCCAACTGAGCTAAGGTGTTGAGCGCACCGCAGAGGCGTATGCCGCACCCTTGTTACCATCTTTACGCGAAATATCTGATTTATTTCGGTTAGTTTTAGACTTAATATCGGTAGAGATATGGGATTTGGTATGTTTATTAGTTCGCACATCGAGTTCCATATCCGTTGTTGCACTTGTGCTCGGCTGAGGCGCATGTCGGCCCAAGTGCACCTGTGTTCCTGACTGCTTAGACTTTTCCACAGATGCAGAAAGTTCATTCGACAATACGTTCCGTAGCTGAGTGGCATCGCTGGCAAAGTCGGATTCGGCAGGTTCTGTATTAGTCTGCACTCCTTGCAGAATCTGATTAGAAAGAATTTTCACCAAACGATCAGAAAGGTTAGATATCAGCTTATTCATTGCCTGACTCACTGCCTTTTCTACAGCAGTTTCAACATCCTGTGATAGGTTTGAGTCTATACTGAAAGTGTAGCGCACTGTAATGCAAGAGTATTCTAAAACCCGTTTAACTATGTCAATGGCTTCCCTTTCAGAAGAGTGACGGTGATCAATAACTTCTAAGATTTGAATGGAGACAACACTTTTCTGCTGTTGCAGTACACTTGCTTGAAGAATTGCTCTCTTCGCAGGTGCGACAACAAATGTTAGATTTACATCCATCCACACTGCGGCCAAATCTCTAGCAGTTTTTGCACTGAATCGGACGAGAATGGAGGGGCTATACTCGAGGAATAAACTTCCATAACTTTATTTCTTAACGGCATGTTTTGCCCGAAAATGTCGCGTTGACAGTTACGATTCGTGCCGCCTTGTTGTTGACTAGGTGGTTACATCGGCGAATCGAAATTACGCCTGCTCCAGAGAGCCTGTCTAGGGTCTCAGCTGAACTCAACCTGGAGTCGACACTCATTTGGTAACTCCTGCAAGCACACTTGCTGGGTACCCACTGTGGTATTCTCAATGGAAATTTTAAGGTAGTAGGCCAGCATTGTCACGAGGCTATTTATTTCCTAAGCCCTCGTGCAGGTTTGTGTCAAGCAAAAACCAGCGATGACATAACCATCACCGAGAAATGAGCCAATGAGACCATTTGCTTCCACCAAATCCCCAACACTGATGTGTTTCAAAAACCCCTAAAAGACAAATAACAACGGAGACAGCAGCATGCAAAACTAAAAAGAGGTTAGCAGAAAGAACAAGTGGCTAAAGACACGAACAGTGCGTGTAAATAATTAAAGGTTCAAAAGAAAATAACCCAGATCATCACATAGCACGACACTTTGCTTGCAGCGGACGTTTTACTACCAAGGCGTGGACGCACTCACGCAAACGGTGACGTCCGTGATGCGGTTGAGACGCTCAAGTCGTTGACTGGCAGAGAAGAACGCGTCGAGCTAGTTGAGGTCAGTGACTTTTCAGCGATCAGCAGCTGCAGCTCACACACGAAGCCGCAGACGTTTCTTGGCCAACGCCAGAAGACCAGAAGAAGCCTGGCCCCACGCCAGGCAACGAAATGAAGCTGTGCATTCAGGTGGGAGCCCACAACGACCTTGATGCAGGAGCTCTTCCGGCCGCCACTCCCGCGCCCTGGCTACCTTCTTCTATAGGTCCCGACTCAGCCACGTCTGTCTAGCTTCCCTGCTTTTCTCCCGTGGCTGTCTTATACTCGGCGACAACTTCCTCTGGCAGAACAGCTAAACCTACGTGGCGGAGCCTATGATCACGCGTTACAACTTTAAGTAGTCTGTTTTCGTGCGATTTAGGCTTCAGTTTCGCAAGCGCATTCAACGCGTACATTTTCAGACGACCATCATACAATGAATGTTACAATTATTTGGGATGAAGTAAATAATGTGTACATTGTTTAAGGGAAAATACATGAAACTTCTTTGAAGTTTTGGGATTTATTTGAGAAAAAAAGAACGTATGGCCGAGCAAGTACTGGGCCATTGGAACGACGCAAAGCTAAAAAACAATGTCCTAAATTTCAGTGCATACTAGGTCAGCATCATTGTTTTTGTTTTTTTCAGAAACGCAAGAACTTTCTGGGGACGGTCACGTTATTTTTCTGGCGACGCGAAGGCAACCACGAGAAGCAGAAATCTGGGCACTGATAAGTCCTGAGCGGGCGTCTGACATTCGTAAATTCAAGTGGGTGAAACGGAATTTTTACGCGGCCAAGAACGCTTTTTTGCAAAGTCAACTGGGTAATGTACAAGAACGTATCTGTTACCTAGGCCAAGCGCAAATAACGACTCCCTCCATAGACACCGACGGGAGCGGTGTTATGGTATGCAATCTTCAGCGTTGTCTTATCAACAATACGAGGCAGCCGAAACACCGACCACGTATGCAACGCAATGTAGGAAAAGGTTCATTGGTTTTCCGTACAGTTTCTAATCGCACTTTTTCTTCCAAGCAACTGGTATTGCTGAAGACTAGCAGGTTGCTGGTGTCACTTTCAAGGCGGTTGTAGTGATTAGACCTACTTTAACTGATGATATCACATCGCACATCAATTCTCAGCAATCGTAAAGGCAGGAAACAAAATATTTCTCAACCCACCACTGTCACCGCTTCTTCCTGTTTGATGAATACCGATCACGTAACGAACACGCACACAAGCCGCGCACAAGCCATAATGTTGCTGCAAGTTGCTGCAACCGAGCGACGCCATCGTTGTTTACCAGGGAAGGGAAAAGATGAAATAGCACCAGATAATCAGGAAACTACAAGCAGACAAGAACCGAAAGCCTGTACGGTTGACGCTGTCTAATAATAATGCAAACAACCTTGAACATAATACTTACATCTTTTCCTTTTAGATTGTCTACTAAGCTATACAGTGTACAAAACTTAGCATTCGTGGACTACGTGCAAAAGTGCAGTAAAAAAGGGCGTGTGAGAAGCAGAAAACTGGGCACCGATAAGTCCTGAGCGGGTATCTGACATTCAGAAATTTAAGTGGGTGAAAAGTAATTTTTACTCAGCCAAGAACGCTGTTGTTGCACAGTCAACAGGGTAATATACAAGAACGGATCTGTAACCTAGGCAAAGCGCCTTGGCTGTTCTGCCACAGAAACGTGTCACTGAGTATAAATCTTTGTGAAGGCACCTTATTAGCTTGAAATATTCACTACCACATGTGCTGCAACCAAGCGTCCTCTTCATCGTCCTGTTTGGTTCAAGCTGATGGTGTGGCGCGCTTTTCAAACGCGCACAATAACATCACAAAAGCCCCCCCCCCCCCCCTCGGAAAGTTTTTTTCCGCCATAAAAAAACTGCCGGTAAGTGCGCATTTCACCACGCACAACACACATCCTGTCCAACGTTCACTACAATCTTACAGACAATCCTCTTATTGTACCTTACATGTTACCACAAAATCTACTGAAAATCCACTATACAGTTCACAGCAGAGCTACACCATCCTGCCCAAAACTGAATCATATTTCTCGGAAATGAGAGGTTTACACCCAGAATATATAAAAACGATGTAAGTCCTTGTACCCATGGGTAAAGCCGGATGAAGCTACCGGTTATTTGAATTCGGTTCCCAGGTCATGCGTCCCACAGCAGGCGAACGGCATATTTGTTTCTTTCATCCCCACGCAAAACTAAAACCTTTTAGCGTTTCTGGTTCTACACCTGCCAGTAGTTCAGCCTCAAGACAATCTGACAGACCAACAAGTTGATTGCCTTAGTGGGGCTATGCTTGGACAATAACAGCAGTTGTATTCTACAAGTGTTTGCAGTCTGAAACGCCCAACTGCCCTGTTTAGTCACGTCATCACCTCGTCTAGGCCCAAAAGTCTTTGAGAGATCAAAGATTGTAACCTGGACGTCTCCCTGATCAGCTGACACCACAGAGAGCACCTGAGCTTCCTCATTGTTCAAAGAGCTCTACAGTGGAATTGGTTTCCTATAGTCTTGTTAATTTCCTGCAAGGCAAGCCGCTTCATGGTGAATACAGTCGGCCCTTATGTTTAGGTCTTCCTGCCATTCAACTTCATCATTTTTCAGTGGCTCGCCTTGTGACACTGCCATGTACACTTGGACGGGGGTTTCTGCCCTATTTGGCAGCTCACTTGTAATTATCTCATCGGTACTAAATATCAACTTCTGTCTGTTCATAAGATAGTTATTCATATGATCATCAGCCTTGCCAGCGGCATCTGTAACTACAGCTGGTGGCATGCAGACCGAAACTGTTACAACCACCTCTGAGTTTTATACTTGCAC
This sequence comes from Rhipicephalus microplus, assembly GCF_043290135.1. Classification (NCBI taxonomy): domain Eukaryota; kingdom Metazoa; phylum Arthropoda; class Arachnida; order Ixodida; family Ixodidae; genus Rhipicephalus; species Rhipicephalus microplus. The sequence goes on from NC_134700.1 coordinate 48,327,492, forward strand.
TCTAAGGCAAAAGGGTGTTAAAAGCTGTGTGGTTCATCCTTTTGAAGACTAATGGGGCTGCCACAACCAATGATGTCTTTAAGGACTAACGACACCTGGTCTAAAAGTTAGTCCCCACAGACGAGCTCAAGGGACTAACATTTATTCTTCACATTTACACCTTAGTGAGTAACCGTTAGTCCCACAATTCACCTCGAAGGACAGACATTACTCCTCGCATTTGCACCCTATAGGGCAGCTGTTAATCTTTACGATTACACCTTACCGGGCATTCATTCGTTAGTCCTCACAGTTGCACCTCGACGGACGAACGGTTGATCCACTCAAATACTCCAATCGGATGAACTTTTTATCCCCAGTTCAAACACTGTTTTTTGTTTATTTTCCACCAGGCCTAATATTTTTTTTCGCCTGTTTTTCTGCGGGGTGAGCAACAAATAGCGCAGAGAAGAACACGCGAAAAAGTAGTTAGCCACCTATGTGTAACTGCTTTCGCACTCACGGCAACAATGAAAAACGGAAGTAAGACATCGAAATCGTTTATTTTTCTACATACGCATGAAGTTTGTCCATTTTTTAAAGTGAATTCATGGTGAAGTGTACAAGTCCAGTCTCGTTGTCACATCTTGTTCACTCCTTGTGGAGCTCCTCCGACAGGAGCGATATATGACAGGCCTTACACACGCCAGCGCATGCAGCCTGCTGCTTGTTGTGTTCCCATGGCTGTACGTACAAGATAGTAAAAATAGTTAGACACACGTGACAGAAGATGAAAATGCATGCATATGACAAGTACGTGCAAGGTAATATAAAAACATGCGTGTAAAACGTGACACACAAATAAGTTTACCTTCACATCTCGCGCAGTCCTTCTGAAGCTGCTCTGACGAAAGAGATGGACGACAGCCATCGCAGACGTCAACACACGCAGCCTTCAGCACGGTGTGTACCCACGGCGGCACAATAAGTATGTAAAATAGTGAGTCAAACGTGGCAGAGGGTGAATACGAATCATATGAGGAACACTTGAAAGGTGAAATAAAAACATACGTGAGATGTGACATGCTAATAATTTCACCGTGATGTCACATATCGTCAGACTCATTTCGATCCCCGTAGAGCAACAGCCTAGGAGCGGCGCCCACAGCCACAACTTCGCGAACCATCGTGCCGCCAACAAGTCGGCGAGTTCTAAGCGAGGGACGTCGTTCAGCTCGAGCAAGCGAATGCGAGACCAAACATGGCGCTGCACGCGGAGTGTATGCCGCCAGCGAACTTCGAACAGGAGAGCGAGTTAAAGCTTAGCCGCCGCCACGAGCTGCGCCGAGCTGGTTTGGAGCTAGCGCTGAAGAAATCGACGGTGATGCGGCCCTTTTCCACAAACTCCAGCGAGTGCAGCGCGCAAACGTGAGTACACTGCCGCGGCCAACGGACGGTGCCGAGCTGCTTGCGACCGACTGACGGGAAAGCCAACTGTAATGGCGACCAATTTTCACTGAGTTCCGACGCTAGCGCAAGCCCTGCCGGCCCATTCTGGTGCACTTACAGCGCGCGAGATACTAAAACCAAGCTCGTTACGAGAACCCACAACGTATTTTTGACGACTTCCAACACAGCGATGAGGTCTCTGCCCAATATCATCAGCCCGGAGCTCATTGCGGCGGCGAAGACAGGCAAGCACTTGATGAGCGGGCGTACGGGAGGCCGACGGCAATGGCAGCCAATTTCCAGGTGGTTGCAAAGCACAGGCGAACTGCAGATGCCCAAGGTGACCTTCGCGGTGCATTGCGTTCAATATACAACACGACGAAGCCCATTGCCGGCCAGCGCGATCCGTATCGCACACGTGACAAGTAGAGTAGAGTAAAGAATGATAACCTACTTGCGAAAAAATCCAGCGCTGATTTCTGCTCTGAGTCGGACTGATGTATATATCCGATAGACCTGCTGTCTTCTGGGCCGCCATGTTGGCCTTCCCATCTGTGTGTTGGTCGTGACTATCTTGAATCCAGAGATATACAGCGTGGCATGGTGACGTGTCGAGACTTGCTCCAGACTTCATGGGTGCAGCGAAACGTAAAAGCAGAAGCCCTCGCTAATCCAAGCGTAAACACAAGCGCCTGGTCGTTATTCCTAGATCGTCGAATCCAGGCAGCCGTGGTCGAGCACTCCGAGCGCAACGCAACGTGAACCTTTGCCAGCAAAATACGGGGAAAGACTCAGCCGAGAGAGTAGGAGGACGAATAGTGACCTTGGCAATGCTTTGCGCGCTGCTTGCATTCCCCGGGCGGTTCATCCTTTTGGAGCTTGTTTGGAGGCTAAGTAATGTCCAGGTGGCACGCTTCCCTCTGTTGCTCCTACTTAGCGGTATATACGTTCTTCGCGCGCGCCTATTGGGCTTCATTACTTTTTTTCCGGGTAATTTTGCCTTGGAGTGCAGTGTATCCGCTTCATCGTCTTACGATGCATGCCCTTGACCACCTGCATGGTGCCTGTTTTTTCACTACGCTGAATCTTCTTTTTGGATATCGGCAGGTCAAACTAGACCCAAATAACACTAAAAAGACCGTCTTTATAACTCCAGATGGCCTATACCGGCTACACCGCCTGCCATTCGGTCTCTTCAATGCTCCTGCTACATTTCGGTGATTATTGAAACGTGTTCTTGCGCATCTCAAGTGGCCGATTGCTTTGGTTTATCTATGTGACATTTCCAAACACCTGAGGCGTGTGGAAATGGTGTAATGCATGCTCTTGCATGCTTTGCACTAAATGTGCCAAGTGATTCTTGGGCTTTTCAGAAGGGAGTAGCTTGGGGCACGTAATCAGTGCCAAAGGCATCAGCCCTGATCCCACGAAGCTCTGAGCCATTGCCTATGTTTCGCCTCCCACCACCACAACGCAGCTTGAATGTTTATTAAGCTTCGCTTGATATTTTGAACACTTTGTCCCATACTTCGCTTCTCGCATGGCACCTCTTGTCGATCTACTGAAGAAAGGAGTTCCCTAGAAATGGGGTCCCGACCAAGAAGCTGCCTTCCACGACCTCAAGATTGCCCTTCAAGCGCTTAGAATGCTCGCGCACTATGACGAGGATACCCTGACGATTCGACACACCAATTCTAGTGGTTTTGGCCTCGTTGCTGTTCTCTTGCAAGTTAACGAGGATGCACAGGAGAGGCTGGTCACCTAAACTAAGCACTGACTCAGTGAACCAGAGACCCGATACCGCATCTTTTAACTGGAGTGCCTGGTGGTAGTTTGGGCAGTAAAACAATTTCGTCCATGTCTTTATGTTAAAAGCATCAAGGTCGTTATTGACAATGTCACCCTTCGCTGTCTTCAAATAAAAATAATGGCAGATCCCACGTACAGTGAGAATCTATGATATGCGAAGCATGAATGAGAAAAGTTGACATGTCACTTTAAATAAAGCACAAAGTTACGAGGCGGAGGTAGACTACGCCGTACATGACTTCCTTGTCATAATCTTTATGTTTGAACGTGTCGTTTACTTTCGTCATCTGTTCACGTCCCCTGATAGGAAATTTCATATATGTGGAGCTAGCGAAACGGCCACGAGCGCATCATGAACTTCTCAATACACTCCGATGTAATTTTGACACGCGCGCACACTGGGTACAGCGACGCTGCGCTAGCAAAACGCGAGCACTCTATTGTCTGACGTCAGGCGTGACTGGCACGACCAGCGTACTTCGGCGCGGCTTGGCGGCAACAGGCGCGAAATGCAACATGCTGCATTTCTCGCCACGACGCTGCTCAGACAGCATCACATCTGCCTCTCTTCGTGACGGAGGGACGCTGGGCGTGCTCAAACGCGCATGCGTCACAGTAACGCAGCGCGGCGCAAGCCCGCGAGTATACAGCAGGCAGATCGGCGCTTGGCGCGGCATCGCCGGCGTGACGCCACGAAACGAGCACCGGCGTGCACTCCTGCTCACGTCAAAATGTATTGGCGCGTAGAGTGTGATATGTAGTCATGTTCTTACATGACACGCATCTCACGACTATTATATTTGCAGCAGTCACAAACCATCGTCATCCATTCGATAACGTCCCGCAATATCAAATATGGTATATGTGAAGCTAGCGAAACGACCGTGAGTGCATAATGTAGTCATGTTCTAACATGACACGAGTCTCATGACTATCATGTTGCACCAATGAAATACCTTCGTAATGCATTCCCGTCCCGCATTACCAATTTTGGTATATGTGAAGCTAGCGAAACGACCACGAGCGCACCTTGAGCGTGGCATGTAGTCATGAGTCATGACTCATGACTGACATGAAATGCATGTCATGATTTCTATGTTAGGGCCTGTCACTTGCGTTCGTCATACAGTCATATCATACCATAAGTCTTGCAACATGTCATGTGAACGAAACCACCGTGACAGCAGCAAGACCATGAAATGTAAATCATGACTTTCATAACATACATATCATGAATTTTATGTTATGACTAGTCACTCAAGCTCGCCAGTCACATTATACCACACCAAGTTTGGTATCGATACCATAATTGAAACGGCTAGGAAAGCTGAAAGTCGTAGGTGGCTAGCTAGCTAGCTAGCTAGCTAGATAGATAGATAGATAGATAGATAGATAGATAGATAGATAGATAGATAGATAGATAAATAGATAGATAGATAGATAGATAGATAGATAGATAGATAGATACGCACGAAGTCGCCGAAGTTCGCTAAAAATCGTTCGCATTTAAAAGACCTCAAGATTAGTCCACGAAGTGGGCTCTTAAACTGCATGATTACAACTTTTATATTGTCCATCGCAGCGGCATGGCCCATCAAGACACACAATACTATTGTCGCACCTCGACAGCTTTTATCGACATCTCCCCAGTCATTACAAACGTTGATTTGCAAACTACGCAGCTACAAGATTCAGCAATCATCGATATAACCCGGCGAGTTTCCAGGGGAGTACGCACTCCCAAGCGTTGTTGTGAAAGTCTTTTTGCGTCGTATGTCGTCGGAAAGAAGATCCTTTATAAGCGAAATCATAAAAATGGATTGTGCGTGCTTGTTGTGCTGGTAGCCATGCGACAATCGGTACTATTCATGTGCCACGACGCTCCGATTGCCGGTCACTTCAGGCTGAACAAGACGCTGGCACGCATCAAAGAAAGTTTTTTTGTGCCAGCGCACGCACAGTGACATTTTCCAATACGGTTTGTCGTGCTGGGTCTGTCAAGCACGGAAGGCCATCACAAATTCGCAACCGGTCCCAATGAAACCCATCCCTCCTCCGGAAACACTTTGTGAGACTGTGAAACTTGATAATAGAGAATAGGGGATACTTTCCACGTACGTCACGCGGCAACAGGTTCTTCATCGTTACCATGGGTTATCGCACGAAGTGGACCAAAGTCAGAGCCATCCCTGACTCTTCCACTTTGCACGTCCTCACGTTCATCAACGAGTGCGGCTTTTTTCGACACGGCACGCCATGCTTGCTTCATTCCTGCCCGCAGCACGGCCTTCAAGTCGCGCGCATTCAGAGACCTATTGAATGATCATTAGATTCGACATGCAGCGGCCACTACTCAGCACCCACAAACAAACGGTCGGGCGGAACATACAAACCTTACCATAAAGGTGCTATCACAGTCTGATACCTGCAAATGTTGCAGTGCTGGTTCAGGCAGCAGCCTGCGGCGCACAGCTTGTAACTAAACTTGAGTGTCTGGTAAGTACCTGATTCGCTCTAGTGTTCATTGTCTTTCCGAACAACACTCCAAGGTTTTGATGACCATAATTTGCATATATTAATAGAGTACAGTGCAGAAACTGGCGCTTAACAAACTGATAAATCAAAAAGTTACGGGAGCTTTTTAGTTACGAGTGAGTTTTCAGAGTCATTGAGGAAGAAATCTACGCTAGGTCAGAATTTGCGCCCGCCCTTAAAGATCTCTAAATATGTTATGCTGTAACCAAATAAAAAGGCTCTCGTCCCTCCACATGTAATAATCGCATGCGGCTATCAGGATGGGAGTCATGACGATCACATGGTAATGATGGCATACGAGTTATGCGGTCTGTTTATTGGCACCTTTAACTCCAGTCAAATCGCGGTGGTGTCCAATGCGAACGCGGCAGTGGTCTTTCCGAAGAAAGCTGTAACACGTCTGATGACAGCGCTACAGACGAGAATACTGACGTAAGTGTAAATGGCCATGACAATATGAATGAATCTTTTCACAAAACAAAATGAAAAAGAAGTCCAAAATAAAGAATTTCAAAAGAACTTCTTATTTAGAACCACCCCATAACCATAATGTGCGCACCAGCGAGAAACAAGGTGTGTAAGTTGGCTACCGCCCGTCTTTATTTGTAGATACCTTTTTATCTTGTTTTGCCCTTCCACAGTTTTAGATCCTGAATTGGCTGGACGCATGTCAGAGTGCCCACCTGTCAGACTCGTTTAGGACGTGATCACATTAGTGCACTTTCAGTTGACCGAGAACATATCTCGAGAAAGTGGCCTGGAATAAAAATGGTGATTGTATTGTTTCCCTTTGATGTGTTGTATCCTTGTGTGAACTTAATATAAATGACTGTCCCACAGATTGCCACAGTTTTTTTCTAAAAAACATTTAAAAGGGGGACTCTGTGAGGATGTGCACGACTGGGGTGAAGACGACGACAAAGTGAAACCCTACACGTGCTGCACGTGACACAAGATGGACCATGGATGAGCACGCTCCACAGCGGTTCAGAAGAGTTACAGGGAAAACATGGTCGAGAGATGGTGTCCCGGGCACGGGAGCAGCGGCCAGCCGGCAGCCGCGTACCTGGCTGATGCTCGCTGCATGCTCCCACCTGGCACCACGTCAAGCATAATGCTTTATCTCGCTGCGTGGGATCTTCACGTCATCGCAGTGATGCACGATCCGAGCCAGACTGCTTCTCAGAAACCAAGACTGAACTTCGGCTGGCGAACGCCGAAAAGGCGTCCAGCCGTTGCTCTACACCACGTCAATACCGATATTAGTACGGCACAACATGACTGTATGACGAGCATAAGTGACTAGCTGTAACATGAAAATCATGATATGTATGTCATAAATCTCATGATTGCCGTTTTATGGTCTTACTGCTCTTGCGGTGGTTTCGTTCACATGACATGTTGAAAAATCGGTATGGTATGACATGACTACAAGGCGAACGCAAGCGACAGACCCTGAAATGAAAATCATGACATGCGTATCAAGTAACAACGTGACTACATGCCACTTTCATGATGCGCTGGCGCCAGTTTCCATAGCTTCGCACACACCAAATTTGGTATTAAGGGACATGAACGAATGACGAAGGTATGTGACTGGTGCAAACATGACAATGATGAAATGTGTGTCCTGTAATACCATGACTACGTGCCACGCTCATGATGTGCTCGAGGCCATTTCACTAGCTTCGAATCACTTATACCAAATTTTGTATTACGGGACGTGAATGAATGAAAAAGGTATAGGACTGGTGTAAACATAATCATCAGGTGCGGGTCATGTGCATGACTACATGCCACGCTCGTTATGCGCTCGCGGCCGTTTAGCTAGCTTCGCATATACCAAACTTGGTATTACGGGACGTGAATGGATGACGAAGGTATGTGACTGGTGCGAACATGATAATCATCAGATGCGTGTCATGTATAAACATGGATAAAGCCACGTTAATGATGCACTCATGATGCGGAACGGCTGGGGTCCCGGCTGTTTCGCCATCTTCGCATATACCAAATTGGGTATCACGGGACATGAGTAGATGACCAGGGTATGTGACCGGTGCAAACGTGATAGTCATCAGGTGTGTGTCATGTGACGACATGCTACGCTCATGATGAACTCGCGGCCGTTTTGCTCGCTTCACATGTACCAAATTTGGTATACCTGACGCGAACGGATGATATAGGCAAATGACTCGCTTAAGAAATTATTCATGACATGCGCGTCTTGTAAGAACAAAACTACTTGCCATACTCATGATGCGCTCGTGGCTGTTTCGCTGGCTTCACATATGCCCAATTTGGTATTACTTCACATGAATAAATGACGAATGTATGTGGCTGGTGCAAACATCAGTTGCGTGTCATGTAACAAAATGACTACATGCCATGCTCGGGATGCGCTCGCAGCTCTTTAGCTAGCTTCACATATACCAAATTTTGCTTGCTATTGTATAACACGAATGGACGACGAAGGTAAATGACTTGTCCAAAGAACATAATTATAACATGCAGGTCGTATAAAAGATAAATGCATACCATTTTCATGATGCGCTCGCGGCCGTTTCGCTAGCTCCACATAACCCAAATTTGGTTTCACGTGACGTGAGCAGACGATGAAGCTAAATGACACGTCCAACAAGATGATCAAGGCATGCGTGTCATGTAAATCTGTACTACATGCTAAGCTTATAGCACGCTTGCGGCCGTTTGACTTGGTCCACATATACCAAATAT